>NC_083104.1:73452056-74137630 GCF_949774975.1 Lagenorhynchus albirostris
AGCCTGTCCATAAATCATTTACAAAAAGTCGCAACATATTAGGATAGGATACCTAGTAAGTTCTAATGAATTCCTAACACTAAAAAGAATATAGCTAACAATCTGACTACTATGCAATAAAGCAACTAAAACACCCAATAGAGGCTGAAACAGACAAAACATCCAGCCTGGAAAATATATACCCATATATGTCAAATATTCTCCTACATAAATTAGGCTAAAGGGCAATTCTAGAGGATATTTACAAAACAGTATTTAAATCATAGAAGTATTATATATTGTTAAAATCTATGGGCTATAGCAAAAGCTATGCTAAGAAGAAACTTTACAACTTTAATATTTCCACTGTTAAACAAATTTTTCTATAAATAAACAATGATACATTTGATTTTTCAAAAAAGTCTCTGTTCAATTATATCCTTAGTATAGTACCTAGAAAGGCAATTTCTGGATCAAAGGCATATAGGGTTTTTTTAATTAATGCGTTTGATAGAGATTGCTACACTTTTCTCCAGAAAGCTATGTATCAACTTATGCTCCCACTAGTATAGTCTATTTCTCCACACCCAAGTGAACATGAAATAATCCTAGGTACAATTTAAACAAAAACATTTTCTAGGTTAAATACCATGTGATTTCTGCACACCCCCCCCCCAACTTTGGTTTGGTTTCTGGGAAGGAAGAGGGTAGATTGAGAGATGAGGTTCAAGATTATTAAAGTGTATTAAAATGAGTTATAAATTTTCTTGCCTCAGAGAATCCACAATTCTTTGAATAACTCCTGAATACAACCAGCTGGCCTACAGTCATTAAATATGAAAGTACCCAAGTCCCACACAAGTGGATGGAAGGATTTAAAATAATACCAAGGGGTACTAGTAGAGGAATTTTTTAGAAGAGTTGATGAGTTTGAGATGACCGATAGCCCAAAGAAATAATATCCAGGCCATCAAGATACCTCATCACTCTTTGGTTACAATAAATTAAATGATGAGTTTCTATGAGTCACAGGAAAAGTTTAAGCAATATTTAATTATACAAATGATGTACTACATTTTCTACTTCAAAACTATATGATGGGGCTTCCCTGGTGGCGCAGTGGTTAAGAATCCGCCTGCCAATGCAGGGGACACGGGTTTGAGACCTGGTCCAGGAAGATCTCACATGCCGTAGAGCAACTAAGCCCATGAGTCACAACTACTGAGCCTGTGCTCTGGAGCCCGCGCGCCACAACTTACTGAAGCCTGCGTGCCCTAGAGCCCGTGGCTCCGCAAAAAAAGAAGCCACCGCAATGAGAAGCCTGCACACCGCAATGAAGAGTAGCCCCCACTCGCCGCAACTAGCGAAAGCCAGCATGCAGCAACGAAGACCCAATGCAGCCAAAAATAAATAAAAAACAAACAAACAAAAAACATATGATGGATCATCAATAAGAACTGCTTAAGGGACCTCCCTGGCAGTCCAGTGGTTAAGACTCTGTGCTGTCAATGCAGGGGGCACGGGTTCAATCCCTGGTGGGAGAACTAAGAACCCGCATTCCCAGCCGCCCCCCCCCCCAAAAGAACTGTTTAAGAGGATGGGGGAAATTCCCAAAAATTTCACTTGAAGACTTTTTGTTTTTTTTTAAACTAAGAGTGATAACTGTCTTACATTAGGCTATTTTATTTTATTGATTTTAATGAACTTATTGTAGGGCTACAAGGAACAAATCTTCCAAGATTCAGATATCTTCCCTGCTAAACCCAGATGGATAATAGAACTTTACACAGAGCTACCATCTAGGGAAAAAGGCTTCAATTCTTTCTTTCTTCCTCTTTCCTTCTCTCTCTCTCACTCTCTCTTTCTCTCTCTCTGTCTCCATCTCCCTCTCCCTCCCTCCCTCCCTCCCTCCCCCTCCCTCCCTCCCTCTCTTCTTAGTCCTCTTTCAGTCTCTCCCTCACTTGGATAATTTCTACAGATATAACAAAGGAATACAGAAGTATTTTGAGATATTTGTGTACATACTGAATTTTGGTAAATAAAGTCTAATTTTAAATTACTTAAAAGCTCTGATAGAGCTTTTATATAATAAGATATTTTTTCAAAATTAAAACAATTACCTCAGTGATTTTGGATTTTTCCACAGTGTGTCTTCCCAAAGGTGGTCACTTCTGTACTTACAGCTTCTCCATATTTGAGAGCAGGTCAATAAACCCACTATTAATGGCTGTCTTCTATTTAAGGTGCAGAATTACTACAAGAAATAGATGTCTTTTCTTCAAAGACTTTTGAAAGGACTTTTAAAATTTAAATTCTTTTCCCATATAGGCCATTACAAAGTATTGCGAAGAGTTCCCTGTGCTATACAGTAGGTCCTTATTAGTTATTTTATATACAGTAGTGTGTATATGTCAATCCCAAAAGAGTGGATATATGTACATGTATAACAGATCTACTTTGCTGTACACCTGAAACTAACACAACATTGTAAATCAACTATACTCCAATTAAAAAAAACAACAACTCCCCATGTGACTGGGAACCACTGATCTAAGCAAATGATATTAGACTCATCTGAGAAATGCAGCAGTTAACCATACTCAACATGAGGAATGATAAAGACCTATTCTGGTTGAGATTTTTTACAAAATTTTAATAGAATTAACATAATCTGTTGATTGATTTGTACAATGATGAGTGTCTAAGATATATTAAAATTTTCAAAAGAATGGAAACCAAAAGAATAAAAAATTTAAAAAGGGCGTTTAAAATAAGATTTAATAAATATTTTTAAAGAGTAGGATAAAATGCCCAAATTGTTATTATTTGGTCACTTTAAAATTAAATACCACACTTTAAAAAGTTCATTACATGGCTATGTTATTAACTGTGGGAGTATGGCAAAACACTTCCCTTTGTAACTGAATATAATAGCCAAAGTCGTGATGGTAAAAATGAATGATGAATGTAATATTAATTTGAATTAAATATTAAATTCAAGCCCACAGTCTTATCAATATAGTAGATGAGGCAGATAAATGCAAAAGTAACTTTTGTGAATCTGGTGATTTGTTGGTCAATTGTTCCTTAGTGTTAGAAGGACTGAGTGAAACAAGTTTCCTATTGTATGAAGTAGAATGAATGGAAATGCAAAATTTCCATGCCACAAAAAATTCAACAGTAACCTAAGGCATATGCAAATTCAAACTATTGATATTTTCTAAGTAGAAATCAACCAATAACTAAAAGAATTGTCCAGAGGAGATATTTAATGGATCAGAGAAGTGAATAAGCATATGTTATTATTTGAAGATGCTAAATCATAAGATCTTATAATAGCAAATACACAAGGAAAAGTGTATACCATTTACTGCCAAATGTTCTGAATTGGTAACTAGAGAGAATGAACCAATAGTCACATATGGTATTGATCCATTTGAAAAAAAAGTCTGCTAATTGAAATTAGAACTGATGCTCAGTATCAGCCTGTAGACAGATCCGGAACACTGCAGGTCAATACTGAAGCAGCGTGGTTAGGAGAACTTCTACAGCTAGAACTGTGGAAAAGCCACTACTCTAATTTGAGCAGGAAGTTATTCAAGCAATGAAAACTATTAGCAACTGGAAAGCACCTGTAAAAGATGTGTTGAAGAGCTCCTGACACAAAAATTTCATAAAGATCTATAGCTTTCTTTGTAATCCTACGTGAATCAGAAGAAAAGACTAACTTTATACACCCAGAAACTGCATTCTTTAAGCAAAAGAGAAAAGAAATTCAGATCATCCAAAGGATAGATTAATAATACTTGCATATATCACCTATTTTATTCACCATATTTGGACAAATATTTAATGAAAGTTTGTAATGTTCAAGGCACTGTGCTGGGTACAGAAGATATGAAAGTAAATAAAATAAGTCCATGCTTTCAAGGACCTTATTTAGTAAGTCAAACTAAGAAAAAAACTACTAGTTACAATCTATCACATACTAAAATATCAGAACTGAGATGCTGCCAGATAGAGAAAGCTCAGGGGAAGGGAAGAAAAGCTGAATGCCTATTTAGGGAACTATAAGTCCGAGGGGGTTCCTTAAATAGTGTGTGCTGGTGGTGGTTGTGTGTGTGTGTGTATGTGTGTGTACATGTGCCTTTTGGGAGGTAATATGGGAAAAGCGGGGGCAGCAGGAATGGTGGGAGATGAAGATGAAAAAGTCTGTTGGGGCCAGATCATGAAAGATGCATGAATAATGTGTTAAGGACTTAAGTTTCTACTGTAGAAAATGGAGTCATGAAAAGCAGAAACCTGGCAGCACCTGATCTGTCCTTCGGACCAATGCTTGTGAAAAGGAGAGTTCCCAACAGACATCCACATGCAACAGATTACACGGATCACTAAATATTTACAGCTTACTCCAGAATTCTAAATGAGGAATACAATGAGCTAAGAATAAGTCTAATTGCATTAAGCAGCCTGATTTGCATGATTTCCCATACAGTGGTGAACAATAAGAGCTGATGTTAAGGCAGCAAATAAATGAAGGGATAGAGGGTAATTATCTATACCAAACAACTAATGATCTGTTAATGCCACAAAAGAAGTGATAGCGTTAAAAAGACAAAACTCTTTCCACAGAATAAATTTATTTTCATATTTAGAAGGACTAACTTGTTGCGATTAAACCAATAAGATAAAAAAAGGCCAGACTGTGTAACAACAATCTGCCCGCCTACTGTGGGGAATGTGGGTGAAGGAGAAAGAATCGGGAAACATAATCTACAAAATATTCAGGGAAAAAACATTTTGGTTATTACAACAGCCACAACTCGAGAACTACAAACATTAAATGTAAATTAGTGGTAAATCCTGTGGCGTTCTGAAATTCGATGATATTTTAAAACTCTTCCCCGCCAAGGTGTTTTATAAACAAGCTGGTGGAGTGATCTCTGCGAAAACCCCTTGAAATGTATCTTTTAAAAGAGAAGGGTTTCATTTTCAAAAGGACAAACGGAAATTATTTGAGAAAGAAAATATTGATTGATTCTATTAAAAACTTAACTGGACAGTATATTCAGATGTGCTAGTCGAATATCCACTTAGCAAGACTGAACAGTGCAGCGCAGTAAGGCCCACGCCGGCACATCAGCGCTGGGAGACACGGATGATCAGTGTGCAGTACTGGTGCATATCTTCACCCTGGAAAGGATTCTCTACTTTACTGAAGCTGAAACTCCTCGGTGGGGAAGGTGGAAGTGAATGGCAATCACTGTTCCTATGTTTTACTACCAAGGCCTGATTTAAAATATGCTGTCTCCATAACAAAAGATACTTGTGGACATCGGATCATAAGCCCTGATTTGGATTAAAGGAAATATGACTACTATGAGTACTGCTTCAATGCTGTTACAATGTATTTTACTCCTCAATAGACTAGGGAAAGGGCAGGGAGAAGAATCTTTTAAATTTCACCCACACTAAATAGTAAAAAATTCGAAATGGGTCTGAGGGTGGAAGACAAAAATGGAAGTGATGCTAAATATTTTATCATAAAGATGGTAGTTATTTGACTGATCTTGTTCTAAAATTTTTCTATAGCAAAGCATAACCCAAGAGACTGATTAAACTACTACCGCCACCACCCAAGCACTTCTAGCTTCACACCTGGTATGTGGGCACTCTGAGCAAAGCAGAAGTCTGACTCTACCCTCAGTTCACATGGTTAAGAGCCCAGAGTTCACATGGTTAAGAAAAGCCTAAAAGAATCCCTTGAGAACCATCTGTCAAATCTGATGTGTTAAGCTATAGAACGATAAGTACCTGGGTAAGAGTTAGGGAGTGTTCTATTTTTATAAGATCTGTAACTTACTTTTCATGTCATTAATTGAAAAATGTCTTCTTCAGATGTTTTATGGCAATGAATATACAGATCTCTACCATTACATAATCAGAAGGTGTGGATAAAAAGTAGTTTGATAGAGTTGGAAATCAGTTTCAGAGCTCCACATTACACCAAACTTTGGGTTCTCCTAAAGTCACGTAATACTCCCTGTTCTGCAGTTTCTAGGCCAGAAAAACATATACTAAATTACATTAATTCTGCTCTGTGTAGCTAGAATTACCAAAGGTTTTGGGTGGTATTTCTATTAATATTCCCTGAAGAATGATTTCATAGAGTATTTTTAAATTATCTGAACAGAAGTTACTTTCAAAAGAATAAAAGACATACTGATGTGTTCTCTTGAATCTCTTTCAGAAACTAATCCTGACGTATTACACTATTTCAGGTTTTAAAATGGAGCCTACTTCTCATTTTTCTGTTCTGTGCCCTCTTCAGCAAACCACACTGAAGTTAATTCTATGGACCTGTCTGAAGTTAATGATCAAAAATTTCTTGAAGATGTAATGTGCTTTACTTCAGGATAAACAAAATTTCAAATAAAATATCAAGTGAAATAGAATATACATGGCTCCATCACACAACCAATAACCCACCTAGAGGGTTCAAAATTCAAGATCAAATAGCGTAATAATAATAAAAATGGCAACCATTTATTGGGCTTGTATTCCCCTCACCAGAGTACTTAGTTACCTTTTGATTTGCCAGTTACTACTAAAGGATTGTGAGGGCAGAATCCATATTTTGTTTTTTTATAGTCATAACCTCAGGACCTAGAAATAGTGACTGATTTACAAAAGAAGCTCTAATAAATGCTGAATGAATTAAAGAGTGAAAGGATGGATGCATGGTTTGCCTGAATCCAAAGAAAATGATTTCCACTCATTCTAACATGCTGTCTCTTCGGGAAAACTTCCCAGAGATCTGAGCAGAGAGTCAAGATTGTGATGCACCACTCTCAATTCTTACACATAACACAGAGGTACTTTACACTTAAGAACCCTCGTGGCTGCCTTGCCAGCATCTATTCCTTCTTGCGAAAGCTTCAGGGATCCACGCTTTTACAGAGGTTAACTGTACCCTCTTTGGAGATGGAGCATATGACTTAGGCTAAGCCAATCAGGGCATGTCATTCTATCAGCTGCTGTGGGTGGGATGGGTTTTGGAAGATACATACGTACACATGTACACATGTAGGCATATATACACATGTAGGCATAGTATATGCATGTGTGTAAATATATATGCATATTTATATATATCATGAATGTACATATGTATATAAACTATATCTCTCTAGTATATAAATTCTGCATTTCTTAATCCCATATATATGTATATTTTAAACTTTGTTTTGGGTTTCAGTTTTTTAACTCAATCTTTTCAATGTTTTTGGTATTTGTAAACATTTATCTTATTGGGATTAGCCTTTTTGTGATAAATCTTATCTAAGATATTATATTTCAACTCAGTCTTGAAGGCATTTTATTTTACTTTACTTTATAACTATAAAAACCACGACAGATAGAAAAGGGGAAGTGCTGAACTACCACATTTCATAAACAGGAGAACTTCTATAGTCAACCACCTCTCTCAACGAGGTTCCAGTCTACCTAGCTCCAAAAACTATAACACTAGGACCAAAACCCCCAGGGATCATAAGCTTATTACACTTAGAGCATAACTGAATGGTATACCTGATTTCTGTGATCATTCAACCTTTACGAGAAACTTTGTATTTAAAAATCTATGACTAGTCACTTCAGGTTAAATTCAGATGACCACCTGGGATCTTACTCAACTTTCGGTCAATTAAACAATTTTTAGGCTGCCTTACATTTTATGTATTCCATTCTGCTTTTTCTCTAGATTCCAGGATTAGGCTTCTAACTTGAAAACACAAGATAAACAGTCACTGGGGATTTTCAGCCCCCTACGCTGTTTAAAGGCTGCTCTTTGGTGAGCTCTAATCTTTGTTCTCCTGTTTATTTTACCAGTTTGAGGGTTAGTCAGAAGGTAGAGAGCTCACCCAATTTTTTAGGCGTTCCTTATTTACATCTTCTTCACAAAACCTAGCAGTTCAGTAGCCCAGATATTTTACTTGATTAATGACAAACTTGAGCTTCTCCAAGTTCCTTCACAGGAGAGCAGTAGGGTTTTAGGCAAGCTCTTCTGTGAGTGACCACAGGTCCTCTGGTAAGAAAACACAAAGCTACCTGCAGGCTTTAGTGACCCTTCCTTGGCCTTTGGTTGACTCAGTCACATTTAGTTGATTAGATCTCAAAAATTTAGAACGTGAGAAACAGGATCAACAGCAAACACACGTGGGTCACTCTGGGGTGGGTTTAGGGGGTCTGAGGGGTGGTTGGAGGGGAGCTGTGAGCATTTATATGTATTATGCTTATCATTCCCCTGCTTCTCTTTCCCAGCCCCTCAAATACACTAAAGCAATTCTGAACATTATTTAATCTTTACTTGATAATTTAGAAGGGTCTTCAGAGGTCATGGATCACAGATCTCTACTACACACACACCAAAGTGTTAAAAATTTGGTGCTGGAGAAAAACAAATGGGGTAAGTAAGCGTTAGTTAACTTAATATGATAATGGACTAGCAAGTAGAAATGGATATAAAAATTCAGACATTTTTTATATTTCAAATCACATAATACTTAATGAAGTAAATTATGAGTAAAACACAAAGCCAGGCACACACAGAAATCAGCTGAAAACAATGGGAAAGAACTCAGTTTTTCATATGCTTGCTCAATATTCTGAGAAAAATCTAGGGTCCCAAGCGAGCTTGTATCTATAAATTTTTTTCTCTTCTAAATTACATTTAAATAAAAGAAAAGAAAAAAGAAAAAAAAACCAATAACAAGCTTTGTTGGTAGGTCTATACCATTTTCATACATTCTAGGGGAGAAGGTAGTAAACAAAGTTTCTACAACTGTAAGTGATGCTTAGAGGAAAATTAAATCACTGAGTGATGCCAGGACTGATTATTCTACTGCACTTTAAAAGCAAGGGATTGCAGTCTGTGAGTCCAAAGTGGTTTCATATGGACTGCCACAGTTGTGGTTTACGCTTGAAACTATAACCTGTCAAATTAGAAGCAGGCAAGGCCTATGCTCTTAACGGTTCCACTTTTTACTGTCTATAGTTATGTCTACAAGTTCAGCATTTTTTTATCCAGTTTAAACTCTGTTATTTGGATGAACAGAATCTCAAAACTACTCTTTGTTATCCTGGTTAGAGATTTTAGTTATGATACAAAGCTTAGAGAAACTGCCAATCTAATTTTTATTGTATAGGTGAAGCTGACTTTCTTGTAACTATTTTTATCAACTATTGATATTTTATTATCCTGGTTACCACTATGTAATATACAATATAACTACAGGGAGAGAAATATAAACCACATAAGCTCCCAAGCTTTTTCTATCCTGCACTTCCAAATATTTTATTTACTTGAACTTGTACCTTACTGGCTCATCACTCTTCCAGGCCTACAGTAGCCTGCTATTATGAGCTCAGTGTTACAACATGCTCCATTTCTTCCCTTCTCCTTGACTGTGAAATGCCCTTCCGGGCAACAGGCGTGGTTGACAGAGATCTTCCTGTCAAAACTGAAAAGCTACTTGTTCAATTTTACTACTGTTTTCTGTAGAGTCCTTCCTTAATAAATTTTTCTTAATGCCCGTTTGTATAATATAAAAATGTTTAAAAAATAAAGCATAAACAATATTTGCTCTCTGTGTAATGCATCGTAAGTGAAACCATGCCACGAAACAATCATATCCTGTTTAGGCCATAATGACATCAGAAATACATGTTTATCATCTGCTTTGGACAACTTAGCATGTTTTTGGCCCAAGGCGAACTAAAATCATTTGCAGTTGCCTCAAACCAAGATAACCACACATTTCTAAGGTAATTGATACCTAAGAAGAACATTGCCTTTAGATCACAGTTCATGATCTAAGCATACTAATTCTTTAAAGAAGGTGGTTAAATTTTATAAAGCATATATGTCTATTGGACTTCCTCCAAAATTTAACATGAAATAATTATATTTTTAGCATGCACAGAGACTATGATAAAGTCAGCACTTAGCACGATCTTTCGGAGCTCTGGAATTACCTCTCTTGACCAATTTAAAGAGAAGGGGAAAAATGGAGGTTTGTTTTTTTACATGTAAAAGTATTATAAGAATAAGAATGATAAGAATAATGCCTTATATTTTAGAAGGCACTCAGATGAAATCAATCACTACTTTTATTTTTCCACAAGTATTTAAGGAAACCATTTTATGAATAGAAAGCTAGGGTAAATAGAAGGCATACAATTTTCATATTCATTGTTAAAACATACCCAGGGAATCCAAACACATGTCACTAACTGTGTTTTACAGTGATATAAAGCATGGAATTGCCCTGGATCCTACCTTATCTGGTGAGTCCAACCAGAGGCTGCAACTACAGCTGGAAAAATAGCTCTTCACACTATATGCCAACGCAAAAGCAGTAAGGATTACCTTTGTCCACAAAGATAACTGGATGGTTTGGTACAAAAACTAAGTAAATATTTAATTATAAACTAGCTTCTATGGAATAAAATAGTTTCAGTAAAAGTAAGATCCAGAAGGAAGCTTAGGGAAACCTACTCATATTCAAAGGAGGAAACAAAGAAACAGAAAACTGAAGTTGTTTCCCAAAGCCAGCTATGAAGGCAGAGTTTAACATCCTTTCCAGGGTTACTCCACTACACAATGCTGCCTTCAGACATGAAACCACTGATTTGGACATTTCAGACCACATTTAAAGAACATAAGAATAGAACCAAATAGTATATGCACTGCAGTTATTCTATTACCCTAAAAAGGGAAGCATGTACTATACCTCCATTCTTTCTTGTTTAACTTCATCAATTTCATCATCTTCAAACATTGCCAAGAGTTCTCCTGTTTGGTCAATGGAGTTGAGAAAGTCTTGAGCGATTTTTTGTCTTTTGTTCGCATTATTACTGCCACTCAATTTGTCTTCATGAAGATAAGGGAAGGAAAAAAGAAATGTTCTTAAATAGGTTTACATCTGCCCCAATCATATGTATTGAATACTGCATATAAAATTCAGAACTGGAATTCTCTCATAATAGTCTTCGTAAGGAGAATCCTTGTATCCAAAACAAAAGCATAAGTCATGCAGAATTAAATCATCTATTTATGTCATGAATAAGATTGAGAGAATAAAACCAAATGATCAATTAGCACAATAAGTGTGAATGGATTAAAATTCCTTACAAAAAAAAAAAGGAAAGACTCTCAGATTTGGAAAAAGAATCCTGCTACAGCAAGCCTAATTAAGAAAGTAAATAAAAACAAAGACATAAATAAAAAACATCAGGATTGAGACATGAAATTAAAAGAAGAAAATACTAGGTACACTACTGTGGCAATATATTTGAAACCTATGGGATGAGATCTTACTCTTTTTCTCATAAGAGATAAAACTACCATACTTATTTAAAAGCAAAACATAACTCTGAGAAAGTTACTGCAAAAAGTCAGGAAGGAAAGTAATGTTGCAAAAGGTAATTAATACAGTTTAATACACAAAAGTATCAGTGTGAATTAGTGAGGAAGAGCTACATTATTTTTTAATGTGACAAATTGTGTGCTCCTATACCAAATAAAGACAACCCAAACATCTTAGAGTGAAAAAATGCCTGTCACTCCTTACTCCGATACAGTTTTGTTACCACCCACCTCAATTATGTTGCTACTATCAAATATATTATACATCTATATATTATAGACACAATATTACAATTATATATCTTGTTTTATACAATTGCTTTTAAATCTATTAAGAAAGGAAAATAAATAACACAATTCTATATTCTCTTATATTTACCTACATAATTACCTTTTAGATACTCTTTGTTGTGTGTGTGTGTGTATGTGTGCGTGTGTGTGTGATGTGTGTAGGTGTGGATTCAAATTATTGTCTGGTACAACTTGCTTTCAGCCAGAATAACTTCCTTTAGTATTTTTTATATGGGTCTGCTAGCAAAAACATTCTCCAGTTTTTGTGTATCTGAGAATATCTTTATTTTGCCTTCATTTTTGAAACACAGTTTTGCTGAACATGTTTCTTGACATATTTGTTGTTGACAGTTTTTCTTTTCAGCATTTGGAATACGTCATCCCACTGCTATCTGACCTGCATTGTTAATGAGAAGTCGGCTGTTAATATTGTTGAGGTTCCACTGTATTTGATGAGGTGATTTTCTCTTGCCTTTCACGATTTTCTTTTTGTCTTTGCCTTTCAGCATTTCTACTAGAATGTGTCTGAGTATGGATTGCTATAAGTTTATCCTACTTGGAGCTTGCTGAGCTGTTTGAATGTGATTAATAATTTTCATCAAAGTTGAGAAGTTTTCCATCGTTATTTCCTTGAATATTTTTTCTGCTCTTTTTTTTCTTCCCTTCTGTAGTCCCATTGCATACACTGGTTCACTTAATGGTGTCTCATATTTTTCTGAAACACTATTAATTTTTCTTCATTCTTTTTTCTATTTGTTCTTTAGACTGTATAATCTTTAATAATCTGTCTTCAAGTTCACTGATTCTTCCTTCTGTCAGTTCAAAGTTACTATTGAGCCCCTCTACTGAATTTTTCATGTCAGTCATTGTACTTTTCAACCGCAGAATTTCCACTTGTTTCTATAATTTCTATCTCTTAATTGATATTCTCTATTTTTGAGACACAGTAACCACACCTTCCTTTTGTTATTTGCACATGGTTTCTTTTAGTTCTTTGAACCATTTATAATAGCTATTTAGTTTCTGTCTGCTAAGCCTAACATCTGGACCCCCTCGAAGGCAGTCTGTGTTGTCTGCTTATTCTTCCTGTTTTTATGGATCATACATATCTGTTTCTTTGAATGTCCAGTATTTTGTTGTTGTTGTTGAAAATGGACATTTTAGGTAATATATTGGAGCAACTCTAGCTAATAATTCCCTCTCCTCCCTGGGGCGTGTTGTTATTGTTTGCTTGCTTGGTTGTTTATTTGTTTAGTGACCTGGCTGGGCTAATTCAGTAAAGCCTCTTTCCCTCGCGGTATGCAGCCTTGGATGCTGCTCCTCAGAGGGTACAGCCTTGAGCATGAGAACAGTCTCCTCAATCACCAGGGATGACTGTGGTTTTAGTCAAGTTCTCTTTAACTGTCACTTTTCCTGATCTCTCCACTAAGTTTCTGGCTGGTATGACTCTATTGGTATGATACACAGCTGTTATCTTCCACTAACTGCTGGCTGACAGTTCTATTGTTTTGATAATACTCTTGTGCATAAATTGCTCCACAGATTGATCTAAGTGATTTCAGGTCACTCTGCAGAGTCAAGGTTGGCCAGCCTTTGAGTTTTGCTCTGACCCCAGGAAGACTCTTTTTAGCTATCTCTTTCCTTTGTTAAACTTCTAGCTGGTGCACTGTTTTGTTTGTTGTTACTAGTATCACAGAGTGACCAGCTTCCCCTTAATTCCTCCACCAGGATCTCCATTGTTTTAAAACACCCTTAGCCATGAACTTCAAATGCTCTTTCCCAAATAGTCATTCCCTATAGGGAGAGCTGCAGAGCTCTCTGATATTAAGGGCTGGCTCTCTCTTACAGGATGAATCTTTGTACTTCTGTACTAGAGCTGGGGTTGGGAGTAGCAAGCAGCTTCTCTCTGAAAGACTTTCCTGGATCTAAGAGTGAGGATCCGGACAGAGGTGGTAGCCCCTTGTCTTCAAGGCTTGTCTCTTCTGGTGCGAAGCTTATTCCCTGTGAGCAAGCCAGGATGTGGCAAGCAGGGTCCATCTGGGGTAGAGCTTCCCTATGACTAGAAGATGAGAGGAAGGCCCAGTCCTTTTAGCTGTGCTTGCCTAGCACAGAGGGTCTGCAACACAGAGATGAAGGAGATGAGAGATGCTGATCTCCTGCCCCTCTTGGGGTGAACCTGTCACCCTAGATTGGGAGGTACAGAAGCAGATGTCCATGGTTCTTGGACACATCTGCCCAGAGTAAAGCTTCTATCATTTTGATCTGGGGCAGCAGGGTGGGAGAGGAGGAGAGAAATGAGGGGAGTATATTGTGGCTCAAACACAACAGAGTCTCATTGTTCTTAATGAGATTTAGTAGATTTTTTTGAATATGTTCCTCCATTTGCTGTCTGCCCTTAGGACAATTTCTAAAGATTTTAAACTATTATTTTTAAAATGTTCACCAGTTAAATGTGTTTCACTGGGAAAAGAGTCTACCACATTCCTCACAAGGCCACTCTAGAACTCCCATCTCAGTATTAGATGTATTTTACCTGAGTATTTTACCTTACAAATTATATCAACTACAGTGAATCCTTGAAGAACACAGGTTTGAACCGCGTGTATCCACTTACACATGAATTTTTTTCATTAAATACGTACTACAGTACGTGACTCTATGAGGTTGGTTGAATCTGGGGACGTGGAACCGCATACATGGAGGGCCAACTGTAAAGTTACAGGCAGATTTGACTGTTCAGACAGTTGGCACCCCTAACCCCTGCATTGTTCAAGGGTCAACTGTATTTTAAAACTTTATATGAGACACACAAGATTAGAAAATTTAAATGATAAAGAGGAGAGGTTTGAAATAAATAAGGAGGTGAGGACATAAAACTGATATGATATAAAACGGAATACTAGTCTCACTACTCTGAGCTTGGTATTCAAAGCATAGTATTAACAGCTATCACTTATTCAGTGGTGGGAATGTATCAGGTGCTTTTCATACATTATGTTGAACTCTCATGGTCAGTAGTATAATTTATGACTTACAAATGAGAAAACTGACCCTCAGGGACACATAGAAAGAAAGCAGAGAACTGGGATTAATAGGAATTTAGGTCTGTTTTGCTCCAAGTCTAGATTCTTTATGCTCTCCATAAAGGGAAGCATTAAATTCATTTGGAGTTAAATTCTATGAGAACTGCAGGAATACTAAATAGACAACACTGATTAGACATTTGATCAGAATTTTTTTTGGCATGGCCATTACACTTGCTGACTTACTGAGGATCAATGAGAGTAACTGGGTCTCTTTCAAAGTTAGTTAACTCTTCAGTTGGTTTTTGTTGTTTTTTGATTCAGTTGGTTTTGAGCAATTTTCTGGAATTCTTCTGAATACAGTAGAGTTTGTTTAGCTACTTTAGCAGTGTATCTACCAGCAAAGGATACTACCATGCAGTGACTATATTCAATACAAAATAGATGAATTACTTCAAAAATACAACATATTTATTTTGATTAATAAGTATTATTTAATAATTATCTATTTTCAGCTTATCACTATTTGATTTTGCAACATAAATATTTTCTTTAAATATCCTAAAATGGGGAATTGAGTTGGAAAATCAGCTAAGGAAAATTTCCCATTCTGTGTCAGACTTTTTGTTAGATTTCAAACAGCACAGAAATAACACATTAAAATGAGGTGACTTTACATTATAAGACATATCAGATACTTTGTATAATAAATTAACAAAAAAACATACATGCCAATTTCAAAAATATAAAAGTTCTGGCTCCCTCCATTCAGGACAGAAAAATTATGCTTGCTAAAATCAATTATGTTTTAAATCAACACAATTTTCTTAGTTGCATGACATTCTGGTGTAAAGCAGGTCATTTTATTAAAAAAAGAATTAAAATACCAGATTACTCTGAAGTCACATAATTGGAAAATACAAGATTTAACTGCCAACTATATAAATATCTACACAGTTTCTAAACTACATTATTTAACAGAAGTACATATATTCTACTCTGATGGGAATATCTACATTGACATTGTATAAATGTGTCATCAGCATACATGTGTTGTACTGGTTTTAGCTTAGTGCTTTAAGTTACCTTCCAGAAGATCATCCTCGTCGATGCCTTTGACAATCTTTGATTTGTAGTCTCGGAAAAACATGTATTTTAGCAGTCTTCTAAGTTTTTTCTATTAAAAATATGAAATAAGTAAATAAAAAACCTTACACATACATTCGTTTTATTGATTAAAGACTACTATGATAACTAAATTTAATAACGTGTACCCCAGGATCACTGTGGGGGGGATATAGCAATTCTCAGCATAGTACTGTGAATACAAAATTTAGTCATCAAATTAAACATAAAAGCTACAACACTAGCATTTTTTAATTTTATTTTATTTTTTTTTGCGGTACACGGGCCTCTCACTGTTGTGGCCTCTCCCGTTGCGGAGCGCAGGCTCCGGACGCGCAGGCTCAGCGGCCATGGCTCACGGGCCCAGCCGCTCTGCGGCATGTGGGATCTTCCCGGACCGGGGCACGAACCCGTGTCCCGTGCATCGGCAGGCGGACTGTCAACCACTGCGCCACCAGGGAAGCCCCAACACTAGCATTTTTAAAAGCACTTTTCATTTGCAAGTATCCAGATACTCCAGAATCACAATGATTTTTGTTTTGGGGGTTTTTTTGGTTAAATTCCTTCTGAAGATTGTGATAAACTTTCCACACTATGCCGCAAATACTGACTTTATGGAATTTTGTACACATTCAGAACCAAATTTTATTTTTTAAAATGATTTACAAACAGCTAGACAAGGAGTTTGTAACAACTGCTTTAAAAAGCCAAGCACTCTCCTTTTTATTGTTTTTTTATTCTCTGAGAATCTTTTCTTTTATTTAGAAGAGTTGGTTTATGTTTTTTATTTCTGGAAAACATTCTGTAATCTGAGAAACATATTTTTATGAAACTCAAAGCTGATGAATGATAGTTGAGTCTTAATGATGGCTTTCTTTAGGTTTATTAGAAGACTATAATACTGTTTAACTTTAAAAGTAACTGATAATACTTCGTCATCTGTTGTATGCTTACATTTAGAATGGATTATTACTGGTTCCTGGTCTTCATGTTTAAGATTCCTAATGACAGCTGAAATAAATTGTATTTTACAAAGCTCTTTTACATGCATTCTATTTGAAATTTTCAATAGCCCTGAGATACAGACAAATATAATCATCTCCTTTTTATATATAGGGAAACCGAGGTTAAAGATAGTCTCACAACTGAAGCTTATAGCAGGACCAGAAGTAGAACATGACCTCTGAACCCCAGTTTCCTTATTTACAAAGTAAGTAAAGTACTTACCTTAGAGGACTATTGTGAGGAATAAATGAGAAAATGAGTGAAGCTGCCTAGTGCAGTATGGAAAACACAATAGGCAGTCAATGACTTCTGCTTGAATATAAACCAGCATTATTAAGAGAAAAAACATATACCTGTATATAGGTGTTTGCTATCCTTTTTTTCTCTTTCCTCTGATTCCTGAAAATTCAGTACTTTAGATTTTATTTTGTCTTATATTACAGTCATGTAAACTACTTTAAGTTCTGTTTGGAACACACCAGCATATAAATAAAATTATTATTTTGAGGAGAAAGATGAGAATACTGGCAACTATCATATTACAGCTAGGCTCTTGGTTGCTAAAAAGGTTCTGATTAACAGTCCTTCTAGACAATAGAAGGGTTTTGACAATCAGTGTGTATTCCTGAAGTTTCCATAGGATTTAAAACTTTGACTTCCCCGAAAGGCAGGAAAAAGTGTCAATGTGGACTATTTTTTGTGCTGGCTTGTTTACCTCTGTCGATGGAAAAGAAAAACTGACTGGACATATTCTGTAAAGTACTGATGCGAACTCCACTGCCCTCCAGCTGCCTTCGTAAAGGATCTTGGCTCAAGGTCCCTGTTCCTGCCAACGGCACCTTCAGGCTCTTTCCTCACAGCACCACTGCTATATGGTGCCTACTTCCCCGTCTTCCTAATGAAGTCACTAAATCCTGAACATTCTTACTCTTCACCATCTCTCTGAATTCTTCCTTCCCATCCACTTTCAGAGCCATCATACTAATCACAGTTTGCCTTGATTACTGAGCCTGCATCCTGGTTAGTTCCATTCTACATATAGCTGCATACAGCTGCATGAGTCTCACCCTAGGCAGAAACCTCCACTTCAACAAATCCTACAGCCTCTCCAATCTAATCACACAACCTTAAAATGCTGTGAGTCTCAAAATGCTTCTTCAACTAAATCATGCAGATTTCCTAAACCAGATTATAGCTTCTTGATAGTGAATACATTTCTTTTCTCTTTATAGTCCTCATACCATATAAGAGTTAATGAACTAAAAATTTATAAAATTTAATGGTAGACTGGTCGAGGTGCAATTTGTAGATCTCTGAATCCCACTGCAGAAGGAAGAGAAGTTTAGGTATCCAAGTTTAGTCAATCTCCAGTCAGTCAGAAGGAAAGCTTTCACAGATATAAAGTAACTGGGTATCACAGAAAGAATGTTAACCAGGATATCCAGAAGGTCAGATGGGATGCCTTCTGATAAAAACCAGAGCCACAAACATACAAAAATGGGTAAATGTAATTAAAATGCCAGGGGAAAACAATGGAGAAATGAAAGATGGAACATTAGGAACTAAGCACCGCGTGCTCACTTGGGTTAGAGTCTACCATAACATGCTGTGGTTATTCAGTTAGTTTTTCCACATGTAACTTTCAGATGAAAATTTTATTAAAAACATGCAAAATGTCACAAAATATTTTCAAACTAGCTACTCTTGGAAGATAGTTATGACAAAATTATACATGTAAATACCAGCATAAATATTTTAATGCCAGAGTTCAAAGAGTAAGAAAGATAGATCTTTAACTATTAAAAAACCTAGATATTATGGTGTATATTTATCTTATACAATATTCATCTTGATTGATTTGCTTTTTTCCTTTTAACCAGTGTCACAGAAAAAACTTTGTATTTCAAGTGAAAAAACTATTCTATGAAAGCCTGTATAAAATTAGAAGAAAAATAAATATGCCACTTAGTTATATCCCAGTTACCAAAACAAAGCACCTGGTCAATATCTAGTGAACATTATGTAGCAATGAAAATGTCTAAATATATATTTAAGGATAAGTGAGAATTCGTTGTCAGCATACTTTTATATAAGTGCCCTTGTCCATGTAAAAATAAAAAATAAATTCTTTTGTAGTAAACCATTTTCTTATGCAAACTATGAGGACTCAAACATTAGTTCAACAGTTATGATTCCAATGTGAAAGCTATAAAACAAGGGTAGCTTCCTTACATAAGTGTAATTAATCACCAAGCTTGGCATTTCAATATGATGAAATTATTTTATATTACCTTATCTTTGCGTATCAAAAACAGAAGATCTTCAGCAGAGATTACCCTTGCTCCCCGGAGCTGAGAAACTTCAGCAGCTTGCTGCAACTAACAACAAAGGAAATTTTTCTCAATAATCTAAATTAAATATACTACAGTCATGATGTCTCAAGAGAGATAAACATTCTAAGAGTTAAAAACCTTTGGGAATAATCCAGCAATCACAGTACTGCTTTTGAAAGCAAAATGTCTTATGTTTTAAGGTATAAAAAAATTGCAATTAAATTAACTTATACGCCTACCTGTAACTGATACAATAAAGAGAAATCCTTGACTTCTTTCATGCAAAAGAAAAATCATATGCAGCTTCCAGAAATGCATTAATGCACCTGAAAATAATTTTATGAAATTTTATCCTCATATCCATGTGAGCAATGGTTTCACTCAGTATCACTAGTTGAATAAGTATATTATTAATCTGAGCTCCCATGCTGGTATGATTTGAAATAGGCCCATTCAGAACTTTAAAAGATCAACAAAAACAGTAGCTGTTTCTAATATCCAAAGGAAAAAAAATAGTTTTAGTTTTGGCAAGTCTTCAGTGGGCAAAGGATTCAGTCCATAAATCATAATACTGGACTGCATTAATTTCTTTCCACACTAATCACATACACACACAAAGTTAACTGTATCTGGAATGCACAACACAAAACATACTGCATGAAAAGTTAGATTCCCCCTGAAATGTTCATCTGGGCACTTATATCTACAAAGTTGAGAGTTTTCTGGGATTCAGAAGTCCTAGAAACACAATCTTACTTGAAAATGACCTGGAAAATAAAAGAATGTGAAAAATGATAGTTCTATTTTTTGGCACAGGCAAAATCAGTTTCTTATTTTGATTAGTTAGAAGGAACATAAAATACATCCAGCTGAAAAAAATGAAGATGCTGGAGAAAACACTGCAAAAATGTGCCTGTAACTTCTTCCAAATTTGATCAAACCATGGTGATTGCACCAAACCAACTCTATCCAATATTATAAAAATATTTACATATAAAAGCTGTTCTTGAATGCATCTTTCTTTGAAAGGAATAAATCTAACACATATTCCTAAGAACTAATCTTTAAAAAATGACACACTGTTATCTTAGCAAGTATAAGAAATCAAATAGTGCATTTGTACTAAAGAAATTCTGAATGGTCAAGAGATTTTGCTAAGTAAGCTTCAAACCTTGTCTAAATACACAGACTACAAAATAGACTATAAACTCCCTATGTGTCAGCCTTACCACTGAATTTCCTGGATACTGGTGGTTGGTATATAAACATAATTCTACCTAAATATAGAAATTTAAATTTAACTGTGAACCATTTAAAAAGAAATCTTGGGGGAAAGGTTTTTCAAAAGATGATATATCTACCCAGAAAGAAACTAAGTTTTCAGTGGGAAAAATGTGAACATATTTTTCTAAAAACTCGAAGAATGTCAGGGAAATATGTGTACATGTGTTTTTTCAAACAAAAACATTTCTATGACAGAATAAAATACACATAATCAATGTGGAGAAGAATATGGGCTCAGTATCCATTTGTCTGGACACAGAGAACCAGGAGGCCGCACTGTCAAGTAACTTTTTATTTTCTTAAATGGAGGATGGTGATGATTTGAAAACTCTAAAATACTATACAGATATAAGTAATTTTACTCATGTTAAGAAAGGACCAGGATAAGTGTACCTCCCTAAATTGTCTTCCCAATAGATCAACTGTTTATCCACAACACATGTGAATAATCTGTATTTATAACACTCTCCAAAATGTCAGTGTATAAACACATTCAGTCGGAAAAAAAAAGAAGAAAATGGAAAATAAACACATAGAAGAGTTAGCCATTTTAAAACACCTTTTCGAAACCAGTACACAACTATTGTAGAGATCTGGATCACAGTTAAGTTGTCATAATTAGCAGGAAAGCTTTATCTTTAGCTTTCATCTACCTTATTTACTAATTTCCCTCACCCAACCTAGTGCCCTCACTAGCACTGGCACTGCTAGCACTCTCCAGGATGCCTTGGACTCCCACGTAGTGCGTCCTCAGGGCTGAAAGTTATCATTGTGTTACTGCACCGCAAGCCCATCTGGCCCTGACGTGTCCCACACTCCAAAATCTTCTCCTCCACACTCTCACCTCCTCTTCTCTACAAAGTGAGGAGGGCGAGCTTCTTAACTAATTACAGTGATCACACTAAAGTGTGTATTGCCCACTGGCTAACTTCTAGAACTTTTGTCTACAATTACCAAAGAGACTAAAGAAACTTCTCTTTAACAACGTAAGCTTAAAAAGCAAGTTAGCAGCTTGGCAGTCCAGTTCCACAAGAGGCTGAGCTCAGGACCAGTGCACTCAGTGTGAAAACAATACTAGCAGCAGGAAACCAAAATCAAGAAATATTTCTAATACCTTCAGTGTTCAAAAAAAGAAAGTTGATTCTATCAATATATCGTAAGAAACCCCTCAATTTTTTTAATCCCTGAAAATAAACGGAAGTTGTACTTCATTATTCACTGCAGCAAGTCAAGTATTTCTGGCAGTAACTAAAATGACATGAAATGATAGTAGATTTTATGATTTTTTTATTACAATGAAAGTAGTATACATTTAATTGCATTTATAAAATATGCAAGAATTGACATAGCAGAGGAATCCTTTAAGACCAATTACTGGTTGAATGGGTATACAAATTTTCTTAACTATATGGACAAAGGTATGATGATAGTAACTTTATAGAGATTTATTTGTAACTTAGTAAAATATTTTGCTAAAAGCATTATTATACAACAGGAACACTTTTACAGCATTGATTTGTTTCTGATAAATATTATTTCTATTTTTCAAAGTAAATTAAAAATATTATACTTGCAACAACTGTTTCAAAGAAAAAAATTTCCCCTAGCATATTAACACTCATCATGTTTGCATTTTAAATATTTTATGATGCTTTATTTGCAGGTTGAGCATAAAAGGTACACTTTCAATTTTACATCTTTCAGCCCACAAATAAATCTCTTCTCAATTTCTCATTTCTATCAATGACACTAACAATCGAACAATTTTTTTTTCTCTATTTTATTTTCACCAACTTCTGTTGATTTTGTTGGTTTAATTGGCTCAGGGTCTTGAATTTGCTCTCTACTTCCACAGTATTCATCTGAATGTAGGCCTCTGGGGCGTTTTGCTTACTGCTTTCTAAATCTCAATGTCTCCAAATGGTGATGTACCCTAGATTAAGTGTTAACATGATCTTCTTCAAATATAATGGCCACAATTCTTGTTCCAGGATCTATGATAATTCAGTGTACTGACTTCAGTGTGGTCTTTAAAGACTGACTGACTCCAAGATTTTTTTCCGTATACCTTCATTCTCTTCATTATATTTCTTGTTTTTCTGTCATTATTCTACATTTAAGCTCCAATAATTTCAGTTCTATCTTAAGCCTTTGTGTACTTGTGACAGTTAATTTTATATGTCAGCTTGACTGGGTTACAGGGTGCCCAGACATTTGGTCAAATGTTAATTCTGAGTGTGACTGTGAAGGTATTTCTGGATGAGATTAAGATTTGAATCCCTAGGCTGGGTAAAGCAGATTGCCACTCCCCACCGCCAGCCCCTGCTAATGTTAGTGGGCCTCAACCAATCAACTGAAGAGGTGAACGGAACAAAAAGGCTGAATAAGAGGGAAGCCCTCCTGCCTGGCTGCCTTGAACTGGCACATAGACCTTTCCAGCCTACTGACTTGGACTAAACCGTCTCTTAGTTTTCAGGTTTTTGGAAACTTAGTTGCACGAGCAACTAAGCCCGTGCGCCACAACTACTGAGCCTGTGCCCTAGAGCCTTCGAGCCACAGCTACTGAAGCCCACGCGCCTAGAGCCCGTGCTCTGCAACAACAGAAGCCACCGCAGTGAGAACCCGCGCACAGCAACGAAGACCCAATGCAGCCATAAATAAATAAATTTATTAAAAAAAAAAGAGGGCTTCCCTGGTGGCGCAGTGGTTGAGAGTCCGCCTGCCGATGCAGGGGACACGGGTTCGTGCCGCGGTCCGGGAAGATCCCACATGCCGCGGAGCGGCTGGGCCCGTGAGCCATGGCCGCTGAGCCTGCGCATCCGGAGCCTGTGCTCCGCAACGGGAGAGGCCACAACGGTGAGAGGCCCGCGTGCCGCAAAAAAAAAAAAAAAAAAAAATTATTATCTAAGTTAAAATGTATATAACAATAAAAAGTCAAACAATACTCTAAGTTTTATAATGACAGACAGAAATACCTAGCCATACTTCTTTCCAATCTGTAATTCTACTTCCGAAGGAAAATACTTTCAACTTTTCTAGCTTGTTCTTCTGTTATTTACCTCCACATTTGAAATACGCTTACAAGGCTATTTTATTTTTCAGCTTTAAATACTATCGATTGACTTTTTACTACGGAAGATGAAGATTTAGTGTTCACAGATGTCTCATATTTACCATTTCCTCCCTCCCCTCTTGATATTATTTTAAAAATGTAATTTTTTGTTAAATTAGTATCTAGTGTTTACATTATTATGACTGCATAAACACTGTTACAGCTTGGCCACCATGATCAAATTTCTTTTTATAAATTAAAAAAAATGTTTTTGTAGTTCAGAATTTCCTTTTCTTTTTTGCTTTATTTATTGTGAATCTAACACTATTTCATCTACATTATTTAAAAGATTTGAAACATGTAAGGATTTCTTTCAATTTCATTGTTTTTGTTTTTCCCCAGAGACTCATCCGGAGTCTGCCAGACTCTCTTCAACAATTACATTTTGGATTTTTGTCTTCTTGATCCCATTTTGTTCTTAATTTACTTCCTTTATTTTGGTAGAGCACATTCCCTGGATGTTTCTCTTTTTTGTTTTCGAGCGTAGCTATAATATTTGCTTTATAAAGTCCCTGTCTGCTATTTCAATACCTGGGTCATCTTAGAGTCAATCACCAGTTTGTCTTTTCTCTTGGCTGTGAGTCATGCTTCCCTGTTACTTCATATTTTAAGGATAATCTGTGATTTTATCTGAGATATTATAAATGATACATTGTAAGGACTCTGGATTCTGCTATGCTCCTCTGAAGAATATTGATCAATTTTTTTAAACAGGCAGATAAGTAAAATGAATTCAAACTGCAGTTATCTATCTCCTTCCTCCAGTGGTGGGCTGCAGCCTGAAAAATACCTCTGACAGGTTCCTGAGAAAGGGTGCATGGAAAATAAAGTTTTAAAGATCCTATGTCTGAAAATTCATTTATGCCACCCTTATATTCAATTTATAATCTACCTAGATATAGGATTTGAGATTAGAAATAATTTTCCTTCAGAAATTCAAAGACATTGCTCCATTGTCTTCTAGCTAAAAATGTTGCTGTTAAGAAGACAGGTGTCTTTTTTTTTTTTTTGATTCCTAAGCCTTTAGGTGACTTCCCCCCCACTGCCCACCCCGCCCCCCCCCATGAGAAACTTTTGCTACTGTTCTCTTTATACCTGAAATTTTAAAATTTCACAGTGCTATGCCTTGGTGAGGCTCTTTCTTCATATATTTTCCTGGTACTCACACGGACACTGCAACCTATATATTCTTGTCCTGCAAGTCTGGGAAATTTTCTGGGATTACTCTGAAAATTTCCTTCCTTCTGTTTTCTGGATTTTTTTCAGAATATCTATTAATCAAATGCCAGTGATCTTTTGTGCCTGGGATCTCTAATACCGGAGTTCTTTCTATTCAACCTCTCCAGAGGTAAACCTACATTGTTTTGTCAGAATGGCAAAAAGGTAGTTGACTGCCTATGTGGTTGTGATAGGGCATTGGAGTAAAACTGCTCCTTTACTTTCTACCAGTGCTCCTGTTTCTTCAGAGGTATCCTGAATGCTGATTTTTTTCTAGGTTCCAAGGTTTCATTTTTCTCAAATCTGTTAAACCTTTAAACGTTTCTACCCACTTTTAAACTTCCATAATTATTTGATATGTCTCATCTGCTATTTAATCTCCCATTTTCTTGATCTTCATAGATTTATGCTTTTAAAAATTATTTTGCTGTCATTTAGTAGGGTTTTGAGAAGGTTTGGAGATAAGCAGTGAATCACCTATGTTTAAACAGAAGCTGTTGCTCCTTTTTGTGTGCTGACATTTACTGAATGTACTATCCTGTGCTTCCTGCCTCCTATACATCATCTCATTTAACCCTCACAACAAACCTGTGAGAGATGTCCAGGTACACAAAACTGGTACTAATTAATAAATGCTTAACATCAAGCCATTCATCTTTCTCTCCAAGATTAATTTCTTATTCGGAATACAGGAAGGTATGTAAGGCTTAATGAAGTTTTACATTGCATAGAAAATCTACCCACAAAAACATTTATTTGCCTTTCAAAACATTTTCATTGCTGGCAAATAAATGGTTGCCAAAAAAAAGGTTTGGATCAAAACATTCAAGTCAGTTGCTTCATGCAGACACAGCTTAAGGATTGAGAACTCAGCAAATGTTTGAAAGGAAAGGGATTTGTAACTAAATACAGTCAACATTCAGAATACTATAAATGTAAGATATTTGACTTAGTCTTTTCCTATCATATGATCTCCTTATTCTTTTTGGTGACTAGTCTTCCACTGTCTTAGACATTTGAAACATAAACAAGTATATAAATTGATAAAAGATGTGCCTAACTTTTGAGAATTTCATTTTAACTCTTCTTTTTAGAATCGTAAGTCAAACACAGTTAGTCAAGTTTTTAAAAATATGATAAGGCTATAATTATCAGTATCTCATGACTCAAATAATTCATATTTATTTATATATGCATTTTAAACAATGACCAAGACACAATCAATATAAGCCTGCAATGCTTAAAAAATGTCCAATGAGAACAGCACCCCTGAGAAGAAACTAATTCTTTGGTTATTCTTATTTAAATGTGAAAGTGGGAGAACAACAGCCATTTGAAAGTTTTCTTTTAAACTATTTTGCATATAAGTTATTCATAAGCAATTTTCAAGTCTAAACACATCAAGTTTTGAAAGCAAAAGGATATTTTGAAAATTTTTTAAGGCTGAAATTAAAATAATAAACTAGACTATAATTTAAATATTATACTATACTATACCTTAAATACTATACTATACTATAAATACTATGCTATTAACTAACTACAGTTAATACTAATTAAAATTTATTTACTATTTAACTATTTAAACTGCTACTTATTTAAACTAAAATACAATTAAAATTGTACAAAGATGGTAGCAGATCTTCAATTTGTTCATGTTATATACAGCTATCTTTCCATTAGTCAATAACTGAAAAACAATAGTTTACATGTACAAGTATGTACATTTCATTTGCATTTCTTAAAATTTTAGAAGCATAATTTCTGGTAGCCTACAAAATGTATACTTTCTTTATCTACAATTAATAATGTCTCTTTTTTTTTCTCTGCTTATTTCTTGGCATCTTTGTGTCTCCTTCCATGTTCCCTTCTGTTCACACTTCTAAAAAGGCATCTACCAAAAGAACTGCAGCCATTACTTATTTCTCCAAAGGACAAAAAAATAACAAATATAAGACTCAGAATTCAAAATTCCTTTTCTTCAGAATGCTACCTAATTTTTCACATGATAACCTGGTTTCATTTCACCCTAGAATGTTTAGGAATAAACACAGGTCTTGTCCTAAATCTTCATGTTTAGATCAGGGTATTAAAAGCACTGAATTACACCAGACCACACACAGACCAATGTAATGACTGGAAAAATTACCAAATGGAAAGAATAATGTGAAAGAATTATCATGAGGAATGAGGAAAACTGATTTCTAATTTTATCTCTGTTACTATCACCCTTACTTTGACAAAAGCAATTTTATAATTTTGTCTTTTTGCTGAGAAAATATATGGATAAAGTGCCAACTTTAGAATTTTAGAACTGCACCCATGCTGGGTCTCAGAACCTCATCCATGCACAAGGAGGGCAAGGGTCTGCTATGAAACTCAGTTAAAGTTTGGTTTTCTCTGTCAGTACTGTGTATGCTGAAGAGAGTTCCAGAGAATTTAGATTATTGCCTCCATTTTAAGATCTAACTAACTCAACAGATTATCTCCATGTAAGGCACTATACAAATTGATTTCACAAGTAGTTTAATAAAGAAGCTTTAAAAAATCATTACTTTAAAAAATTTTCCCAAACCATCTTAACTTCTTTCCTCTCATAAAATTTTTAAAAATGCCTACAGTTTGATGTTTAAGGGAGATTATATCATGCGGCATATAGTAAGCCCTGAATAAAGGCTATCTACATTTATTTAGAAATGAGAAATTAAATTTCAGGTTCATCATAAAAAAGTTTATAACTTCTAGGCTACTATTGGACTATTACTTAGCACTTATGATTTTACCATAAACAAATTTAGAATGTAAATAATTTGTGTGGATAAGTTATATGTGTGTGTGTGTGTATATATATATACACACACACACATATATACATACATATATTATTTGTATGTATATACACACTCATATACACATGTGTATATATCACTAGAACCACTTTCTTACAAGTTTTAAGAAAGTAACTCTACCTAAATTTAACGGGGAAAACTATATGGACTTCTTTTGATAGAGAACTAATAGCTTCTCTAATAAATTCTCTTGTGGAATCAACTCACCATGAAATACAATGCATGTGTTAGTGTGCATACATTTTTGAAACTATACTTTTGAACAGAATAGCTGATCTTTCTGATCCTCAAGTTCTTCAAGTGGGAACTGAACAGATGTGAACAATGAAAAGGCTTTTGGCTTTCCCTTTCTGATTCTAGTATTTAAACCTAGGTGTACTTTACTTTTGGATCCATAATTAAGCACTTGCATCAATGAGAGAAGAAATAAAAAAGAAGAATGCAAGGAGAAATAGTACAACTTGGTGAGAGGCAGATGAGAGTCGATTTTCAAAGGAAAATCCTCTTAGTTATACCAGTGGAAATGGCAACCAATCCAACTATCTGTATGAGTGTGGCACAGGTGATACAGTTAACTATTCCAGGATCCTATCCAATAGTTCCAGATACATTTGAAAGCCAAAGAGAGCTGCAAAGTGGGATTAAAGCAATGCGGTTACTAATGCATAGAAGAGACTGATCTCTATCCATTTCCACTGTGCCCTATGCTTTTATCATATGATGAGCAGAGGTAATTTGTATATACTTCCCCCTTAGTCTGTCAGAGAAAGTAGCCCTTATTCAAATTTTGTATCCAAACACTGCTTACACAGGCAAACCAATCAATGTTGTACACAGTACTTATCAAATTTGCTGTAGTATATGTAAAACTAAATGAGAATCAGGTTTCCGGGCTCAGACGTCAGCCCCATATTCCACTCAAGAATTAAAAAGGTTATTTATTAAAATGGGCTCAAGAAGGTGATATAGTACAGATCTTGTTACACTCATAGGTCACTGTGAAGATGAGATGAAATGATGTGGGGCAGGCACTTGGGGAGCTACCAAGCACTCTGCCAGCATAAGATACTGTGTGGGGATGAATAAGGTGGAATAGCAGTCGACATAAGAAAAGAAAAAAAATTTACCGATAATTTGGTAGGCAGAGAAAATTTTAGGTTTGCTATTAAAACCCAAACCAGGATATTCTTAAAAGATTCATTCACATCAGACATAAAAGGTACAACTTTCCAACAATATTCATACAGTACATCCTAAGAAAGCAGACAGCATAGAGAAGATGGAACCCTACGTCCTTCAAAAATGCAAGGTAGATACGACCCAGCAGTTCCACTACTGGACATATACCCTGAGAAAACCATAATTCAAAAAGAGTCAGGTACCACAATGTTCATTGCAGCTTTATTTACAATAGCCAGGACATGGGAGCAACCTAAGTGTCCACTGAAAGATGAATGGATAAAGAAGGTGTGGCACGTATATCCAATGGAATATTACTCAGCCATAAAAAGGAACGAAATTGAGTTATTCGTATGAGGTGGATGGACCTAGAGTCTGTCACACATAGTGAAGTAAGTCAGAGGGAAAAACAAATACCGTATGCTAACACATATATATGGAATCTAAAAAAAAATGGTTATGAAGAATCTAGGGGCAGCAGGAATAAAGACACAGATGTAGAGAATGGACTTGAGGACACAGGGAGGGGGAAGGGTAAGCTGGGACGAAGTGAGAGAGTGGCATGGACATATATACACTACCAAACGTAAAACAGATAGCTAGTGGGAAGCAGCCGCATAGCACAGGGAGATCAGCTCGGTGCTTTGTGACCACCTAGAGGGGTGAGATAGGGAGGGTGGGAGGGAGGGAGACGCAAGAAGGAGGAGATATGGGGATATGTGTATATGTATAGCTGATTCACTTTGTTATAAAGCAGAAACTAACACACCACAGTAAAGCAATTATACTCCGATAAAGATGTTAAAAAAAAATGCAAGGTAGGTGCCACAGCCTCTGAGATCTCCTCTAACTCAAGCACAGACCTAATCATCCCCTTTCCATTGTGCTTCCGGGGGACCTTGTATGACTTCAGTCAGCTTACTATTATCACCGTATTTTGTAAAGATCTTTTTACGAGATAAAGGCTTCCCTTCCAGAATGCAAACTCTCCATTAAAACGTGTTAGAGAAAAGTGAAACGGTAGTTAAGCAATTTGGCAAAAGCCACGTAAAACAAGAAGCGGCATGACTGGTGCGTGGAAATTGGCACAGGGACTAGAGGAAGAAGGCTGAGGACTGCTGATCCTAGTATGAGCTCTGTGTGAATGTGGCCAATAACTAAACATAACTGAGACTGTGCTAACCAAAACAAACAAACAAATCCAGGAAAAATAACAGTTAACTTTTAACATCCTTTAACAGGGATGTTAAAAAGAACAAGTGAGGAAGAAAAAATGAACACAGAAAAGATAATGCCTAAAACATAATTCTCTGCCCCACAAATATTAGTCTTTTATTTCCTTCTGTGGATTTGCAGGACAGCGATATTACAAAAAGAGAAGCCACGGAAGGGGAGCCTTTCAAACTGTAGTCTTGTAGGTGAGGTGAAAATGAAATAAGTAAGCATGGAGGTTAAAAATCTATCACTTTTAATTGAACACTGGCCCTTGGTTTGTTCAATACGTATTTATTGAGCACCTAGTATAGGCCAACCACTGGGCTTGGAACCGGTCAGAAGCAAAGCAAGCAAGCAAACAACAAGAAAAAATATCAAAACATGGCTCCTAATCTCATAGATTTTATAGACTGTGCTTATTTTTTAGTAAAGATGCATAATAAATAATAGCACATATTACAAAAATTTTATTTAAAATAAGTTAAACAAGTTAATGCTGAAAATCAAAGAATTGGGAAATAAGTACAATAACTTGTATACTGTGTTGAAGAGTACAATCAACTAACACCTTTGCAAATGTTCCACAAGGAAGCCACACACTACATTAAGGTTATTAATCTGAAGAGTCCCAAGACATTGCTACAAATTATCTAAAATGTCTAAAAAATATATCCTGACTCCATTGGAGTCAGTTCAGTTAAAATATCAGCCACGATCAATTTCCAGCCTAAAGGCAAATCAAATTGTGCCTCCTAGTCTCTAATCAGGATTTAGAGAAAACCTCAATTTTTAGAATTTATCTGGCTGAGTCTCAGCTAATGTATGTATGTGTGTCTGGGGCATCTTTGGGGATGACCCACATGGGATTGTTGATAGTTATTTGATGTTTATCAGTCAGGGGCTTGGAAGGAAAAAGCATAGTTAAACCGGGAAGCTGGAGGAAGAGCTGAAACAGAAACTATTCACAAAGATGAGAGCAGGGTTTTGGGAAATTCCAAGGGATAGTGTGGTATCCTCCTGGATCTAACAACAGCAGGAAACCACTGTTAAATTAGGCTTAGAGAGTTAAGGGAAAGGCAGTTGTCCTATGAACCTAGAAGCTGGAAAAGTCACCTGACAGGGACACAAGCAACCTTGGCCTTACATTCATACCACTCTCAGGTCTCCTGCTGGTGTCTCCCACTGGCCACACTGAACCAGAAGTGAGAGGGCAAGCAGATTAAAAGAGATGAGCCTCCCAGGTTACAGAAAAGGAGGAAGGGTGAATAGCGGATCTGGAGGGACAAACATGAGATATCGACTATCACTGAGTCTTCAGATTTATTAAGGATAACCTTACTAGGGCCACTTTTCCCCCAAATACCTAAAGCAGAATGTTTTTCATCCCATTCCAAAAATATTTCTGTTCAGACAATTTAAATATAGAAATGGGTGGGAGGTGTTCTCCTCCAAATAAACTATGTGATCCAGCGATAGAAATTGTAATTACAGATTTCAATACTTAATTTTAGAAAGGATAGCACCAATACTAAGAGTAACAAGAACATAAACTAGCATTTATTGAATACGCTACAAGATGTCTGACATTTTTTACATATTTTAAAAATTGTTAGTTTTTCTAATCTTCACAAAAATCTTACAGGTTAAGCGATATTAGTATTTTGAGGATTTGTTATAGATAAGGAATCAGCAGCTCAGAGCATTAAAATGACTAAGATGGGATTAGACCAAGTCTGTCAGACAATATCTCTCTGTTTCCACTGTATCCTACAGCTAGTAGACAGCTAACTTTTCCATTTTCCTCATGTAAACTATACTTAATAGTATCCTTATATAAAATAATATTTAAATACATAAAATTCAGTAACTCGACCAGTCAACATGTAGCACTTTCCAGGACTTAGAATTAGCAGTTCAATATAGATTTAATGGAGTTTTTAAAGTCTCTGATAAGTTTCTGTAAATATTTTTGTGTGTGTTTTGTTTTTTTGGAGTAGAAAAAGAATTTTTCGTATGGCCCATACAGATCTACTCTTAGACACATAGCAATTATTTTAGAAGTCTTAACATGCTATTAAGACAATTATAACAAAACAGAAACAGACTCACAAATACAGAGGTCAAACTAGTGGTTACCAGAGGGGAGAGTGTTGGGGGGAGGGGCAAAATAGGTGAAGGGGATTAAGTGATACAAACTACTAGATATAAAATTCAAAGTTACAAGAATGTAATGTACAGCACAGGGAATAGAGTCAATATTTTATAATAACTTTGTATGGCATATAATCTATAAAAATATCAAATTACTATGTTGTATACCTAAAACTAATAATATAATATCGTATGTCAACTACACTTCAATAAAATAAAAAACTTTAAACTCAAAGTTACCAGTTGATGCTTCAGATCTGATACTGACTGTGTGACCTCGTGCTCAGTCATTAATGTGTCTTACCTGCAATTTCCCATTTTTAATATGGATGTGATGACATTTGTATTTCAGGATTGTGTAAGGACCATATTAAATTATATATGCAAAGTGGCTGGTACCATTTCTCATATCAAATTCTCAAGAAATATTCATTCCTACTGTACCTTAGTCATTTTCTTCCCAAAAGGATGTATGTAGGAGTTAATGTGAAAACTACTAGCACAGAACCTGACTAGAAGCTCTTCTCTCTGCCCCCTTATAGGTAAGGGTGGAGGGCGGAAGGGGAATTTTCACCAACTAATTGGATTCAGGTGTTATATACTTATAGATTTCCCTGCCCCTATCAATATTTACGACATGTATTTGTTTAAATAATTTTTTTACATATGTATTGCCACAGTCATAGCTATGAATTAGAAACGAAAAACCACCCCAAACGATTTACTTCTGTGATAATGCCAGTTGGTAAATAAATATAAGTAATTACTATAGATTAAAAAATAATCGTAAGTAGAAAACTCACTTTGCATTTTTACTTCTCCAACACACTTAACCTAGTATATAGTATAAGTAATTAACTAAGAAATGAAAAATTAGAGGATTAATCCAGGTCTACCATCCTGAAACAGAAGTCTGGAAGAGAAAAAGGAGGTGAAGAAATAATTCAAGAGAACTTCCCAGAACTGAAGAACAGAAGATTCCAAACTGAATCTACTAATTGCTCAACACAATGGATGTAAAAGGGCACACCAAGTCACATTCACTTATTCATTCATAAATTTCTACTGAGAACCAGGCACGATTCTAAGCAATACAGCATTGAACGAAATAGACAAAGTCTACACTGTCATGGAGCTTAAATTTTAGTGGTCAGGACACGAATAATAAATAAATTAAGATGTCATAATAATCCCTTTGCCAAAATAAAAAGAGTGAGTAGGATAAGGTGTACTGGAGGGGTGGCTGTGGGTTGTTATTTTATCATGGTGATCAGAGAAGGACTCATTATTAGTGTAACATTTGAGCAGAAATAAGGGGGTGAGCCCCACGGATATGTGGGAGAACATTCCATGCAGGGGGAACCAGAAGCACAGAGGCTCTGAGACAAGACCATGCATGATCATGCTGGAGGAAGAGAAAGGAGGCTAGTCTGGCTGTGGAGAGGAGAACAGTCAGGGTTAAAATCAGAGAAGCGGCCAAGGGGGAGTGGTGCATGTCATGTAAAACATTCTAGATGTATCATTATGAAATTTCAGAATTCTGAGGACAAAGAGTAGATACTAAAAACTTACAAAAGAAAGGAAAAAACGAGGTTACATGTAAAGGTTAAATAAGAATGTCATTACAACAACTTTTAACACCAGAAAGTAATGGAGAAATGCCTTCAAAATCCTGAGATAAAATAATTTCTAATCTGTAAGTTTTCACACATAGGCAAACCGTCGAAAACCTGTGAAGGTAGAATAAAGTAATTTAAGACACGCAAACTATATAAACATTCACCTTCCGTGGACTCTTTCTTAGGAAGCTAACGGACAATGTGTTCCAACAAAACACGGGAATAAACCAAGAAACAAGAAGAATTTTCCTTGATTTACTGTCTTGTAGGAAGTAATGTAAGACATAAGTGATCCCACAGAGAATGAAGGACGTTCCCATGATGTGAAAGTAGATCTACCCAGGCTGGCAGATGTATAACGAGCCGAAAGAGCAACCTCTCCAGACTGGAGGGAGCTGGGAAAGGTGTTCCTTAACAAAGATGGAATTATGGGACACACACCTTTTTTATTTATACTGAAAGGAGATACACACTTGAGGAGATCTGGGTAGGAATTACTGGTAGATAAATATAAAACTAAAAAGAAGTTAAGATGATTGTTTCAAGGAAACTAAAACAAAAATTACAAGTAAGAAAATGCAAATATGGTATACTACACAACTCAGCTAAGAAGTCAGGTGATCTGAGAGTCAAAACAATGTAAACAATGACTAAAAAACTTATAATTGTAATCTGTAATTACAATTTCTATCGCTGGATCACATAGTTTATTTGGAGGAGAACGCCTCCCACTTGGAGTCGAAGTGGCTGCAGTGAAAGAGGGGTGATAGATGGAGGGAGAAAAGGAAAGGCAAAGGAATAAAAAGGAAGAGGTTATGTGTGAAAGTAGAACAGAACAAGAAATAGATGAGGATTTAAGACAGAAGGAAAGGGACAGTTTATTTCAGTGAGAAAACAATTTTTCATCAATGGTTTGAAAAACAGCTAACTATCTGAAGAGAAAAATGATTTTATCTTTTTCAATACAAAAAATAAATTTCAGATGAATTGAAAACTTAAAATGGCAGGAAATGGAAGCAAAGGTTCTCAACTGTGAATGAAATTGAGAAAGGTAGTAACTATTCCTCAGCAGTTTGATTAGCTAGATGTGTTAATATTGAATACTTTTGGAACAAAAGAGTAGCAGTACTCTTCAGGTCTTAACACATAGGATATGCACTGATAGAAAAGCACAGAAGACATGGCAGAGTTTCTTTGTACATTTCACTACTGTCCCAGGGCACTGCTGTCTCTAGTGGTCATTTTAGGTTTGTGTTTGGATCTTGTACAAGTACCTTTTAATTTCAAATGTGAGAGCCCAAAGAACTGATTCTTTAATTTTACTTTTTTGCTAATTTCATTCCAAAGTTAGGACAGGAGACAGCTAACCTGACTTCCATTTTATAAATATTATAAACTGTTTTTCTTCAGTAATAAATAGGGAAGGAAAATAAAACCATGAACTATTTTGCATATACATATATTTGTGTATATATATATATATACACACAATATACATATTTTTTCTAATTGTTTTTGAAGTTTGCTTATTAGCTTAATACTTTATAAAAAATTTGTCTTTGCTAACTATTGATTCATACAACTCAGATTTTTAATTTTACCTGTTTAATGAAAATTTAAAAGTCTTATTTCAGAATAAAATGATTAATCAAATGGAATTATGGTTCATGTATTAACTGGCTTAAGTGACCATCAAAATAAGGGCATACAGTTTAGTTTGGATGGGAAAGGGAATAAGAATTGATTTCTTTATATTTCCCGCCTATTTCCAAAACAAGATTTGAAGTGTCTTCGATGCTGTGGAGACTAGGTAATGTTCATGGAAGATACGTAGTATTAAAACAGTTTTCTTGGGAGTAGGTTTTAGTCTGAAAAGGGTGAAGATATTTATGCTGAGTCACGTTAAACAAGTAATTTGGGACCTACAAAATCTGGCAGAAAAAAATTAATGAAATGGTTTTGCTAAACATGATATTCCACTTGAGACAACTGAACTTTAGAGTAAATATGATAACTAAATAGGTTTGAAAACTTTATTCAGTAATAATTTTTGTCTCATGTAAAATGATTTAACATTTAATTTTTACCTTAATTATAGCAGCGTTTTATTACTTTACCTTCTAGGGCATTTTAATGTTTAGAGAAAGACTGTGTAAGTAAACCATAGGAGTGATTCTGTCTATGGTAGTAATGAAGTTTTTGGTGCTCGTTTTGATTGTCAAACATTTAGGAAAAGCAGAAAAGGAACCCCAAAACCAACCTTGTTGGTGCACCTTATAGTTAAATGAATTGATAACCTTTAGAGTGGTATTACTTTTTGTGTTTCAGGGTTTATTACATTCTGACTGAATAGCTTTCTCTTTTCCCCTCAGTGTTAATGAAAGGATAAGGATTTTACTTACATTGATTTTCACTTATATTGAGTGTGTCTATCATAAGTAAAGGATTTCCAGTGACTCATGTCTATGAACCAGGAGTTCAAATGTTTGCAGGATTACTGCACTTCCAAAGTCGACTAGAAATGCCATCTGTACTCTCCACTGAGAAAATGAACAAAGTCCTGTGTCTTAACAGCTATGCTCTTTTTGAAAGCTTCTGATGTAAGTAACACCAGTTGAGAAATGAGAAACCTTTTACCTTAAATATGGTTTGAATGATGGAAGGTTTCCTTTGTATTTTAAAACATTTTTACAGTTGATTGTTCAAATACTGGCTTTCTGTAAAAACATTATCATGTTAAATTTACTCTTAGTAGTGCAATACCAATAAATTTTGCTGCTTGGGCAGTTTTAATTACTACCTTAAAAAAAAAGAAAAACTTAAAATGTAAAAGACAAAATGATAAAAATCATGAAAGATTATCTAAGGAACTATATATACAATCCAAAAGTATGGAAGACATTTGTAGGCGTGGCTAGAAACTCACATAGAAAATGTAGATATCGTGGTGGCTGGTCTCCAAAGAAGTCCCTCATGCCCACATGCCCTCATGTACTTCTCTCCAGCACTGAATCTGGGCTGCCTGCAACTTGTACTAATGGACAGAGTGTAGAGGAAGCGATGCTCCAGGACTTACCTGCCTAGGTAAGCAGGTAGCTGCGGAAGCTTCTACTTTCAAACTTTTGGGAGTTTGGTGATACCATGTAAGACTCTTTTGACAGACCATATAAAGAGACCAGACCAGAAGGAGAGGAGAGGCTGTGAGTCTACACAGTGAAGCAGAGAGGTCCAGCCTTCCTAAGAATACTGGCCAAGACTCCAGATGGCTTAGCTCCAGGTGCCACCAGAGCACAACCATGTGAGAGACCACAAGCAGGACGAGTGGAACACCCAGTCAAGGCAAGTCATTGAACCATGAGAAACAATAAAATAAATTCTGATTTTAATCCCACCATGTTTTGAGGTAGTTTGTTACACAGCAAGAAACAAAACAATAAAATCTTACAAGATGGTCTAGGACACAACGTATGCAATCTAAGTTTTAGAAAGACATCCTTACTGAAAGCTGGAAGTTCAAAAAGGAAAATATAAACACAATTGATTATATAAAAATTTAAAACACTTTCATGGAATATTTGAAAAAAAATTGCAATGTAAATTAAAGACATGTAATATATGTAATAAAAGTTTTTAGAAATTTATAAGAAAATAATCCAATAGATAAATGGACAAAGAATAGGAACAGGCAATTTAAAGAGTATCAAATCCAAATGTCAACCAATACAAAGACGCTCAGAGTTACCAGTAATCAGATTGCAAATTCAAGTAAAATGAGCTATTTCTTCCAGTCAGTATTCAGGCAAAAATGAAAAGGAGTTACAACTTCTATTGTTAACAGGAATATGAGGAAAAGAATCTGACTATATATTAAGATTAATCAAATAAACTAATGATGAAAAAAGAATGCTTATCAACAGAGGAAAGGTAAATAAATTATAGTGTCCCTATGTCATGGTACATCCTGCAGTCATCAAAGAACAATGAAATAGAGTTTCACTAGTTGACTGAAAGGAATTGCTATGAAGAATTTTTTAGCAAGAAAAACAAGATGCAGAAAAGTGTATATAATATTGTCCCATTTTTATAAAAAAAAGTAACAATGGGGGAAAACCTTATATGTGTTGATGTCTCTGTATATTTATACATACATAACCTAAGTATATTATGTTATAATATACATATATAACATAAATAAGTGAATATAGCATATTAGATAAAAAATACAATTTGAAAAGAAGGCATGATTTTTAGAAGCTTTAAGTACCTGCTTCTCTTGGTATAAAAACTAAGACTTACTTGATAAGGATTAAGTTGGCAACTAGTGAAATTACACCTCACTGTGTATATATTATGGCACTGATTTTTAAATGTTATTAAAAATCTTAGCATTATTTTCAGTGTAGCATTTAACTTAGATTTAACCATTAGATATTTCAGAAAAAAATTACGTTTCTGTTCTTAAAGTGTATTTTAATTAACATTCATTTTCCAAGAACACTGATTTGAAAGGGCTATTTTACTTCCCTTTAGTGCAGAGAGAAAGGATCCCATTTAAACTTTAGAAGGGCACAGAAAAAAATAAACAAGTCTGCTGAGCATAATTTCCCCTTTATTCCTTCTGAAAAGTTATGAAATAAAATCTATTATTTAATTACACTGGATCAAGAAACAGGAAGAAAAAGATGCATTTAAGTCACAACACCCCTAAAAGAATAAATTACTATACTTCCTCTGGGAAGAAAAGTGTTTTACTATGTGGATAGGCATTGCCTAAACATTTCAAATCTACTTTCCTAAGGTGTGAAAGGCTTTCAACAAAAATCAACCATAAAATAGCAATGTCAAAACTGAAGGAAGAAATAAAAAACTGCTTGTTAGGATTGATTTATGTGTATTTCTGTAGTATTAAAGAATTTAGGTTTTGCTCTGAAATGTTTCCATCAGTTTACTTAAAAAACAAACAAACAAAAAAACTCTGACATAACACAGCTAAGAAAATTTTATTAGACAAGTAGGATTTATCTTTGCCATGCTTGGATAAAATTTACAAGATGTACCAAGTTCAGGACAATGGTTATGGAAATAAGAATAAAGGCTTTCAGTTTTTTTAACCTGCAAGAGGATTTTGGAGTTGGCCAGACTCTAGCAGGGCACTAAGCAGATGAGCAGTGATGGACAGATCAGACGCGGTCACAGCCTTCATATGATCTGCAGCAGAGGCCAGCAAGCTCTTTGTGTAAAGGGCCAAAGAGTAAATATTTTCAGCTCTGCAGGCCATACTCTCTGTCACATCTACTCAACTCTGCCACTGTAGCACACATCTAGCCACGCACAATATATAAATGAATGAGCATGGCTGTGTTCCAGTAAAACTCTATTTACAAAAATAGGCAAAGGGTCAGATTTGGCCCACCGGCCATAGTTTGCTGGCCCCCGGTCTAAAGTATCATGGGGAAAATATAAAAATCTATTGTGTTAGAAAAACAATGCTATTCTGTAAAGTAAAACAAAATTTAAAAAAAGCACTCAAAACCCAACACAAACGTAAGAGTTTAAATATGTAATCCATGTATGTACATGCAGATACAGAATAGTCGGAAAAACACATGATTAGTTATATTAGCTGTTCAGAAGTTTTGATATGATCTTATAAACTATTTTATTAAAATAGCGTTCAGAACTTTTGAACTTTATTTGAAAAGTGTATACTTGCCAAGTCCTATTTCCTCTGAATGCTTTTACTCTTACACAGACTATAGCACCGAAAACAGAAACAAAAACCTTTTTCAAATAGAAATTTGTACTCTTGAGCAACACACTAAATATTGTATTTCTACTATATTCTCCTGATACTGATTATCAATAATTCTGCTGAATGACAGAGAATCACCACAACGTTAAGATGCATAATTGATTAAATATATTGCCAGTGATAAGGAATCCAGAATACAACCCCCCAATGGGCCAACAGCTTTGGGTTTGTTACATTTAAATTAATTATCCCCTCTCTCTCTCTTTTTTTTCTTTAAAGATTTTAAAATTTTTTTGATGTGGACCATTTTTTAAGTCTTTACTGAATTTGTTACAATATTGCCTCTGTTTTATGTTTTGTTTTTTTGGCCGCGAGGCATGTGGGATCTTAGCTCCCCGACCAGGGATCGAGCTTGCACCCCCTGCATTGGAAGGCGAAGACTTAACCACTGGACCTCCAGGGAAGTCCCAATCTCCTCTCTCTTGAGAGATTTTTCCTCCTTTGTATGTGTGGTCAAAAAGTTGGATGTCAAGATCTTGATGTGTCATTTATTTCTTCCGTTTCAAAAGTGAGTTAGTATTGATTTTAGCCAAGAAATCTCAACTGAGAACAGGTGGCAGTTTTGTGTCATGTCTTATAGAAGCAAGACTAAAGCAAGCTTTGGCTTTCCATTTGTCCTCATTCATTCATTTATTCAACAAGTATTTATTGAGTGCCGACTACACACTGTGCTAGGAGCTAGGTTACCATATTGAAAAAAATAGCCATGGTCTCTGCCTTCAAGGAGATAGATGTGTAAAGCTAAACTCAGATTTCTGGATATCTACCTCCTTAGTTTACAAAGACCAATATAATCAATAACATAAGGTTTTCATAGATTTGCAATATTTCATTAATTTACAAGTCTGTAAGTTCAAAGTTTAACTCAGATGCATTTCTTTATAAACCTTCAAAATTAATAAATTGTAAATGGCAAACTTTCCAAATCAGAAAATTGCTTATGAAACGGAAATTTCAAGGAACACAAAATGAAAAGAGAGAATGTGCCCTTATTCTTATCCTGCATTGATTGATAAAAAAAGAAGTCTAAACATCTCCTCCTCACTACTAGTCACAAGTCCTGAAACCAGGTAAAACTGTCTTGTGCCAATAGGACATTACAAAGGTATTTGCATATTCTTAGGAATCAGTGACTTTGTCTTTCTGGGCCTCAGTTTCCTCATTTGAAATATGAGATGATAATAATTACTTCTCCTTAGGTTATTAGAAGATGATTATGGGCTTCTCCTATAAGGGTACAAAGATACTCCAGAGACCTATGCAATAAGGTAAAAAAAGCTAAAGATTAAGAAACATGCAGCACATCTTCCAGAAGTGTCAACTGTATTAGATAGTAAGTACAGAATACATTACATTATGGTACAGAATTAAATTTCATTATTAAAAGATGTTTAAAAAGTCAAACTTACTTCAGAATCCATTTAGTCTAATTCCCCCTTAGAGTGGTAAATGTTTGCAAAATGCCTAGAACATGGTTTAAGACTGCTTACTATCTGCCTGGAACAGGGAGGGCACACCAGGTAAGGTATTATTAGGGAAAACTACCTTAGTGCTTAAGAAACTACTAGTACTAAGTTATCTACATGTAATTATTTTTATTAAAGAAGTATCCCTTTCTTAACATTTTGTCCTAAAAAGGACTTTACAAAATGGCATTATCTTCCTTTTCTAAATATTTAAAACAGTGTAGTATCTGACCTACATATGTAAAAAGGATCTTTTCTATCTCCTTGGTTATTTGGACTATCACGTAAAATGCATTCTGTTCTGGGAGACATATCTAAAAAACAAACAAACAAAAAACCAAGACTGACTACAAAGAGAATTTAAAATCCTTAACTCAATGAATCCCCATTTAATTGCCTTTTATTCTCTATCCATGAAAATAAGATAAACAACAACACCCATACACATAAGCACACACACACACACACACACACACACACAAGTAGAAATAAGTATTTTAATGTTGTTAGTTCTTTTGAAAAAGCCCCTCTCCTCCTTAGGCAAAATTCCCACAGGGAGCAATAATCAGACTTACACGTTAAGTTAAAAAAGACTTTCTTGACAGAATTCTGAACATTTGCTTTATTCTCCTTGCAGAGCACTATGTTACATGCTATGTAGAGTTAAGAATAAAAAAGAGTGGAAAACTGCAAAGCATAAAACCCCAGCCTGCCTTCAGGGAACCTATCCCATCGTGGGAGCCCATACATACGTCTCAGAAGCTGAAAATAAACATACAGAAATTCATAAATAAAGATGACCTGATTATAGCTCTGCATAACTATTATTTGATAAAATCACATTAATTTAGCTTTCACTAATTTCAAATTTGTAACTGTTGGGACACGCTGGTCATGGAATTTCAGGTTTTACTCACTGAAGAAAACTGACTACTAAATGTACTGAAGTTACAAACAAGCCAGCCTTCCAAGGTGGAAGGGCTTTCAGGAACCACGGAACCACTCATTCATTGCCTTTCTAAAGAATGAGAAACTCAGAAATATGTAACTTAGGAAGAGAATCTAACGATTTCAGGTATGTGAGTCAAGGAAAAGACATTTTTTCCTCTATGTGTACTTGCAACAAAGTGAGCTGCTACAGTTCCCTCTCATTCATCTAGCCATCTGAAATGATAATACTAAAATAGTAGTGGCAGTGTAGTATCTAGTTATTGATTTCTGAAGCCCCTGTCCAAATCCAATCTCTATCTTCATTGCCTACCCCTCTCCCCAGCCACTGTTCACTGCTACCAGGCCAAAAGCTCTCCACATAAGTCCTGCTGCTATGCCTTTGAATCTCTTGTTCCAGCAGGCTTGAATAACCTTTCCAATTGTGTCTAGCTGACTCCTACTCAATCTTCAAAACTCAGCTCAGACTTCATGTCCTCTAGGAAACCCCTCCTAATCCTCTGTTCTCAGAATGCCTGGAGCACTGCTGAATAAATGATGGCTCTGAACCAGAAGGGTAGATTTCCATTTCTATCTGTACCACTTATCTGCAAAATTCCTTGAGGTCAGGAATCACATCTTATCCAGCATCTAGCATTAGAATACACATTCAAAATATTTTTGTTGAATGAATGAATGTGTCAGGCACTATTCTAGGAATTTCAATGTGGCATAATAAATACTTCAACATTTTATGAGTAATTTCAGAGAGGGAAAATAACTTGATTAAGGTCTCATAGTTACTAGGTGATGGAATCAGGAATAAATCTAGGCCTGCTGGGTTTCAGGCCAGGTGACCCTATGCTGCCAACTGAAAGTATGATCTTAGATTCTTAGACACGATTTCTTCCAGTATGAAAATAGAGCCACCACCCTCTAGCCAGATGAAGAGTCATTTTAAATCATGCAAACTGGCATTTCACTTATAAAAAAATTATTTTAGTGTTTCAAATTGCCAGTGAAGACTTCTCAAAGCTTTAATAATCATATAAACAGTTTGCTATCTCTAAGGTAGCCGTTCTCAATTTCACCCTGTGGATTATTTCATGAGACGAAAAAAGAATGAGTGGACCACCAACCCCATCTATACTCACTTGCTACTGAAAAGAAACCTCATCATTACTCATGGGAAGAATGGCATCTGAGAAAATACTTTAGAAATGTCAGTAAGTAAATTACTAATCCAGGCCATAAACCAGACTACAGACACTGTCATATTATAAACCTTAGAGGAAACCAGCTGGGAGACCACCCAGAGACCCCAAGGAGCCCGTCAGCGGTCTGTGGGGACCACACTTTGAGAACCACTGTTATAAGAAATGAAACTGCTTCCTCCTCAGTAATTCAGGAACTCAATTCCCCACCCCCTTGGGGGAACACACTGTCCTCTTAAGCCAAAAACACCAAAGTATTAAAGACCTTTAAATTCTTCTAAAATACTGTCATAACCCCAAACTACCTTGTTTGTGGGACGTAGTTATACAGTTGTAATTAATAAGGCACTGAACTTCTAATATGTGTGAACATCGATATCTGTATAGAATATGTACACATTAACGTAGGTCATATTTAGCTTTTTAAATTTCTTTCTTTTTTAGCAGTGGAACCACCAGTCATTCTGGAAAAACAGGACTTATTAAATGAATTTTATCAGATATTCCTAATGTCAGTATCTAAACAAAATAAAACCAAACCAGTGTGTCACTTAAAGCAGCCTGTCTAGATGGTTATATTCTTAGTCTATAAGGCTGTCATCACTGAGAGCACTGCCTTCTCTAAAGGTTTATGAGCCACAGGAAAGCAGTCTTGATACTCTGCAGTAAGAACCCAAATATTTATCAGTCACTGGATACGTGCCAGGAATATTTAAGGAGCCGAAGATACAACAGTGGGAAGAGAAAAGAAAACAGTCTAAAATCATTTTCTCACCTTAGAACTTATATTCTAGTAAGGAAAAAGAGGTAAATAAATAAGGAAAAGACAGCAGTATGACAGGTGATCGTAAGAAGCGCCACTGGGAAGGAAGACGGATACTGTTGCTGTCAACAGAGTAGTCGGAAGAATTCACTGAGAAGGTGATTTGTAGGCAGTGAGGGAAAAAGACAGGCAGGTACCTAGGGAAAGAATGTTCTAGGCAAAGCAAATACAAAGGCCCAAAGGCAAGGAACAGTACGGAGGCCCACGAGGCAGGAATGCAGAGTAAAAGTCGTAAAGGATGAGGAAATGTGGCGGGAAACTAGATCTTGTAGGGCCTCACAGGTGACTGTGAGATTCTGGTTTTTATACTGAGTGAGATGAGAAAACAGTGGAGGGTTTTGAGCAGAAGAGTGACACTATCTGACGTACATCTAAAAAAGATCATTCTGTCTGCTCTGTTGAGAGTAAACTCTAGGGAGGACACATGAGAAGCAGAGAGACGAGTTGTAAAGCCTACTGTAAACTGGATATACAAGTCTGGAGACCAGTTAAGAGGTCTGGGCTAGAGATACAAATTTGGGACTTACCAGCATATATCTGGTATTTAAAGCAGTATCCTAGAAAAGGATAGCCAGGAGGGAGAGTAAAGACAAAGCAAAAAAGTGCTAAGACCGATATCTGGGAAACTCCAGACTGAGAAGAACAGCCAGCAAAGGAGCCTGAGGAAAGTGAGGCAAAGGAAAATAAAAGGGTGTAGTGCCCCAGAAGCAAATTTAAAAACTGTTTCACAGAGGAGAGAATGTATAACTGTATCAAATATGACTGATAAGTGAGATGAGGACTGAGAATCACCACCAGCCTCAGCAGCATGGAGGTCTCTTGTCTCAATAAGGGCAGTTTCAGAGGAGGTGGGGGAGGGTGAAATCTGACTGAGAGAGTCTAATAAAAATTGGATTCAAACAACAAAATGATTCAATAAGGCAACACAGATATATAACATTAAGATACAAAAATCAATAGCTCTGTGATGCACAAACAATAACTATAAAGAGATAATGGAAGAAAACACCCTTTTTCGGTGAAAAAGAAACCACTTTAGGACGAAACATCATAAAAAAATGTGCAAAACTTATAGGAGGAAAACATTTTTAAAACTCCTAGAAACTATTATAGACTTGAACATATGAAAAAAACATTCCTTATTTATAGATAGGATGACTCAATAGTATAAAGATGTCAGTTTACCTAACATAATTTATCAAGTCAAGGAAATCCCTATAGAAACACCTATGTGTTTTTATCTGGAGCCAAATTTATTCTACAACTCATGGAGAAAAATAAACATGCAAAAATAACAATAAAAACTTGAAAGAGAAGAACAATGAAGGAGGACTAGCCCTACCCAAATTATTAAAATATACTATAAAGTCTCTATAACTAAGAAAGTGTGGTATTAGCATATGAACAGCCAGAAAGACTAGCATAACAAAACAAAAAGTCCCGAAATGGATCCAAGTACATATGGAAATACAGTATGTTACATTTTTAAATGGTATTTCAAATCACTGGGGTAAAGGTAGAAATTATTAAACTCCATTTGATAAATGAAGCTGAGACAACAGGACAGCCATTTGGAAAAAAAAATTGGATCAATATTTCACATCATATACAAGCATAACCTCCAAATGGATCACAGATATGAATGTAAAAAAAATTTAAGTCATACAATACCTTAAGAAAATATGAGTAAACTTTTACAATCTGGTATGGAGAAATGCTTCCAAACTGTGATTTTAAAATGTGGATGCAATAAAGGAAAAGATGGTACATTTGACTACAAACACAAAAAGCTTTTACACGCAAAAATCACTGTAAGAAAAACCAAGACAAATGACAAACTGGGGAAAAAATACTTGCAACATATGAACGAAGAACTAATACACTTAATTTGTAGAGAACTAGTAAAAATCCAAGAAAAAAAAAGAAGCTACTCGAAAAATAGGCAAAAGATACTGACAGTTCATAGAAATGGATCTACAAAAAGCCTTTAAACATTGATTTCAACCTGACTCGAAATGAGAGAAAAACAAATTAACATTGCACTGAGATACCACTTCTTGCCTACAAGATGAACAAAAATTCAAAAGCTTGACTTTACTATCCAGGATAGAGAAATAGGAACTCTCAGCCATTGCTGGTAAGAGAGTAAAATGGTACAAGTCCTGTGGAGGGAAATTTGGCAACATCTAACAAGACTAACACATTGATTTACCAGGCAAACCCACTTTGAAAACAGACCCTAAAGATACAACTCCAATAGTATGCAAGAAACGTATGCTCAAATTATTCACCATCGCTTATTTTGTATACAAAATACTGTAAATACTAAAATATCAAAATAATGGAAACCACCTAAATGCCCATACAATAGAGACTGGCTGAATAAACTGTGGTACAGTTACATAATGTAGCACTATTTGGCTATGGAAAAAAAGAATGAATTCTCAACTTACAGAGAACTGATATGGAGTCATTCTCCAGATATACTGCTAAAGGTTAAAAAACAACAACAAAAAGGGGCAAAAAATTAATAAAGAATACTATCTTTGTGAAGATATCTACGTTATTTATATAATATATATGCACATGTATGCATATATGTAAATATGTCTGAATATGTGTATATGTATGTCAGTATATACATAAATATAAAAAGCATGGGACTTTACTGGGAAAACTCTTTAATATGTTTTTGACTTCTGAATCATCTTAGTGTTTTATTATATTCAAAAAATGACACTGAATCAATGAGATGTGTGTGGCTGGGATGAGGAGGGGCAGAAATGAACTAAACTGATATTCACTGATAACAGTCAAAAGGAAAAAATACCCAAATATGTTTTTTAAAAGTCAACTGTACTAAGGTATAATTTACATCTAATAAAATGCACGTTTTTAAGTGAAAATTTGATGTGTTGAAAAATATATACATCCTTGCCCTAACCACCACAATCAATATCTAGGGCATTTCTATAAGCCCCAAACCTCACAATGCCCCTCTGTGGTCAATCACTCCTACCCCCCAGTCAACTACTGATAGATCTTCCATTACCGTAGATTAGATTTCTCTGTTTTAGAGCTTCATACGAATGGAATCGTACCATATGTATCCTTGTATGGAGTTTTTCATTCCGAATAATGTTTTTTGAGATTCATCCTTGTTATCTGTGGTATCTTTAGTCCATTCGTTTTATTCTTGAGTAGTATTCCATTGTATGAATATTCCACAATTTGTTTATCCATTGCACTTTTGATAGATACTTGAGTTGTTTCCAATTTCGGACTATTATGAATAAGCTATTTAAAACCATCATGTAAAAGTAATTGTGCAGGTCTTTTTCTTTTCACTTGGCTTTTCGTTTCTCTTAGGTAAATATACAGTAGAACTGCAGGGTCTTATGGTAAGAATATGTTTATAAGAAAATGCAAAACTGATTTCCAAAGTGTTTGTACCATTTTACATTCCCATCAGCTCTTCATCCCCACCAACGATAACCATTTTCAACCTTTTTATTTTTAGCCATTATAATGGAGATATAGCAATATCACATTTTGGTTTTCATGAGTTTTTTGGTCCGTTTTTCATTGGATTGTTTGAATTTGTTTAAACACAGAGGGGAATTTCTTAGGTAGAACACAAAGGGGAATTAACACACATGCAAGGGAATGATTATAATTATTTACCATGAAATCTAAAAATAAGTGAGGGATAACGGGAGGTGGTGACTGGAGAGCAGAATACTTTAAAGTGAAATTGTAGAGGGAGTGCAGTTATTGTTGACAAGGTCCCAGGTATGACCATGGGAATTCTGGCTGAAGCAGGCTGGATGACCGTATCACTGGAGAAAAAGAAATGAAAGTGAAAGGCCAGGGTATTGGAAAGATCATGTATGTAACTACTGAACTGACCAAGAGAAGTATGATGGACAGGAAAATGAACCACATCTTTTAAGAAATCAGAGGGAATGATCTAGGTATTATTGATGGAATAATATTTTTAGTTATAATAGGGAGGTGAACAAAAAGGTTTTTTGAGATGAGTCAGTGATAGAAGACTTAAAACACATTTTCTGAAATGGGATAATTAATGGGGTGGAAGAATTATGCCATTATGGAGTTGTAAGTTTGAAAAAGCATATTTAAAATAAGATTGTTACAGTTTGTTTTGCCATATTTGATTCATTCAGAAATTTAAATTAACATTACAGAAGGGCATAAGATTTTGTTTCTCAGAGGTGTTAAGAGCTAACTAAGAAAGATTGTTAAACAGATACACATTCATACCAAATTTCACTCAAAGGTTCTCTAGGAATGTGCTGAATATAATTTCCAAATTATGGCATGAATATGTTTCAATAGCTTTGCAAAAATTCAGTCATACCAATGGTAGAATTTTGTACAGACTACATTTCTCAGTAGATGATGATTGTCAATATAATTAAACACCTTGGATGCAGACACTCTTATTTAACCAAGTTTAAAGCAATAGCAAAACAAAACCTCTACATAAATATAGCTCTTAGAAAATGCCCCATTATTACTAACAGACATTACCTTAGTCCTACTGTCAGGAGAAGCAAATCCACAGACTGACTGTACCTTACCTCACGCTCCTGAGAGGATCTCCAGTGTACTGGACGCTACACCAGAGGCTGGGAATGCAAAGATGACTAAAATGTGGTCCTCATCCTCAGGGAGGTCATATTTTGATGGGCAAGACAGACCAGAAAAGGAGGGATAGGAGAAGAGTATGAAAAAGAAAAAGAGTGCTCTAGGCATTAGAAAGTATAAGCAAGGCAGAAGGCAAGAAAAAGGTGTGTGTGTGTGTGTGTGTGTGTGTGTGTGTGTGTGTGTGTGGCGCAGGCAGAGAGAGTGGGGAGTAGGAGGGAGACGGGGAGAGAGTGAGGGGAGAGAGAAGGAGAGAAAATAAGAAGTCAAGGATGACTTTATGGTTTTTAGTTTTATTAACTCGGTAAAAGGCAGTATCCCCACATGAGAAATGAAACATTTGCTGGCAAAGAGGAATCTGAAGGGAAGCTAAGGAATTTTGTTTCAGATGCATACGTGAAGTGCTCATAAGTGTCTAAGACTAGGGAGACAGGCTCAGGCCCATCATAATACAGATGGTATTAACAACGAGAGCAAAGTACTTAGAGTAGTGTCTGACATGACGCGTTAGAGTCTACAGAGTGATTCTCAATTTTAGGGAGCACACATACCTGAAAGGCCATATTAGATGTACCTGTGGGGCTCTTTAAAACCTCACATACACATTGATTTTCTTTTATCCTAAGGTTCTAACCCTTCCCACTAAAAGGAGGGCATAATTGTCATTGAGAAACATTGAGAAGTCTAATAGTATGACCCCAGCTACTCTCCAGTTTCATTACCCTTTTCCCCTCATCGTTTTTAGCTCTAGCCAAACTCATTATTCACTATTTACTAATTAGTGAAGTTGTTCAAATGCACATGTTCACACTTATCTATTCCTCTTGGCCTTGAATGTCTGCCCTCTTCATTTATCCATCTTTCCACTTGAAATCCGATTCAAAACTCACCCCAAAATCCCCTATGCATTATAAAGATGTTTTTGATCTTTTAAGTAGATCTGATCTCTCCCTTGGTTGAATATCTAAGTGCCTTGTATTCTTCTATGGTACTTATAATGTTTCATAGAAATGAGACAGGAAGCATCAGGTGGGTAGGATCTGTGTTTTGCTCATCTGTGCTTTGCTTTCCTTCAACATTTAGCACAATTTTTGGTAGACTGCATAAGAACATATCCTATTCAGAAATTATCAATTGTTGATACTTTTAAAACTAGAATTTACTACAATGTATATCCATAATTTTTATTATTTTAAACTTTTGCAATGTTATATGTGTATAATAGTTTAAAACTCCATTATATATGAGTATATAAATCAACATTAGACTAATATATTTTAAATAACATTCATGTCTAAAGCTTTTTATCCCTGAGGTGCTTTTTTGGCAAGAGCCCAAATTCTAACTGAAGGGGATTCAACTGAGTGATAATGTGTTGTATGAACATCTACACACTGTTAAAATGAAAGAGTTATTCCATACCAAATTTTCTTAAACAATTTAAAAAGCACCCAAAATCAATCTACTTCCAAATATAGAGTACACAAATTTTCATATGAATATACACCTTACCTAGTGTTTACACTGGAGTCTGAAACGGTAAAGGATACAGATGCGTCTTTTAAGCTAATCATTCAATCCAGCCCATGATAAACTCAAGGCTGTTGTAGCACTTTTTTCAAAAGTTGAACCATGTATCTTACAAAGTAATTTATAAAGTACTTATGAAATAAAGTAACACATACAACACTGCAAAAATTAAAATAATAAAAATTAGTATACTGTAATAAATTCAATTTTTTTTTTTTTTTTGCCGTACGCGGGTCTCTCACTGTTGCGGCCTCTCCCGTTGCAGAGCACAGGCTCCGGACGCGCAGGCTCAGCGGCCATGGCTCACGGGCCCAGCCGCTCCGCGGCATGTGGGATCTTCCCGGACCGGGGCACGAACCCGTGTCCCCTGCATCGGCAGGTGGACTCTCAACCACTGAGCCACCAGGGAAGCCCAAATTCAATTTTTAAAAGCATAAATCAGAGCATGCTGGTAACTATCATAAAATTATTATTCTTAGACAAATTCCTTAGCATTATGAGATACTCACCAACATTACAGCCAACAAACATTATATGGAGCATCAAAGCAGTTCAAGTTTCTTAGGAGTGTATTTTACAGCTTTCGTCTGTGAGTCCTCAATGTACTTTACAGTGCCCAGAGCACAGCAGAGGGTCAATAAATATAGAATATGTGACTACAAAATGCTGAATTAGAAGTTGGGGAGATAAAGAGAATTATGGATCCTGTCACCAAAAACATTACAAAGATAGTAAAACAAGGCAGCAAATTGTGAATACCACCATGATAGTATCAACACAAACAAAGGTATTAAACGAACCAAAGCAGAAGGTGTTAAACAACAGTATAGCATTCTGAGTGGGAGGTGGGGGGCTCGAGTGTGTTGGGGGGAGGGTGACATGATAAAAGTTGTGTTTACGGATTAACAGCATGTATCAGAAGGGGAGCTAGAACCGAAATCCAGAGATCACCGCATGGACTAATTTTACAGTCATAGGAAGAGCGAAAAAAAAGGATGGATCTGCGGTCCTAATACTGCTCAGATTTATCGGCCCGTATAAATTGGCACAGCATATTTGGCCTGGTTTAGGAAGTCTGGGAGGGAAAGCATGTACGTATGATTCATATAAGTACATGTAAACTAATGGAAGGAAACAGTATACTAATAGTCGCCTCCATATTTCCTAGAAAGTTCCTGTTAAGAGTTTTAGAGAGTAACTGCTTCAGCACTATACCAAAAGAATCTGAGATATATGAGTAGAGTGGGAGGAAACCACCAAAAAATACACAGTTTAACAACATTATATTTTGTAGAGAACCCTTAAAGTAACTGAATTGGTTTTATTTTTTGAAAAATATTTGGTAATATTGAGCTACCTTCTCCTCTTCAGGTCTTAGGTAACTATCCTGACACAAAGGAAAAACACAGTAACTCCGTTCCACATCTTCAATTATGCCTAGAGAGGAGATCACCAGTAGCTACTGGTAGCAGCATTTGTTAACTGCTGGGAGAGGGAAATGGCTCCGCTCACTTCAGCAAAGTTATGCAACAAAGTGGCCACATGTAGAAGAGACCACAGATCAATGCCATGTATCAATACACTACGTTTGGCCAGTTGTTTCCAAGAAAGGACTTCTAACAGAGCCTGCTCTGAAGTTACCGAATGCATTGAAGAAAATCTGCTCATTTTCATTGGCTATGAATCTAGTAAATAGCATATCATTATTTATTTCATATAATCTGGAAATTTAAGGGGAAAAAGATCATTGTTTACCCAACAAACCCATGTTATCCAAGGAACAGTCACTATCTAGATGGGACTTAAAACACGTTGAAATTTATGAGAATTTATAGAGCTTTTAGATCAAAAGTAGATTTCTGAATTTTTCAGACCACCCCAAAGCCAGTCTGTAAACTATAGGATCAATCTATTCTTATTCAGTGTTCAGAGACATAAGTTTCTGCTGAAGGGGTTGCATGCATGGACAACAGCTGGGAAAACGAAATTCTTTCATCTCAAAATGGAAGCAATTTCTTTTTACAAACTGGAGTGATGACATGGAAGCAACTGCCACTACCAGTATACAGCAAGACGCCCACGAGTTCAAAACCACCAATGAAATCACAGGAAATGAAGCAGATGTATAAACAACAAACATCTGAGCCACAAAACAAACTTCATATTCCTTTACGTCTTCTCTTGCCATTTATTCTTAACATAATCAGTACGTTCACTATACTTAAAATAAATGTGATAAAGAGTAATAAACCTTTGATTGAAAAAGAAGTTTTTCAGTATTTTATTTCTGCCTACCCTTCTGGAAAATGTAAGATGAAGAAAAATGGATAAAGTAATAGAAAGATATGTATCTTCTTTTCAGGCAGGTTCCTATTTGGCAAGAGTTTCAAGTTTATTGAGTGACAGGAATAACGAATCCATGGTTAAAAGACATCTGGGAAACCCACATTTTTATTCATTCCGTAGGACAGTGAACTGAGGATTCCTTAAGGTCAACATCAAGAAGCTCCAATCTACATTTTAAAATTATTGTTCAGAAAACATTTAGAAAAGGCTGCAAAAGTCACAGGTGAGGAACCTACCTAACCAAATAACTCTTCATTAGTTGCCTGTCTTTGCCTTGCCCATTATATCTATTAAAGACCAGTAACCTGCAAACTCAGATCTTCCTAGGTATGGAGCCAATGAGAACGAGTCATCAGCCAAAAAAAGGCAAAAGAGAGTCTCTTGTTTTAGCTTGATCACCAGTGTGCACAATAAGTTCTTATATGTTCACATGTCAACCAAGACACAGCTTTCCCAGAACTCTGTCATGTATACCATACCTCCTGACCAGGTACCTCTTCTGGTTATTAGCATGCACTCCAGTTTTATTCTAGGGCTAGAGTCTTGTCATGAACATCAGTCTCTTAAAACTGAGTCCTGGTGACCCATCTTAGCTTTTATTGGATCCCTTTCCCTGGAAAGGCAGATCTTGACTTTGTATTAATTGCTTCCTAAAGACCTACTTCAGCCCGTATAGAAACCCTTCTTAAATCTGACACAGATACCTGATGCGCAGACCTACCAGAAGAAACTCACAGGCTGTTGGTATTCCCTGAATTAAACCTGACTTTACTGGTGCTTGATAGCCAGCTCTACAAAGAGAGGTAATCTCCTGTGACTTTTCCCAACTGGACCTAGCATGCTAATCACTCCTCTAAAGTGGCCTGTCATTGAGTTCCTAGGATAAAAAGTCTGGGTGAGAGTCACAATATGGCTTAATATATGTAACACTCCTACTATGTCATGCCAAGCAACTGCCATGAATTTTCTTATTTAATCATCAAAACAATGCAATGAGGTTAGGAATGATAATATCCCCACTTTACAACAAGGAGATTGAGGATACAGGACTTGCCCCCAAATTAATGAGGCAGTCTGACCCCAGAAACTCTGGTTTCAGAGAAATTATGCCATATATACCAAATATTTCATCAAACCTCTATTACCATCAAGTGTTAAGATCACCATTATTTTAGCACTAAGAAAAAAAATACACTGCCAATTAAACTGATACAATGCTTTCTTATCAGCGCCACTCAAAATACGGGCCCTGGGCTTCCCTGGTGGCGCAGTGGTTGAGAGTCCGCCTGCCGATGCAGGGAACACGGGTTCGTGCCCCGGTCCGGGAAGATCCCACGTGCCGCATAGCGGCTGGGCCCGTGAGCCATGGCTGCTGAGCCTGCGCGTCCGGAGCCTGTGCTCCGCAACGGGAGAGGCCACAGCAGTGAGAGGCCCGCGTACCACAAAAATAATAATAATAATAATAATAATAATAATAATAATAATAATACGGGCCTGACTAGCACCACACCACAAACTGTTGTCAGTCTTCAGCAAGACAAGAACAGAAAATGAATGTTTAGAAACTTTTATAATATTTTGACATCACTATGATTTTTTATTATATTTTATAAATGTGGTAAACGTAAAAAATACCAACAATAACAATAAAAACTGGACTTTTACTTCAAATAGTTTAAGAAGCACTGACTTAGAATTTTGACTCTTCCGAATCTGTTTCTGATGCAGAGTCATCTGTACTCATGTTCCTCTGTTACCAAGGCTGCTCCACAGTCAGCTCCTGGGTTTTAAGCCCAGACAGACAAGCACTCTTCAAACTTGGATCCCCTCTTTATCTCACAAGAAGGACTCAGGCAATGAGAACTGTGTCACTACACATTCAAACATCTGAAAGTTCCAGGGTAAAAAAAAAATCAGCTCAGAGTTCATAAAACAATGGTATCATTTGTTCCCCTGTCATTTCTAAAATTTTTTCATGCTCTCAACTGTTTATTTACCCAAATAAAAGTTTGAAAAAAATTACTTTTCCCCCTGTAGTCTGTTTTTCGTCCCTCATAAGCAACATTTTGGCTGATACTTCAGCAGACAGTCTTCATTATCTACATAGAAGATGTATGGGTAGTCCACAAGCAGTATTATTTAAATATACAGATCTATATAGCCCAAACAATATAATTAAACACACCAACTCAAAGCATTCTAGAAGCCCAATTTTCTCCATCTTCTATTTACATTAATTTGAAAATTCATTAGCCAAAATACTCTGATATCTAAATATGTCCTGTTAGTTAATTAGGCATTGACAGAAGTTTAGAGAACATATTCCACTCTTGGACATTGTTAATGGCTACTCCTTCTTTCCTGGTTATAAAAGTAATACATGTTTATCAAGGAAAGCTTGGAAACTATAGAGAAGAATAATAAAGATAAAAATCAGCTTTAATCCAAAGATCAAATTAATTATAATCAGTTAATAAGTTAAGTCTAGGGTGAAAATAGACTAAATTAAATAAGATTATTTAATTTGAAAAACTGCAAATCAGTGTTTTGATAACTTCACTTATGGGAGTCATCAAAATGTTTCTAAAATGAACACAGAAACCTAAGAAATCTTATATAGATGAGCAACTGGGCTTCAACCATTACATAACACTACACAACATTACATTACACAACCATTACATTACACCACACCTAAAACACGTCAGGGGCATCACGTTCGAAAAATTCAGCTGAATAGTTTCAGAAAACACTTAAGGTCTTATGGCTTGTGGGGATCGTCTTTACACTTAGCTTTGAGAAGAGTGGGAAAAACAGATTAACTGAGGTTCTGAGGAGAACTTTAAGATAGAAGTTAGATACAAATTCACCAAAAGTCACTCCATACTGACAAACAGAAGTAATTGGTCTACGAGTATACAAATGGAAGAGAACAGAGAACTAGAATGCATGATGACACGAACTCGTTGAAATGCTGTGGGCAGGTATTGTTTAGTGAATTCACTAGTGGACAAACTGTAATTAAATTAAAAGGAGCTAAGAGAATTGAAATGTTGATGAATTGTACAAATAATTTAAAAGTCATATGGTCTTTTATCCAAAATGTTGCTGAAACATGGGTAACAAATGTGGTTGTAACTACTGGATGGGAAAAATAAGCTCCAATATTTATCTTCTTCCACAAGTAAAAATTAATTCAATGTAGATCACAGACTTAAGCATAAAATCAATAACCATAAAAATACCAGAAAAAAACCTGAGAGAGAATTTTCATGATCTTGGTGTACACAAAGATTCATTGGACAAAGCACGGGAAGTACAAATAACATGAAAAAAACAGACAAAAAAACTGAACAGATATATCACAAGGTGAGATGTATGAATGGCCAACAAACATATTTAAAGGTACTGAATATAATTCATCATTAAGGAAACAGAAATAAAGGTACTGAATGTCATTCATCATTAAGGAAATATCACACTGAGATAACAAGACATACCCACTAGAATGTATGAAATAAAAAGACTAACAGACCCAAGGAAGCTAGATACAAGAAAGTACATTCTATACAATTCCATTTACATGAAATCTAAGAGCAGACAAGCTAATCTATGGTGAGAGCAATCACCTGGGGGCAGCAGGCAGGTTGTGACTGGAAAGGAGAATTTCCGTAAGGAATGGAAATGTTAGTCCTAGTTTGGGCTGATGGTTACTCGGTAATATAGAATTGTAAAAGCTCCCTGAACTGAGCAACTAAAATGTGCATTTTCTTGTGCTAATTTTAAATGTACAAATTTGTATATTTACTTATATTACATACATGTACATATTTATATATATTCTTTCTCTGCATATAAAACATATATATATATATGTAGTCTAAGAAAAAGTATTGAGTTTAGCTAAGCCTTCTTTACACAATGAGTAACTTAATAGACATACATATACTGAGTTCCTAGCATGTGCTAAATTACCTGTTTTTGTGTTAGAAATGAACATATCTTAAATTGACTTAAATGTTCCAATACAAATACTATGATTAAAGTAAAACACTCTTTAAATCTCCCTCCTAAGGAATGGTAACTTCTCAATTCTCTGATGGTAACATTGTTCAGTACTTCTTCTGCATACAAGAAAGATATCCTATATCTTTTAAAAACAGAATACGCCCCTATTTGCAGAAATGAAAACTACAATTACATTATTTTAATAATTATTAATGTTTGCTGTCAATTACTTTCTATTTATGTGCTTATACATTTTAGAATACCTTTCTAAAGCTAGATAGTTAACCAAGGCCTCAGAAAAGCACCTATACAACAGATTGTCAAATCTTGGTCACACTTGATATGGTGCTATACTTGGATGGTCAGAACTGTCCTTGGCTTCTCTGCCTAAATGGTATTTGTGAGCAATACTTAGGTTGCTACAGACTAGAACATTTCCAACAAAACAGTGCTAATCACTTGCAAAAGAACCACTGAATTTCAAAATATTTCTTTGGTAGAGAAATGCTTACTGTCTTCCGCCTAGATTGTTATGCCTGAGTCATTACATTATCTGCTGCATTTTCTTGATAGGAAATTCCATTTCATGATAGCAAATCCTCAATACTGTTGTTACAGATATTTCAAAAGTATGTGCTATTACAAATCATGTGCTTCTTTGTGATTTCAAAATTTCTATATATATAACAACTGCAAGTTCCAGGCAGAAGAAACTGTTATTAAACATACACAATGTACCAACAGTAGGCAAAACACGGCCCAGAATGTTCCGATTTCTCCAAATTCCTTAGTTCTTCTAAATTCAATTAAAGAAAACAAGTCATCTTGATTTAAAATTCTCTGAGTCATTTCTTATCATAACCAATAATGATCTAAAATTACTGTTTTGGCATGTATCTATAATTATAATAAATGCCATGTGTCAAAGGAGGTATTACTAGAGTAATTTTCATTATCTATAGAATTAGTTCACATAATACATTTAATGGCCTGTTACGTGTTTAGCTGGCGAGTTTCTACATTTACTAACCCCATAATTTTATATTAGAAAATTATATTTCAACCTACTGTTTTTATTTTGATTGGATCCAAAATATATTAATTGTGGCACATATAGTTAATAAATGAGCCATTATTTCTCCAAGGTGTGTAAAATACATACATAATGATGCCAACTGCATTAAATTTTCCTGCCAAACAGGAAAACAATTAAAGTTGTGTCAACTATAAAGTCAGGATTACATTTATTTTAATAAAAGGAAAAGATTTACCTTATTATTTTTTTTAAACTTCAGACATGCAGTTATGTGAATGGTAACCTAATGCTGACTGTATAAAATATGAACTATGTAAAGGTTTTACAGCTGGTTTTGATCAGCTTCCTTTGTTTAACATTAAAAGTTAACTTCCAGAAGACACATACAAGCTACAGGTAATGACTACCAGATGGAGATGTTCTTCCTGTTACTATGTCTGACATCATAGAGCATACGCTATATGAAGGGAAAAAAACAACTTGGGCAGAGATTCTGATGTTTTCTGTGGTACAGATAGGCTCTCCCCACCTAACACTGGCCAGCAAAGTCAAAGATTCTTTAGCGTCAGAAGGCTTTTGTACTTTTATAATAGAGTGAAATAAGGTTACAACCAGCATACATGGCCAAACGTTTAAAAAATTTACATGAACACTTTTAATTATTAGCTCTTCTTTCCTGTCAAAGTGATTAAGTTGCAGCCTATTGAGTAACATTAACGTTTGCTTACAATCAGCTCAGAACAAAAGGTTCGCTCTCCACTGCATATGCCATGCTCCCACACCATATCTTATAACCATCTAAATTAAGGTCAAGCCCTGGGAGTCTAAATGCCCAGTATCCTAGCAGGGCCCCCAACAAGAGTCTCTCTGCCCCAAATTATTCCATGTACTGATATTAGGTTGTCATCTAAAAACAGCAACTGAAAAAAATAAGGTCAAAACTTCAAGAGACTCTCAATTTCTATTAAATATGGTCTCAGAGTTTTAAAATTTCTATTTCGTTTCTCTTCATGGATGCTATATTTCCCTCAAAATGAACTACCCCTTTTTCTCGAACTATTCTCCTACCTATACCTTCCACTATGTAACTCCCAGATTATTTCTAGTCTCTTCGAGATCAGACAACATTAATTCCTAAGCCCAGCACAAAAATTATTTCCTTCATAAGGTTTTTCCTGATTCTTAGAGGAAGAACTAATTTCTCTCTCACTGAACCACTATAACATCTCATATATTGCATCTTCGTTAGTAGTATATTCATTTAATAATTTATCATATCCTCTGCTGGACTATATATAACCCCTCCGGTAAGGTATCCATAGAAGTCATCCTATATGGTACCTGTTGAAGGTTTTAGCCCTCATTGTACCCCTAAAGTATAATATAAGACTTTCAGAAGACCTCAATACAGTTGAGCCAAAGGAATGACTTAAAATCAGGTTTTGCTTTGCTTTTTGAGAATGTCTAAATTATAAAATAATACCTTAATCATTTTGTAGAATGCCAACCTACCTCACATTATATACTAGAAAAGCAAATCCTACTATATTAAAATTCTTCCCCTAAGTATAACCAACAAAAATGTGTTTATCAAAATACCTGTACAAGAATATTCACGTGAGCACTTTTAATAATAGCTCTAAATTGGATTAACCCAAGTATTTATCAAAACTGATAAATAAATTGTGTCAAATTTATACAATGGAATGCCATCTTGCACGAGAATAGCAACATGATGAATCTCACGAACATGATGTTGAGTAAAAGAAGCTAGATTCAGAAGAATATACACTGTAAGATTTCATTTATATTATTAGATCCATTAGAATAATAATCAGGTTCACTAAAATCCTCCCTTGATACCACATCCCCTCTCAGTCTTTGACGGTAAACGGAGTGCTGATAATAATTATGCTAGGATGATAGGCACCAAGCAGGACTCCCTGAGCAAGCCAGGATGCGTTTATACTAGTTTTAGAGCAAAAATCCCTTCAAGATTGACTATTACTTCTGCCTTCACTTTCTCATCTCCAGTGCTCTTGGTAATTAATTCTAAAAAGACTTTTTGTTCCCACCACTGAATTGGAACTATTCTTGCCACAACTTATCAAATGCAATAATCGACCCACTGTCCTCATTTTAGTCAACTTCTCAACAGGATCTGAAACACTCTCTTCATTTGGCTACCAGGATACCATACAGTTGGTGTCACTCATCTCCTGGCCTGTGTCTTCATTTCTTCAACTTGTGTGTGTTGGGATACCTCCTGGGGCTGCTCTCCAGTCTTCTCTCTTCTCTTCCTAAGAGACCTCATACCACCTTATATGACTTTAAATCCCATTAATATGCCAATGACTACAAAATTTTTACCTTTAGCACCAACCTCTCTCATGAATTCAAGTCATATATTAAACTGCTTACTCTACTCCTCCACTTAGCTGTCTTACAGGTTTCTCAACTTTAATATGATAAATGCATTTAACACATAAATGCTAAAATTTGGCCCCAAACCGCTACTCATCCAGCTGTTCAGATAAACATTCTAGAGGTCATCCTTGATTTCTTCTGTATCTTCACATCTAATATCCACTCTGTTATTAGCAAGTCCTGTTGATACCACCTTCAAAATAAAGCCATACTGGACCACTTCTCACCACTACAGTGAGTGAGCGACCAGAAACCACTACTGAAGTCTCTTAACCAGTTAGTCTCCCTGTTTCCACTCCGAAACACCTACAGCCAGCTGGAGTGATCTTTTAAAAATCTTAAATCATCCAGACGGTTCTGGGGATCTGTTGCACAACAAAGTACATGTGGTTGAAAATACTGTACTGCACATTTATAAATTGCTGGAATGGTGAAAAAAGAATTAGTGAATTTACTTCACTTGGACAAAAATATTTTTGAAACTCAAGTGCTTTTGTTTCAAAGTCAAATAAATTCTAAAAAAAAAAAAATCCTTAAATGAGAGCACAAATCACTCCCCTACTTATAAACTTTAGCAGTTTCCTATCAGACTTTGAACAAAATGCAACTCCTTAGCAAGATTTATCAATGTAAATTAAACCTTTTAAAAACTTCTGTCCGGGGCTTCCCTGGTGGCGCAGTGGTTGAGAGTCCGCCTGCCAGTGCAGGGGACACGGGTTCGTGCCCCGGTCCTGGAAGATCCCACATGCCGCAGAGCGGCTGGGCCCGTGAGCCATGGCCGCTGAGCCTGCCCGTCCGGAGCCTGTGCTCCGCAATGGAAGAGGCCACAACAGTGAGAGGCCCGCGTACCGCAAAAAAATCCCAAAAACTTCTGCCCGTACAAAGTCAAACAGCGAAAGTGACACAGAGAAACACAATGCATGCATAATCTGGCCCCTGCCTCCCTTTTACACATGATCTCCTACCATCTGACCCCACTCACTTCACTCCAAATGGCCTGATATTTCTGTTCTTGAAGCACATTCCAGTCTCAGAACCTTTATACCTCCTGTCACTCAGTCTAGAATGCTCTTCCCCTAGATCTTTGTATGGTATTTTATTCAACATTATTTAATTTTTTACTCAAATACCATCTCCTCTGAAGTAATCTAACTTTACCTCTCCCTTTCCTTATCCTGCATTATCTTCTTCATAGCAGTTCACATTATCTGATATTATTTATTCATTTATTCATTATCTTTCTTGCACACCAAAAGATAAGCTCTATGGGGGTAGGGGCTTTATGTACCATGACATCCCTAATGCCTGAAACAACGCTTTGGCACATTCATCAGTAAATCTTTGATGAACCAATGAATGATGGAACCCATGTGAGGCTAACAATCCCATCCAGTCTAACTCAACCTCTTGTATATACAGTATATTGAGGAGACAGGATTTTACTTATATCAGAATCCACATAATTATACACTATTTTTAACAGAGTTCTGCCTTGAGAGTAGCAATATAAAATTGCAGTAGTTGCAGAATATTTTACTATTGGGCCTGATAAAACATTAAACCAGAAACTATGCTAAAATAACTGCCTGTCCCAGCAGTTTCGACCAATTTTTGCGGCTGGAACAGAAAGGGGAAAGAGCCAGGTGAACTTCTACTCACTTACATGTGAGTGTGATGCCTTTCTTTAATTTTATTTGGGCTTCTAAATGAAATAAGCAACTTGAATAAAATGGGAGCCAGTGAACTTATAAATTTTAAAAGTGCCACATTATGCATTTTAATTAAGTGCCTGGGAAAAATGTGATTTGGAATCCTACTGCCCTGACTTACAACAGAAAGACTTAAATATTTTACTAAATATTCTGAAGTATCTATACACAGAGAATCACTGTATTTATGTACATTATCTACTACTGCTCCAATCTTCATGCAACATTAATGGATGCTGATATTCCAAATTAAAAACTTCAACACATTTAAGCCAAGGAAAAACCATGTACTCCACAACTGCTACCTACTTCATTACTCATTTTTGTTATATCTGACAAGGTCCTTTCACGTCACATAGTTAAAGGGACCGGGCACCTCTTTTCCAAGAACTTGGTTGATTTGGGGGTGAACTTGATAATCCTGAAAACACTAATTCAGAAATGTATTGAAATCTAACCCCCCAAATAATGTGAGAAATATACTGGAAATTATTAAAAATGAAGAAATGGTAATCAAAATTCTTTTGTAATTTCTTTCTACATTTCTTTATTCTTATCATTTCTGTTAACCAAAACAACATGAATGAAGACCTCATTAGACACTTATCTCAAGCATCAAAAACAGTATCTATCAAATAGCAGATGATAAATGTAAATTATAAATATTACATAATAAATATAAATTATATATAAAACAACAGCTTATGTGACAGAGTTCCCCTCTCAGAGTTCTTAGATTACCTAGAAACATCATAACTATTACTAACAATAAATCTAATTCAATTATGATTATCTCCTATATTTAAAATGTTTGACTTTTACTTACGAGAAAATTATATACTCCATTGAAAGATACATTTCTATATTCAAATACTCTGAAGTTTGTAGCAAATTAAATTAGAAATGACTTGAAATTTACTCTTGTCACTGACTTTGTAAATACTTAAGCAAATTACATGTTCAAGCTTCTTTAAAATTTTCATTTTACCAATATCATTCCCTACTTTAATAAAAAATATAAAAAATGAAATGAACAAATTTCACTATGTGCACTGGTCACCTGGATTTCTGGTTTATGCTTACTGCATAAATAAATTTTCTCCAACTTATATATACATTTTCACTTAATTGCAGATAATCTGATACTAACCTTCTAGATCTTTAAAGTATATTACCAGAAAGGCTGGAGTACTTAAAATCATCCTTAGGAAGTCACAGGAAATAGTAAACACATAACATCACAAGGTCACCCATTACAAAAATTAGAAACTGTACAGCATGGTGACCATAGTTAATAATACTGTGTCGCAAATTGGAAAGTTGCTAAGAGAGTATATCTTAAAAGTCCTCATCACAAGAAAAAAAATTTTTTTTAACTATGTATGGTGACGAATGTTAACTAGACTTACTGTGGTGATCATTTTGCTATATATACAAATATTGAATCATTATGTTGTACACCTAATATAATGTTCTATGCCAATTATACCTCAATAAAAAAAATCAAAAACAACTCAGTCTTATTTCCTGGTCAACTACTAATATCAAATCTTAAATGCTTACATGATTAAATCTGATTTGTTACCTCTATCACCAAGGAACAAAACTCACAGAAACAAAACCATCCACTTGGACTTGAAGGAATTGTGTACATAACAAAGCACTGGGGTCTTAAGAATCTTGGTTTTAAAAACCCCCTCAAGTTCCTTTCACCTCTAAAACTCCATGCTTCTTTGAGCTTTGCTGTGTTCAAAATAGTCTCAGCAATTGATTCATAATGGTGTCACATACATAACTAGAAAAAATTCTGTCTCACTGATGTTGAAAATAGGAGTTATTGGTCTGTGAACAGGTGCACTGCTAAAAAAAAAAAAAAAGAAGTTTTAATGTAATTCTAGTTCCAGAGCTATTAATAACTAAATTTCGATATTCAAGATATCAGGAATAGTGAACACTAGGTGTCAGTGTAAGAAATGGAAAAATATTTTTAAAAACTTGTTTCCAATCAGGTGTATAACAAAGAAATCAAAAACAGCTGTGACCACATTTACTTATAATTGCATAATTCATTTAACAAGCTCTTTAAAACAAAAATTCCTGTTCCAAAACCATCAAGAGTTTAAGATCAGATTAAGCTGATTATTAGAAGTTACAAGTCTTTTGTAACTTCAGTTACATAAAGCACAGAAAGTACTTTTACTTTTAAGAATACATATTTTGAAGAATGGTGTTAAATACCGGTATAAGTATGGAAGTATTATGTTGCATGACTTTAGCTGGTAGAAAACAATTATTTAAAAAAACAATGCTGGATGATTAATTTGAAAATACTGAATTTTAACTTTTTCCCCGAAGTCTCCTACATAAATACCAAGGCATTACAAGTTAAGATGCTTAAAGGGTCAATTCACAGAGAAAAGAACACAGGAAGGATGATTGACTCTCCCCAAATTTTGGTACCTAGAGGTTATAACTTAACTATGAATGCTAATACTGATAATAAAAACTGCATCTATTAACTATAACAATATTTCAGATAAAAAGCTTTCTCTATAGACTCTTCAGGGTAAAGATTTTCAAAATAGGTTTTGAAAATATTATTATTAGCAATAATCATAAAATATAGTGTCTCATATTTTATAAAGTATATTCATAGTAAATACCTGATTTAGGCCCCAAAATAATTATATAATAAATCTATACTCATTAGCACACTGGTCACTTTGGGGGCTTGAACTCTCTTTTCTGTCCTCTGAATCCTCTCTCACCTACCCATTTATCCACTTCTCTGTCTTATCTCTCAAACTCCATGTTACTATCTACTTAGTAAATCTTTCCATGTGTTTTTCAAGCATGTTGGGAAACTTTTTCATACAATATTCTGAAAGTCATTCATTTGGGGGAAAGGAAAAAACTAAACATAGTAGTCATCACTAAAATACAAAATGTTGGGACTCAAAAAATCATTTAGGAGAACATTCAAGTATTTGATGGAGAAACTCTTGTTTCACTGACAGTTAAGTTCTATTTGAACTGCAGTCATAAGAGGAGAAAGCATGAAGCTTATGGAAAAGCCTTCTAGGTCCCAGGATTCAAACAAAGGCAATTTAAACCACTCTGTATCTGATGGTTTCTTCTCAGGGACATAAAGTTAGATGGGAACAGACAAGGAAGAACAGGGAAATTCACATATAACAAATGATCTAAACTGACATCTAAGAATTTTAAGACATCTAAAGCATACCAGGAGTGAGAAGTAGAAGTAGGAGAAATCAAGACAGAACTGTATATAGTGTGACATTCAAAGCCAGGAAAGTGGCCCCAGAAATACATACAGCATATGATTCTTCAAGCTCTCTTCTGGCTCTTTAGTGTCTTTGCCCTTAACACTGTGTCACTCCAATTGTATAGTTTTTTGATTAGAATTTTGGCTGACATTAATTAAATCATGTTTTTATCAACAGTGTCGATGAGTGCTAAGCCATTTATGTACATCATCTTATATAATGCCTACGAGGTAGGTAAATTCCTACAGATGAGTAAACCAGGACTCAAAGGGATTAAGAAGTAATGCTCAATAATGCATAACTAGCAAGTTATGAAGGAAGCCAAAATTCAAACCCAGGGATGTCTGTCTTCAAAAGCTTTCCACTCTACCAGCATTTCCCAGCTGAAGGTTCAAAAGCTCTTGTGGGTTTTGCAAAAGTAACCAGGAGAGTCACATTTAGAACAAAGACTAGTAAGTGAGAATATGCCAAATTGGTACATCTAAATGTACTCAGAACTCAGAACTTCTACCTGTTTTTTACTCAAACACTGATGTCCGTCATAATGGATTTGATTGATATATTGTTTTGAATTTGTTTATTCTTACAGATACAGGATTTAATTTACAGCCATAGTGGATTACTGTTTACAGATGGCAAATGCAGTTCAGAAACCTGTCACCATCCAACTCAGAGGTAGTAATATCTCTCGCCTAAATACTTCAACATCCTTCTTCAAACAGACCTCTCTGGAAGTGGCATCTTGAGTCTTTCACTACCTTATATAAAACAGCCAGGTTATTTATTCACTTTCTGTGAATATTTATTGTGAATTTTTATTCACAATAAAAATTGTGAATAATAAATAAAAAATAAAAGTGAATATTTATTCACTTTCCTGACTGTGCCACTTTCTAAAATTTTCAATATCCCCAGCAATCTATAGAATTACATAAAAATTCCTCAGTTTGAAATTCAATGACCTTGAATATCCAGTGCCAACCTTCTTTTTCATCCCTTTCTACAGAATACATTTAAGAAACAATTATATTCCAGTGGGAAATCCACATGGCTTGATCAAGGTGATTTCATATAAACCAATGGCTAAATTTGATTTCTTGGCATAAAATGCAAGCTCTGGGCAATTTATATGATATTTAAAAATAGGAATTCTACTCCTGACAACATCTAAAACTTTTCTTGTTGAAGCCAATGACCAACGCAAGCAGCAAATGGTAAATTTCCAGAAAAGTTCACAATATCTTAAGTATCTTTTTTGAGTATGCTTTAATCTCTTCTTTCTTAACATTTAATTACCTTTGTCCAGAGACCTATCAAATGATGCCTACTTTAATGTTATAAAATTATTCATTATGCCCAAAATGTTTTGCTGGATATTACGACCATTTCTCACATTGAAGAATGTTACTTTTTCTCTTTATAGACTTAAAATACAGTTTATCTTTATAAGATACTTGATATTGAATTTGTATTTTCCACACCAAAAGAAGGTTCTACTTACTTTTCTTGGGGCTTCTCTTTTCTAACCATTTCTTTTTGTTCACTATTCTCCATAAACCCTCTGCAAAATATGAATCTATTCTGAAATCAATACTTTCACTACAGAGAACCACAGAATACTCAAAAGTAGAAGGGACCTTAGAGATACACAGTAAATTCAGTCAGTAAGTACCAGAATAAAAGAATCAGAATTTTTCATCCTAAAGACTCCTCAAACTCTCTGAAAAAGAAACTACTTGAATTTCACATCTCCTATTTTATAAACTGTGCGACTTTTGCCAAATTGCTTAATCTTTCTGTTCTACAGTTTCCACACCTACAAAATATTTTCTAACTATCCAGGTTTATCGCAAATATTAAGTAAAATGTTTATTATAAGAGATGTCATTCTCAAAGTATGCATAATTGAAAGTTTAAAAAGAAAATATACTTTTAAAAATTTCTTAAGGACATTACTAAATCAAGGAATCTTTATACAAAGTTTTAGGGAAAAAAGTTTTTTGATCTTTTAAGAAATATATGCTATATTATATATAACTAAATTTCCAGATTAAAAAAAATAAACTTTATTATTGAGAGACATCTTTCTAAGTGTATCACACACTATCTTTACTATCAAAGAGTATCCTGAATGTATCAATTTTTTCTAATTGTTTCAAGCCTTCAAAATGAATATCAATCAATATACTGGCTGTATATGAGTGATGGTCTCTACAACCAAAGAAATGTATTAGGAGACGTTAGGTATTTAAATGCATATTTTCTGAAATATAATTTATAAATTGTTCTCCTAGACCAATTAGATACTATAATTTTGTGTAGTTGTGTTTTTTAGCAATCATTTCCCTCTTAGCTCCTACACTCTCCCAACTTCTTGCTGCTTCTTATCAGCACCTGCCTCCACACCATTCTCCTGCATCTACTCTACTGTGAAAAAGAAAAATATATAAACTTTTAGATTAAACCCACTCTGAGCAATGAGCATGATTACAGTAGTGTCTATTGCCTTTCTGTCGCTTACTGTCAGATTCTTAGCTGGATTAGAAGTGCAAAGTCAGTAAGACTCTACTAATAATAAAACATTACTTTCAAAGTTAGTCTCAAAACATTCTTAACATGTTCTCTTAAGCCTTTTCTAATTGACACATTTATTTGATGGACCTTATTCCTCTTTCCATTCACTTTAAAAATCTGAAGTCAATTTTATATCAGTCTTCAAACATAAATAATATCTTTTGAATTTCAGATTATCTACATCACTTAGAATTTCAGAACCACTTACTCCAGAGAAGTATCTAAGGAGAGTTAGTGCATTCTTAGGAAACAGAATGTGATTTATAAATTCATCGAGAGATATAAAAATGACTAGAACATTTGAAATTATAAGCATAAACAAATGGTTCCCTATCACAGTCAGTAAAATAAAACCCCTAATAAAACATCAGGATGAATGTGAATATCTGAAGGGATAAAAAACATACTTAAAAAAAAACTGTTACATATTCTTCATGTGTAGACTAATATATAATACTTGGATCTGGGAAATAAATAAAGCTGTCTAATGATATCTATATAACACATAAGGCCATGTCAAATTGGGTTAAACTACGTTAGAAAGCTACATAGAAATAATAGCTGTTATTTTTTTAAACCTGGAAAATGGCCTATGTATCTACAATAAAATAATATATAAAAAATGTTTAGGAGACTGGTTGGCACATAGTAGATATGAACTAACTTTTATTTCCTTCTTCTCTACATAATCTCCACACTAATCAAGAGAAACAGCATCTCTCGGAAAAGAAGATATAGGGCTATGAATAAATAAAAGACTTTCAAAGACCTTGGAAAAGGTACTGAAGAACAGGAGTCTGAAAACAAGTCTCTTGGTTCAGATACAGAACAGAACACAAAATGCGATGAAGGAGAATACAGTAGTTGGGAGATACTTGCCAAAGTAAAAGGCATTAGAAGAACAAACAGATAGGGGAGGAGAAACTCAGTGCCTGCTAATCCAGATGGGAGGTTAGATAGTTACTCCTCACACATATTAAGTTTATTCTTTACTAGTTTTCATAAAGATTATGAGAATAACTTTGACAACCAATTCATATACACAGAATTCAACAGATTGCATGGTTTGCTACTTGGCTGATAAATTCATATAGTGAAAACCCAGTATGACTTTTAAGTAGAATGGTAGATAATTATATTCTGTGTATAAAACAAAGTGATTTTTCTGATATTTAACTGTGAGTAAATAGAGAAATAAAAGTAGCTATACAGCCATCAAAAATTATATTATTTTTTGAACTGCAAAAATGGGTACTATCAAAAGCATATTATTGACAGCATATAATATCAATTCAGTCACACAATTTCCAGTTGGCACAAATCTGTACCTATTTTAATTAACTGATGCAACTCAGTCTGCAGAGAGGGTATTTTATGAATGGTCTGCATGTCTTTGGTAAATCTGAAATTCTTGGAAACTACACATTAGGCATTTAATAGGAGCTGCAGCCAGAACTGAGTTTCAGCACAGGTCAGAAATCCAAACTTGGCATAGGATCCAAGTAGCCAGCAGAGCTTAGCTTAAGTTAGGTAACAGGATACTAGCTGACCGGCAGCAATAAATGAAGAACACTAAAGGAAAAGCCTTGACACACATGGAAAGGAGGGAAGACACTGTTCTATACCTCTGCTAAGAAAACCATGTATAATAATATGAAACAGTGCTTTTAAGTTACTTGGAACTATAAACAATTTGTACTCTGAGATTCTCTTACCTTGAAGAGTTGAACAATTGACTATTAGTAGAATATACTACAGGAAGAAAAAGAAGACATGCTGAGAGTTGGGAAAGGACTGGAAATTCTTTCCTGGTTGGTCCTCTAGGTTATGCCTGTAGCAAATTACCCAGGAGAATTGGCGGGGAAAACGTAGCTAAAGAGGCGATCTACTTAGAATATGCCCATTTTGTGTCACAGATTAAAAACTAAATATCTGTCATCTGCAATACAAACATTATTTCTTAAAAAAGAGAAGATACAATACTATTTCTTGAGGTATGAGGTAGTAATATGAGGGAAAATCCAGCTAAGTAACAGAAAATATTAAGAGCAATCGATCAGAAACAAGTGCTATTCAAAGCAATTAGTAAATTTTCCACAATACACTCTTTAAAAAGAAGCAAAAAGGAAGGAAAGGAATCACTTTTCAAGACATACAATGTTCTACATTTTGAACAATGCTGTGTGTGTATATGTGTGCACATGTGTGTGTATATTCCACAAAGCAGGTGTGCTTTCAGTCTGTTTATGCTAAATATGTGGTACTTCATTTACTCTACAGTAGAAACAGACAAATAAGCCAAGAATTTTTTCCCAGATGGTATTTGTGAATTTCTCTGTCCCATCCATGTAAACACAGAGTGGTGTGTTCCGGTTTGCTGAGTTACATATCCACGCTCTGACTTAGTACAAAGTCTGAATGTTTAGTCAGCTAAAAGACTGTTTCCATTCTGTGATTCATTAGGTCCCCATGGTACCTCTACTTCCTTTACTTTATGCAATCACAAATTATATTAGTTTGTCCTATTTTTATAACCCTTATAACTGAAGTTCTGCACAGGAAATTCTATTGCTATTTTAAAACATATTCATAAACCATTACTGAGGTGACATAAGTGACAGCCCCACAGAAGTGGTGATGAGGACTGAACATTGCCTTGCATGAGATCCTTCTACCAGGAAGATAAACTGTCGAATTAAAAAGCATTACAAGTAAGTGGGGTGGAGGAAGGGATGACTCAGTGTATGCTAATCCAGATGGGAGACTTAAGCAATCACTTTTGACATATATAAATATGTTATTAATTTTCATAACTAAAGACTATTAGAATAACCCTGAGAAAGTGGTTTTGATGTGAAAACAGTACAACAAATTGAGGAGCTTACTAGTTGCCTGGTAGATTATATAGTGAAAATCCAATATGTTCTGAAATGGAATGGTAGATAGTTATACTTTGTGCATACAATGACGAGGGTCCTCTGATATTTAATTTTGAATGAATAAAAAAATGAAAGCAGCTATACAGCCATCAGATGTCATGACAGTTTTGGAACTTGAAAGGATATTATTATTGACAGTATCATAATAGCAACTCTATCACACAATTTCAAGTTGGCATAAATCTTTACCTATTTCAAATAGATGTAGCTCACCCTGTGGAGTGGGAGAAGAGGGAAGCTTAGGATATGAAAATGTTTGCATCTTTCTGGAAAATTTGAAAGAGCATTTCAATGGATTTTTTCAATCCAATTCTAATGTAAATCATGCCATTAAATAGCCCTGTTATCTTAGAATTAATCACGCTAGTAACCATTTACTACTACTAACTTAGAGAAAGGGTACTATGCCTCAGAAACTTCACTAAGTCTTTAATATACAATATATCTAATTTTTATGACCCTCTATAACCACTGTAAAAAGTAAATATTAGTATTGTTATTTTACAAAATAAGAAAATTAAAAGTTTTGAAAACTCTCTCTAGTGACAACTAATTAGTATTGCACTGAATCATAAAACTGCTGATATTCAACCATTCATGACTTACAAAAAAGGCAATTTCATTTGGTTCAAACTATTATATAACAAATAATTTCTGAAGTATAATTCAACTTTAAAATCCTATGACTTTAATATTCTAACTTGTTCTTGAATAAAGTGAAAAGCTTTATATAGATTTTAAATTATATGTTTTCATGATTTAACATATTCTATAATCCTCACGCAGAACTCCAGTGAAGAACAGTTAACTGGGGCCTGAGCTGGTCACAACCTAGCAAGTGGAACAGAGTAGAGTTAGGTGGAATCACTCAGACTGGAAGGCAGGCCTGGCTGAAGAATTGAGAAAGAATCAGGGGTAGGATGAGAGGACACAGGTCTCAAATGGGAATCACAGGTCCAAGAAACAAGAGACAAAAGATTTAAAGAAAACCTCTTCCCAAATGAAACAACACGCAACCGCTGGCAAAATGATCCAAGAGACTGAAGAATGGATTTTCTTCCCCTTTAAAGTTTTAGATTAAGGTATTAAGGGCCGGCAGTTGAGGAAGGAACGAGTCAACTGAAGTTCTAGCTCACTACCCCAGTACTTAAAGGTGCTTTTTGAACAGGAGACACAGCACCACAGAGGTTGTAAGAGTGGAATCACTTTCTTCCCTTCTAAATAGGCTGTAGCAAGAATCTAAATGCTTTTTATTTCTTCTATAAGTTGTGTATTCCCTTTGATAGTACACTATCAAAGCACTTTGACAGATCACTCTGGCATTAACAGAGCAAAGTCATAGGGGGAAAAAGTATATCACATAAAAACAACCTCCTTATTATATTTGTCTATGAACTTCTGTGACATACATAACACTGTTTCCACAGCTTTTGAGGAAAACTAAAATTCCTTTAAAAAACATCATTTTCTTCCAAAATTAAAAAGTATGTTTTCTTGAAAAATTGAAATTGAAGATGGATATGGGAAATACAGCAACAATATGCTATATAAATCCATTAACACTGAATACTTTCCTGGTTAAGCAAACGAAGCCGGCCTGGTAAAAACCAGGTAGAAGTGGCTCCTGAGCTCAGATTTCCATATTAAAAGACATACCTATGCTGTCAAACATTCCAATTTTAATCTTTCAAGAATAGCCAGAAATCCTAAGTTTTTATGTAAAAGTGATCTAATTTTAAAATGTTGGCAACTAAATTTGTATCTTAATATAGTGCAAGTAAAACCAGATTCTATGCTACAGCTATGCATACTCCAAGAGTTTTTTACCTCTATTCTGATGCTTACTTTCCTCAATTAAATTTAATAAATATATTAAATATATTTATTTGAATCCTATGAAAGATTTAACATATACTTTTATATAGACATGTATATACAAAAACAAGAATTCCAGGCTAGATACCTCTTGTCAAAACCCCCATCTCTCCCTGTGAATATCAGCATTACCAGTTACCATAAAGTTTAAAAATTAATTTATTTAAAAAAATTTTTAAATTCAATTTATTTAAACTAAAAAACAGTTCATCCCACTCCACCCCCTGCCTCTGGCAACCACCAATCTGTTTGTTTCTATGAAGTTGATTTGTTTTTCTTTTAGATTCCACATATAAAAGGGCTCATATGGTATTTGTCTTTCTATGTCTGTCTTACTTCACTTGGCATAATATCCTTGAGGTCCACTCACGGTATTGCAAATGGCAATGTTTCATTATTTCTTATGGCTCAGTAATATTCCACTGCATAGTCATACCACAATCTCTTTACCCATTCATCCAGAGATGGATACGTAGGTTGTTTCCATATCTTGGCTACTACAAATAATGCTGCCACAAACATGGGCATGCATACATCTTTTTGAGTTAGTATTTTCATTTCTTTGGATAAATACCCAGAATTGGACTTGCTGGATGATATGGTAGTTCTGTCTTTAATTTTCTGAGAAACCTCCATACTGCTTTCCATAGTGGCTGCACAAATGCACAATCCAACAACGCACAAGGGCTCCCTTACTCCACATCCTCACCATCACTTGCTATTTTTAGTCTTTTTGATGACAGTCATTCTGACAAGTGTGAGGTGATCTCTCATTTGGTTTTGATTTGCATTTCCCTGATGGCTAATGATGGTGAGCATCTTTTCAGGTACATGTTGGCCAGCTGTCTGTCTTCTTTGGAAAAGTGTCTATTCAGATCGTCTGCCCATTTATTAATTGTTTATTTTTTACTATTGAGTTGTATGACTTCTTCATATATTTTGAATATTAGCCCCTTATCAGATATATGATTTGCAGACATTTTCCTCCATTCAGTAGGTTACCTTTTCATTTTGTTGATGGTTTCCTTTGCTGTGCACAAGCTTTTTAGTTTGATGTAGTCTCACTTGTTTATTTTTGCTTTCGTTTTTGGGGTCAGATTCAAAAAATCATCGCCAAGACCTATGTCAAGGAGCTTAGTGCTTATGTTTTCTTCTAGGCATTTCATGGTTGTAGGCCTTACATTTAAGTCTTTAATCCATTTTGAGTTAATTTATGTGTACAGTGTAAAAGAGCATCTAGTTTTATTCTTTTGCATGTGGCTCTCCAATTTTGACTGCTTTCTCATAAATTAATTGACCATATATGTGGGTTATTTCAGGGCTCTTATTCTGTTCCACTGATCTACGTGTATGTTTTAGGCCAACGCTTGTTAGAATGGCTATTATGAAAAAGACATGAGATAACAAGTGCTGGTGAGGATGTAGAGAAAAGGGAATCCAGTACTTTAAAACTGTTGTGCTATTTCCTTCTAGTCTCCATATTTTCATGAAAATTCTGCTGTCTTTCAAATCATTGTTCCCCTATGGTAATAAATCTGGGTGCTTTTAAAATTTATATTATGCCGTTCATAGTCAGCAGTTTGAACATGCATTTCTTTGGGCTCATCCTTTTTGGAGTTTGCTCTGCTTCTTAAATCTATAGATTTATGTATTTTAGTAAATTCCAGACGTTTTCAGCCATTATGTAATTATACAGAAAGCCTATTTGCAATAGCAAATAAGAAGGTTAAATACTTAGGAATATATCTAACAAGAAATACGTGAAACCTATAAAAAGAAATGTTAAAACACTCATGTAAGACACAAAAATAGTCTTGAAAAAATGTAGACATTCCTTTTTCTTAGGCTGACTCAACATTAAGATGCAGTTCTCTTTAAATTGATTTATAAATGCACACAATCCCCATAAAAATACCAGCAAGTTATTTTATGGAGCTAGAAAATTCAATACTAATGTTCACATGGAAAAATAAACATATAAGAATAATCAGGAACACACTGAGAAAAATTAGAAGGGGCGTCTAGCTGTAACAATCTTTAAGATATACCATAAAACCAATATAATTTAAAATGTTGTATTAGCACATGCGTAGACAAATAAACCATTGGTATAGAATATAAAATCAGAAATAGACCCCAATACATATGCTAATTTAGTAATGATAAAGGAGGCATCTCAAATCATTAGGGAAAGTAGATACTTTTTAATAAATGATGATGGTATAACTGGGTAGTCATTTGGAAAAATCTATAGTTAGATCCATATCTCACACAATAACAAGAATAAACCACAAATGGTTAGGAATCTAAATGTTAAAAATGAAACCATACAGGTACTAGAAAACAATATGGATGAACTTCTCTTTAAACTCAGTATAAGAAAAGTGTTCCTAACTATAACTCAAAATCCAAAGGAAATAAAAGATTGATGCATTTGACTACATTAAAATAAAAATACTTGTATACCTCCCCAAAGCTCATAAAAACAAAGTCAAAAGATAACTGTAACTGACACAGAAGAAGAATATATTTGTATCATATGCCACAAACAAAGGACTGATATACCTAATATTTATGAGACACAGGACCAAAAACTTGATAGAAAAATGAGGAAAGGACATGAAAGCGTTCCTAGTGGCCAACACTGAAACAACTTGAGAAATAAAAATAAATAATAGTATTACTGCATAATGAACAAAAGAATAAAATTTAAATACACATTAGTCCATACATACGTACATTAAAAATTTAATAAATAAATGGTGATAAAGAATAGCTATTTCTTTCAGAATAACTGCAATTAAAAGATAAAAGGAAAGAAGAAAATAGAAAATCATTACTATGCAAATACCACAGTAATAACGGTCTCAGACTACACCCACTGATGAATGTTAAAATTAATAGGCAAAATTTTTCAGAGAAACAGTATTTGCATAGTAACAAAATATCTCCCACAAGACATTTATTAACAACAAAATGAAAAAAAAAAAAAAACTTCACTATAGTGGAAAAAGTCAACATATACCACTTTACCCAAGTTATCAAGGTTAATTTAAGATCACAAACAACACATCAACAACATGAACCCACTGATATGATACAGTGAGAAAAGCCCATCACTTCTGTGGTATTCTTGACAAAAAGGCATAGCCACATTCTAACCATAAGAAAACATTAGACCAATTGACAAAGAAGAGCATTCTACAGAATAATTGTCTAGTACTTTTCAAAAATGTCAAGGTCATGAAAGACTTTAAAGAAAGACTGAGGAACTATCACAGATAGAAGACCACAAAGACATGACAGCTCACTACAGTGTGTTATCCTGGATTAGCTCCTGGAACAGAAAAGGAACACTAATGGGAAAACTGATGAAATTCATATAAGGTTGGTAATATTATTAACAGTATTGTACCAATGTTATTCCTGGCTTTGATAATTGTACTATGGTTATGCAAGATGTTAACATAGGAATGTGAATTGTTTCTGAGAATTCTCTGTAATATTTGTGCAATTCTCTTTCCAGACATCTAAAATTCAGAATAAAAGTGTTTTAAAAAGTTCTGAAAAAACTATACTGATATAATGATAAAAAACAGATCAGTGGGGCTTCCCTGGCGGCGCGGTGGTTGAGAGTCCACCTGCCGATGCAGGGGACATGGGTTCATGCCTGGGTCCGGGAAATCCCACATGCCGCAGAGCGGCTGGGCCCGTGAGCCATGGCCGCTCAGCCTGTGCGTCTGGAGCCTGTGCTCCGCAACGGGAGAGGCCACAACAGTGAGAGGCCCGCGTACCGCAAAAAACAAAAAACAAAAAAAACAGATCAGTGTTATCCGAGGTCAGGAGTGGGAGAAAAGACTGATTACACAGGGTTACAAAGGGATGTTTTTGGATGATGGAAATATTTCTATATAATGATTGCGTTGCTAGTCACATGACAATATTCATCTGTCAAAAGTCATGCACTGGTGAAATTTTGTTACATGAAAATTATACTTTAATACAGCTGACAAAAAAAGAATTCCAAATGTAAAAAAAAAAAATTCTTAAAAATATCTGGGGTTGTGATGCCAATATAAGTGGAATGCAGAGAAGAGATACCAAATAAGGTTATATGCTCTTACCAGGTTAATTAACTGAGTGTGTACTACATCTTCTACCAAAACTGCTGTTTCATGAAGAGGCCTCCTAGAATCACCTAGAGAAAACCTGCAAAGAAAATCAAACATACCAATATTAAGGACTGTAAAACTAAGAAAGGCAAAAGTGAAAAATATTTATCATGATACTGTTTAATAAAGTACAAATTGTCCTCTCAAATGACAGAGTACGTATACAATTTTCTATGGACAAAGAATTGCATCTTTCCTACATAAGCTGAAACTTCCAGAGAAAAGTGCAGTGTCATCAATGTTATTTCTTGACTTGTGTAGGCATTTTTGAGGGCATTTACTATTTCAAAATGCAAAATTTTAAAGACAACCACTTCATAATATTGGCAACCAGAAAACTGTTACCATATCCAAATAACCAATACAGCTGGCCCTTCATATCTTCAGGTTCTGCAGGTTCCTCGGATTCAACCAACCACCAATTGAAAATATTCGAAATAAAAAAAAAATCCACAAAGTTCTGAATAGCAAAACTTGATTTTGCCACGTGATGGCAACAATTCACATATCATTTACATTGTATTTACAATTATTTACATGGCATTTACTTTGTATGAGGTATTATAAGTAATCTAGGGACAATTTAAAGTATATGAAAATTTCCCCAAAGAAGATATGCAGATTGACAATAAACACATGAAAGGATACTCAACATCACTAATCATTAGAGAAATGCAAATCAAAACTACAATTAGGTATCACCTCACACCGGTCAGAATGGCCATCATCAAAAAATCTACAAACAATAAATGCTGGAGAGGGTGTGGAGAAAAGGGAACCCTCTTGCACTGTTGGTGGGAATGTAAATTGATACAGCCACTATGGAGAACAGTATGGAGGTTCCTTAAAAAACAAAACATAGAACTACCATATGACCCAGCAATCTCACTGCTGGGCATACACTCTGAGAAAACCATAATTCAAAAAGAGTCATATACCACAATGTTCATTGCAGCCCTATTTACAATAGCCAGGACATGGAAGCAACCTAAGTGTCCATCAACAAATGAATGGATAAAGAAGATGTGGCACATATATACAATGGAATATTACTCAGCCATAAAAAGAAACGAAATTGAGTTATTTGTAGTGAAGTGGATGGGCCTAGAAACTGTCATACAGAGTGAAGTAAGTCAGAAAGAGAAAAACAAATACCACATGCTAACACATATATATGGAATCTCAAAAGAAAAAAAAATGGTTATGAAGAACCTAGGGGCAGGATAGGAGTAAAGACGCATATGTAGAGAATGGATTTGAGGACATGGGGAGGGGGAAGGGTAAGCTGGGACGAAGTGAGAGAGTGCCATGGACACACATACACTACCAAATGTAAACTCGATAGCTAGTGGGAAGCAGCCACATAGCACAGGGAGATCAGCTCCATGCTTTGTGTCCACCTAGAGGAGTGGGATAGAGAGGGTGGGAGGGAGACGCAAGAGGGAGGAGATATGGGGATATATGTACACATAAAGCTGATTCACTTTGTTATACAGCAGAAACTAACACACCATTGTAAAGCATTATACTCCAATAAAGATGTTAAAAAAAAAAAGAAAAAGAGACATGGGATAGTCATAAGTAGATCACTTTCACTGAATTTCCTTGTCCAAGATTCACTTAGGAAGGCAAAGTGGGTTATTTTGAGGGGCATTTGAAGAAAATGCTAAGTTTAACATTACCATGGAAGACTATGTGTGTAAATATTACAAATAATAATTCTGTTTATTAAAGTAAAAAAAAAGTATATGGAAAGATGTGCATAGGTTATATAGTAAATGCTATGTCATTTTATATAAGGGACTTGAGCATCTGACGATTTGGGTATCTGCAGGGGGTTCTTAGAACCAATCCCCCTCAGACACTGAGGGACAACTGTACAGTAACACAATAATAGCCACATAGAAAACTAAAAAAAGCATGTGATGTAATTAAAATGAAAACTGCTAAGAAAAATGCATGTAAGTGGTGTAAACTATTATTTCAAATTATATACAAGCAGATTATCAGGAATGGATGACAAAGCTGATCTTAAAAGTCCTCTTCTCAATTTTCATATTGTGGACTAGATGGTCCTGGTAAAGAACATTTGAAAATATACAGTAATATATTAAAAACTTATATTTAAAGCATACTTTAACCAGCACTAGAGAGAACGAAAAAGAAGTCAGAGAAAATGAGAAAACACAGTTCCGCAGGATAAGAGAGCCCTGGAGCCAAAATTTATTCTGAAAGCATCTACTTCTTTATAGTAGCCTATAGCTTGGATTTCAACCAGCAGCGTTTTCAAGGTATAGGAAAGAACGCTGGGACCTCAAGAGAGGTTTGAGGAAACCACTCTGAAGTTGAGAAAAGCAATGCCCAGATGGTGATACTTTCAGTGTGTGAACTAGGAAAATACCACTCCAAGGAAGGCACTTTGCCTGTCTTAGCCCAGGCTGAGTGAAAGAGAAAGAAAATGTGGTATTGGCACAAACAGACTATAGGAAAAGAACAGAGAGCCTAGTAATAAACATATAATGGTCAACTGATTTTCAATAAGGGTGGCAAGAGCACCCAATCTGGAAAGGACAGTCTTTTCAACAATTGGTGCAGGGAAACAAGATGTCCACATGCAAAAGAATGAAGTTGGACTCTTACCTTGTACCATATATTAAAATAAACTCAAAATAGATCAAAGACCTAAAACTATAAAACTCTTAGAATAAAACAGAAGGGGAGATCTTCACGACTTTGGATTTGGCGAAGGTTTCTTAAGTGTGGCACCAAAAGCACAGGCAACAAAAGAAAAAAATAAATTGGACTCCATCAAAATTAAAACCTTTTATAACTCAAAGAACACTATTAAGAGAGAGAAAAGATAACCTACAGAATGGGAAAAAAAATGTTTGAAACTCATATATCAGATAAATAACCAGCATATACAAAGAACGCCCACAGCGCAAAAAAAAAACCAACAAACAACCCAACTTAAAAATGGGCTATAGACTTGAATAGATATTTCTCCAATGAAAATAAACAAACGGCCAATTTCAAATGAAAAGATGCTCAAAATCATTAGCCATTAGGGAAACGCAAATGAAAAAAAACATGGAGATACCACTTCAAACCCATAAGAATGGCTATTATCAACAAAATGGAAAACAGTAAGTGTTGGCTAGGATATGGAGAAATTGCAAATGCTGTACATTGCTGGTGGGAATGCAAAATGGTGCAGCCACTGTGGAAATGTGCATGATACGTAGACACCACCCGAAACTGAACAGCTGTAGTGTTATAGTCCCCTTCTGGAACATCCCTGAAAGACAGTGGTAAAGGGAAATCCTCCCAGTGCACAGAACTTACAGCAGTGCACTTAGTTGTTTACTTGAAACAAGAAATAGTTAGATGTGTAATTTTATACTGATTCATGGGCTATGACCAATGAGTGGCTAATGGTAAGGGACATGGAAGGAGTATGTTTGGGAAGTTGGGAAATTTGGGGAAGAGGTTGACAGATGTCTCTAAATAGGCAAAACAACAACAACAACGTGAAGACGTCAACTATATTTCAATTTAAAAAAACTAAAAAAAAAGTGAAGATATCTGTGTCTTGTGTGAATGCTCATAGGTGACCTCAGCAAAGGAAGATTTTAACAATCAAGTGGATACCATCAGCTTTTCCCAAATCACCCCATCATTGCTCAATGGGCTATGAACAAGGTGGCTGTGGTGGGAAGGATGGACTTCCACTCACCAAGGTCACTGCTGAGTGTCCATCTGTCAGCAGCAGAGATCAACACTGAGTTCCCTATATGGTATCATTCCCCAGGGTGATCAGTCAGCTACCTGGTAACAGGCTGATGCCATTAGACCACTTCCATCATGGCAGTGGAAGTGTATTATTCCTACTGGAATAGACACTCTGGATATGGAACTGGCATCCCTGCATGCAATGCTTCTGCAAAAATTACCATCTGTGGACTTAGAGAATGCCTATCCACTGTCATAATATTCTATACAGCACTGATTCTGATCAAGAAACTCACTTAACAGCAAGAGAAGGGCTACACTGGGCCCACACTTACAGAATTCACTATTCTTAACATGTTCCCCACCATCATGAAGCAGCTGGTTTGATGGAATGATGAAATGGCCTTTTGAAGACTGAGTTACAGTGCCAGCAAGTTGGCAATACCTTGTAGATCTGGAGCAAGGTTTTCCAGAAGACTATACAGTCTAGAACCAGCATCTAATATGGTGCTGCTTCTCCCACACATAGGATTCACAGGTCTAGGAATCAAAGGATAGAATGGGAGAGGCACCACTCATTATTACTCCTAGAGACCCACTAGCAAAATTGTTGCTTTCCATTCCCATGGCCTTATGATTTACTGGCCTAGAGGTCTTAATTCCAGAGGGAGAAATGCTTTCACATTTATGCCATTGACACAATTATTCCATTGAAATGCAACTTAAGACTGCAGCTGAGTCACTGTGGATTCCACATGCTTCTGAATCAACAAGCAAAGAAGGAGTTACTGTGTTGGCTGGGGTGAGTGATAGTGACTACCCAGTGGAAAATAGACTGGTACTCCACAGTGGAGGTAAGAAAGAGTATTTCTGGAATATAGGAGATCCCTTAGGACGTCTCATAGTACTACCATGCCCTGTGATTAAGGTCAATGGAAAACTACAACCTAATCCAGGAAGGACTACTAATAGCTCAGATCCTTCAAGAATGAAGGTTTGGGTCACTCCACCAGTTAAAGAATCACAACCAGCTGAGGTGCTTGCTGAAGGCAGGGGAATACAGATTAGGTAGTGGAAGAAGGTAGTTATTAATACCAGCTACAACCATATGACCAGTTATAGAAAGAGGACTGTAATGGTCATGAGTATTCCCTTATTTTGTTATGAATACGTTTGTGTTTGTGTGTGTGTGTGTGAATGGGAGTGTCGGGGAAAATATCTGTTTCCTTCCCTCTCTTATTCCCTCCTCATGTAACATAAAATGTATTGGCCTTACAGTATTTGTTATTCATTTTATATCATAGTATTTAAGCTAGGAACACCAAGGAGAAGTATAAACATCACTCAAGGACTTAACCTCATCTTCTGGGGAAGGGGTTAGCACATTTTCAGTTGTGTGCTGGATAACTACCACGTTAGGCAGAACTATGACCTTGTTATTGTCTTTATTTGGAGACTAAGTATAGTTTAAGGAGATATGGGTGCCCAAATTGATATGGGTATGGTTAATTTATGGCTCAGTTTGACTGGGCCATGGGGTAGTTAACATTAGTTTGATATGTATTTGCAGGTATTTATGCGTGAGATTAACATTTGAATCCGTAAACTGGGTAAGGCAGATTACCCTCTCCAATGTGGGTGTGCCTCATCCAATCTATTGAAGGCCTGAAAAGAACAAGAGGAGGAGTAAGGGAGAATTCACCCTCTGCCTATCTTCAAGCTGGGACATTGGTCTTTGCCTGCCTTTGAACTCATTTTGGGACACCATCAGCTCTACTGCTTCTCAGATTTTCATACTGTAGTTTTACCCTCCCCCATCACATTTTATGTTGTTGATTTCACAATGTACATCTTTTAGCTTGTGTATCATTAACAAAGTATTGTAGTTATGATTATTTTTACTACTTTGGTCTTATAACCTTCATACTAGATGTATAACTGATTTACCCACCATTAAAACATTGGTGTATTCTGAATTTAAGCAGTGGAATTTGTACTTTTATACATTTTACTATTACTGACTAGCATCCTTTCATTTCAGTTCAAAGAAGTCCCTTTAACTTTTCTTATAGGCTAGTCTAGTGCTTATGAACTCCTTCAACTTTCACTTGTCCGGAAAATTCTTTCTCTCTCTTTCAATTCTGAAGGATAACTTTGCTGGGTATACTTTTTTTGGCTGCCAGGAAAGCAAGAGCAAAACATAAATCTATTAGGGCTTCCCTGGTGGCGCAGCGGTTGAGAGTCTGCCTGCTGATGCAGGGGACACGGGTTTGTGCCCCGGTCCGGGAGGGTCCCACATGCCGTGGAGCGGATGGGCCCGTGAGCCATGGCCGCTGAGCCTGCGCGTCCGGAGCCTGTGCTCCACAACGGGAGAGGCCACAACAGTGAGAGGCCCGCGTACCACAAAAAACAAACAAACAAAAAAACCCCATAAATCTATTAATATAATTAACTCCATAAAATATGAAAATAGAAAAACTATATGGTCATATCAATAGACGTAGGAAAATCACTAAACAACCATTCACGACAAAAATTTTAGCAAAGTACGACTAAAAAGATTTTCTTTAATCTGATGAAGAGAATCTACCAAAAACCATATAGGGAACAACATACTCAGAAGCATTCAAACCTTTTGAAATTCAGACCAATATAAGGATTCCCACTATCGCCACTTTTAATCAATATAATACTTAAGATTACAGCGACAACATAAGGCAAGAAAAGGTGTAAACTGTATAAGTATTGAAAAGAAAAAACTAAACTGTTCTTATTCACATATAATCTGAGTATCTACACAGAAAACTCAAAATAATGGGGAGACAAATTATTTCAACTAATAAAGGAAGCCAGCAAGTTTTTCAACTATAAGAGCAATCTAAATATCATCAACACAAAGGCAGAACTCATTGAAACAGACAGCAGAGGGGTCCTTACCAGGGGCTGGGAGTGGGGGAAACAGGGAGGTGATGCTTAAAGGGTACAAACTCCCAGTTAGAAGATGAATAAGTTCTGGGAATGTTACATACAGCACAGTGATCACAGTTAACAGTACTATATTATACACTTAAAAGGTGATAAGAGAGTAAGTCATAAATGTTCTCACCGCAACAACGAAATGGTAACTGTGTGACGTGATAAAGGTGTGAGCTAAAGCTAAAGCTATGGTGGTAAACATTCTGTAATAAACAAGTATATCAAATCAACATGTGTACTCCTTAAACTTATACAATATCAATCATATCTCAATAAAGTTGGGGAAAACAGCACACAAAGATAGAAAATGCAATTAAAAATATATAAATTGGCTCTAAACTTTATGTGAGAGAGTCAAGACCCCAGAATAGTCAAGACACTTTTGAAGTACAAAGTAGAAGGAGATTTCCTACAAGACTTATTATAAAGCCATAGTAATTAAGGTAGTGTGCTACTGGTGCAAGGACAAACAAATAAACCAACAGAACAGAAAGAGAATAAAAAGTCCCCATCAGAGAGTAAACTCCACAATGGCAAAAATCTTCTGTTATGTTCACTGACATATTCAATATTTAATTCTTTGGGCTGCCGGAACAAAGTTTCTCTTCCATTATTTTAAGTTAATTTAAATCGCACCAAAGAAGAAGTACAAAGTTATCAAAGGGAAATAATTGACTCAAAGATAAAACAATGAATGCAATTCACATCTCTAGTAAAAAGAATACTTTAAAATACTTCTTATATAAAATGTACAAATAATTACCAAGTTTTACCTCAAGCTTTTATATACTTTTCTATTAAAAATAATCATTAACATAAACATGTAAAGTACTTAAAACCAGCTAAAGATATAAATACGGATGGGATTTTGATTAGTATATTATTTTAATTTTCAGGATTGTTAGTTCTTCAGCTTAAATTTGCATTTTTTCTCATATTACTTTTGCTAAGTTTATTTTCCCAAATGCAGAAAGCTAGATATTGTCTTAATGGTTTCTGGAAAATAGAAATGAAAGCCACTGTACCTAGCCATAGTCACCTCTTTTTGCTCTGCAATGTATATAATATTTTTAAGTCACTTAAAGACAAAATCCAGGTAATTGGTACTTATACATATCTTTTGATTTCCCCTCCCCCCATTAAACACCTATCTTATTACTCACTGATGCCTTGACTGATTTGTCTTGGGTCTATTCCCAACCAAAAGGTCTGATGCTCAAATCCTTCACATACTGCCTAGATGCCTGTAACAACACCAGTACTGCTGGACCAGCTTCCACTAAAGGTCTTTCAGGAAACGTTCCTGAAAAAGTTGTCCCTCCCCTGGTCTTCTGCAGTAGCTTCATTGCTATAACACACAAGACTCTATTTTAGTTATCATGTAACTTTGATAACTATGGTCACAACAAGTAAGTCCAGAGCATTCTTGCTGGACTCCACTTAATCAAGACAGTGGCACAGCTACTTATACCCTATCCTCTCACCCAAACAGGATTGGTTTTATTCAATTCCAGGATCAACTGTTTCAGTGATCACTAGGGCAGCTGACTCTGCAATTCCCTTGTCAAGTGCATAATGAAAGTATGAAATAAGCAAGACTATTCATGAGGTGAAGTTATACTTCTTATTCTGTACACTTAGAAGAGGATGTATGCTGAACGAAACCATGGGATACTGTTCCAAAAATTCTGCTGAAGTTACCACTAAGCCTTTCAGTATTTTTGGGTGCTATGTGTAAGCCTAACAGTCTAAAATTGGGAGATAGCCTTTACATAGACATCTGTTAAAGTAAAAAGAAAAATCTATTAATAGAAAGTACAGAGTAAAACAGAGTAAGACCTAGTTACAGAAACATTTCCAAAACACAGAAAACAAATTTTTAAAAATACACACTTAATATTACTAGTCACTATGCATTTCCAGAAAACAACAAAACTTCACTTCAATAGTTTCTAACCTCAGTTAAAAAAGAAAATAAAGTTTTTTTTAAAAAAGGAAGGAAGATGCTAGATATTTGCTATCTTACTCTCTGTTGAACCCCTATTTGACATCTTTAGTTAGTAATTTATGCCTAGATGCTTCCTGAGTACGGTGATACACTTTCAATATCTCTGGAAATTCTGACACATTATTCTTTATCAGAATCTTTTGCTAACCTCCAGATCCTATGTAAATGTATATATCTCATGATGTATCTACCCACAGACCCATTCTTCATACATCCACTTATCACCAACTGTTGAAAAGAAATCAATCCCAAATTCTATTTTTTAAAATAATTATAATAGACTTCATTTTTTAAAGCAGTTATAGAAAAAGTGAGTGGAAAGTACGGAGAGGTTTCATATATCCCCTCATCTCCCTCCATGCCCAGTTTCCTATTATTAACATTTTGCATTAGCGAGCCAGTATTGATTGATACGTTATTATTAACTAAAGTCCGGAGTTTACATTAAGGGTAACTCTGCATGAGTTTCTCTATTGGTTTTGACAGATGTATAATGATATGTATACACTATTCCAGTATCATACAAATGGTTTCACTACAAATCCTCTGTGCTCTGCCTATTCAGCCCTTCCTCCTTTGCAATCCCTGGCAATAACTCATCTCTTTACTGTCTCCATAGTTTTGTCGTTTCCAAAATGTCATAGAGTTGCAAACATATGGTATGTAGCCTTTTCAGACTGGCTTCTTTCACTTAGCATTATGTATTTAAGATTCCTTCATGTCTTCATGGCCTGATAACTCTTTCTTATTACTAAATAATATTTCACTGTATGGATATACCACGGTTTGTTTATCCATTTGACTACTGAAGGACATACTAGTTGCTTCCCAGTTTTAGCAATTCTGAATAAAGTGACTATAAACATTCATGCAAGTTTTGTGTGGACGTAACTTTTCAAGTCATGTGGGTAACCACCAAAGAGTGTGTTTATTGTATCATATAATAAGAGTATGTTTAGTTTTGTAAGAAACTGCCAAGCTGCCTTCCAAAGTGTCTGTACCACTCTGCATTCCCATCAGTAATGAAGGAGAGCTGCTGTTGCTCCGCATCCTCTCCAACACTGGGTGTTTGCGATTTTAGTCATTCTAATGGCTGTGTAGTGCTATTTTTTTTTTTTTTTTTCGGTACGCGGGCCTCTCACTGTCGAGGCCTCTCCCGTTGCGGAGCACAGGCTCCGGACGCGCAGGCTCAGCGGCCATAGCTCACGGGCCCAGCCGCTCCGCGGCATGTGGGATCCTCCCGGACCGGGGTACGAACCTGTATCCCCTGCGTCGGCAGGCGGACTCTCAACCACTGTGCCACCAGGGAAGCCCTGTGTAGTGCTATTTCATTGCTGGTTTAAGTTGCAATTAATTCCTTAATGATGTATGATGTTGAGCGTCAACCCCAAATTCTTTTAATGGCCGTTAACTGTAAGAAGAACAAACTTATCCAGTAAGCATATACAACACGTGTATATTTTTCTCTTTTTAAGTCATACAAACATACGTGTGATATTAGTACAAAAACACAGTATAAAACAAAAGAGAAATTTCAAAGAAGGTAAAAATGTATCAAACAATATTTTTAAATAAGTGTTATTTTCTTTATTGAAATGAGAAAACTTTTTTGATCTGATTAAATACATATATATAAATTATTAGCATTACCAACACTCCCAGTTTGCCTGAGACAGGGATTTTCCAAATTATTTTCTACCAAAGAAATCAGCCTAATTAATACTAAAAGGTCATGACATATTTTTTTATCAAAAAAAAAAAAGCCAGAAAATTTTCTTTTTTTAAGGGAATGAATGAATAATACATAAAATGTGTATACTATTTACTTTCAAACAAATACCCTATTATTTTTGTTCTAGAGTCACAAAAAAGCACCTGGGGAATTTGACCCTTCATTTGGAGATAATGCCTTTCCATGCTGTTCAGTTGAGGACTAAGGCAAGGTACTCAGTGCAGGAGGATTAGCAACCCAGCTGAGTCTCCTTGTAGTCACTGCCTCCGCTCAAAGAAGAAACGGCACCAGCTGAATGAGGGGCCAGAGATGGGAGCTGAGAATAAACAGATACAATTCATATGGCCAGTATCCAATTAGGAAGATTACAATAATGCAGCGCCAAGTCTCACTGCATCCTGGTCATCAGCTACAAAGAAGAGGCAATCAGCTATGATGAAAAGAAATTAGACTGAAAGTTAGATGACCTGGTTCTGGTTCCTACTCTGTGACTAAGTAGTACTGTAACCTCGGGCAAGTAGCATTTCTGGGTACCTCAGTTCCTCCACAATGAAAGGAGGGGACTGGATTCAGTGATTTTAAAAATGTGTTTTCAGATATTTATTCTGGGTATGCAAGCAGCTATAATCCTTAAATCCCAAAAACTTTTGTCTTCAAGAATTATAAGAAAATTATATTTTAAGAAAATCACTTTTATAACTCTTGTAAGAAAATTAAATCTTACTAAACTGAGTAAATTGGGCCACAGTCATGAAATTAAGAAAAAAGAAAAAAAATTTAATGGGTAACGCAGAATAAAATAAACAAATAAAAACAATTAGAGGAAGAGCAATAAAGCTAAATTTATTCCTGTCCTATATGTGGAAATAATTTCCAAGAAACATTCCATTGCCCTCTAAAAGACATTAAAAACAAAACAAAACAAAACAAGATAGTGCCTGTACTTGGGGGATGTATCACAGAATTCTATATTATTCTTCTTTAGTATATTTGACAGGGTCAGCTTTTGAGTCTAAAATACTTGTTTTCAAATTTTCAAGCCCTGATTAAGAACACAGTGGAAGGACTGAATAAGTTTTAATTAAAGGGATTCTTCAATTAAAAGATCCTTTCACAATGTATATCAAGGCATCACATTGTACACTTTAAATAACTTAACAATTTGTCAATAACACTTCAGTAAAGCTGGGGTGTGGGGACAGAGTCTGAAAAAGAAGCCAAGGAAGTAAGTTTAGTAAAAAGCCATGACAGAGAGCGTGCTAGAACAGTCCTGAAGAACACAAGGCCCACAAGCAGATCTGCTCATAAAGATCCAGGAACTAAACATAAAAGGACAAAGAGACATTTCTTTACTACCTTGTGTGCGTCTTCTTGGATGCTGAGTTGCTTTCAGTACTTACCACTGGCTATAAACTCTAATGTGGTTAAATTATTCTGGATACTGTGGTTAAGTAATTGCTGTGGTCTTGGGAGCTAGTAACTGATTTTTTTTTTTTACTTCTGGTTTTCTGAACATTTTCTACCTCAGGTAATTGATATTACTTTGGAATGGACACTGTGACTACTGCTTGATGTAAGAAGGCCCTGGGTGACTTTCTGTCCCCAAAAGAAAGTTTCCTTATTCTCTTAAAACCACTTATTTGATTATACTTTTATAGGCTAGGTATTACTATAATACCCAGGAATTTCTCCTAACTGGAATTAGAGTGAATAGCAGGCTGGAGTCCTAGCATACACTCCAGTCAGCTAACCTGGTACTAGACAGCACACGCAAACACAGACATCATACTGTTTATGTCATTCTTACCCAATATTTGTTGAGACTGATTTACCCTCTGTCCAAAGGGGAAAAAAAGTACAGAAGTTTGACCATGAGCAGTCACTTAAGGTAATCAGACAGTCATAAACACATGCAAATTCTCCTTACTCTTCAATTTTTAATACCACTAACCTTTTTAACTCTATGATTTTATCTACCTGTTTTCCAAAGGAAGAAATGAATTCAATTAGCAATGGCTCTGAGAAAGCCAAAGTGACAAGTAACTTAAAATAATTAAATAAATACCTAAGACAATAGCCAGGACATGGAAACAAGCTAAGTGTCCATCGACAGATGAATGGATAAAGAAGATGTGGCACATATATACAATGGAATATTGCTCAGCCATTAAAAAAAACCCAAAATTGAGCTATTTAAAGTGAGGTGGATGGACCTAGAGTCTGTCATACAGAGTGAAGTAAGTCAAAAAGAGAAAAACAAACACCATATGCTAACATATATATGGTATCTAAAAAAAAATGTTCTGATGAACCTAGGGGCAGGACAGGAATAAAGACACAGACGTAGAGAATGGACTTGAGGACACGGGGAAGGGGAAGAGTAAGCTGGGATGAAGTGAGAGAGTAGCATTGCCATATATACACTACCAAATGTAAAATAGATAGCCAGTGGGAAGCAGCTACACAGCACAGGGAGATCAGCTTGGTGCTTTGTGAACACCTAGAGGGGTGGGATAGGGAGGGTGGGAGGCAGATGAAAGAGGGAGGGGATATGGGGATATACATATGCATACAGCTGATTCACTTTGTTATACAGCAGAAACTAACACAACATTGTAAAGCAATTGTACTCCAATAAAGATGTTAAAAAAAAAAACCTAAGCCAACAGTTTTTCTAGATATCATTTATCTCATTGCTTGCTTGATTTTTCAACATCCATCCCCGGTCCTTTACTTTAGTATATATTCACATCTTATTAAAATGAACTTTGACAATATTTTTAGAATTTTATAACCCTTTATGAAATAAGTATAAATATCTTAAGACATAAGAAAAGCAAGATTATGATTCCTATACACTAATGATGAAAAATCTGAAAGAGAAATTAAGAAAACACTCCCATTTACCACTGCAACAAAAAGAATAAAATACCTAGGAATAAACCTACCTAAGGAGACAAAAGACCTGTGTGCAGAAAATTATAAGACACTGATGAAAGAAATTAAAGATGATACAAATAGATGGAGAGATATACCATGTTCTTGGATTGGAAGAATCAATCCAATCAATAGAATCATTGTGAAAATGACTCTATTACCCAAAGCAATCTACAGATTCAATGCAATCCCTATCAAACTACCACTGGCATTTTTCACAGAACTAGAACAAAAAAATTCACAATTTGTATGGAAACACAAAAGACCCCGAATAGCCAAAGCAATCTTGAGAAAGAAAAACAGAGCTGGAGGAATCAGGCTCCCTGACTTCAGACTATACTACAAAGCTACAGTAATCAAGATAGTATGGTACTGGCACAAAAACAGAAATATAGGTCAATGGAACAGGGTAGAAAGCCAAGAGATAAACCCATGCACACATGGTCACCTTATCTTTGATAAAGGAGGCAAGAATATACAGTGGAGAAAAGACAGCCTCTTCAATAAGTGGTGCTGGGAAAACTGGACAGGTACATGTAAAAGAATGAAATTAGAACACTTCCTAACACCATACACAAAAATAAACTCAAAATGGATTAAGGACCTAAATGTAAGACCGGACACTATAAAACTCTTAGAGGAAAACATAGGCAGAACACTCTATGACATAAATCACAGCAAGATCCTTTTTGACACATCTCCTAGAGAAATGGAAATAAAAACAAAAATAAACAAATGGGACCTAATGAAACTTAAAAGCTTTTGCACAGCAAAGGAAACCATAAACAAGACGAAAAGACAACCCTCAGAATGGGAGAAAACATTTGCAAATGCAGCAACTTCAAAAGGATTAATCTCCAAAACATACAAGCAACTCATGCAGCTCAATATCAAAAAAACAAACAACCCAATCCAAAAATGGGCAGAAGACCTAAATAGACATTTCTCCAAAGAAGACATACAGATTGCCAACAGACGCATGAAAGAATGCTCAATATCATTAATCATTAGAGAAATGCAAATCAAAACTACAATGAGATATCATCTCACACCAGTCAGAATGGCCATCATCAAAAAATCTACAAACAGTAAATGCTGGAGAGGGTGTGGAGAAAAGGGAACCCTCTTGCACTGTTGATGGGAATGTAAATTGATACAGCCACTATGGAGAACAGTAGGGAGGTTCCTTAAAAAACTAAAAGTAGGACTACCATATGACCCAGCAATCCCACTACTGGGCATATACCCTGAGAAAACCGTAATTCAAAAAGAGTCATGTACCAAAATGTTCATTGCAGCTCTTTTTACAATAGCCAGGACATGGAAGCAACCTAAGTGTCCATCAACAGATGAATGGATAAAGAAGATGTGGCACAGATATACAATGGAATATTACTCAGCCATAAAAAGGATCGAAACTGAGTTATTTGTAGTGAGGTGGATGGACCTAGAGACTGTCATACAGAGTGAAGTAAGTCAGAAAGACAAAAACAAATAATGTATGCTAACACATATATATGGAATCTGAAAAAAAAAAAAGAAAAGAAAAAGATCAGAAGAACCTAGGGGCAAGACAGGAATAAAGATGCAGACCTACTAGAGAATGGACTTGAGGATACGGGGAGGGGGAAGGGTTAGCTGGGACAAAATGAGACAGTGGCATGGACATATATACACTACCAAATGTAAAATAGATAGCTAGTGGGAAGCAGCCACATAGCACAGGGAGATCGGCTCGGTGCTCTGTGACCACCTAGAGGGGTGGGATAGGGAGGGTGGGAGGAAGGCAGATGCAAGAGGGAAGAGATATGGGGACATATGTATAACTGATTCACTTTGTTATAATGCAGAAACTAACACACCATTGTAAAGCAATTATACTCCAAAGAGATGTTAAAAAAAAAAAAGTTAAAAAAAAAGAAAAGCAAGATTATGAAATTATCATCACAATGCAAAATTTACAATACTGATGGGGAAAAAAGAGATATATTAATAAATACATTTGTTTAAAGTAAAACAAAAGTTAACACGGTAAAACTTTGAAAAAGCATTTAAATAACCTATCAATATTCATTACTATAGGTATTAATACTCAGTCAACAAATATTTACTGAGTACCTTGTATGCAACAGGTGCTGCTCAGTTGCTTAGGATACATCAATGAACAAAACAGGTTAAAAAAATGAGTGGAGTTTGCATTCCAATGAGGAAAGGATAAAACAAACAATATACATGATAAATTACTAAATAAATGATTTATATGATAAAAAGATGACAGAGGAAAAAAGAAAACATAGAACAGGATCAGGAAATGGGAAGTGTGGGATAGGGGAAGGGAGGCAGTGTGAATATTAAAATGGACATTTATTAATTTTTATGTGTAAAAGAAATGGCTTTTAAGAAATAGGAAAGAGAAAAACATCAGAAAACTTGGTAAAAACCAAATACTCACCTAGGAAAGCTCACTGAGAATTAACAGAGCACAAGGCATGGAAATATGCATCTGAGGAATTTTACAAAATTAGCCTAATATGTATATGAATTTCTTCTAACGATTCTAGGGCAATTTTTCTCACATATCCTACATTCCTAAGAAGCAAATAGCCCCATATTCAAACTCTAATGAACAGCAGCATAAAGCAAATGGTTATAAACACTCCTTATTTGAGGACAGAAAAGAGAATGAATGAGAAGTATACCAATCACTGCTTGTTAGATCAGGGAAGAACCTAAAAGATTTAGTCCATCTTGCTTTAAACAGACTGAAAATAAAGGTCGGAGAGGTTAAATAACCATCTCAGGGTCACAAATCAGAAGTTATTTCATCCATAATTCTTTTTCTACAATACCATGTTAAATGTGCAAAAACTGTAACAAATTAGACAAATTAACCTTAAATGCTCATTTATCTAAGATTACGATTAACAAAATAATATAAAGGAAACTCGGTTCCATTTGTATAACTAAATAATTTTTTAAAGCTTGTAGAGAGATACGTAATAACTTCAAGAAAGTTATTTTTAGTCCCTTAGGCCCTCAAAACATTAAAAAACACAAGGATTTAACTATCTTATTATTGCTGAAATTTAACAGTCAAAAATTAACTTTCTATAACATTGGATATAGACACAGTATAATCACAAATTTAACCCAAATTTTCAAGCACATTTCATGGACTGGGAATCAGAGATTCAAGAAAGTTAAAGAGATTTGCCCATGGCGTTAGCCATAGTAAACTTCAGAATTACATGCTGTGAGATGATCACTTAGAGAGAGGAGAATTTTGCACTATACAGATATTTAGAAAATTAGCAAAATAGATAATTGTGAGCATACTATACCAGCACTTCCCAAACTGTTACCCAGAAAAATACTACTCCGTAGTTAAATAAATTTAGGAAATATATTTTATTCTCTAGATTTGCAATGCATGTTACTATTTTAGACACTCTGAAAAGTTCTGGAGGAAAGAAACTTTTGGTTTTCAAGGTATTTACTGTGTATATAATCATTTTTCTAAGCCCACTTAGTTATGAAGCACTGAAAATCAATTTAGGCAACACCAACATAAGCAAAGAGAGTCCAATATGACTTAAAAACTTTAGTAATGGGATTCCAAATACACTGCAGCCTAAGGTGCTAGAAGGTCAAAGTTCTTCAGTTTTTTGTTTTTGATTTTTTTTGGCCACACCACGTGGCATGTGGGATCTTAATTCCCTGACAAGGGATCAAACCTATGCCCCCTGCAATGGAAGTACGGAGTCTTAACCACTGGACTGCCAGAGAAGTCCCAAGGTTCTTCAGTTTTAAACAATGAGATGATGGTTGTGATAATAACAAGCAGCTGGTTTGTCTGATTTCTCCCTTACTCATTCTATAGATACTCATTGTGGTTCTATATGTTAGGCACTGAAATTTACACCAGCTGGGGCTTCCCTGGTGGCGCAGTGGTTGAGAATCTACCTGACAATGCAGGGGACACAGATTTGAGCCCTGCTCCGGGAAGTTCCCACATGCCACAGAGCAAGTAAGCCCGCATGCTTAGAGCCCGTGCTCCGCAACAAGAGAAGCCACCGCAATGAGAAGACTGCGCACCACAATGAAGAGTAGCCCCCGCTCGCCGCAACTAGAGAAAGCCCACGCACAGCAACGAAGATGGAACACATCCAAGAATAAATAAATAAAATAAATAAATTTATTTAAAAGAAATTTACACCAGCTGAGAATTTTTAAAGTTATTATAAACTAAGGATTTTTCTGTAGCTCTGGTAAGCAGCCGCCAGAACCTGACTAAAGCTCATCTGGATCACCTAACAGTGGCAGCTCTTTACTTCTGAAAGTCAATTAGGAACGGACTCAACTTGCCTCTGAGTATCAACCAATGCACATCAGTCTCATCTGAGTAACCTCTCATCTACAGATGATGTCAGCCTCCAGAAAACACCAATCAATCCCTGAACTCCATGCTTCCTGAAAACTCTATGTAAGATGAGCAATCTTCCCTGCTGCGAGATCGTGCTTGACCAGCATATATCTTTCCTTTACGGTAATAAAAAATAAATCTAGTTTTCCCTATTTCAGATATTGAATGCTGAATGATGGTCTCATTACACTTTCACACAGTGTTTGAGAAAGACTGCTTTCACAACCCTGTCAGCCTAACCCCTCCTCCTCTCTTTTCTCCCACTTTTTATTTTGAAAGATTTCAAATCAACAGAAAAATTGAAATTATGGCACAATGAACACCTATATATCCTTCAGCTAGTATCACCAACTGTTAACATTTTAGCACATTTGCTTTCTCACACATATTTATATAAGTGCAGACAAAAACATATTACACACTACATACATATATACTTGGATCTTCACCTCTATTTTTCTTTGAACAGTAAATGTCTACTGAGTGCTTTATATGTGCCTGACATGAATTATGTCATTTAAACCTCTTAAAGACCCCATAACCCACTATCACTATGCCTATCCCTGCCCCTCTTGGAGAGACATTCCTTACAGTAAGGGAAGTTCTGTTTGCTAATTTCCATACACTGGGCTTAGTTTTGCCACCTAGAACTAGATTAAAACATCAAATCTATCTTTTACATGATGGGTCTTCAAAAATGTGACAAAAGTTTTCTTAAAATTTTTTTGGCTAAATAGGATCTTTTTTAAATAGTTTGAGATATTTATATACCATAAAATTCAGATTTAAAGTGTACAATGCAATGATTTTTAGTAAATTTAAAGAATTGTACCACCATCACCATGATCCAGTTTGGATTACGGAACACTTCCAAAAAGATGCCTCATGCCCATTTACAGCTAATCCCCATTCTCACCCCTATCCCCAGGCAACCATTAATCTACTTGAAGAAACCATGCACCCTCTCTCTAAAGGGGCGTATCCTTTTCCAATGACCACCACTTCCAATCCTCGCTTGAATCTGAGCAGTTCGGCATTTACTTGGCCTAGATATTGGGGTCCTGCCCAAGATTTCATTTGATGAAAAAAGGTTCCAAAATTTTTAAATAAACAAAAGAAATGAAAACCTATAATTTAAGTGTTTAACAAGTCATAAGCCAAATATAAAATCCTGTAAGCTAAGAGATATCCTTGAGACGAAAGATTCACCAATCAATGCTTTGTGGGCCGGGAAGAGTTGAACCAACTATCAAAGCTGCCTTTGTCTGGACTATAATTCTCCATCTCACCCATAAGAACATCTTGTTGAAATTTTGTACTCTACTGCCATACTCAATCAGGAAGGGAAATTATTTTACTCAAGTATGAATTGTGAATTCATGTAGGTTCCTACTCATTCATTACAGATCTCAGAATTTTTACTGAGATTGATGTCAAATTCATAAGGCTGTAATGACTAGAAACCTCCCTTCTCCTGTCATTTCTTTAACTGAAGCAAACTTGTGCCAAAATTATAACTTAATTACACTTCCTTAAATAGCATTCTAGAAAAACCACCTGGTAATAATTAATACCACTGTTGTAAATAATCTCTCTCCTAATGTACTTTTATTTCCAGGATTTAATTTATCACCCAAAACAATGGTTTCAGTCTCATATACTGTAATACTGACTAAATAAATCTGTAAATTAAAATATACGGAAAACAGTACAAAACTGTTATATTACCAATTAAGCAACTCAGAAATTAACTGTACAAATATTCATGCCTGCCAACAGGAAAATACATAATATATTCCAGTTGCAGTACATAATACATTCCATTTGCTCCTTCACAAAGGGCTTCAGTTTCAATCAGGAGGTGTACAAGACAATTATCTTTCTAGAATATGTAAACTGGACAATGATAGGTCACTTTCATTCTGAGAAAACGATGAAAAAGTTTATCTCTAGTTTCCACAATTTTCCTCAAATCAAAATAAAATTTAGTATGCCCAGAAAAAATGCATTTTAAGTCTTTCTTAAGAACATGGATAAAAAAGTGATAAAAGACGTTAAGACAATTATATATAACAATTCTACCGAGAATAAACTTATAGGATATAATAAATGATCTCTTGGTTTTAATTTAAAATTTTGGCATGTATAAATAAGACTCTTTCATAGATATTTACACACATTATCAGTGAAAGTCATGTGTTAATCTTTAAATTAGTAACATTATGAAATTCTTAGTCTGTATTTCTAGTTGCTTACAACAAATAACGTGCAGTCTTCTAAACGTGTTAAAAATATTAAAACATATGTCATGTACCAACTACCAGTCTATAAATTATCTGCATAAGGACTAGCTCCATAGTAGCAAATAAAAATAGTAATAATAATTAATATCAATAAAATAGAAGTTAACACCTAGGCTTAGAACCATCATTGAATCCTACAACTTTCAAACTCCTTTGCTTTGTATATAAAAACCTTAGAAATCTGGCTTCTGCCTTCAGTTCTGACCTTATTTCCAGCCATGCATCCTTTGTTCCCATTTGACATATCAAAAACTACCTGAAGATAGCTGACGATACAATGAGCTTCATATCTTCTGGCCTTTGTATGTGATGTTCTCTCTGGCCTTTGTTTCTTCTTTCACTCAACTAATTCCTCCAAAATTTAGTTCAAGGGGTACCACCCTTGGAAAGTTTTCCCTAATCCTTAGTTTAATTTAGATGCTTCTCTGTGGTATATTGCATTGATAGCCCTAACTCTTTACCACACACTATATCCATTCCCATTGCTAAGTAACTTCAAGTGTCTTCATGCTATAACTCTGAACTCAATCATGTTGTATGCTTTGGCCAATAGGATGTTAGCAAGCAGAGGAGAGGCTAAGAAGCACTGAAGCATTTCAAGTTGTGCTCCTGCACTCTGCGACTGCCATGAAAATGTGCCCAGGCTAGTACGCTGGCCGACTAAAGACACACGGAGTAGAGATGAGTCACTCCAGTTCTCTCAGTCGAGACACCCTAGATCGATCAGTCAGATGACAGAACCCAGTCAAGACTGGTAGAGCTGCCTAATCTACTATCGCAGACACATAAACACAAATGCTGAGGTTTTACCACTGACGTTTTATGGCTTTTTGTTATGCAGCACTATTGTGGTAGTAAACAACAGATCCACCCTCCTAGATGCTTCCACAGCACTTACAGCACATATTACATCACACGTTTATAGTGACTCATTTATCTCTTCTCCCCTAGACTGTAGAGGAGAGAGCATGTATTATTTAAATTTGTATTCTCAGCATTTAACACAATGCCAGTTGCATGAAATATATGTTTGTGAAAATAAGGGGGGAAAGGCAGAGGGAGGGAAGGAAGTAAAGATGGCAAGAGGGAGGGAAAGAGGTGAGAAAGAAAGAATCAAAAGGACTGTCGTGTTGAAGAAGAAAACATTCTTAAGGAAAAACATACAGGCGATGAAGGACAGCTATTTCGGTGGGATTTACCTCCCATCTGATTTCACTGGGATCTCAGGTTCCAAGGAGTCTTCTGCCCTGTGGGGCACACACACTAAATACTGTTAGAGCAGATCAAAACCTTAAAGCACATAGATAGCTGTCTCTTAGATTAGAAAAAATACCTACAATTCATGTGACTTGTGAATACGGTGTTAGCAGGAAAGAGCCAGTTAACTGTAGTACTCTGGCCAACAGCATGGGGTGGCATTATATTATGCAGTAGAAGATACCAGGGCAGAGAATAAAAGGGTGTACGTTCGAAATCTTAACATTTTCACATGTAGACGTAGCAGGCAGAACTGCAAAGATGCCAAAGGAAAAGAGCCCCCATTTTTTTCCTCCTGTAAACCCATACACATACACCACTGCTTCTACAAGTCTGCCTCTACCTAGAAGGCCTGGCTGTACTCCCTCAACATGCCATCTCCTTTTATCACCTGTTTAATATCATTATATCTTTTAAGGTCTTGATCAAATGTTTCCCCTTCTATGAAGTCATCTCTAACACCTATCCAAAGAAGAACTAATTATACCCTTTGAAATCTGTACACACATATTTATAGCATAAGAATACTACATTAGTGGTAATTACATGATGGTAGAGACTTGATCTTTTTCATCATGAAATGAAACAGCACATAGTGGAAACTCAATAAATGTTTACTGAATAAAACAACAGCACAAGGAAAAAATGTTAAAAATTTTATTATACTTGGTTTGCTTTGGGGAACAGGTAAAAATTATTCAAAAAAGTGTCAGATTATGATATAATTTTTTCACAGCAGCGTATACAAAAAAGAAAAAAAAATCAATGAATCTGAAAGGGCATAAGATTTATAGTCACCATAATAACAGCAATGAGGAAAGTAACAGCAAATGATATTTATAATACGTATTGAGAATTTACTATTTGCTAGACAGTATTGAACTGATTTAAATGTCAAAATGGCCCATAAGGTAGGTATTATTATTTCCATTTTTATGCTTGAAGAATTTAACTAGATTATCCAAGGTCACACATTTAATGAGTGGCAGAAATAGGATTCTAACTCTCACCAGTCTAACTGCAAACTTTAAAAATCAACCCCCTGATTACTCTGTAATACTGTCTTTCATAGGAACTGAAAGGACCTCATACATCATTTACTTCAGTTTCTAAAACAATAAAAAATAAAATAAAAAATTTAAAATGGGGCTTCCCTGGTGGCGCAGTGGTTGAGAGTCCGCCTGCCAATGCAGGGGACATGGGTTCGTGCCCCGGTCCGGGAAGATGCCACATGAAGTGGAGCGGCTGGGCCCTCGGAGCCTGTGCTCCACAACGGGACAGGCCACAATAGTGAGAGGCTCGCGTACCGCAAAAAAAAAAAAAAAAAAAAAATTTAAAACGATGTAAGCATATATCCAGTTCGGGTGCTTGCACTAGGTTGTTGGACGACAGATAAATTATGAATGACTTTTTGACAATTAAGTGTGGAACACATGGAAAAATAAACAAATGTATAACAAGCTACAATAGTTAAGTTTATAGGATTAAGAGGAAAAAAAATGGAGAATTGGAACATCAAATGCTTTTCATATCAAGACCCAGAAAAAGAAATCTACTGGAAGGTTAAACAAAAAAATCTTCCAAGTCAAATGCAAATCAATGGCTTCCTCTCTATTTATTCAAATCGCTTATGACACGAAATTCATCTTTTAAGTCTCAAGAATTATTGTAAATATTAAAAATGCATAACTGGGAAAATCCATGGCACCCTTACGCATAAATCACAGATGCATATGCATAAATCATTGGGGCTCTGGAACAAAGTTCAGAAATCACCCTACTAATTAATGTAAAATTTTCCCGAACTAAAACTTGGTAAAAATTATGATTTAATGCAGAAATACTAAAACAGTAAGTGTAGGGTTAATTTCATCATACTAGATGTGTTATAATAAAGATTACAGAGATTAAAATTGATACTTAGAGACAGGTTGATTAATTAGGTATGTGATTATTATTATATTCATAGTGAAATTTTCCTTGTAGCTTAAAGATACCAATACCATTCATATAACAAACACAGAGTGTTTGATAAACAGAGAAAAATCCCAGAAAAATCTCAGCCCATAAGAATTTGGCTTCCCCAAATAACTCCAGGTTCCCACAGAAGAATTCGAGCTTGTTTTGTTGTGAACAAATTTCACATCTCAAACCCCTTGGCGAATTTCTGCTTAGCCTTTATAGACAGAATCCTTAGGCCACTCTGAGAGGGAAAAGGGGAAAGTGTAATGCTCCACGCCCTGGAGCCCAGAGGTTCCCAAGATTCAAACAAGTGTAACAATTTGTCTCCCTCGGTATTAATAAGGAACCAGAATATGAGATAACACAATCTGAGTTCTCTCAGCTTCAGGGAGCTCCGCCTCATTCGAGAGATTCACAAGGCTAAGTAATTATGTTCAGGTGATTGTCAAAATAGATCTTTCCCAGGTGGATGAATCGAAATAACATTTAACATTTCAAATTATATTGTTCATATTGTACTATTCAATTCCTCATTAAGTTCAGAGAGCTTGTTTCTACTTATAGATGTGTTCTTAAAATCCTAAGTGAAAAAAGTTAAGTGAAAGAGATGTTTCATTTTTTAAAAACCAGAGAGGAAAATAAACAGTGCCAGAGTGAGGAAACACTAATTTTCTATATACATAAGCTTTAACTTTAAAAAAGAAAGTGTCAAATTAATCTGTTTACCCTTATTATATTTTCACATAGGTCTATTCGCTGTATTTCACAGCTTTATTATGCTGTTAAAATGCAATAGTCTACAACAATCTATTCCAGATTGGGGTGAGAGAAGGGGATTGGTGAGGAAGTAGAAAACTAACAAGGTTGTCTGTAGCACTTTTAGTAAATGTTATAGGAATAACACATAACAGAAAAACCATGGTTCAATTTAGTATAACTACCTCAATTTTCTTAAACTCACATACGCTTTATAGTTAAAGCCCTTACACATTTTCTCTCTAAAAAACTTAATTTAAGAACAATTTGGCGGCACCTCTGGAATAAAAATAATATTTATATTTATAAAAATATTTATATTTTTAAATGTATAAAATATTGATAGTTAAAATGTCTCTTTTTAATCTATTTGCTAAGAAAACAAAACAGCAGATTTTGAAAGGGTACTAAACCAGCCATCATTAACTTTATTCTGGCAACTAACTTCATCCTAATGTCCTAAGGCTAAATCACCACACAGATAATTAAAAGAGCAAAGATAGAAGAGAGCGTTGCTCTTATCCCCATAAAAGACTTTTGTTTTTAATTTTTGTGAAAAAGAAACAAAATGGGAGTACTGTTGGAGAGGAGTCACATCAGAAGGAGGTGTTTTTCAAATTAAACAAGGAGGAGAGTTTGTGTGTATTTTCTTTCTAAGATTAAATCACATTGAATACTAAACTCCCAGATCCAGTTAACAAGAATAATAATCATCTGCAGCTCACTAAATTCTTTCATTTTGGATTGTGTATTATAGATGAAAGGTGGAAATTTAAGAGTCTATATGTGCTCTGCCTTCAGCTTTATCATCAGTATGTTGGAGGACCTGGGGTAAATTTCTTTACGTCAGCTAAATATTCTAGGTATGCTACTTAGTTGTCCAACACACTTACACATCTTAAATTACATATAAATTTAATTGTTTACCAATATTCATTGACCCATAACCAGTCCTCCACTAAAGGCTGAGAAACACAAACATGAATAACACCAAGTCCTTGTGTTATATTATCTAAAAATAATATGTAGCAACTGGTAAACAAGCATACAAATAAACCAGTACAACTGTCCTTTTTATAGTCGAACATAAAATTATATTGGTTACCTACTTTTTTTTTTCATACGTGAGGTAGACTAACAGGTTGGGAATAAATTATTGGTAAACTTTTTCTATGGGAGGCCAGACTGTAAATATTTTCACCTTTGTGAGCCATGAGGTCTCTCTCGCAATTACACCACTGCCGCTGTAGCAACGAAGCAGCCACTGGCAATCCATTAATGAATGAAGAAGCACGGCTATATTCCAGTAAAACTTTACTAATGATCGGTAAAATGTGAATTTCACATAATTGTTACACGTCACAAAATATTATTATTCCTCTGATTTTTTTCCAACCATTTAAAAAGGTAGAAAGCATTCTTAGTTACACATGATGTACAAAAACGAGCAGCTGTCAAGATCTGGCCCTTGGGCCATAGTTTGCCAACTCTTGGTGTGATCAAGCACCAATACCAAATAATACATGAGTTTAGAGTGATTCTAGAAGGTACTGACCATAGCTGCTACTGGTGTTCAGAGAAGAGAAAGGAATAAGATCAAACAGTCAAATACTTCTTTGAGTAAGAAGAACTTGAGCTAGAGCCTGAGTTGATCTAAGGACAATGAGAACTCATTTATTGCAGCTTCTATCTAGTTAGTATACACGAGAAAGTTGTTCCACTCTGTGGAAAAAAATCATTATTTTGTCAAAACATGTAGTAAACAACAAGCGATTAAGCATCATACTGCTGTTTAAGCTGTATGTACAGCTTACCAATTTTTGAAATATTGTACATTCACATTTTAAATAATAAAAAACAAACGGTCATGGATTATCAAAAAAGATGTGTGGAGAAAAAGAAAATAAACAAAAATAAAAAAGATATGTGTAAGTCCTGAATCCCAGTACCTCAGAATATGACCTTATTTGGAAATAGGGTCTTTACAGAGGTAATGAAGTTAAAGCAAGCTACACAGAGGGAGGACCAGCTGCAGACACAAAGGGAAAAGACAGCAATGTGACTGGAGAGACGCATCTCCATCCTAAGGAACGTCGAGGACTGCTGGCAAACACCAGAAGCAAGGAAGCATTCTCCCTTAGAACCTTCAGAGAGAGCATGGTCCAGTTGACACCTTGATTTTGGAATTTTAGCCTCCAGAACCATGGAACAATGAGTTTCTGGGGTTTTCAGCCACCCAGTTTTTGATACTTTGTTATAGAAGCTCTAGAAAACGAATACACAAACATAACAAAGTATTAAGGCCATTTTTCGCTTTGTAAGACTATCATTACAGTACTCAAATAACACGTCATCATTTAATGAACAAATATTAAGTCTGAAATAAAATAAACTGTGCATTAAAATTGTTGTGTTAAAATTAAATGGACTTTCTTTGCATGATACGGCTACCAAACAAGTCATTCCTTGTTTTTTTGTTTTTCTTCAATACCTCAAACCAGATGTTCTTTGGCTAAGGTGGCCATCTAACAAGCAGACAGAAAATCAGTCATACTTATTTATCTTGCTGCCTCTTGATGTCAGGTGAAAGTTCCCTGAATGAAGCAGCTGAGTAATTAGGGGTCCAGGTGTCCTCAATGTCCAAATGGCAGATTTCTGCTCATTAGGCACAGCGTGCTCCTGAGTAATGTAAGAAATGACCATCGAGGCCACCTTCTCTCCCAATGGGGGTAACATAAGCAACCAGGAAATTCATCTGGATCCACGTCAATACTTTTTTCAAGATGGAGCTTCACATTAAAGAATAAAAGAAACCTTTTCCTCAAGCAAATAAAAGCATAGCTACCTTGCCCAGGAGCTCTTCTTGCAGTAGTTATGCTATAACATTTTCTTTAAATGGTCTGTTAATGCTTTAAATCTGAGCACAAGCCATACTTCTTTAGGAAAAAAAATAATAATCAGGACATTGTCTTGGACTGAGGCCACTCAGTAAAAATAAAGTCAGTCAGCAACATCAAGGCTACCACAGAGTTGTTAGATTGCCTTTTTGTTATTTTAAGAGTATACATCAATCATTTAACTTTGGCTTGTACAATGTAGAATATTTTAAGAGTTAAGAAGAACTCAAATTATAAGATACCACTTGTTATCTTCGTCCTATGTTTTAACAGAACATCTCTGAAAATGTGAGTTTACTAGGAATGTTAAAGAGAAAGCTGATGGATCTAGGCCAGATTTAGCTGTTATAACTCCTCATTTTGTTTTTCCTTCTCAGGTTTCCAATTTATACAAACACTTTATCTGGAAGTTTTTCTAATCTGTTTTCCCAATGTACTGTTTTCTATAATGTGTAGAATTAAAACAAGGTGGTAGGTTCCATCCAAGCCATTAACCATGGTCCCAAGATGACAATGACCTATAATGTACTAAGATAAGAAAAACTTCTTTGGGCAAACATTAGAGTCCAGGAAATGTACAGAAAGACCCCTGTGGTAGTAAATTAGTAGAGGCATACAAATTTGGAGACACAGATTCTATTTATATTTAAAGTAAATGTTAAGATTTCTACAATCAATAAAACTCATACTTGAGTTTAACAGTACTACGTTAAGATGTAGTAAGCGAGAACTCTACCTGAGACTAAATGTCACGAACACAACTGCATCAATACTCATCACTGGCACATAACCAAAATCATCCATTCTCATGAATGACACCATTCAGCCCCTAGGGAAAAATGTCTCCACATTTCTCAAAACACAAGGCTACTGCATCAGAATGCCACGAAAGTTTGTGGGTTGTGTTACTACTGACATGGGAAATGCACACCGCTCTTGGGAGTTGGGAGGATTAAGTGGTAGAAATGCTGAAGTTCTCAAATCTTTCTCTGAGATAGCATGAATGCAAAAGATTCTTGCATTACAAAGCACCATTTTCAAATAGTGCCAAGGATTCATTTTCTTGCTTCTCTTCCTGTTCTGATTTGTGATTTCAGGTATATTTATGATGACACATGGTACGTGTGCCTTCATTTAAATTCCTTCTCTTTGCCCTACACGTTCTGGGGAGCAGGTTTGAGCAAAACCTGAATCAGATACCTTATGGTTCAAATGAGGTATTATTTCTATCTCATTTCTAGCACAGATTTAACTTTTGGTAAGTAAAAAGAATAGATTATGCTTAGAAATTCTGGATTAAAAATATTAAGAACTACTGACCCTAACCTATTCCAAAAAAAGTGGACATCTTTCCTGTTTTTAAAGATTTCCAGTAAAAGGAAGTCCAAAGCTGTATTACTGTTTATGTTAAAGTTTCCATTTTCAGTTTATTTGTATTTCATCCATTTAAAAAAATGTTTTGAAAAAGGAGATTCGCATAGAATGTTGGCCAAATTTTGAAAGAGATCCAAACATGATCTCTCAAAACACAAATTTACAAGTTTCTTAATGTCTCTGAACTCAGATTTGTGCATTTCAATGTCACTGAGGTGCCCAAATTCAAATTTCAGGGATGCTTATCAAGCATAGTAACTGAAAACTTGAACTAAACTCACAAGTGTGCAAAGAAGTAAATATCCATTGGAAAAAAAATCCTGATTTACAGGGTGGCCCATTTAAAACAGTTCCTATTTAATAATGTGGCTGTGTACCGGGCCTCTTTTAAATGGGCCACCCTGTATGAAGCTTAAGTCCAAGATAAAAAATGTCCTCCCTTGAGAATTTTTAAAAACCAAAAACACTGTAGGTTTAGTGGTTATTTTTAAGGTTTTAGATGGTTTCTTTGGACTCCTTTAGAACTGAAAAAAGATGGATACACATTTTAAAAATGAAATGTTACAACCACACATCTGTAATGAGAACCAGTGCCAGTGGATATTTTTAAAGCAAATTAAAACGGTCAACTTTTTTTAACTTAGGCAAACAGCTGCTACACATACAGTGCACAGTAACTACTTTTCAGCAAAAGTTCAAAAGGAATTTCCTAATGAAGATTTATAGAATGTTCTAGGGTTTATAATTAAAGGTTCCCCCAAACAGATATGAATGACAGCATCAGAGATGTAAGGGTTAAGGCACTGAGCATGCCTGTCCTCTAAGGGAGGGGCCTGGAATTGAGAATAAAAAAAATACACAGTAGTTGCCACAAAGGGAAGTTAGGATGAAATAGACATGGAGCAAAGCTTTATTGTATATCTTTTCTCTACTGACTTCAAAGTGTTTTTGTAAGGTTCCACAGTGATTTCTAATGTTTAAATACCTCTATAATTTAACTTCTTCTCTTAAAAGGGGGAGTGAGAGGAGAAAAGGAGAAAAGGCTTGCCTGAAAAAAAATTACATTGATAAAAGAAGTTGTGGGCTCTGAAGACTCCGACTTACATTCTGTACCTGTTTTTAGTAATGCTTTTCCCCTCCAAATCAATAATGGTAATAATAATAACTATGAACCCTCCCATTATACTAAGTGCCAAGTACTCTTCCTAGGCACCTGCCATCATTAAATTATTTGATCCCTACAACAATACATGCTATGAGGTTGATACTGTTATCTCCATTGACACGTAAGGGAAGTGAAACACTAAGAGATTAAGTAATTTGCTCAAAGTCACAAACATAGTAAAACTGCCTGTTATGATTCAAACTGAGACTCGGGTTCCAGGGTCAGTGCTCCTAAGTATTAGGCTATTCCAGATCTTCAAAAAGAACAAGAAGTTGCATAGTTCCTTGAAAGTATCATTTTGGAAGAATTATATTCTGAACATGACATATCATGTCCCCTTACAAGGGAAGGAGCCACATTCAACCTCATCCTCAGAGGTAGCTCATTCATTCAACAAATTATTTATTGAACATCCTATTAGGGACAACTGTTGGTCTGGGCACTGGGCATAAAGCAAGGAATGAAATAGGCACTTACCCTGATAATCTCTAGAGTACTCAGGTTGTACCTGATTGGGACAAATGCTTAACCTTAAAGGCACATATCTATCGACAAGCCAGCGGATAATGAGGTGGACAAACATATCAGTTGTGCCATACAATAAAGTATTACCCAACTATATTTATTCTTTTGGAAAACTGACTAAGTCCACAGGAAGTAGAATAGGCAAAGTAAGGAAACACAAGAAGAAAAGCAGCCCAAGTAATCAAAAACCGCAAGACAGAAAAGAGGACAGTAAAGAGGAGGAATATAGCAAAAGAGAAAGAAGCCACAAGTACATAGAGAACCAGAGATAAGAATCTCAAGAATAGTAAACTGCTACAGGGTGTATGTAATGGTATCACATTATAGTTTTAATTTACATTTTCCTGAAGACTAATGATGTTCAGTAGTTTTCATGTGCTAATTTGCATTTTGTATGCCTTCCATTGTAAAATGCCATGTCTTTCGCCAATTTTTTAAATTGGTTTGCTTAACTTTTTATTGAAGTGTGAGTTACATAGATTCTCTGGATACAATTCGTTTGTCAGACATAGGTACTGCAAACATTTTCTCCCAGTCTGTGGCCTACCTATTCATTTTCTTCAATATGTGTTTTCAGTAGATCCAGCACAATTTGTTAAAAGCGTATCCTTTCACGGTTGAATTACCCTGGCATCTTTGTAGAAAATCAATTGGCCATCTATGTGCCTCTATTTCTGGACTCTCCATTCTGTTCCACTAATATATATGTCTATCTTTCTGCCACTACAATGTCTGGATTACTGTAGCACTGTACTTTTTAATGAGTCTTGAAATTGGATAATGTAAAGCCTCCAACATTATTCTTTTTAAAAACTGTTCTGGCTATTTTCTGCATACATATAAATTTTAGAATAGCCATGTCAATTTCTATTTTTAAAAAAGCCTACTGTGATTTTGATTGGGATAACACTCAACTGTAAATCAATTTGGAGAGAACTGACAAATTCAAGTGGTATAAGTCTCCATTTACTTTTGTTTTTACTCAGAAATATTTTGTAATTTTAACTCTATAGTTCTGTCATATTTTAAGTTTATTCCTACTGTATGATTTTTAATGCTATTATAAATGGGCTTTATTTTAAATTATACTTGTTTTTATTTTAATTATACTTATTATTTAATTATTATACTTGTTATCATTTAATTATAATTGCCATTATTTTTTAAATAAATTTATTTTATTTATTTTTTTTGGCTGCATTGGGTCTTCGTTGCTGCACACAGGCTTTCTCTAGTTGTGGCGAGTGGGGGCTACACTTCGTTGCGGTGCACGGGCTTAGTTGCTCCTCGGCATGTGGGATCTTCCCAGACCAGGGCTCAAACCCGTGTCCCCTGAATTGGCAGGCAGATTCTTAACCACAGCGCCACCAGGGAAGCCTCTTGTTATTATTTTAATTACACTTGGTTTTTAAACCCATAGTGGCTAGATCTTATTTTAAATGTGCCTATCACACACAAAAGAAGTAAATAAAGAGGACAGGAGGAAACTTTTGGAGATGATGTAGATGTTTATGGCATAGATTGTGGGGATGGTTTCACTGAAATGGATACATACTCACCTCCAAATTCATCAAGTTGTATGCATTAAATATGTATAGATTTTTTATATCAGTCATACCTCAATGAAGTGTTTTAAAAAACAAGTATAATTTAAAATAAAGCCCTCTTAAATTACATTTAATGATCTGCGGATCTGACTTGTAGATTTATTTTAGGAACAAGGAATAAGGAAGCCTCAGATCTATTAACTTTAAGTAAAGTGCAGACAAAATTCCCAAATAAGCATCATAATGGATCTCATGTATGTATATTTTAAATGATTGGGCTATTTTATCCTTATCCATACCAGCCAATTTTGTGATATTTAGAAGTCACCAACTGTAAAAGACCAATATCAAAGCAAACAGGCACTTGCAGCTGGCCTAAGAAAAAAGCCACAAAATGTGCAGCAAGAACTTGTTCAGTTGACTGAGTCAAAGGTACTAAATACAGAGTTCTAGGCCATGGGTTAAGTCCCAAATTTTAATGCAGATGCTTGAATTTGGTAGTTTTTGAAAGAATTTTTCATTTTCATATGACTATCTAGTACAATCAAAAATGTACAAATGAATAGAGAAATAATTATGAGGTATGCTTATTAGAAACATACATATATATGCATGTGTATATGTATTTAGAGTGGCACTAAGATCACTTGAAACTAATGAGATGAAATCAGAGAAAGATAATTTCAAACTTCTGTTAAAAGCATCTGAATATAAATGAGAAGGAAATAAAATCATACTCCTTAAAAAAATTTTAAAAAACTACCCTCTTAGAAAAATTTTAAGTATACAATGCAGTATTATTAACCATAGGTGCTATGCCATATACGTCTCTAGAAATTATTTATAACTGAAATTTTGTACCCTCTGATAACACCTCCCTGTTTTTCCCTCCTGCCAGTCCCTGGCAATCACCATTCTACTTTCTACGTCTATGAGTTTGACTGTTTTAGATTCTTCATGTAAGTAGTATCATGTAGTATTTGTCCTTCTGTGCCTGAATTATTTCACTTAGCATAATGTCCTCCAGGTTCATCCTTATTGTCACAAATGGCAGGATTTCCTTTAAGACTGAATAATAGTATCACCGTATATATGTACCACATTTTCTTTATCCATTCACCCATCGATGGTCATTCAGGTTTCTTCCATGTTTTGGCTACTGTGAATAATAAATTTCATTTACTAATTCTTCACTGCTTAGTTATAGAAATACATGAATTTTTGTTTATTAACTTTATATCCTGTGATCTTAATACATTCTTTTATTAGGTCCGGTAGTCTTTATTTTGCTTGGCCGCACCATGCAGCATGTGGTATCTTAGTTCCCTGACCAGGGATCAAACGCGGGCCCCCTGCATAGAAACGTGGAGCCTTAACCACTGGACCGCCAGGGAAGTGCCAGGTCCGGTAGTCTTTAAACTATTATTGTTTCAATCATTCTTTAGTATTTTCTATATACAAGATTATGTAATTTGTGAATAAAGACAATTTTACTTCCTTCTCAATTAGAATGTTTCTTTTCTCTTCAGTTGCCTTCCTGCACTAAGACTTTCAGTATTATATCAAATAGAAGTGGTAAGCGCAAACATCACACCTTGTTCTTGATCTTACAGGGAAAATGTTCTATCTAATATAGTAATTATGATATTATACGCAGGTTTTCATACATGATCCTAATCAGTTTAAGCATATTTCCATTTATAGTATCTTTTGTATATCTATTAAGATGATTATGGTTTTTACCCTAGATACTGTTAATGTGGAGAAATATACTGATGGATTTTCTTTATGTTGCAACAAATCTGCATTGTTGGGATAAATTCTTCATAGTCTTTACTTTATATATATTGCTGGATTAGACCTGCTGAGATTTACCTAAGAATTTTTGCATCTTATGTTCACGAGAGACAATGATTTGTCACTTTCTTAAAATATTTTGGTTTCAGTATCAGGATAATGGGGTATGCAACAAAAACAATACTGAGAGGCTAACTTATAGCTATAAATGCTTATACTAAAAATAAGAAAGATCTCAAATCAACACCTAAAAACAAGAAAGATCTCAAATCAACAACCTCCCTTTACAACTTAAGTAACTAGAAAAAGAAGACCAGACTAAACCTAAAACTACCAGAAAGAGGGAAATCATAAAAATTAAAGCAGAGATAAACAAAAAAGAGAATACAAAAGGAATTCTAAAAAGTCAATGAAACCAAAAGCTGTTTCTTAAAATAAAGTCAAGAAAATTGAAAGCCCTGTAGCTAGACAGACTCAGAAAAGAGACAGAGAGAGAGAGAGAGAGAGAGGACTGAAATTACTACCATCAGAAAAAAAAGTGGGGACATTGCTACAAATTGAAAGGAAGTAAAAAGGATTACAAGAAAGTACTAAAAGAACAGTATGCCAATAAATTACGATAACGTAGATGAAATGGAAAAATTCCTAAAAACATAAAACCTATCAAGAGTAAATCATAATGAAAAAGAAAATATGAATAGACCTATAACTAGTAAGGACATTGAATAATTAATCAAAAATCTCCCAACAAAGAAAATCCCTGATGAATTCTACCAAACATACAAAGAAGAACTAATACCAAACCTTAGTAAACTTCTTCAAAACTTTAAAGAGAAAGAAATACTTCCTAACTTGTTTTATGAGGCCAGCATTACCCTGATACCAAAGCCATACAAAGACACTATAAAAAAAAGGAAACTACAGACCAATATTCCTTATGAACATTGTTACAAAAATCCTCAAAAAAAAAAAATAGTAGCAAACAAATTTCAGCAGCATATAAAGGATTATGCATCATGACCAAGTGGGATTTATTCCTGGAATGCAAGAAAGTTCAACAAAGAAAAATCAATCAGTGTATATGCCACATCAACAGCATGAAAGAAAAAAAAACCACACATCAGCATCTCAATTGATGCAAAAAAGAAAAAAAGCATTTGACAAATTCAACACACTTACATGATAAAAACACTCAACAGGAATAGAAAGAAAACACCTCAACATAATAAAATCCAATACAAAAAACACACAGCGAGCATCATACTCAATAGTGAAAGACTGAAAACATTTAATCAAAGATCAAGAAGGCAAGGATGCCCACTTTCATCATTTTTATTCAACATAATACTAGAAGTTCTAGCCAGAGCTACTATGCAAGAAAAAGACACAAAAGGCATCCAAACTGGAAAAGAAGAAGTAAAATTATCTTTTTTGCAAATGATATGATCTAATGTGTAGAAAACACTAAAGATTCCAAAAAGAAACTGTTAGAACTAATAAATGAATTCAGTGAAGTAGCAAGACATGAAGTCAATACACGAAAATCAGGTGCATTTCTATACACAAAGAAAAATAATATGAAAAGGAAATTATAAAATCATTTCCATTTATAAAAGCATCAAAAAGAATAAAATGCTTAGGAATTATCTCAACCAAACAAGTTAAAGGCTTACACAGTGAGAACTACAAAACGTTACTGAAAGAAATTTTAAAAGATACAAATAAATGGACTCGTATCCCATGTTCATGGATAGGAAAACTTAACATTATTAAAATGTCAATACTACCTAAAGTGATCTACTTCAAATGCAATCCCTATCAAAATTCTAATATTGTTTCATGTAGAAACAGAAAAACCCATTCTAAAAATCATATGGAATCTCAAGGGACCCTGAACAGCCAAAACAATCTTGAAAAAGAAAACAGTGGAGGACTCCTAATTTCAAAACTTATTACAAAGCTACAGTAATCAAAACTGTGTGGTATGGGCATGAGGAAAAAACACATTAGACCAATGGAATAGACTACAGAGCCCAGAAATAAACCCTCACATATATGCTCAATTCAACAAGGGTACCAAGGCCACTCCATGGGAAAAAAGTAGTCTTTTCAACAAATGATACTGGAAAAGCTAGATATTCACATGCAAAAGCATGAAGGTGGATCATTACCTGAAACCATACACAAAAATTAACTCAAAAATGGATTAAGAACCTAAATATAAGATCTAAAACAATTATACACTTACAAGAAGAAACAGCTCATAAGATTCACAAAATTGGATTTGGCAATATTTCTTGGATATGACAGGAAAGGTGCAAATAACAAAAAGGAAACACAGGAAAAACTGGATTTCATAAAAATTTTTAAATGCTGTGCATTCAAGGACACTATCAACAGAATAAAAAGGCAACCCACAGTATAAGACCAAATATTTGTAAGTCATACATCTGATAAAAGATTAACATCCAGAATATACAGAAAACTCCTAACACTCAACAACAAAAAGGAAATGAACCAATTAAGAAATGTGCAAAAGACTTAAATTGACATTTCTCCAAAGAAGACATACAAATGAGTAGTAAGCACATGAAAGGATGCTCAATATCACTAATTATTAGGGAAATGCAAATCAGAAGTATGAAAAGACACTACTTCTACCATTTAGGATGGCTACTATCCAAAAATCAAACATACACACACACACACACCACACCCCAAGTGCTGCTGAAGATGTAGAAAAACTGAACCCTGTGCTCCACTGGTGGAAATGTAAAATGGTACAGCCACTACAGAAAACAGTATCATGTTCCTCAAAAAATTAAACATAGAATTACTATATGATCAATGGCTAAGTGAGATATGGTATATACATACAATGGAATGTCATTCAACTTTAAAGAGACAGGAAATTCTACAAGACACTAACATGAATAAACTTTGAGAATATTACGCTACTGAAATAAGCCAGTCATAAAAAGACAAATACTGTATGATTCCACTTACATGAGGAACTTAGACTAGTCAAAATCATCATAAAGACACCAAGTATAATGGTGGATGGTAGGGCTAGAGGAGGGGAGAATGGAGACATCACTTAGTGGGTACAGGGTTTCGGTTTTACAAGATGAAAAGTTATGTGGGTAGATGGTGGAGATAGTTACACAATAATGTGAATGTATTTAATACCACTGAACTGTATACTTAAGAATGGTTAAGATGGTAAACTTTATGTTATATGTATTTTACCACAGTAAAAAATTATTTTAAAGATACATATACAGGAAAATAGAAGAAATGGAAAACATATACTTTTGGATATAAAGGGTCACTATTATAAAGATGTTGATTTTCACAAAGTTAGTCCATAAATTCAATACAATTTCAAAAGGAATTAATATAAACTTTAAAACTAATCTAAGTAAAATACATAAAACTACATAAAAGACTTCGAAATAGATTAATGAGGAAGGTACTATCTTATATCAAAATATAGTATACTTAAAACAGTGTAACATTCAGAAATAGATAAATGTCTTGTAGTAAGCTCTCGTAGCATTAAACACCTTTCTCCTTTGTGGCACTTATTAGCGATTGTACATTATATATAAAACATTTACTAAATGGCTGTCTCAACTACTAATGTATTCCTACTTTGTAACATATCACCTGATACACAGTAGGTACTCAAGACCTATTTGCTTAATGAATGAATAAATAAATGAAACAAAACAGAATGCAGCAATATCACCATTTATATGTAAGAACAACACATGTATTCTCAAGTCAATGAGGAAAGAATGGATTATTCAGTTAGTGTTACTAATAAACTGACTAGCAATCTGGGAGAAAGAAAACTTAGCCTACAACCTTACATCATTTATAAAAATATTTTCAGATTGCTGGAAGATCTAAATGTCAATGTAAAAATATGAGCAAAGAACAAAATCAAATACCATTCTTAACTCATTACTTTATAACAATTGTAATTTAGCTAAGCATACAGAATAAATATTATTCCCAAGAAGCAATGTGAAATAGAGAAGAACAAGTAAATTACAGCTTTAGTTAAGTATTATTTCAGCGTAATTATAGTGACCAGACGTTTCAGGCTGGTTGGAACAATGTTGGATTTATTTTCCAGTCCTAGGTACTGGCAATTCCAAATCTCCTCTAAAATTGGATCACTGTATTCTGTGGAAGCAGTCCAAACTGAGAGGTAGGAAGTTTTGCCTCTTCAGACTATTTGCAAACCTCTCATTAACCTTGATACACAAACAGGCTGTCAGATAATAGTAAGGCCTTTTTCAATTCTATTTTCCCATTCAAAATTGCTGCAAAAGATGACTTCAAATGGCTCCATGGCTGTCTCCATATTAAACCAGTAACAAAAGCAGAAAATAAAGCCATGGATTTCACCTACTTTAAAGGTATACCTAATAGCCTACTCCAAAGTCCAGCCAAGGAAATAAAGGACAGAACAGAATAAAAAAAGAATCCTCCTTTTTTTTTTTTTTTTCACATCCTTACATTTCTCTTTGACCTCTGGACCTCTCCTGAGACCAATGCATTTTACATATTAAATTATCTGAAATAAAGTGTGTTAAACATTGACTGAAAATTGTTATAATTCTACAAAAGATTTATCAAATTAGCATTTCATTTTTCATTGGTGATTGTTCATAGGAAAAAAACCCAACTCCAAATATACTAGCACACTATGCTTTGGAACAACCTAATGGAGAGCGACTCATCTGAATTCACAAAAATAAACTTTCAGATAGAATGTAAAACAATGCACCTGAATTGACAAAAGTAAATTTAAGAAGTAATTATTTTCTTACAGAAATTTTCTTTGCTTTTCAACATTATTCAACACTTTGCCTAGAGAAGTGTCAGCCCAGAAATTAATAAAACTATAACAATAATAGAAACAATGTACTTCAATCCTCAGAGAATATGAAAATGATATTACTAGTATCATCCCTTTACAAAAAAGAAAAGTGAGACTTATAAGTCTCATGGATAATAAAGGGGAGAGGGAGAGTAGTCTCTTAAAAGTAAACACACAGGGGATTCTGCCAGCAGCTTTTGTTTGGGCTGCAATTCTTCCCAGAGTCTCCAGCCCGCTGGCCTACTACATCAAATTTTGGATTCACCAAGCCTCCACAATCATAGTCCTGGTGCTCCAGCCGGGTGTCAGGCCTGAGCCACTGAGGTGGGAGAGACAAGTTCAGGACATTGGTCCACCAGAGACCTCCTGGCCCCATGTAATATTAAACGGTGAAAGCTCTCTCAGAGATCTACATGTGCCTGCTAAGACCCAGCTTCACTCAACAACCAGCAAGCTACAGTGTTAGACACCCTATGCCAAACAACTAGCAAGACAGGAGCACAACCCTACCCATTAGCAGAGAGGCTGCCTATAATCATAATAAGTTCACAGACACCCCAAAACACAACACTGGACACGGTCCTGCCCACCAGAATGACAAGATCCAGCCTCAGCCATCAGAACACGGGCACCAGTCCCCTCCACCAGGAAGCCCACACAACCCATTGAACCAACCTTACTCACTGGGGACAGACACCAAAAACAACGGGAACTACGAAAGTGTAGCCTGCAGAAAGGAGACCCCAAACACAGGAAGTTAAGCAAAATGAGAAGATAGAAAAATACACAGCAGATGAAGGAGCAAGGTAAAAACCCACCAGACCAAACAAATGAAGAGGAAATAGGCAGTCTACCTGAAAAAGAATTCAGAGTAATGATAGTAAGGATGATACAAAATATTGGAAATAGAATGGAGAAAATACAGGAAACATTTAACAAGGACCTAGAAGAACTAAAGAGCAAACAAACAATGACGAACAACACAATAAATGAAATTAAAAATTCTCCACAAGGAATCAACAGCAGAATAACTGAGGCAGAAGAATAGATAAGTAACCTTGAAGATAAAATAGTGGAAATCACTACTGGAGAACAGAATAAAGAAAAAAGAACGAAAAGAAATGACGACAGTCTCAGAGACCTCTGGGACAACATTAGACGCACCAACATTCAAATTGGGGTCCCAGAAGAAGAAGAGAAAAAGAAAGGGACTGAGAAAATATTTGAAGAGATTATAGTTGAAAACTCCTCTAATATGATAAAGGAAAGAGTGAATCAACTCCAGAAAGCACGGAGAGTCCCATACAGGATAAATCCAAGGAGAAACACGCTGAGACACATAGTAATCAAACTATAAAAAATTAAATACAAAGAAGACATATTAAAAGCAGCAAGGGAAAAGCAACAATTAACGTACAAGGGAATCCCCATAAGCTTAACACCTGATCTTTCAACAGAAACTCTGCAAGCCAGAAGGGAGTGGCAGAACATACTTAAACCGATGAAAGAGAAAAACCTACAACTAAGATTACTCTACCCAGCAAGGACCTCATTCAGAATCGACAGAAAAATTAAAAGCTAAGAGAATTCAGCACCACCAAACCAGCTTTACAACAAATCCTAAAAGAACTTCTCTAGGCAGGAAACACAAGAGAAGGAAAAGACCTATAATAACAAACCCAAAACAATTAAGAAAATGGTAATAGGAACACATATATCAATAACTACCTTAAATGAAATGGATTAAATGCTCCAACCAAAAGACACAGACTGGCTGAATGGATACAGAAACAAGACCCATATATATGATGTCTACAAGAGACCCATTTCAGACCTAGGGACACATACAGCCTGAAAGTGAAGGAATGGAAGAAGATATTCCATGAAAATGGAAATCAAAAGAAAACTGAGTAGCAATTCTCATATCAGACAAAATAGACTTTAAAATAAAGACTACTATAAGAGACAAAGAAAGACACTACATAATGATCAATGGATAGATCCAAGAAGAAGATATAACAATTGTAAATATTTATGCACCCAACATAGGAGCACCTCAATACTTAAAGCAAATGCTAACAGCCATAAAAGGGGATATCAACAGTAACACATTCATAGTAGGGGACTTTAACAATCCATTTTCACCAATGCACAGATCATCCAAAATTAAAATAAATAAGGAAACACAAGCTTTAAATGATACATTAAACAACATGGACTTAATGGATATATGTAGGACATTCCATCCAAAAACAACAGAATACACTTTCTTCTCAAGTGCTCATGGAACATTCTCCAGGATAGATCATATCTTGGGTCACAAATCAAGCCTTGGTAAATTTCAGAAAATGAAATCATATCAAGTATCTTTTCCGACCACAACACTATGACACTAGATATCAATTAAAGAAAAAAATCTGTAAAAAATACAAACGCATGGAGGCTAAACAATACACTACTAAATAACCAAGAGATCACTGAAGAAATCAAACAGGAAATCACAAAATATCTAGAAACGTATGACAACGAAAACATGATGACCCAAAACCTATAGGATGCATCAAAAGTAGTTCCAAGAGGGAAGTTTATAGCAATACAATCCTACCGCAAGAAACAAGAAACGTCTCAAATAAACAACCTAACCTTAAACCTAAAGCAATCAGAGAAAGAAGAACAAAAAAACCCCAAAGTTAGCAGAAGGAAAGAAATCATAAAGATCAGATCAGAAATAAATGAAAAAGAAATGAAGGAAACAATAGCAAAGATCAATAAAACTAAAAGCTGGTTCTTTGAGAAGATAAACAAAATTGATAAACCACTAGCCAGACTCATCAAGAAAAAAAGGGAGAAGACTCAAATCAATAGACTTAGAAATGAAAAAGGAGAAGTAACAACTGACACTGCAGAAATACAAAGGATCAAGGGAGATTACTACAAGCAACTATATGCCAATAAAATGGACAACCTGGAAGAAATGGACAAATTCTTCGAAAAGCACAACCTTCCGAGCGTGAACCAGGAAGAAATAGAAAATATCAACAGACCAATCACAAGCACTGAAATTAAGACTGTGATTAAAAATCTTCCAACAAGAAAAGCCCAGGACCAGATGGCTTCACAGGCGAATTCTATCAAACATTTAGAGAAAAGCTAACACATCCTTCTCAAACTCTTCCAAAACATAGAGAGGGAGGAACACTCCCAAACTCATTCTAAGAGGCCACCATCACCCTGATACCAAAACCAGACAAAGATGTCACAAAGAAAGAAAACTACAGGCCAATATCACTGATGAACATAGATGCAAAAATCCTCAACAAAATACTAGCAAACAGAATCCAACAGCACATTAAAAGGATCAGACACCATGAACAAGTGGGGTTTATCCCAGGAATGCAAGGATTCTTCAATATACACAAATCAATCAACATGATAAACCATATTAACAAATTGAAGGAGAAAAACCATATGATCATCTCAATAGATGCAGAGAAAGCTTTTGACAAAATTCAACACCCATTTATGATAAAAACACTCCAGAAAGTAGGCAGAGAGGGAACTAACCTCAGTATAATAAAGGCCATATACGAAAAGCCCACAGCCAACATCATTCTCAATGGTGAAAAACTGAAACCATTTCCACTAAGATCAGGAACAAGAAAAGGTTGCTCACTTTCACCACTATTATTCAACATAGTTTTGGAAGTTTTAGCCATAGCAATCAGAGAAGAAAAAGAAATAAAAGGAATCCAAATAGGAAAAGAAAAGGTAAAACTGTCACAGTTTGCAGATGACATGAAACTATACATAGAGAATCCCAAAGATGCTATGAGAAAACTACTAGAGCTAATCAATGAATTTGGTAAAGTAGCAGGATACAAAATGCACAGAAATCTCTGGCATTCCTATACACTAATGATGAAAAATCTGAAAGAGAAATTAATAAACTCCCATTTACCATTGCAACAAAAAGAATAAAATATCTAGGAGTAAACCTACCTAAGGAGACAAAAGACCTGTATGCAGAAAACTATGAGACACTGATGAAAGAAATTAAAGACAATACAAACAGACGGAGAGATATACCATGTTCTTGGATCGGAAGAATCAACATTGTGAAAATGACTATACTACCCAAAGCAATCTACAGATTCAATGCAATCCCTATCAAACTACCAATAGCATTTTTCACAGAACTAGAACAAAAAATTTCACAATTTGTATAGAAACACAAAAGACCCCCCATAGCCAAGGCAATCTTGAGAACAAAAAACGGAGCTGGAAGAATCAGGCTCCCTGACTTCAGACTATACTACAAAGCTACAGTAATCAAGATAGTATGGTACTGGCACAAAAACAGAAATACAGATCAATGGAACAGGACAGAAAGCCCAGAGATAAATCCATGCACATATGGTCACACATGGACAAAGGAGGGAAGAACATACAATGGAGAAAAGACAGCCTCTTCAATAAGTGGTGCTGGGAAAACTGGACAGGTACATGTAAAAGAATGAAATTAGAACACTCCCTAACACCATACACAAAAATAAACTCAAAATGGATTAAGGACCTAAATGTAAGGCCAGACACTATAAAACTCTTAGAGGAAAACACAGGCAGAACACTCTATGGCATACATCACAGCAAGATCGTTTTTGACCCACCTCCTAGAGAAATGGAAATGAAAACAAAAATAAACAAATGGGACCTAATGAAGCTTAAAAGCTTTTGCACAGCAAAGGAAACCATAAACAAGATGAAAAGACAACCCTCAGAATGGAAGAAAATATTTGCAAATGAAGCAACTGGCAAAGGATTAATCTCTAAAACATACAAGCAACTCATGCAGCTCAATATCAAAAAAACAAACAACCCAGTCCAAAAATGGGCACATCTAAATAGACATTTCTCCAAAGAAGATATACAGATTGCCAACAAACACATGAAAGGATGCTCAACATCAGTAATCATGAGAGAAATGCAAATCAAAACTACAATGAGGTATCACCTCACACTGGTCAGAATGGCCATCATCAAAAAATCTACAAACAATAAATGCTGGAGAGGGTGTGGAGAAAAGGGGACCCTTTTGCACTGTTGGTGGGAATGTAAATTGTTACAGCCAGTATGGAGAACAATATGGAGGTTCCTAAAAAACTAAAAATAGAACTACCATTTGACCCAGCAGTCCCACTACTGGGCATATACCCTGAGAAAACCATAATTCAGAAAGAGTCATGTACCACAATGTTCATTGCAGCCCTATTTATAATAGCCAGGACTTGGAAGCGACGTAAGTGTCCATCAACAGATGAATGGATAAAGAAGATGTGGCACAGATATACAATGGAATATTACTCAGCCATAAAAAGGATCAAAACTGAGTTATTTGTAGTGAGGTGGATGGACCTAGAGACTGTCATACAGAGTGAAGTAAGTCAGAAAGAGAAAAACAAATACTGCATGCTAACATATATATATGGAATCTAAAAATAAAAAAAAAAAGGTTCTGAAGAACCTAGGGGCAGGATAGGAATAAAGACACAGACGTAGAGAATGGACTTGAGGACATGGGGAGGGGGAAGGGTAAGCTGGGATGAAGTGTGGGAGTGGCATGGATATATATACACTACCAAATGTAAAATAGATTTCTAGTGGGAAGCAGCCACATAGCATAGGGAGATCAGCTCAGTGCTTTGTGACCACCTAGAGCGGTCGGATAGGGAGGGTGGGAGGGAGATGAAAGAGGGAGGGGAAATGGGGATATATGTTTATGTATAGCTGATTCACTTTGTTATACAGCAGAAACTAACACACCATTGTAAAGCAATTATACTCCAATAAAGATGTTAAAAAAAAAGTAGACACACATACACAATTAGTAGTTAGAATCTTCATCTGTTTACTTTCAGCTCAAGTCTACTTAATTGCTCAGCCTGCAGGACTCACTTAGATTGAGGAGGCAGTATAAACGTTCTAAATTTGAGGAACAAATGATTTGACACAAACATCTTTTCTTCTTGCTAATACTCCATACAACTTGTTCAGATCGTCAACACAGATATTTAGTCTCTTGCAGTCCTAACTTCAAAAAGTGTTTTGAAATGTGAATTAATAGACTCTTTTCTTCCCTAGTGGAAATTTTCTTTCCAATACAGAATATTCAGAGAGCAGGAGAGGACAGACCCACAAACCTGAATTTCAGATTATCTATCATATTTGAATCATTTTAGGTCTGAAAATAAATTGCACCACATACTTGGTTAAAAAGCTAACGCAGATTCACTCCTGCGTGATGGGAGGACAAGTCTTCTGCTATTCCCGAACAAATTATACAGCTTAACAGAAGTGTCGAAAACAACCATTTCAGCACTCGGAACATTGACCATAGGCTCACAACAAACTGAGAAGTGGTTGTTCATAAAAATCACTGAACTACGAGTAAGAAAAGCACAAGCCTGTGGTGATTTTCCTGAGGGTTCTGACAAGCTCTCAGCTCTGTATACGCAGTAGTTCAATTAGGGCAAGACAAGATGAATAACTGGAAGTTCACCTGCTGCTGCTGAAGAGGAGCTCACTTGATTTAAAATGCTGTCAGTGAAAATGGTGACTTTAGTGGCACATGAAGAGGGAAGGCCGCTGCCTCCACTAGTTTGAAGTATTGTTCTTTTTCAGGCAAGCAACAGACTGTCAGGCAAGCAAGGAATTTTTTTTTTTTTTTTTTTTTTTTTGTGGTACACGGGCCTCTCACTGTTGTGGCCTCTCCCGTTGTGGAGCACAGGCTCCGGATGCACAGGCTCAGCGGCCATGGCTCACGGGCACAGCCGCTCCGCGGCATGTGGGATCTTCCCGACCGGGGCACAAACCCGTGTCCCCTGCATCGGCAGGCAAACTCTCAACCACTGCGCCACCAGGGAAGCCCGCAAGCAAGGAATTTAATAGGTAATTCTGGAAGGTGAGACAGCCATGGGGCTAGATGAGATCAACAAGTGTGTTAAACTGACTGAGGGTGATATATGCACAGCAGAAAACGGAGTGGTGCAAGCCACTCATATATCCTTAGAAGACAGAACCTAGAATAACACACAGAGGAGACACAAGAGAGCCCAACAGAAAATAAGAGCCAGGAGAAACTTTAAAACAGCATGAAATTTGTACCCCCCAAACCACGAAAAGATCAATAAGTAGACAGAGGAAGCCTTACTGGCTCAAACTATTTGATCACAATCTCTGACCAATAGTTGACTGAAGATGATGAAGCTAAGTAGAAACAGAGGAAAACACCTAGGTAGCCAGGCTTAAAAATAAAGAGAGTTAAGAAAAAAAAAAAGTTAAACAGAGAGATCAGTGGCCATACAGTTTGGGTGAAGATTTAGTCTAGATAATTACCAAACACACAAACAAAGAGAACAAGCCTCAGGGGAAAAAACTCAGAATCTGAAATTGCTATGCAATATTATCTAACATGTCCAGTATTCAACAAAAAGAAATTATGAGACATACAAAGAAACAAGGAAGTGTAACCTACTGACTCAGGAAAAAAGTAATCAATTGAAGCTACCTCTGAATGTTGGATTTAACAGATAAAAGATGTCAAAAGACCTATTATAAATACATTCAAAGAACTACATATGCTTCACCATGTTTAAAGAACTAAAGTATGACAACAATGATCTACTAAATAGAATATTACAAGGCAATATTACTTAATAAACAGTGGAAATTCTGGTGTTGATAAGTACAATAATTGAAATGAATAATTCACCAGAGGGATTCAACAGCAGATCTGAGCTCTCAAAAGAAAGATGCAGTGAATTTGAATTAGACCTATCCATTCTGAAAAAAAAAGGAAAAATGATTGAAAAAAAATTAACAGAACCTCAGAGCACATTAAGTATACCAATATAACTATAAAAAGAGTACCATAAGTTGTTAGAGAAAATGCAGAAGACAAAAATATTTAAAATAATAATGCCTGAAAACCAAATGATAAAAAAACATTAACCAATACATCTAATCTCAACAAACTCCACACAAGATAAACTCAGAGATTCATAGCTATACATTTTATATGCCAAAGACAGAGAAAATCTTAGAAGCACCAAAAGAGAAATGAGTAGTTCCATACAACATTAACAGCTGACTTCTCATAAAAAAACAATGAAGCCAAGAAGCAATGGAATGCCATGTTCAAAGTGCTAAAAGAAAAAAAATCATCAACCAAGAATTCTATAGCCAGTAAAACTATTTTCCATAAAGACATCTCCAGATAAACAAAGACTGAGAAAATGTGTTGCTAGTAGATCTGCCTTATAAGAAACACTAAAAGCAATAAAATGAAAAGGCAACCTACAGAATGGGAGAAAATATTTACAAATCATATATCAGATAAGGGGTTACTATGCAAATATACAAAGAATGTGTACAATCCAATAACAAACAGAAACAATCTAATTTTTAAAAGAACAGAGAAACTTAATAAACATTTAGTCTCAAAGAAGACATGCAAATGGCCAGCAGGTACATGCAAGGATGCTCAACATTAGTAATCATCATAGAAATGCAAATCAAAACCACAATGAGATAGCACCTCACACCTGTTAGAATGGCATCATCAAGAAGACAAGAGATAAAAAGTGTTGGCAAGGGTGCAGAGTAAAGGGAATCCTAGTACACTGTTGGTGAGAATGTAAACTGGTGCAGCCACTATGGAATACAGTATAGAGGTTCCTCCAAAAATTAAAAATAGAACCATCATCTATATGATCCAGTAATCCCATTTTTGGATATGTATCCAAAGAAAACAAAAACAGGATCTTGAAGAGGTATCTACTCTCCTGTGTTTATTGCAGTATTATTCACAATAGCCAAGATATGGAAACAAACCAAGTGCCCTTCAATGGATGGATGAATAAAGAAGATGTGGTGCATATATTACAATGGAATATTATCCAGCTGTGAGAAAGAAAGAATTCCTGTCGTTGGTGGTTCTGGATGGACCTTGAGGGTATTAGGCTAAGTGAAGTAAGTCTGACACAGAGACAAATATTACATAATATTCTCAATACGTGGAATGTAAAAAGGTTAAACTTGTAAAAATAGAGTAGAAGATGATTCCCAGGGGCTTTGGGTGGGGGAATTGGGGAGATGTACTTTAAGAGTATAGGGTAGGGGAACTGGGGAGATATTGTTTAAGGGTACAAACTTTCAATCAGTAGATAGCATCAAATGCACTGCATAGTGATTACAGGCAACAATACTGTATTACAGACCTCAAACTTGCTAAGAACTCAGACCTTAACTGTTCTCACCACACACACAAAATAATAATAATTATTCAAGGTGAGAGAGGTGTTAGCCAACACTACAGTGATAATCAAATCCCAACATATAAATGTATCAAAACAAAAGAAGGGCAGGAGGAAAGATGCTCTCCAGTGAAAGAAGGGAAAAAGTCCTTGAATCTTAACAGCAAATTATACCATCTGGAACCCTTGGCTGAGACAAGAGCTGGTGAAAAGCCTGCCAGAGTTTGCCTTGAAGCCTTGGAAAAGCCAGAAAATAAAATGTCTTGAGGAACCTAGTACCTAGAGAGGAAAGGCAAAGGAGCATCTCTTCTCAGGACAGTTCATAATAACTGAGAACAGTAGGAATGACTTACATTCTAAACAGCTACAATTCTAAACACTTTTCAACTCGCAGCTCATTTAATCATCACAATAAGCCTATGAGGTAAATGCTATTATTATTCTCATTTTACAGATCAAGAAACTATGGCACTGAGAAGTTTGGTAAATTGCCTAAAGTCATCAAGCTAGTAAGTGGCTGAGCTAGGAATCTACCCAAGGCAGTCTGGCCAGAGACTATTTTCTTAACCACTACATTATACTGCTAAGATATTTAAAATACTTTGTCGTGGTTGTAGAAAATAAAGGAATCTGAAGTTAAGTTAGACAATGAACAATAAAAGCTGATGTGAATAACTTACTAACATTGAACCCAGGTGTTCAAGTTTTAAAATCTTAATTTACATTTGGCTACATGTTTGTTCCTTCTTTCCTTCACTTAATTCCCTAATATTTATCAAACATCTACTATGTGCTAGACCCAAGAGATAACAAGAAATCAAAATCTCTGAAAACAAAAGGCTTAGACTTCTATGAGGCCATAAATTGGAAAAGAATTATTATATAGTGTAATTGTTGTATGAGAGATGTACATAAGGGTGGATGGGACTGGAACAGACAGATACACTCCAGACATCTCCAGCAACACAGGCCAAGGACTAGATCATCCAGGATGGCTACAGCGTATGGTGTCACAGGAAGAGATGGCTTGAAGGTGAGGAGAGCATTCTGAGCAAGGCAGTGGCCTTATCATTTTGTCACTTTATCAGCAGTATGGAGGACAGATGAATTGGGGCAATGGAGGAAGAAGGTACATCTTAGTACCAGGAACAGGGAAAGAGGCAGAAGACAGAAGAATCCAATTCCATTATGATAACACTAAAGATGAAAGATTAAGTCCTCAACTGAGACACTGGAAGTAAAGGGAAAAAGAAAAGAAGATGAAAGAAATCGTGTCAGTTAGTTAGCAGTTAAACAAATATGCTATTTTAATGAAGAAATTTATCATTATAGAGAAAATTAAGCAATAATCACACACTAACTTTCTACCATGTAGTCCCATAGTAAAGCATGGCATTATTACTGATAGCAACTGAATTACCGGCATAGGCTTAAACCACCTATAAATAGCTAAATCTATACTCCTACATCTTTGCCTAACTAGAGAAATAAAAATCACAAAAACATATCTTTTTACATTTTTAGTTTCCTCAGATAGCGCAATTTCTACACAGAGGTTTTAGGAAAGTGCTTCATTTTTAACAAATATATACCATATTCTACTCTAAACTTACAAGTATACGTTCATTTAACCCTCTCCCAAACCCTACTAAAGTTCAATACTATTATCCCTGTTTTACATATGAGGAAATCAAGGCTCTGAGAGGTTATGCAAGGTGCCAAAGGTCACTAGATGGTCCAGTTAGTTCTGCTGTAACACTTAATTTTGAAAATGTAAATTGATTCCAATGCAATTGATATAGTAGGGAACAGTGTGAATATAACTCACATTTTGTGTTTGCTTATGAGCAAGTGCATCCACAAGAAACGTAAGGTAAATGCAGAAAACTGCACCCCATTACACAAGGCCACGGAGGAATACGCCAAAAGCACATGCCTCAAACGTTTATCTACCAGCTACCAGTTCACCATGTGAGGTGTGAGTCACATCCGTTCACATCTGGTGTCACAACTTCCCTTTAGATTTCAGTAAGCTTCCTTCCATCACTCCAAGAAACTCACAATCTTGCAACCCTTTCCACAGCCACTCCCACAAGGGAATAACGTATTTTGCAATGTAAAGTATCGAATGTATTGCAGTATTTAGTTGTTAACCATTTAACATTTTAAAATTTTTAAATATATCACTGACAAGGTTTTGAATATTGTGCCATAATCTCATTTTTTCATAAGTCCTGTGGCTTTCGCTGTGTGATTTTGCATAGCATGATGATTCTTTTAGCACCATATATGTTATGGTGCATTATAGCAGAACTAACTCTTTTGGAGTGATATCTGAGTTTGCCCATGTCAGAGTCAATGCTCTTAAGTTAAAGGGGTCTCCCACCTTTATTTATGTACTCACCCCAAACTGTTAGCACACGACGTGCTTTCTGAACATCTTAAACTTCCAATTCTCTTTCACATGTACTACTGTGACTATAGATATTCATTCACCCAATTCTTCAGTCTTAGAATCAACTCTTTTTTTCTTACATCCCACATCTGATCTATTAGTATATCTTGCCAACTACCTTCAAAATATTTCTAGAAATTGACCACTTTTCACATCTCCAAATGCTACTGCCCTATTTCAAGCTACCATCATCTCCAGCCTGGGTTACTACAATAGCCTCCTACCTGGCTTTTCTGCTTACACCTTTGTCCCACCTAATGTCCTTCCTCCACAGTTAGACTGAGTCTTTTAAAAACAAACACATCCCTCCCCTAATCAAAGTCCTCCAATTAAAAAACATATTTAAATAAAATCATTACTCCTGGCCATGGCCTGCAAGGTCTGGCTTCTTTGCCCTTATCCACCAAATTCCTTCTGCCCTTACCAAACAGCCCTCTCACTGTTCCCTGAAGAGTCAAAATATGTTCCCACTTAAAAGTTCTTACCTTCACTATTCCCTAAGATGGGAATTGCTCCTTCCCCAAATATTGGCATAACTCCATTCATATCTCTGTTCAAATATCATCTTTCAGATTGGCCTTTCTTGGCCATCATATTGAAAATATTCACTTCTATTATATGGTATTCCCTTAGCCTGCTTTAATTATTCTTTCTAGGAGTTATCAGTATCAGATATATCATATAGCTACTTACTTGCTGTCTATCTCTGCAACTAGAATGTGAGCTTCATGAAAACAGAAACTTCGTCTTGTTCACAACTGCAGCCCCAGTGGCTAGAACACTGCCTCAGGCATGGTAGGTATACAATAAAATTTGTTGAATGAATTACCTCTTAATAAGGACATTAATCGGGACAAAAGAATTAGTCACTTTAATAGGGACAAGAGATAGACATTAGACTATATTTCTCATTAAAGTTGTTCATTAAACAACTTTAGATAATAAAGTATAATAAGTAATGGAATAATAAAGAGAAAACTGATGACTAAACCTTCGTAGGAACTATAATACATTGTTCAATATTAAATGGAAAACGACTGTGTATATTTGTGTTACCAGAGACAGGTCAAAAATTATTGCTAAACATTCATGAAGTACTATATTGTTTGACTTGCCAAGTCCATAGTTCCATAATTAAAATAGGTTTTAAAAGTTCACTCATTCCATTAGGTCTAGTTTTTTGTACTAACACGAGATGGGGATTTTTCTATAACCCCACCCTGTCTAACCATGTACTTCCATGAATCATCCTTCACCATACAAAATGTACTCAGACAATGACTTGTAAACATAAAAATCCTCTATATAATTCATCTACTTGTTGTTAACATGATATGGAAGAGTGTATACATCACGTAAGTTAAATTTCTAGAAAATTCAATTTGATTTCGTCCTCATATTTAGAATAATCTTAGAATAACAGACTTATTTTGAGAAAATAGTGAAGAAGGGAGGAAAAGAAAAGACCAAGCCCAGTGACTTAAAACTACTTTTCTTTTTTAAGCAGCTGGAATCTTATCCTTAACTGAAATCTTACATCAAAGCCCAATAGGTAAAATTTAAATGGATATATTTTAGGCACAGGGATGGAGGGAAAAGGATGAGTCTGGAAAGAAGAGGGACTTTGAAATCTTCACTGTTTATTCCCCTAGGATTCAATATCCATCTCACTTACTCCAAAGGGGAAAAACTCCAAAGGGGAAAAATGCCTCTTCCAGTCCACATGCTAGTTTATAGTGATAAGGAAATGGAGGTTCAAAGATGACTGCAGGAGTTAATATATAGGTTGAACCATAAATTTCTCATAAATAGTAAGTAGATTTTGCATTACAAATGAGTGATTGAGAATGTTGTTTTTCAATGAATAAAAGCAAATTAAAACAAAAGAAAGACTAAGGGACAAGACTGAGATCCTAGGGTCACTGTGAATTGGGGCAATGGGGTCAGCTAGAGGCCAGTATGAGGCATTTTGCTGAAGAGCATCAAAAACAGTTGCCTTAAACATGAGAGGCCATTCTACCGTCAACTGGGCAATCTTCATTTTCAAAATATACATTACAGCAAATAATTCATCTGACATTCAAATACAATAAGAATAAAGCCAAACTCAGTTCTTCTATCTTAAACAATATATTCGTAATTCCTCAGCATGACCTATCTACACTGTAGCCAAAAAAACAAAATAGAACATAGCTTGTCATGAAATGGTCAATAAAACAGATCCCATGGCCAATAATTATATTACCAAGCTACGTGGACCATAAAAAAACAGCTCCTTTTGCATATGTAACTTGTTTCCCTCAGTGTCTGAGACTAGTACAGCCAAAGAAACCCACATCCTAAGCCACAGAATAGAGCCACCTGGTCTTGCTCTTATCACAGGATGACAAAATGATTTCAATCCCCTAATGTCATGCAGACATCCTCAACATTTGTATAATGTTTTTTAACTAACAAAACTGTTGTATCCTTCCTGAGTTCACTAATGGTCAAAAGGCTCAATGCAAACACTTCTCTGGACAACCTTTATTACCACATTTAAAGGCACGGGCTCAATGACTGACACACATTTCAAAACGCTATCTCCCTTTCCTTTCCCTTTTCTGTTCTGCTACTCACATGACAACGATTGATTTCAAAAAGTTTCTGGGGGCTTCCCTGGTGGTGCAGTGGTTAGGAATCCGCCTGCCAATGCAGGGAACATGGGTTTGAGCCCTGGTCCGGGAAGATCCCACATGCTGCAAAGCAACTAAGCCCATGCGCCACAGCTACTGAGCCTGAGCTCTAGAGCCCGTGAGCCACAACTACTGAAGCCCACGAGCCACAACTACTGAAGCCCACAAGCCACAACTACTGAAGCCCGTGTGCCACAACTACTGAGCCTGTGTGCCTAGAGCCTGTGCTCCACAACAAGAGAAGCCACTGCAATGAAAAGCCCGCGCACCACAAAGAACAGCAGCCCCCCTCACAACAACTAGAGAAAGCCCGCGTGCAGCAACGAAGACCCAACGCAGCCAAAAATAAAGTAAATAAAATAAATTTATTAAAAAAAGAAAGTTTCTGGGATCTCTGCTTTTAGAAATGTTTAAATCAATGCAGCTTTGCAGTATCCATACATCAATCCAAATAAAATATTAACAATTTTATGAGCATGACAAGAAGCAAGTTTTTTTTTTTTAGTGCTCCAATTCCACGACAGGGTTACAAACAAGTGTCAGAAAAAAAAAATACATATCATAAAAAAGTATCTAGGACTTCACTACTATATATATTAGAATAATGAATTTTTTGACTTTTGATCAGAAAGACTTTTGGAATAACTAACTTGAAAGAATAATTTGTAATTTTTTTGATTAAAAAATGTAATAAGTAATTCTGTGACTTTGTTTTGACCACTCCACACGGCTTGCAAGATGTCAGGGACTGAACCCTGGCCCACGGCAGTGAAAGCACCGAGTCCTAACCACTGGACTGCCAGGGAACTCCCCTTTGTGACTTTTTAATACCATAATTTCTACAGTACTAGTGAAAAAATAACACAGGATTCTGAAAAATATGTTGAAATCAAGATACAAGTGCAAAGAATTTAACAGCCATCACCATATATCCTTGATCTCTGCTGATTTGATCAGAGAACACTAATAAGTAAATGGAATTCCACTTCTAATAATTTTCAATGAAAATGCAATTAGCTGGCAAAAGTAAATTTTTTTCTGTTATAAACAATGATGAAACCTTCATTTTTCCTTCTTTCCCCTTCAAAGGATTATTATTCAATTCTACTATGTTTATATATAACATTGTTTTCAGAAAGGAGTTTTAATAATGTCGTAATAATTTAAAAGGCTTAGCAACATATGACTCAGAAAAAGTAATGTCAATTTATATTTTAAAATGTCATATTATTTTAAAATGCAGTAATTAAAATCAGTTTCCAAAAATAAACATACAATTTAACATTTTACTTATAATGTATTATAAGTGAAATTCCCTCATTCCGGATTAGTCATCCTCAAACCTGGCTGCACGTTAGAATTGCCTAAAGATCTGAAAAACCTACCAATACCAGAACTCCATCCCCAGGATGTTCTGATTCAGTTGGTCTGGGTAGGGCCCAGGCATCGATATTTTTAAAAAGCTTTTTAGGTGAATCTAATATTTAGTCAAGGATGAGAATCACTGTTCTAGGTCAAGACCAGCATTCTAAAACTTAGATATCTAAAATTATAACTTTTGAAAACTATTTAATATAATTATTTTATAATTTCAAGCCCTACCAGTCACTTTTCCGAAACTCTGATCTACATTTATTTTCTAACCTCTGCATTCTTCTTTATCAAATAAAATAAAATGGATTACTTAATAAGGAATCCTCCAAACATCCTTTTTTGATTACTTTATACAGTGTACACATTTATGTATCTAAAGTAGTTCCACAACTGTCATGCAAAATTCTTTCAAAAACTGTCAAGTCATAATACCACTAAAACTTTCATTACTAATTCTTCCTTTTTAAATTGAAGTATAGTTTTGACTTACAATATTGTGCTAGTCTCAGGTGTACAGCAAAGCGATTCAGTTATAAATATATTTATTTTCAGATTATTTTCCATTATAGGTAATCACAAGATGTTGAATATATTTCCCTGTGCTATACAGTAAATCCTTGTTGCTTATCTATTTTATGTACAGTAGTTTGTTAATCCCATACTCCTAATTTAGCTCTCCCCCTTCACTTCCCCTTTGGTAACAATAAGTTTGTTTTCTATATCTGTGAGACTATTTCTGTTTTGTATGTAAATTCATTTGTATTACTTTTTAGATTCCACCTGTAAGAACTATCATATAACATTTGTATTTCTCTGTCTGACTGACTTAGTATGATATTTTCTAAGTCCATCCATGTTCCTGCAAATGGCAATATTTCATTCTTTTTTATGGCTGAATAACATTGTGTGTGTGTGTGTGTGTGTGTGTGTGTGTGTGTCTCACAACTTCTTAAACCAATTGTCTGTTGTTGGACTTCCATTGTTTCCATGTCTTGGCAATTATAAATAGTGGCAAAAGACCTAAATAGATAGTTTTCCAAAGGAGACACACAGATGGCCAACAGGCACATGAAAAGATGCTCAGCATCACTAATTATTAGAGAAATGCAAATCAAGACCACAATGAGGTATCACTTCACACCAGTCAGAATGGCCATCATTAAAAAGTCTACAAACAATAAATGCTGGAGAGGGTGTGGAGAAAAGGGAACCCTCTTGCACTGTTGGTGGGAATGCAAATTGGTGCAGCCACTATGGAGAAGAGTAAGGAGGTTCCTTAAAAAACTAAAAATAGAACTACCATATGATCCAGCAATCCCACTCCTAGGCATACAACCAGAAAAGATGAAAACTAATTCAAAAAGGTACATGCACCCCAATGTTCCTCATTAATAACTCTAATCCTAACCTACAAGGAACACTTTGAAAAGGGCTTTATGTAGAAACTAGCTTTTCGATAACTACGTATCAATGTTTAAAGCTAAAGCCTCAATAAAATAAAAGGTGCTTAATATTTCCTTGGAAAAATCATGTAGTATCATTTTTTTAAATAAATTTATTGATTTATTTTTGGCTGTGTTGGATGTTTGTTGCTGCACGCGGGCTTTCGCTAGTTATGGCGAGCAGGGGCTACTCTTCGTTGTGGTGCCAGCTTCTCATTGTGGTGGCTTCTCTTGTTGCGAAGCACGGACTCTAGGTGCGTGGGCTTTAGTAGTTGTGGCATGCGGGCTTAGCTGCTCCGTGGCATGTGGGATCTTTCCGGACCAGGGCTGGAACCCGTGTCCCCTGCGCTGGCAGGTGGATTTTTAATCACTGCACCACCAGGGAAGCCCTCAAGTAGTATCATTTTTAAAGTATCATCTCACTTGATTCTCAAAGGCACACTGTAAGTCAGACACAACAGGGTTGTATCCCTGTACAGCAAGAGGTTAAGGGTTCGCTTAAAGTAATGTGGCTTCTATGGCCAAATTCAGAATTGTCTTAATTTTCTATCGACAGAATTTCAAACAGGGAAATGAGATTCTTCAAACAAAAATAATCTGTCCAGGTATATTGCATTGTGCAAAGATAAGATGAAGTCCTAATCCCCTGTACCGTGTAATGTGACCTTATTTGGAAATAGGGTCATTATCCATGTTATTAGTGAAGATGAGGTCATAATGCAGTAGGGTGGGCCCCAAATCCAATATGACTATTGTCCTACTAAAACAATGACCACACAGAGACATGGAGAGAACACCATGTGAAGATGGGGGCAGAGGTGATGTGATTCATCTAAAACCCACAAGTCCCAACGGTTGCCAGCTAGAATCACCAGAAACCAGAAGAGAAGCATGGGACAGATTCTCCCTCAGAGCTTTCATAAAAAAACCAAGCCTACTGACACCTTGATTTAAGACTTCTAGCCTCCAGAACTATGAGACAATAAATGTATCTTCTTTTTTTTTTTTTCTTTTTTTGCAGTATGCGGGCCTCTCACTGTTGTGGCCTCTCCCATTGTGGAGCACAGGCTCCGGATGCGCAGGCTCAGCGGCCATGGCTCACGGGCCCAGCCGCTCCGTGGCACGTGGGATCTTCCCGGACCGGGGCACGAACCCGTGTGTCCCCTGCATCGGCAGGCAGACTCTCAACCACTGCGCCACCAGGGAAGCCCTAAATGTATCTTCTTTTAAGCCACCCAGTTTGTGATACTTTGTTGCCAGCAGCCCTAGGAAATGAACACAGTACAATTATACTTTATGAAACAGAGTACTATAAGAAGTGTTTCATTATTTACAAAGAGGGAAAAGATTTTTTTTAATTAAGAAAAAAAGACAAAGAGGCAAATAATATGGATCCTGATCCTAGCTCCAAGATTTACTTGTTGATTCTGTTTCTGCAGCTATAAAACAACTTTCTTTTCTCAGGGTAGCTCAGAGAGTTGTGAGGATAACATGATTCTCATAAACAATACACACAGTTATTAGGTATAATTATCATAATGTTGTAAATTACTCTTAAATTATTCCACATGAGTATATTAGTCCAATAGGACTTATAAACTCCCTAAAGACAAGAATTATATTGGTAATCCCACAGAACTCCAACCTAAGGCTGAGTAAAGACTAGACCTAAAATAAATACTTGATTTAAATTAAAAAATCAAGTCAGAGGTCTTAACATAGCTTATTCAGCAAACTATATATATGTATATATATAGATATGTAAATAGTGAAAAAAAGCTCTTACTACTTCACAATGCCATATTAATAAACTCATATTGTTTTGTCTATCTGCATTGTGTCTTCTTGATCCCGTAATAATTTTCAAGTTTATCTTACAAACACACTTAACAAACATACATGAGTAGATTTACCATGAAGGTAACGAAATTAAGCTTCAGGTCTCCTCGTTTGTATCAACTATTTCCCTGGGCCTGGTGAGATCTAAGATACATGGTCATATGATTTTATTTAAAAAATCAACAAAAGTAAAGTAATTTCACTATAGTCAGTTAAGAAAGCTGTCTCTTTCCATACTAACTTCCATCCATCACAGTTTCCTCTTGCTAGGTGACTTTGAAGTGGTCACAGGCAGTTTTAGAATCCAGCTAAGGGAAGGATGAAATGGGGATACCTTTTCTTTGGGGTTAGTGTGATATATTTAGTGGTTAACAGTCCTTGTATGGTTATTGCCAGTTGTCAGCATATAGGAATGGCTTCCAGAAATAGTCCTATTTCCCACTGTATTGACTCATCTGTTTTATGCTATGAAGGGGCAAAGCCAGAAGTCATACCGTGATATAAACACATGGTAGAGCTCCTGGCACCCAGACTATGTAGACAGTGGGAAAACAACAACAACACACACCCCACCACTACCAGTCACCCTGAGGCAGATGGTCCCTTCTAGGCACTGGGGGTCTCTCACTGGGGAAAGTGATTGCAATATCAAAGAAATAACAGACAGCAAAGGGGTTCAAATCCAAGTGGTAACGAATACGGCTCTTGACTTGACTGAGTATCCACCTCATTGCTGCATTCCACAATCCATAATGGAGTACGTCAACAAATCTGTGCAACTGTGTTGAAATCCTGCCTCACATCCTTACCCTCCCACTCCCACTGAAGGGCATGACCAAGCTATCCAGTTCTCCAGTCATCTTTGCAGGTGGCCAAGCCTCTACGATTCATGGTCAGTATGCCATCAAATATGACAGTATGCCAGATTTGCTCAAGCTCTTTGGCAATGCAACAGGCCCATTTTCCTACGATGCATGGCAATACTGAATTTGGTAAAGCCACCTTTCCTTCTGGTGAAAGATTACTGGGCATGTTTGAATGTACCTGCTCAGATTACTTCTCATGAGATCACAACCCAAATACTTAACTGGCTGCCAGCGGGGCATCTAAAGTTTCACAGTCAGTGAGACCTTTCAGATTATCTGAGGTGCAGATCAAAATTGGCATCCCAGGGAAGGAATCTACTGATAGGCAGTTACCATCATTGGATCTACTGTCATCTACAGCCTCACCCAATACCTGGACATCCACCTTTCTTCAGAGACAGGTGTCATCCTAGCTAGAACCATGCAGATTCTCCCATAACCCACAATTCAACTACACTGTTTCTGAAGAGTCATCAATTCCGTGTTAGTTTAAATAGATTACAAATTTTTAGTTTCTACACAACTCTTTCACAAATTTATGATCTTTAAATTAAAGTATTTTAATTATTTTCTTTGTTTCGCTATTAACACTGAGATCCATATTTAGTTAGCGTCTCCCTATTACATTTTTTGTTGGTTGGTGGGTCTTGCTCTTGAAATATTTTATTTTCTGTTGGTTTCAGAAATGTAAGATTGAAATATTAATACATTTCAGCTTAGTTCAGTAATGTCAGGAATTTTTCAAAAACAATTATTAGTCTAAGCCTGTTTCCTGAAGTAGAAACAGAAGCCACAATTTAAAAACACAGAAGTAACAACAAGATGGTCCCAACATCCCCCAAATTAGTTATAGGTTATAAATAACAAAAGGAATTTGGGTCCTTTATGGTCTAGTCATCAGAGAAATGAAATAGAACTTGAAAATATCATTTGAAATGTAGGGACCATAACGGCTATTATAAAGCATGGCATGTACTTCTCAAACGGTTAAAACCAAGATCATTAACAAAGATACCAATGTGTTTCTCTTAAACAGCCATCTGGCAGGCAATGATGTAAGTCATTTATGTTCTTCTCAATTAAGATACAAACTCACTAATTGTTTATTTTGAAAAATTGTTAGTATGAGGTAGGTCTCCAAACAAGGCAGTTAAAACTTTCTGGAATGTTAAAAGGGCCTTTACAAAAAGATCTATTGCAAGTATTTGGAGGAGTAGCACAAGAGTAGGGCTTTGCAGTAGAAAACATTTTAAATGCATGACCAAATATTTTCTTGAAAATTAGATGACCAAAAATATAAGTACTATGTCTACAGTCTAGAGATATAAAGATTTTCCATAAAAATGAATGAGCACAACACACAGATTCTGCAAGCATAGCAAAATCTGAAACTAAAAATATTGTTTTAGCTGGTAAAAACATTTTTTACATGTAAGTGAATTATGGTGAGTTTCCTAACTGCTTGAAATGAATACTGAATTGAAACAAAAAAAAATTTTGTAAAATTTCTATGTTTAAATGAGAAGAGTACAATAAGAAATTAAAGTAAGTACAAAGGAAAAAAAAAAGAACACAGTAAGACTGCTCACAGAAGCAAAGGAGGTATAATTTGTAGGAGATACAATGCTTTTGTTATACAAGGAAAAATCTAGATACCCAAAGATTCTACTCTAGGTCTTGATAAGAAACTCCTTCTACAAAATCTTTTAACCTGCCCACAAATTTTCCTGCCTCTGAAACATTTCTCTGTTTAACTGATAAATTATGGTGTTTAGAAGGAAGCATTACCTGGGCCTGGTTATAAACATGACTCTTGGGCCAGAGAATAAGGAACACTAGTTCATAGCCACATTCTAAGTTTTGGGTTGACTCCACTCACCTCAGGAGACCTGACTCCTATTCAGGGCAATACTTTTCTATAAGAGAAGTTTCTAAGAGCACAGACACCAGTGAAATCTCTCCATTGTGAGAATGGGGTTAGCTGCTCACCAGGTACAACCAAGGATCATGATCTTTCCACCTTACAGCTCTGCTCTTCATCCTCATGCTTGTCACCTAGATGTCAGAGGACTACTCCCACACTTTGCAACCTATATCAACATTCATCTCAGAAGGAAAAGGGTGATGCAGTCCCAGTCACTTTGCAACCGCTATTAAAAAAAGCAAAAGCCCTACAGCAGTCTTTTACTTACTATTCATCAGCTTACCCACCTCTAACTATTAGGATGATTGGAAAAGATACAATTAATCCTATTTCACGGATTCCATATTTGCAAATTCATCTACTCACTAAAATCTGTTTATAATCCCCAAATCAATACTTGTAGTGTTTTCACAATCATTCACGACATGTGCAGAAAAATCTGAGTTGCTGACATACGAAATCCCAGCTGAGGTCTAACAAGGTGACGGTGTGCCTTCTCTTTTCAGCTCTCATACAGAGGTGGCCAGAGGATGGGGACGGAGGAGGCAGAGGAATGCAGTGCAAGAAGCTCCTACTCTAGGGCCAGCTGGATGGGGTATGAATCTTAGGTCTGGGACCTGTCGGTGGGGAAGCCTCAGTGAGTGAGTTAACACTCTGAGCCTCGTTTTCTCTTTTATAAAATAAAGAAATTAGACTCTACTAAGATGAGTTGTTTTTAGGATTTACATTTATAGCCCGTGTGAGTGGAGTGTGTGTGTGTGTGTGTGTGTGCGCACGCGTACATATTTCCCATAGGAGCAATGGTTCAGGATTCCTGGCAACTTTACAGAACCTACCTTTTGCCAATAACAAGAATCAACCATATTTACTTTTTCCAGGCATCTCTCTACAGAGGTAGACATGGAAGGGGTTTGGAAATGAGTGGCCAACCTACAAGTGTCTACATCACTGATGACACACCAATGCTTTAAGGTGAATTTTTCTGCCTTTGTTTCCTTGGCCTAAGATTCAGTACTTCTCAAACTTTCCACAAACGTTCCCCCAGTGTCAGAGGAGAAGAACATATGTGCCAGACAGTTTGAGGAATGTGCCACAAAACAGCATGCCATCAACAGATTGTTCCTTTACAGACTCATATTTTACCATAAAAACTCATCCCAATATATAAAAATTATTTTGGAGTTCTGCTTCTGCTTTAGGATGTAAAAAACCACAAGAGAATGTTGCTCCAAACTGAAGAATGAGAAAACTCCAGATAACCTATAAAATCATAACTTTTCTTGAGCCCATCAGAGAGCTGGGGTTACAAGGCACCAAGTAAACAAATTCCACAGTAACAAAAGCCTCTCAGGAGAGACTGGACACACAAACCATCTCACCACTGACAGAGCAATGGAGAAAGAGGTGGCCCCTATAAAAGTGGGTAAGAAGAAAACAGGTAAAATTTTAATGAATCTTAAAGGGTGAGCATGGGCCTCAGTGGCACATATATAAAACCCCATCCACCTCCTCAGAACATTATCTGATACTAAACAAAAGCTTATGCTACTAGGGGAGAAGCAGAAAACCCTCTTGCCCAGATTTGGTGTAAGTCTGCTAAAGCCCAAGACCCCACAGATACAAGGCAAAGTGTGATTCCACAGGAGGATGAGCCAGTACACAGAGAAGGCCACACTCCCAAGGCCCATGTGCACAGGGCCACCTAAGATTAAGGCTGCACAAGAAGAACTGAGAAACTTCCATCCTGTCCTCACCACAAGCCCCACATTGAAGAAACAACACAAGAAACAGCATTCTACTGCTGGGAGAAAAGCAGGAGCACAGAGAGAGATGCCCTCTCTGTGATGCAGGCATGTCTGTGTTGAAAGAAAAACCCACCAGCACCACAGACCCCACAATAAGCACAAGGTAACATCAGCTCCTACTGGAGAAAATCAAAGTCTGGTGCCCTAAAGGTGACTGCAGCAACAAAAAAATCCAAACTCTGCTCAACTGCTGGTTGACTCAATCACCCATGCTTAACAGTAGAAGAGGTGTGCCCATCTCCAGGAGTAAATACTATTTAGCAAAATACATAGTGTTCTTCTACAAGCAATATACAGCATTCAATCACAGTTATGAAACACACAATAAAAGCAATTAAACAGCAACCAATTGTCAAAAGATAAAGCGGACAACAAATCCAGGATCAGAGATGATCCAGATGTGGGAAATGCTATATAGGAAATTTAAGATAACTATTAGCAATATATTAAAGGTCTAGTGGGAAAAGGCACAACATGCACAAACAGATGGGGAATTGCAGCAGAGAGATGGAACCTACCAAAAATGTCAAATGGAAGAGCTAAAAATAAAAACTAGAATATCACAGATTAACTCCTTAGATGGGCTCATCAGCAGTAAGGACACAGCTAAGGGAAGAATCAGTAAACTTGAAAAGGTGAACAGAAATTATCCAAGCTGGAATACAAAGGGAAAAAAAAAAACCCGAAAGAAAGAGAACACAGGATCCAAGAGCAGTGGGATAATATTAAATGGTCTAACATACATAAAATTGGAATGTCAGAAGGAGAAGAAAGTCTGATACTGGGGGGAAATAGTTGTAAAACATATACATGATAAAACAGTTGTATCTGGAATATATAAAGAAATCTCACGACTCAATAATAAAAAGACCACTTCCCCGAACACACATACACAAATAAAAAGAAAACCAATAAAAACTGAGCAAAGGATTTGAATAGACACTTCACAAAAAAAGATATTCATATGGCAAATAAGTACATGAAACAATGCACATCATCATTAGTCATTAGGGAAATGCAAATGAAAACCACACTTACATACCATTACATACCCACTAGAATGGCTAAAATTTAAAAGACACAATACCAAGCGTTGGCAAGGATACGAAGTAACAAGAACTCTCATGCACTGCTGGTGGGGAAGTCAAATTGCACGACCCCTCTGGAAACTACGTTGGCAGATTTTTTTATATAGCTGAACACATGCTATATGACCAAGCCATTCCACTCCTAGGTTATTTACCCAATAGGGTAACCAAATGGTTAAAAAAAAAATAGCCTTATATTTGAACTGTCAGGAGTATCTTGGATCTCTGAGACGATACAACCCTGTTGCCTAAGACTGCTCCTGGGCAGGATTCTCCAAATGGGTTAAATGCTTTGAATGAATAGGAATTATAGGCACTCTGAAGCCTAGCCAAAGTCATTATTTTCTTTCCACCTTTAAACTAATGCTATGGCTAGAAGGAAGAGGGAAAGAAGTGATGACAACAAAAAGTGTGTATTTCAGCTATACCAAAGTCCGATGCTCTCTTGGAATTTCCCTTGGACCTTTACGTCTGGCCCCACTGCTCTCAACGGGCTTGCCAAGTGATAACTAAGCATTTGTCTTCCCTGTAAAGCTGCTAGAATCCATAACTCTGAGCGACTGGGAGGCAGTCATGTTAAGAAACTTTTTAAGGGTAAGTTTTGTTGGTGTGACCAACAAAAGTGGGGGCTGAGGAGTGGGGGGTGCTTGATGAATTCTGTTTCACTAATCTTTTCTATCTTTGCTCAAGTGCTAAATTAGCTGCTTTACATTTCTCAAGTCGTAATCATCTGCATCTTTTGGTGAGACTCAACATTTATTTCTTTAGGGATTTTGGCATATAATTTAAAACCCTAGGAAGGAAGAGACTGGTGATTTGGGCTGATTTTTTTCCTTTCTGCCTGGAATAAGGAAAATTTAGAAGATGATGAAAACACTGAGAGAAATATTTACTGAACTTTTGATGAAACACGGCAATAGCCTGATTCAGGTCTTGATTCTGACACTGGCAATTAAAGCTCCCTTCTCAGATCATATGGAACTGTATCCCTAATCATGCTGTTAACAATATGTTTTGGTTTTAGTTTGTGATTAGAGCATTGTTTACCTGTGTTCCTCAAGAAACTACTGCTTTCTGAGACTTCCATAATTCATGCTAAGAAGTACTTCATTACAGTGGAAATTGTTCATAAATTAGCTAACATAAGTAGCATGATTAACTATCTGTGAGAATTTTCTTAGCCCCATGCTTCTCAAACTGGAACAAGGTGTATTTCCATCTCCAAGGACAACAGAAAGTCATAAAACACAAATGGCATGCCTTCAGTGGGCATCAGGTTTACTTCATATTATGTAATTTACAAATAATTTTTTAAAGGCAGATTTAGTGAGATATAATTTCCATGCAGTAAAATTCACCCTTTTTGAATGTACAGTTTAAGTTTTGCCAAATGAATATAGATGTGTAACTGCCACCACAATCAAGATAAAATATTTCCATCACTCCCAGAAGTCTTGTGTCTTTTATAGAAAATTCTTGCCCCCATCTCTGCCAACCACTGATCTGTTCTCTGTTCCTATAGTTTTGCCTTTTCTAGATGTTGTAAAAATAAAATCAGACAGTATGTATTCTTTTATGGCTTAATTTTTTCATGTAGTATAATACTTTTGAGATATATTCATGCTGTGGTTATCCATAATTTGTTGCTATTTATTGCTGGCTAGATTCCATTGTATAGAGGTACCATAAGTTGTTTATTGGTTTATCAGTTGATGAACACTGAACTGTTTCCGGTTTTGACTAATTATGAATGAAGCTGTTACAAACATACACTTACCCCTACCCCTAGGATATCCTTATGTCTCACTCCCTTACTTTTTCTCAAGACTCTGCTCTAATGTCATCTGTTCAGAAAGGTCTTCTCTGACCTACTCTATTTGAAATGGCACTTCCCATCACTCTCTGGTCCCCTATCTCCTGTTTTAGTCCTTCAAAGTGCTTAGGATTACCACCATCTACATTATACTTTTTACAAAAAAGAAAGACAGAGATCATATTAGCCATATTAGATCTTTTTTTACAAAAAAGAAAGACAGAGATCATATTAGGTTCTCCGGAGAAACAGAGACAACAGGATATGTCTTTATATAGAGAGAGAGAAACAGAGCCAACAAAATATATTTACATAATTTTAGACCTGAAATCTAGCCTAATTCATTCATTTACAGATAGAGAAAAATTAAGCCCAAGATAGTGATGTAATCTGATCTAACATTAAATCCATTACTCTTTTAACTACTCAAATGTGATCTTATTATCAGAAGCAACAACTATGCTACTGTTACACAAAAAGCAAAACAAAACAATTATTTTGGGAAGATAAACATCATTCTAAATCATAAAAATTATTCTAAATTACACAGAAATTATGTGGAAAAGGAAATTTATAGCTATTATTGTAAGAAGACTCCCTGAAGACTGATTTTTATTCAATAAATATTCTTGAACACCGGCCAAGAACCAAATGTGTATTGCACTAGATGTTACATTATTCCAAAGACTACTCATTTATAATTAATTAAAGGAATCACTACTCATTGAATAGGCACTTATCAAGTGCTTACAATATAAGAACTATGTAGAACATTGGTGAGAGGTCAAAACAAAGAAGTTAGTACCTTCGGCCCTCATCTTGAAGTTACTTAAAGTTTGATATCATAGCTAGAATCTTGGGACTTCCCTGGTGGTGCAGTGGTTAAGAATCGACCTGCCAATGCAGGGGACACAGGTTCGAACCCTGGTCCAGGAAGATCCCACATGCCGCAGAGCAACTAAGCCTGTGCACCACAACTACTGAGCCTGCTCTCTAGAGCCCGCGAGCCACAACTACTGAGCCTGCTCTCTAGAGCCTGCAAGCTGCAACTACTGAGCCTGCTCTCTAGAGCCTGTGCACCACAACTACTGAGCCTGTGCTCTGGAGCCCGCAAGCCACAACTACTGAGCCCACTTACCACAACTACTGAAGCCCGCGCGCCTAGAGCCTGCGCTCCACAACAGGAGAAGCCACTGCAATGAGAAGCCCGCGCACCGCAACGAGGAGTAACCCCCACTCGTTGCAACTAGAGAAAGCCCGCGTGCAGCAACGAAGACCCAACCAACCAAAAATAAATTTTAAAAAATAAATGTATTAAAAAAAATGCACTAGACTCTTTATGCGTTTCACATAACCACAATTTTGAAACAAGTGAGAAAAGAAAAGAGGATTTTCCAGTATTCGTGTAAACAGCCAAATTGGGAAGTGACTTTGATAAAGTAGAAAAAAAAAACCCACATGGGACCTGAGGCAGGAGACCAGAATCTCTTCTGGGCTCTGCCATCAGCAGTCTCCAGGCAAACCAGTTCACGTCTCTGGGCATCGCTTGAAACAGTCAAATGAAGCAGCTCTTCACTGTGAATGTCAGTCAGAATCACCTCCTCAGAAGCTTTATAAAAATGTGCCATGTACAGGAGCCACCTCAAAGCCATTCAATCAAATGAGCTGGGGAAATCTGTGGAAAAGCTCTTCAGATTCTTCTTCTATGGCTCCCTGGTCAGTGATCTATGGTTCTTTCTAACCTCTAACAGACTCAGTCTGTGAAATGTAGTTTTAATATTTTCTAGCTAGAACAATAATATATTTAAAATCTCTTTATTTCTTTTACAGTACATAAGACTCATCCTAGTATTTCAAGAACTGCAGTCAAAATATATGAAAAGTGACAAAAATCATGTAAGAAGGATAATCGCCCTGCAATATAATATATATATGTATGTATATATATATACATACATATATATATATATATATATATATTTTTTTTTTTTTTCCCCCGGTACGCGGGCCTCTCACTGTTGTGACCTCTCCCGTTGCGGAGCACAGGCTCCAGACGCGCAGGCCCAGCGGCCATGGCTCACGGGCCTAGCCGCTCCGCGGCACGTGGGATCCTCCCGGACCGGGGCACGAACCTGTGTCCCCTGCATTGGCAGGTGGACTCTCAACCACTGCGCCACCAGGGAAGCCCTGTAATATATTTTTAATTTATAAAGTTAAGCTACAAGCCACTATATAAAGAAGATGCTAAATAAAATTATTTACTTTGAGTCTGGCAACTCAAAAAACATCCCTAGGGCACAGTCCCAGGTGGGAATAGGAAACTGCCCCCTGTAGCTTGCTTTGATACTTCCCACTCCTATCTTTCAACACAGGAAGTATTACCAAGTTGCCTCACTTTGATTTAGGAAAGGCTATGATTTGGAAAACAACTCTTGGTAGACTTCTAGGGAAGAAATTTACCCTTTTAAAGGGCATACTGGCAATAACATATTTGCTACAGAGATGGAATTATTATTCGGGTTGGTGGAAAAAGAAAAAAAATCATTTTTGAACAATTCTGTTAGTCCTACACTGGGCGCAGATGTGAGCTTTATGGAATAGCAATGGAGGACTTTAGGTAGGACCTGTGTTTCCTTAAAGTTTTTTCTGACTAAAACAAAATCATAGCATATGAAATTTTCCTCAGTCTCCATATGTAGAGCATTTCTCTGCTCTCTCCTACAGAAAAACCTGTCTGACCTCTCCAGCCAAATGAAATGTTTATGTTTACTGACTGTTGACTAAGTCCACGATTCACTTGTAGGTGAAATGAGTTCAAGGAAATCCTGTTTAAGGGAGTTAAAGTACATCTGTGCAGTTTATCATCATCTTTAAAAGATGTATTAGTACATCATCACTACCTTTAAAAGGCATATTAGTACAGCATCACTACATGGAAAACTGGTGTTTTGGTTAGTTTTCCTTTTGTTTTTATTTTATTTTCCTTTAAAATACTGAATTTGAAATTCTTGCTTGGTTCTGTGTTGAGAATGTAAAAATAATTTTCTTTTACTTAACTTGGATCCTACAATTACTTAGATTTCCGTAGGGCCTAACACTTCCCCAGCACCTCCATAGTTGTCACTTCTGACTAGTAACAGAAGAATGCTGGGGTACCTTTTGTTAATTATTTTTTCCAAAATGCAATGGAAGATCAAACAAAATCATTCTGAGATATCATGAGTCCAATATTCAGTAAGATTAATTTTAAAATCAAGACATGTTCTTGGAGAATGTAGAAAAGAACATGGAATTTCTAGCCTAACATTTTGGTAGTGTCACTTACTAGGTGTTATGATCATGGGCAAATCAATTTAACTGGGATAATAATACCGCTTCATCAAATTGATGGTAGGATCAAGAGGACATCCTGTACATACAAGGCTCTATAAATAGTAAACTATTACATACATGTTAGCTGCTTGTGTTTCTTAATTTATATATATATATTTTGTGTGTGTGTGTGGTACGCGGGCCTCTCACTGTTGTGGCCTCTCCCGTTGCGGAGCACAGGCTCCGGACATGCAGGCCCAGCGGCCATGGCTCACGGGCCCAGCTGCTCCGCGGCATGTGGGATCTTCCCGGACCGGGGCACGAACCCATGTCCCCTGCATCAGCAGGCGGACTCTCAACCACTGCGCCACCAGGGAAGCCCTCTTAATTTGTATTTTGAAGTGAATCTATTAAAGTCTCTGTCTCTGGCCAATGAAGACTATGAACAAAAGGTTCTTACAGACTTGCTTCAAATCACAAAGATACCCAACTAAGCCCACTTCTATCACATCTGATTTCACTGATTATGAATCCTGAGTATTATGCTCTCCAGCAGAACACTTCATGTGCATAATAACTAAATTTCTAAAAAATAGTCAGTTTTTGTGCCTGTACTAGTTTTAAGCATCAGCTTTAAAATGATCAAAACTGCAACAGATTTTAATTAATCTCAGGGCTCTATTAATCAAAAGTACAAAAAGAGGCCAAAAAAAGGGCAACTTCTCTGATATTATCTGCAAAAACAAATACCTTATTTAACATGTTACAAAATGTGTATGAATTTACACCTCTAGTTTTGCTTTTTCTGTTTTTAACACAAACAAGACAAAAATACCCTTCAGAAATATTTGCTAGAAATAAAAGCAATACCAACACTGAATAAATGTAAACAAATATGGCAAGCACGCCTACACAGAAATCAGTACACTCTATTTTTAATCAAAACCCCAAACCACCATGGCATTTTTACGGCTTATAACTGAAGAGGACCTTTCAAACCAGTGCCCCCAACTCAAACAGTGAGTCACTTCAAGATTGATAAAAGTAAGATCACAATCTAGGGTAAGACCAACACATTGCTCCTTTAAAGTGTAGACAGCTCTTTGAAATTATCCTTTTCTAGTAAGGCATTCACCAAAATTCCACTTGCTTTTTTTTTAAAGTGATGGGATGGGATTCCAGTAGAATATGGTCATTTATTTATTTTCTTATTCGTATTATTTGTGAAATATTACCCTTAAGTTACTCTGTATATATTTGTAACAATCTTCCTCATCTCAGATTTCAAACTCTTTTAAGCCAGGAATCAACACTTTCTTATGATTAACAATGGACCCAATATACTGAAAAAAAAAAAAGAAAAACAAGTCTGAAGACATTAAAAAATTTAGTTGTTGAGCAATTGTACTGGGATCCTTCAACCCTGATAAAAGAAGAAGTTTCTTTATCAAAAACTTTTGGGCCCGAAGATGTGATGAAATAAAAATGTACACAAAGCATATAGACTTCCAACCATTGGAGAGGGCACACATAAACAATCACACGTTAAACATCCTGATGCCACACGCTGAAGAACGCTATGGGTAAATTCTTAGTGGTTTTCTTAGAAAAACACTATATAATATCTATTTACCAAAATAGGACTGCTCTTAATTCTCATTTCTTCACACGTGTTTATATTTACGGTTACTACTGGAAATATTATTATAAGTCTACATAAACTTAAATAAAACATTTTCCCAACTATTTTAAGCACAAATTTAGCGCTGAAGTAACATGTACTAATATTATATTTTTATAATTACAAACACAGTTAGGTAAGGCTCATTTATTAATAAAAGCAGCTAATGCAGTACTCAGTATACACCAGCACTGTGCTAAGAGCTTTATAAGCATAATCTCATTTAATCTACAAAACAGTAGTGTCCCTGTTTTACAAAGGTTATCCACTTTATCCGTGGTCACATAATTGCAGGATCCAGATTCGATCAGATCAGTTCTACTTAACTCCAGAGCTGAACTCTCACTACCACAAAACAAGCTATTTTTCATTAAATGGCACTGTCACAAACATCCTTCCCCTGTAGTGTATGATTCTTTTTAATGGTTCTAAACCAACAACTGCAAACCATGCTTTCTCAATTGGGGCTGAGAATCTTAGCAGGTTGGGGAGGACTGTTGTCAGCACAGAGCCAGGAAGGACCACAAATACATTTCAAAAGTCCTATAGATAGATGCTTCAGAGACAGTAACATGTCTTTAACGATGCTAAGAGCAAAATTCAGCTTGGCTGTCTCTTTTGTAGGGGACGATATCCCTCATGTCCTACCTTGTATACCCAAAAGTATTTCTATCACAGCGCCGATCGCACTGTACTGTCACTATCTACTTTATTGTTCTACTCAAACTACTGCCTTCTGCCTTTTTATCTTTGTGCCTCCCATACCCTCAAAATTTACTAGAAAATAGAACACCTGTATCAGACCTTCCTGGCTGAAGTATCCGACAGTCGTTGAGAGTCCACAGTTTTAATTGCTCATGAATTCCCTCCACCATCGTGGGCAAGATTACCCATTTTTCTAATTCTCTGGTTTGTCAATACACGAAATACATGAAAACATATTACAGTCACAAAATAAGTGCCTAATATATGTTAGGTTTTGCTTTTCTCTAAATGAATAAAATAAAAAATTGACCTTTTACATCTTTGGGGTTTGGTTCCTCCTTTATAACATAGGATATTTTAATCATATTATCTCAGAGTCTGACCCCTTTCTTGCTAATCTATAACACATGCTCCAAACCTAAGAAGACATAGACCATGAGGCATTTTAAGAATCACCAGGCACAAAAAGTGAGGTGAGTAAGTGGAAAACTGAGCAAACATTAACATCGACTGCCATAATGGTGCATAATGCTAACTGCTTAAATGGGCTTTCACTTTTATGAGCTAGCAATCAAAATATCACCTTTGCAAAACACTAACAGAACAACACATGAATAGTTTGTAGTAACAGACCCTGTTTAAAATGAACATTTATAAAAATGGTTTTTACATTACATTTCACCTTCTTAATGTTCTGAAACTGAATTATATTCTCCAAATGTTTTGATGAACTAACTTTAAAAATATATATGGATATCTTAGGGTACTGAACTAGGTACAGTAAAAAGATAAGTTTTTCCTAGGAAATGTGGGGCAGGGAAGGAGGAAGGATGAATAAGTAGTGCCCAGGGCATATTTAGGACAGTGAAACTATTCTGTATGACACTGTAAAGGTGGGCACATGTTATTATACATTTGTCAAAACCCACAGAATGTATATGTCACATCATTAGTTGTAACAGATGTAGCACACTAACGCAACATGCTAATAATAGAGGAAAGGTGGGGGAGAGGGGAGAAGGAAAAGGGTAGTGAGAACTTTCTGTACCTTCCACTCGTGTTCCTATAAACCTAAAACAGTTTTGTTTTGTTTTGTTTTGTTTTTGTGGTATGCGGGCCTCTCACTGTTGTGTCCTCTCCTGTTGCAGAGCACAGCCTCCAGCCGCGCAGGCTCAGCGGCCATGGCTCACGAGCCCAGCCGCTCCGAGGCACGTGGGATCTTCTCGGACCGGGGCACGAACCCGTGTCCCCTGCATCAGCAGACGGACACTCAACCACTGCGCCACCAGGGAAGCCCCTAAAACAGTTTTTTTTTAAGTCTATTAATTAACAAAACAGTTTTGGAAATATATAATGGTGATGGTTGTGCAACACTGTGAATATAATTAATGCCACCAAATTGTGCTCTTAAAAATGGCTAAAATGGAAAATTTTATGTTACATATATTTTACCACAATAAAAAGGATCTGATACACTCCTTGTTTGATAAGAAAATAATTCTGTGATTCTAGGGAAAAAATGCTAATAATGAATCACAATCCAATGTAGAAATCAGTGAAAATCTTCATGGAAAAAATTTTCATGAGATACTATTCCACTATAATAAGAATATTTAATTTTACTGTTAAGTGCTCCATGTCGACAAAAGCAGTATCTTGAGGGACTTCTGGTTCTGTCATGATGGAAAACCCCATATGTCCCAAGTCTTTCTTCTCACAACTAAAAAACCCTAGATGTAACACAACAAAGAAGCATAGGAAGTTTCTGAAAGGCAGAAAAAGAAGGCTGGCTGCCTAGAGACCTCACCTCTGGAGGAATAACATGGCAGTGCGTGCCCTGGGTTTCCTACTGCCCCCCATGTGTCCCAGGCAGGGTACTCTGCAGAAGACTGACTGCAGGACCTCCAAGAAAAGCCTCCCCCCGCCCCCCAGCCAAGGACCAGGAAAAGGGTAGACCAACAACAGAAAATATTTTTGGCAATACTTATCCCCCTCCAGCCAATCACTAATGGAAAAACCATGCTCCACTTTCAGCAGGCCAAATGAGAAGTTAAAGTTCCAGCCTCACCCGGCTCCCCACCCTATCCTTCACACACAGAAGCAGTCAGCCTCATTCACCCACCAGCAATCAATCAGGAAGTTGGGCGGGCAGGCTGATCTTCCATCCTCCACCAGGGAAAACCAAGGGGTGCACTAACTCCCCTGCTGCGAAACTGTCAGTGGGCCGAGAGGGAAGCTGATCTTAGATTCCCCTCTGTTGCTCATTCTCCTCAGTTGCTAGAATGCCCCCAGTGAAGTAGCATCTGTAAGGCAGAGCAAAAAGCTGAGCCTCCTCCCCTACCCAGCAGCAATGAGATGTACTAAGAAGGCAGTCCAAGGCAGAGCGAGTCACCATGATTCCTACTGTCAGTGCAGTCCACGAAGGAGCTGAGCCTCAACTCCCTCACAATCAATGAGACTGACCAAGACTGCACAAGGGGAGACTAGCCCCTGCTTCACTTTCCCTCTTCCCTTAGTGTCACTGAGGCCCAGTGGGGAGCTGAATCTCCATACCCACCCTGCAGTGCCAAGCAGGGCTGGTCAACACTCCTATTCCCCACTCCCCTGGTGTCAGCAGTGCTCAGGGGGAAGCAGAGTCCCAACTCTGAACTCACAAGGCCAATGGAGGTAGTGGGATGCAGAGCTAGTTGGCACTCCACTCCTTCCATCCCGACCCTGATGGTGGCAGGCTCAGCAGGAAACTGACACTATAACCCAAAACCCCAAGACGGGAAGGTGAATATCCAACCTACCATCTGCAACAAGGCAGTGGGAGTCAGTGTCCTACTTTTGCTACAGGGGTCCTGGAGTATGGTTTGGCGAGGAACCTAGTGGGAATCTGAACATACACAAACACCCAACCCTTGGGTTACACTTCAACAGGAGGCCTAGCTGATTTAAAAAAATATATATATAAAATTCAATGGGATCAAGAGTCTCATAATATCAGGATATAATTGAAAAAAATCACTGCCATACCAAGAACCAGGAAAGCACAACATGAATGAGAAAAAAAACAACAAATGTCAAGCCAAGATGAAACAGATGACAAGGATTTTAAAGCAGCTGCAACACATGCTTCAACAAGCCATTAAAGTTTTGTTAACACAAATTAATAAGTTTTTTAAAATAATCAAATAGAAAGCATAAAACTGAAAAAATATTATAAACGAAATAAACTCATTGGATGAACTCAATGCTATAGTTAAGATGACAGAGAAAATCTTCAAGCCCAGATGGTTTCACAGGAGAATTCTATCAAACATTGAAAGCAGAATTAATATAGATTTTACACCATCTGTTCCAGAAAATCAAGAAGGAGGAAAAATGTGCCCACTTATTTCAGGACTATTACTCTGATACCAAAACAAAAGGAGTCCAAAGCACAACAAATCCACAGCACAGTATAACAAAGGGGGGAGGAACTATAGACCAGTACCTCTCATAAATTTAGATGTAAAACTTCTCAACAAAATATTAGCAAATCAAATCCAGCAATATATGAATATAAAAAGAATTATATACAATGACCACTGGAATTTATTCCAAGTACACAGGCCTGTTCAATATTTATAAATCAATCAATGTAATCTACCATATCAACAGACTAAATAAGAGAAATCATAAGATCATGTAAATTGATGTAGACAAATCATCTGACATAATCTAACAACATTTCATGATAAAAATTCTCATCAAATGCTTTCCTCCTAAGATGTGAACAAGGCAAGGCTGTCTGCTCTTACTACTCTTATTCAACATAGCACTGAAAGTTCTAGCCACTGCAATAGGACAGTAAAAAGAAATAAAAGTATCTCTATTTGGAGATGAATGCTTCTCTACATGGAAAATTCCAACAGATTTGCCAAAAAAACTCTTAAAACTGTTCAGTTAGTTCAGCAAAGTCATAGGATACAAGACTAACACAGAAAATTAAATTTCTATATGCCAAAAAGGAACATGTGGAAACCAAAATTAAAATATTATGTATAATCACACAAAGAAAATGAACTATTTAGCTACAAAGTTAACAAAACAAGTACAGCATCTATATGCAGAAAATTAGAAAATGCTAAGGAAAGAAATCAAAGAATATTTAAATGAAATGGAGAAACACCTCATTTTCATGTATTATAAGGCACAATGAAGTAAAGACGTCAATTCCCAAATCAATCTTTAAGTTCAATGCAATTTCCTTCAAAATCCCAGCAATGTTATTTGTAGACATATAAGCTAATTCTAAAATCTATATAGAAAGGAACAGGCCCTAGAATAAACAATCTTAAAAAAATAATACAGTGGAAAAAATCAATCTCTCTACTCTTCAGGCCTACTACATGAACAAAACAGTATGGAATTGGCAAAGAAATACACACATTGGGCAATGGAACAGAATCTAAACCCAGAAGTATACACACAAAAATATGCCCAACTAATTTCTGAAAATGTTGCAAATACAATCTAATGGAGGACGGACAAACAGCATTATCAACAAATGGTACAGGAGCAACACAGAATCCATTGGCAAACTAAACCTCATACCCTACACAAAACTTAACTCAAAATGGGCCATGGACCTTAGTGTAAAACCTAAAACTATGAAACTTTTAGAAAAATAAATATAGGAGAAAATCTTCAGAATAAAGGGCTAGTCAAAGAGTTCTTAAACTTCACACCAAAAGCACAATCCATAAAGGGAAATTTTGATAAACTGGACTTCGTTCAAAATTTAAAACTTTTTTCTGCAAAAGACCCTAGTAAAAGGATGAAAAGACAAGTTACAGTACTGTGAGAAAAATATTTGTGAAGCACATATCTAATAAAGGATGAGTATCTACAAAGAACTCTTAAAATTCAACAGGAAACAATAAATAATCTAATGATAAAATGGGCAAAAGCATGAACAATCATTTCACCAAAGAGGAAATACATGGAAAACAAGCACATGAAAAATGTTCTGCATCATCAGTCATTAGTGAAATGCAAATGGAAGTCATAAAGAGATGCCATTACACACCTATTAGAATGCCTCAAACAAACAAAACGATAGCAGCACCAAATGCAGGAAAAGAGGCAGAGAAACTGGATCACTCATCAATGTCTGGATCACTCATATATTACTGATTGGAGTGTAAAGTGGTACAACCACTCCAGAAAACAATTTGGCAGTACCTCATAAAACTGATCATTCAATTATCATATGACTCAGCAACTGCCCTCTTAGGCATTTACCTCAGAGAAATGAAAACTTATGTTCACACACAAAAATCTGTACACAAATATTCATAGCAGCTTTATATAACAGCCCCAAACTGGAAGCAACCCAGATGTTTTTCATCAGAGGAGTGATTAAATTAACTGGTACAGTACAATGAAATACTACTCTGGAATTAAAATGAACAAATACTGATACATGCAACTACACTAGGAAATTACCATGAGAGAAAAAAAAAATCCCCAAAGGTCACATATTGTATGTTTCCCTTTATATAAAATTCTTGCATTGACAAAACTGTAGAAATGGAAGAGACTAGTGGTTGCTGGGTGTAAGAGCAGATGGGGGCTGGGGGCAGAGGCAGTGGGTATGCGTATGAAAGGGCAACTAGAGGGCTCTTTGTAGTAAACAAATTGTTCTGGACCTTGACTTTATTAATGTCAATATGCTGACTGTGATGCTGAAGTATAATTTTGTAAGATTTACCACTGGGGAAAATGAGCAAAGGGTGCCAAGGATCTCTCTGTACTATTTCTTAAAACTGCACGTGAATCTATTATCTCAAAAGTAAAAGTTTAATTTTAAAAATCCAGTGTAAGTTTTAAAGCCATAAGAACTTAACATATAATGTTCCATTATTTTTTTCCTTAGCTTTGTTAGAAGATATTCATGAAAAGGGAAGCTCAGTGTTATTTCAGGTAGGAGAGTATTCTTATTCTTTTTTTTCTTTTTTCACTAAGAGAAGGAGGGAAAAAACAGAAAACTTTAGAGCTACAAACAGGGCCAAATCATGCATTTGTATAAGGCTTCAAAATTTTCAAAGGTCTTCAAAACATATCATCTTTGAAGAGCTTTATTACAACATTTGGGTCTTAAAATTAGAGGGCAGATAATTTAATTCTAATCAAAAAAATTAACAGAAAAGTTAAGCAACTTGGCCAACATAACAATTTGGTGGCAAAGTGAAAATTAGATTCAAAGTTTACAAACAAGTCTATTTCTAGTATTTTTTTCTACCACGTCAATTTCTTAGTCATAATTCAGGGATAGTATGGTTCCATAAAATACAGTTTCAAGTTTATATTTTGTTAATAGTTAATTCATAAAAAAATAGTGTATGATTTGTATTACCATCATGTTCTCCATGTAAAGACATTTATAAACATTACAGAAAATATATGTGCATGCAAAATGTGGAACTCTGCAACTAAATTTTAATCTGAGATTATTAAATGTTACTTTTAAATACATACCACCAAAAAAAAAAAAAATACATACCACTAAAATAGATAACTGACATTTCTCCTTAAATCTGAGACACTGCTGATTATAAATATGAAACCACTGATTAATAAAAGCTACATATGTAAAATAAGAACAAATATCACTTTAAAGATACTTGTCAATTTAAGAGTCATACTACCTTCAGTAAGTTAAAACACATATCTTAGAATCAAGGACATATGATATTTCACAGAATCCTATAATTGTGGGGCTGAAAAAAATTATAGTGTTCTTTATTCTAGTCAAATGTGAAACACAAGTCTCAAATAGGTTAGGCAATCTGCCCAGTTACAATCACAAATCAATTAGAAATTAGAACCCAAGGCTCTTGACTCCTAGAGTCCAATGGAAAAGTTTTTTGTATGAAATAAATACTTTTAAAGGTACATCTTTAAAATGGTTGAACCAATGTCTTAAAGTATTTACTAGAATATATTCTTAGTGTCTATAAGTTCTATTAAATGATCTAGAATATCTGCTCTTGTGAGTTCTTTTTACCAGACTGCCAAGAATGATGTCAAGGAGCTTACCACCTATTCTTACAGGAGTTTTATGGTTTCCGGTCTTATATTTAAGTCTTTAACCTGTAAGCAAAAACCTATGGTAGATACAAAAACGATTAAGAGATAAAGCAAAGAACAAAAGCACTGGCCCTGCACTCTTAACTTACATTTTAACAGAGATAACAAAAAAAGTGAAAAACAAATAAATGTATAATATAATGACAGGAGTAAGAGCAATGAAGTAAAACAAACTAGAGTTAAAATGAGAATAAAAAGTGATGAGTAGGGCTTCCCTGGTGGCGCAGTGGTTGAGAGTCCGCCTGCCGACGCAGGGGACATGGGTTCGTGCCCCGGTCCGGGAAGATCCCACATGCCGCGGAGCGGCTGCGCCCGTGAGCCATGGCCGCTGAGCCTGCGTGTCCGGAGCCTATGCTCCGCAACAGGAGAGGCCACAACAGTGAGAGGCCCGCGTACCGCAAAAAAAAAAAAAAAAAAAAAAAAAAAGTGATGAGTATTATATTAAATAAGGTAGTGGCTAGTGTAGTAATCTCAGAAGGGGAAACATTAGGAGAAACCTGAGTAAAATACTGCATACATTGGGAGGGGTCAACTAAGAAGAGAATTCCAGGAGAAGGAAGCAGCAAGTACAAAGGTCTTTGGGGGGTGTACGCTAGATGTATTTCAGGATCTAAAAACCAGTTTCCTTGCATTCTGGTTCATATCCCTTTTCCTCTGTAGCACAGCATATACCTCAGAGTTTACCACCATTAAACCATGTTACTCATTCTTACAAGTAATTTGAATTCACCTTACAGCAGTCTTTTTATGGGTGGAAAAAAATCATTCATTGTATAATAAATCCTCTTTAAAGTGGCTAATAACGTTGGCACTTTCTTAGAAAGAACTTGAAAAAAAGGTCAAAGGTCATTTAATTTGCCTTATTGCCCAAACAAAATAAATTATATTAATCAAAAGCAAAGTTTGTATGTTAAAAACACTGGGAAGAAAAATAAAATCCTTTAGATAATTACTGTATCACTCAGGGCTCTTACCTAGTTATTCTAATACCCATTATTTGATAAAAGGTTGAAATAAACAAGTTTTCCCCATTTCCTCCTTTCTTTAAGAAATCATTTTTAAAAGTGAATCAGTTACAAACCATCCTCAACTATCTCCTACAACATGAAAATAATTAACCACATAATGTATGTACTGAAAATATTTAATGATGCAGCAAAAGCAAACTATTCAAAGAAAGAGAATAAGCATACGAGGAAACGCAAAGAACACTAGGTATAAATTTAATTTGTAAGTTTCAAAAGCATAAAATACTTTAAGGAATAATGAAAAACCAAAAGGAAGATGTTCTATTTTTTCCATGCCATGTTCATAAATCATAACTTGGCATTAAAGGCTCAGAGTCTTCAATCAGAAAGAAAACCTTTGAAATATCAGTCTCTAAAGTGACAAATACAAATTTTAATGCAATTATATTTCAGGTTCATTTCAGTTCAACTAATGAAAAATGCTAAGGTTCTCATCAATCCAAGACTTCAGAGAAGCATGGTTACATTTTTCAAAAGCAACCCTCAGAAAAGCACATCTGTCACTTCTACTCATTTCACCAGATCTACAGAGGAAACCATAAGATGGGGTTTAAATAAGAGAACTGCAGTAACTACTTATCAGAAAAGGTAAATTAATATTTTGTATCAACCCCCCAGCCTAAAAGACCACCCAAAGACATTTTCACTGGAAAAATCTAATAAAATCAAAGAGGAAGTCCTCACCACCAAAGAAAACAATACTCCTTCAAGGAGAATTTATTTGTGAGACAAATAAAAACCCTTAAGTTTCAAACCCCTTTTTTACACAAGAGCAAAATGATTTTATTTTGATTGGAAAGCCATTAAGTAGTAACTCCATGTTCCTTGATATCAAAAGCTATGTGTAACACAACTGGACACTATCAATAATAACAGAATTTTTAAAATCCCTTTATTCTCATACTAAAAATTACATATTTTAACTTTTTATCTTCCCTTTGGCACTAGGTGAAGGGAATTTCCCAGTGGATGCAACTTCAGGGCATCATTTTCCTCACTACTTTTCTGCAGAACAGCATTGTGAAAGCTACAGTAAGTGTTCACCCCAAAAAGCTTCCATCATCAAAGACTTCTGGGACCACTGCATTAAACAAATAAAATACATTTCTTTACTATACAGACTTTCTTTTAAAGATTTAATATGCATTGCAAGTCTTCAAATGCTGAGATAAAGTATGAATATTTCCCAAAATATATGACTAAGGAATAAAAACTTAGTGTGTAAAAATCTATATACACCTTGAAAAATATTCAAATTCCATGGAATATAGTTTGAGAAATGCTATTAGAAGTGCAAACTAAGGTGGATGAAAAATTCTAACTGGCCCACAGAAATCAGTGGGTTCAATGTAAAGCTTCCCAAAGCAAGACACAACAAATGCCCTGTGCTTTCAAATCAGATGTTAAACTTTTATGAATGTTTTTACATATATAAACTCTGTAAACAGGCCAATTATTTGTGCTAAACTTTGTGAAAATATACTTCACTATTTAGTTAAGTAGTAGACTTTCTTGGGTCATTCTCAATAAATTAAGAGTAGATACTTTAGGTAAGAAAGAAAATAGAGATTTAAAAAATATGGAGCGTCTATGAGTGAAAATTTTTAAAATAAATGTTTAAAGACAACAAACAGACAAGCCACATTGTGGGAGAAAATCTTTGAAAAACACATATGTGATAAAGGACTGGTAAACACACTATACAAAGAATTCTTAGAACTCAACAATAAGAAAACAAAGTATTCAATGTAAAAATGAACCAAAAGATCTATACAGAGAACTCAACAAAAAAGACATCTAGATGTCAAATCAGCATATGTTATCAGGGAAATGCAAATTAAAACGAGATACCACTATACACCTATTAGAATGGCCAAAATCCCAACACATTACTGTTGTCAAACACCAAATGCTGTTGAGGATGAGCAATGAGAATTCTCATTCATTGCTGGTGGGAATGCAAAATGACGCAGCCACATGGGATGACAATTTGACAGTTTCTCATGAAACTAAAATACTCCTACCATATGTTCTAGCAATCATGTTTCTTAGTATTTAACCAATGAGTTGAATACTTACATCCACACAAAAACCCACACATGAATGCTTATAGAAACTTTATTCATAATTGTCAAAACTTCAAGATAACTAAAGTGTTCTTCGTTAAGTGACTGGATAAACAAACTGTGGTACATCCAGAGAATGGGATATTATTCAGCAAAATAAAAAGAATGAGTTATGGAGCCACAAAAACACATGGAAGAACCTTAAATGCGTATTACTAAGTGAAGGAAGCCAACCAGAAAGGCTATATACTGTATAATTCCAACTATATGATATCTTGGAAAAGGTTAAAACTATGGAAACAGCAAAAAGGTCAGTGGTTTCCAGGGGTTCAGGAGAAGTGAAGGGATGAACAGTTAGAACACAGAAGATTTTTAGGGCAGTGAAACTACTCTGCATGATACTACAATGGTAGATACCTGTCATACATTTGTCAATACCCATAGAATATACAGCACCAAGAATGAGTGGCTAATTTAAGTTAAGGACTTTAGTTAAAAATAATGTATCGGGACTTCCCTGGTGGCACGGTCGTTAAGTATCCGCCTGCCAAGGCAGGGGACACGGGTTCCAGCCCTGGTCCGGGAAGATCCCACATGCTGCAGAGCAACTAAGCCCGTGTGCCACAACTACTGAGCCTGTGCTCTAGAGCCCATGAGCCACAACTACTGAGCCTGCGTGCCACAACTAATGAAGTCCGCGTGCCTAGAGCTCGTGCTCTGCAACAAGAAAAGCCACCACAATGAGAAGCCCACACACTGCAACGAAGAGTAGCCCCTGCTCGCCGCAACTAGAGAAAGCCCACACGCAGAAATGAAGACCCAACGCAGCCAAAAATAAATAAATAAAATAAATAAATCTATAAAAAGAATAATGTATCAATATTGGCTATTCAATTTTAATTGAAATGGGGGGAAGCAGTAGTGGCAGAAGGAGTATATGGGAACTGTACTTTCAGCTCAATTTTTCTCTAAAACTAAAACTACTCTTAAAAAATAGACTATAAAATTTTAAATAACACAATAAAATAAAAGCAAGCATTTCAAGGAAGAAAAACGTTATCTACACTCAAATTTTATGAAATAATTATTTTTAATAAATCACAAATTCCACAATAAGGCTAATTTTTAAATATTTATGTTGTCTACCCTAGCAGAATAGGAAAGAATATTATCCCAGGACTCCCAGTGTCCAAGGCTTAAAACAAGTCAGGTCATGAGAGTAAAAAATATTTTAAAACCTAGTGTCTTACTTGATGTCATCAAATTGTACGCCTGCTCTATGTGTCTGACACTTTTTATCGCAGTCGCCTCATATTCACTTAATTTACTGAGTAAACTGATGTCAGAGAGACTGCTGCATCCAAAAGGGTAACATTAGTTCACAGGAAAGCTACGACACAGTAATAGCATCACCTATCTTAGTCCACCACTCCCATTCTCTAAATGTCTTCTATTTAGATTTTTTAGAAATGTTACTCCCAGGACATTTCTAATAACTTTTGCAGCAGACATTTGAACTCTTACTCAAATTAAATTAGTCAATTGAATTCTCTTAGTTTTTTGATAAAAGGAAAAGTCTATGTTCTAATTATGACATAACAGATCCTGGTTCTAATATTAATTTTGTGAGGAAAAAAATCAGGGTTTTAGGGGGAAAAAACCCTCCTCATTTACATAGCGTTTTTATTAATACAAAAGGATTTGAAAAGCAAAAATCTGACTAAATGTAAGAAGTATGTGCTTTGAAATAAGAATGGGGAATTGAGATCATTTTAAAATTAAAACTGAGTCAGTTTTAATTACTTCAAAGAATAAGTTTATTTGATCTTTAATTTTAAAGGAGTATATTTAACTATATTTCAAATAAGTCAGCCTAATGATGGTGAATAATTAGGCATTTTTTTTGTTTCTCATATAGTTATTAGTAAATTAAAACTGCTTAAATAAGTGTTCTTAATCCTGGGTCTTAGGAAAGAAATATTTTACACATTTTATAAGATTGATCACATAAGAAAGCAAAATACAAAATGTTTCTGAATTAATATTTCTAGTCAGAGCAAAATGGTTATCTACCCCCGAGAATAAAAGGTACAATGCACTTAATAGCTTGTTGATTATGACTCACCACTTCACATTATGTTGGATATCTACTAGAGAAATTTTAGCTAAAATGTACATGTTAACTCTGAAATATAAAATTCCATAAAGTTTAAAACAGACCAAAAAATACAAACTCTAACTTCCAGTGTTCTAGAATACAGGCAAACATGAGCAATGTAAAATTCTGAGAGAACGTATCCCACTATTTTACTCTTTAGGCCATATAAAAAGACATGGTGAACCAGCTCAAATATTCTAGATTTGATGAGGGTGTTTATCGTACAAATCAGGACAAAAACAGAAATAATACTGATAGGGTCCCAAAGAATACTCTTTGACAGTGTTTCTCAAACACTGAAGGTTATGAATCATTAGGGGATCATGATCATCAGTTTTTCAAAAGTGAAATATCAAGTTCAATGTATGTGTAGTTAAGAATTAGTGTTGCTCTTTGAAACTTTTGATTCAAATTCATAAACACACACACACACAAACACATAAGAAAGATACCTACATACGTTTATGTATAAATATATGAACACTGGTCCCTAATAAACTAAATGGATTAAAAAACAAGACTCATCTATATGCTGCCTACAAGAGAACTCATTTTAGATATAAGGACAAACACAGGCTGAAAGTATAGGGATGGAAAAAGATATTCCATGCAAATGGAAACCAAAAGAAAGCTGGGACAGTGCTACTTATACCAGACAAATCAACTTTAAAAAACAATGTATTAAGAGACAAAGAACAGTGTTATATAATGATAAAGGGATCAATCCACCAAGAGGATATAACATTTGTAAGTATTATGCACCCAATATAGGAGCACCTATATATATAAAACAAATAGTAACAGACCTAAATGGAGAAACAGACAGCAATACAATAATAGGAGGGAGCTATAATATCCCACTTACATCAATGGATAGATCATCCAGAGGAAAAAATCAATAAGGAAACATTGGCCTTAAACGACATGTTAGACCAGATAGATTTAAACGATATGTAAAGAACATTTAATCCAAAAGCACAGAACACACATTCTTCTCAAGTGCACATGGAATATTCTTTAGGATAGATCATATATTAGGCCACAAAACAAATATTAATGAATTTAAGAGGACTGAAATCTTATCAAGCACCTTTTCTAACCAAAACAACATGAAACAAAAAATCAATTACACAAAGGACACTGGAAAATTAAAAAATGTGGAGATTAAAAGCAACATAAAACTGTACAACCAATGGATCAAAACAAAAATCAAAAGAGAAATCAAAAATTAACCTTAAGACAAATGAAAATGGAAACATAAACTACCAGAATTAATGGGATGTAGCTAAAGTAGTTCAAAGAGGGAATTTGATCATTAACAGATGTCTACTTCAAGAAACAATAAACATCTCAAACAACATATCATTACACAGGAAGGAACTAGAAAAGGAACAAACAAAGCCCAAAGTCAACAGAAGGAAGAAAAAAACAAAGATTAGCGTAGAAGTGAAAGAGCGAATAAAAAGACAATAGAAAAAAAGAAGAAAAGTAAGACCTGGTTCTTTGAAAAGATAAATGAAGTTGACAAACCTTTAGCTTGACTCACCAAGAAAAAAAGAGAGAGGACTCTAATAAATGAAATCAGAAATAAAAGAGGAGATATTACAACTGATAACACAAAAATAAAAAGGATCGTAAGAGACCACTATGTACAATTACAACGCCCACAAATTGGATAACCTATGTGAAATGGATAAATACCTGGAAACATACAACCTACCAAGACTGAATCATGATATAGAAAATCTGAATAGACTGATTATTATTAAGGAGATTGAACTAGTAATCAAAAACTTCACAACAAACAAAAGTCCATGACCAGATGGCTTCACTGGTGAATTCTACCAAACATTCAAAGAAGAATTAATACTAATCCTTCTCAAACTTTTGCAAAAAATACAAGAGGATGGGCTTCCCTGGTGGCGCAGTGGTTGAGAATCCACCTGCCGATGCAGGGGACACAGGTTCGTGCCCCAGTCCAGGAAGATCCCACATGCCATGGAGCGGCTAGGCACGTAAGCCACGGCCACTGAGCCTGCACGTCCGGAGCCTGTGCTCTGCAACGGAAGAGGCCGCAGCAGTGAGAGGCCCATGTACCACAAAAAAAAAAAAAAAAAGGAAGAGGAGGGAACTCTTCCAAACTCAATTTATGAGGTCAGCATTACCATGATACCAAAAACAGTCAAGGATGCCACAAGAAAAAAAAATTACAGGCAAATATCCCAGATGAACAGAGACAAAAAAAAAAATTCTCAACAAAATATTAGCAAACTGAATTCAATAATATATTAAAAGAATCATACACCGTGATCAACTGGAACTTATTACAGGAATGCACAGATGGTTCAACAGCCACAATTCAGCCAATGTGGTATCACATGAACAAAATCTAGGATAAAAATAATATAGTCACCCCAACAGATGCAGAAAAATAATTTGAAATAATTCAAATTGAAAAATTTAGCATCCATTTATGACAGAAACTCTCAACAAAGCACGTATAGAGGAAATGTATCTCAATATAATAAAGGCCATATATGACAAGCCCACAGCTAACATACTTAAAGGTGAAAAGCTGAAAGTTTTTCATCTAAGATTAAAACAAGACAATACAACCATTCTTATCAGTTTCATTCAACATAGTATTAGAAATCCTAGCAAGAGCAACCTGGTAAGAAAAAGAAGTAAAAGGCACCCAAATTGGAAAGGTAGAAGTAAAACTGTCATTATTTGCAGATGAAATGATATCATATATAGAAAACCCTAAAGAATCCAACAAAACACAGTTACAACTAATAAATTCAGTAATGTTGCAGGATAGAAAATCAATATTTAAAAAAACATTGCATTTTTTTAACATCTTTGTTGGAGTATAATTGCTTTACAATGGTGTGTTAGTTTCTGCTTTATAACAAAGTGAATCAGCTATACATATACATATGTCCCCATATCTCTTCCCTCTTGTGTCTCCCTACCTCCCAATCACACCCCTCTAGGTGGTCATAAAGCACTGAGCTGATATCCTTGTGCTCTGTGACTGCTTCCCACTAGCTATCTATTTTACATTTGGTAGCATATATATGTCCATGCCACTCTCTCACTTTGTCCCAGCTTACCCTTCCCCCCACCGTGTCCTCAAATCCATTCTCTAGTAGGTCTGCGTCTTTATTCCCGTCCTGCCCCTAGGTTCTTCATGACCTTTTTTTTTAGATTCCATATACATGTGTTTGCATATGGTATTTGTTTTTCTCTTTCTACTTACTTCACTCTGTATGACAGATTCTAGGCCCATCCACCTCACTACAAGTAACTCAATTTCATTTCTTTTTATGGCTAATAGTCCATTATATATATGTGCCACATCTTCTTTATCCATTCATCTGTCAATGGACGCTTAGGTTGCTTCCATGTCCTGGCTTTTGTAAACAGAGCTGCAATAAACATTGTGGTACTTGACTCTTTTTGAATTATGGTTTACTCAGGGCATGTGCCCAGTAGTGGGACTGCTGGGTCATACGGTAGCTCTATTTTTAATTTTTTAAGGAACCTCCATACTGTTCTCCATAGTGGCTGTATCAATTTACATTCCTACCAACAATGCAGGAGGGTTCCCTTTTCTCCACACCCTCTCCAGCATTTACTGTTTGTAGATTTTTTGATGATGGCCATTCTGACCGGTGTGAGATGATATCTCATTTAGTTTTGATTTGCATTTCTCTAATGATTAATGATGTTGAGCATTCTTTCACGTGTTTGTTGGCAATCTGTGTATCGTCTTTGGATAAATGTCTATTTAGGTCTTCTGCCCATCTTTGGATTGGGTTGGCTGTTTTTACCAATTGCAATTCTATACATTAATAACCAACTATCAGAACACAATCCCATTTACAATTGCATCACAACAAATAAAATATCTAAGAAAAAATTCAACAAGGGAGGTGAAAAAACTGTACACTAAAAACTACAAAACCATAAGGAAAGAAACTGAAGACACTAAAAAAAAAATGGAGAAAGAGTCCATGTTAATGGATTAGAATAATATAATTAAAATGTCCATACAACCCAAAGCAATCTACAGATTCAATGCAATCCCTATCAAATTTCCAATGGCATTTTTTCACAGAAATAGAAAAAATGATCCTAAACTTTGTATAGAACCACAAAAGACCCTGAGTAGCCAAAGCAATCTTGAGAAAGAACAAAGCTGGAGGCAACACGCTCTCTGATTTCAAACTATATTACACATCTGTAGTAATTTAATCAGTATGGTACTGGCATTAAAACAGACACACAGGGCTTCCCTGGGGGGCGCAGTGGTTGAGAGTCCGCCTGCCGATGCAGGGGACACAGGTTCGTGCCCCGGTCCAGGAAGAACTCGCATGTCGCGGAGCGGCTGGGCCCGTGAGCCATGGCCGCTGAGCCTGCGCATCCGGAGCCTGTGCTCCGCCACGGGAGAGGCCACAACAGTGAGAGGCCCACGTACCGCAAAAAAAAAAAAAAACCAGACACACAGATCAATGTAACAGAATAGAGAGCCTAGAAATATACCCATGCTTATATGGTCAATTAATTTACAACAAAGGAGCCAAGAATGTACAATGGGAAAAGAACAGTCTATCTTATAAAAACTGTTGGGAAAACTGGATAGCCATATGCAAAAGAATGAAACTGGACCACTATCTTACACCGTAAAAAAAAAAAAAAAAACTCAAAATGGATTAAAGACTTAAACGTAAGACCTGAAACCATAAAACTCCTAGAAGAAAACACAGGCAATAAGCTCTCTGACATAGGTTTTGAAGATATTTTTTGAATCTGATGCCAAATGTAAAAACAACACAAGCAAAAATTAAAAAGTGGGACGACATCAAACTAAAAAGTTTTTGCACAACGAAGGAAACCATTAACAAAATGAAAAGGCAACCTACTGAATGGGAGAAAATATATGTAATCATATATCTGATAAGGGGTTAGTATCCAAAATATATAAAGAACTCATACAACTTAATAGCAAAACAAAACAAACAAAACCTGTGAGATAAAAATAGGCAGTAGACCTGAATAGACATCTTTCCAAAAAAGACATATAGATGGACAAAAGTACATGAAAAAATGTCCAATATCCATAATTACCAGGGGAATGAAAATCAAAACTGTAATATGGTATCACCTCATACCTGTTGGAATGACTATTATCAAAAAGACAAAAAACAACAAATGTTAGCAAGGATGTGAAGAAAAGGAAACTCTACTGCAACTCTGGTGGGAATGTAAATTGGTGCAGCCACTACAGTACACAGTATGGAGGTTCCTCCAAAAATCAAAAAGAACTACTATATGATCCAACAATTCCACTTAGAGGTATTTATCCAAGGAAAATGAAAACACTGACTGGAAAAGACATCCACACCCCCACGTTCACTGCAGTACTATTTACAATAGCCAAGATATGAAAACAACCTAAGTATCCATTGATAGATGGATAAAGAAATTGTGGTACATATATACACAATGGAATATTAACCAGCCCTACAAAAAAATGAAATGTCATGCATCAGTGTCTTCACCTTCCTTTACCAGTTCATTCATGCATTAGAAATTAAGAACAAATTCTTACTGATCATTCGTAGGTCTTTACATAGACTGTGTTAGTGTTTCACAACTGACATGACTTAGCGATCAAAAATATACTGTCAAACTTTATATTTTGTAGTTTGTATTACAAATATATACAATTTTTCCATCTTCCAAATATACAAACCACCTTCTGATATTTAACTATATTTTGCAAACTACATACACATATGCCCCTCTCTTCAGGAGAACAATGCTTTACGGCCTTGCTTAACAAGAAAAAAAATCAACACTCCGAATGGTATCTAAAAGTTTTGTCAGTGGTGCAGGGAGGAAAAAAACACACCTCTATTATGTATTCAACCATACATATAAATTTACTTATTTTACTTAACCAGTTGTTTATTTAAAAAGCATAAGTTTAAAGAAAATCATCCAAGTGCTTATTGTATTGGTGATGACTGTTTATCACCAAAAAAAGAGTAAAATTTTTATTCAAATCTCTATAATTAAATTGTTACAGTAAAATTGGTTTATTTTCTAATGCCTTTATAGGTACATGCAGCAAAACATTTTAGTTAAATACACACATATATACACAATCAAAATCAGCTCTCCAAATTGGCATCAAAGCTACTATAAATACATATTTGGAGAAAATATACTATGGTTGTATGCAACAAAACTAACGAGTTTTGCAGTAGAAAGTTAAGCTGAATCTGCTGTGATGTTTTTATTACAGTGACTTAAGTCAGCCCCATTTAAGCCCAATATCATCCCAAGTAGTATTCATGTAATCTCACACTGCTTAGTAATTTTTACTCCAAAAGAGGTTGACTACTCATTTAGCAAATTTATGTGTCCATGATACCAAGTCACAAAAGATTCACATTAAAATGTTTAAACTACTGTGAAAAGACCTGTAAATAGCAGAATAGTGTCTCTTAATTGAAGACTGTGGACCTAATTCTTGGGAATTTACAAGTTTCCAGTAATTTTCCTGCATGATTAAATTTTTGTGTCAATAAAAAATAATGAAGTGGCAGCCAAAGCCTCTTTAATTGTGGCACAACAATGGGGAGTCAGGGAAAAGAGAACATGGAATGATGCTACCTTAATATGCAAACAGTGGTCAAACAATGTGAGGATACACTACAGACAGATTTCATAATAACAAGAATAAAGTCACAGGAAATTGAGTTATCACAAGGGAAAAGACAGCGATGAGCAGAGCTTTCCAACCCAGGTCCTTTGCATCTCCGGTGCAACTGGGTATAAGTGCATAGATTTCAATCCCCTCAGCCTGTGGAATGGTTGGCTGGGGCCAGCGGTACTCAGGATTCCCCTGGCCTGCTGTCTCCTGTCAGGAGCAACCTTGTGCTTATACATTCCATGGCCTTATGAATACTACTATCATTTTTACTTGTGCCATGATGTACAAAAAACACTGTAAACTACTGAAAAAACATAACTCTTATTCCACAGCAGTCACACTGAGGAAGGGGATTTATCCAGGAGTGAAAAGTCTGTCACATTAAATTAAGACCATTAATTTGTTTGTTATTGTTATTATGGATTTAGTTGTAATTTCTAAATTTCTTTTAAATTTATAGTTTCATTAGATTTAAATGCAATAAGAAGATGCTATCTATATTTTTATGTTTGTACATATTCTAGTAATGTTAGCACAAAAATATTTTACGTTAATACTGGGGTCGATGAGGATTTCTTTTCCCCTTTTAATGGGATCTCGACAAAACACAAGGTTGAAAAGCACTTGGATTAGTGCGTCTGGAGCTGAAGAGTACTCGCTTGAAGCTCAGGTCTACCACTTACAAACTTTGTGATTCTGGGCAAGTTATTTACCTTCTCTTTAAGCCTCGGTTTCCCCATTTGTAAGATAAGGATAATAATTCTTAGCCACAGAAGGGTCTTTTGTGAGGATTCAAGTCTATAAAGTGATTAGCCTGGTATATTAACAAACATCTGCTGGTTAGCAAAGACAGCTGACTCTAGGATGCTAAAAGTATGCTTCACATATAACAAAAGCATACTCTTCATTTCATTTATCTATCCTAGATAAAATACAATGGAACCCTGACTTTATATATGCGACCATATTCCATCTTTAAAGGGGGTGGGGGACAGTAATACTGCTGTAGAAGGACTCCTACCATTCTAAAAATACTGTCCCCACAGCTGTTTAAAATTTATTTTTTTAGACCATAGCACCACTGTTTGGTTGTTTCCAATTTCTAAAACCACAAATAGTAAAAGTGTACTCAGTCTACTGCAAACATAAATAGCAAATGCACGCTTCAGCACTTTTTAAAGGATATGGAAATTGGCAACAAAAATGCAGTTCATGTTGAAAATTTATGACAGCCCTGCCATATTTCTTCAGAAATACAATCAGGTAAAAATTAGGAAGATCTCTACCAGCTGGGTGGTATTTTTATGTTTTTTTACTTATATTTTCACTAACTGAAAGACTTTCATTATGCAACTTCTGGCACTTGATAAAATAGAGCAATAGTACCTTTGCTAAAACCACAGTTTCTTTGGTTATGTTTAGCATTACACAAACATCTTTCACCTTAGATATCCTTTTGCATTAGGGTGTTTAATTTTAAATTGACTAAAGGGGATTTCTTTTTTCAGAATATTATGCTTTCTGGATATCGTTAAGCAGAAGAATTGTGTTTTCATAACTTCTTAGAAGATTACGTGTGTGTTACAATTATTAGGCATTTGGTCCCACAAAAATATTGTGAAAACTACTGCTAAACGATGAGAATATGAAAGTGATTCAGGGAAACATAGAGAGGACTGATTTACTGTGATGTTATAAAGCACAAGAGAAAAAAGCCTGTTTTAGAAAATATGTAAAAAAAGAACAACATGGATTCAGTGTCTCTTCCCTGATACGGTTTATCTAACATAAAATATCCTCAGCTTCTGAGGCAGAGAAAGAAAAGAAAAACAACCTGGTGCCAAAGGTTGAAATAACTGTTAAACTTAACAATGGAGAAAGAGTTGTGTTATTAGGAATAATTCTTCAATACTCTATTTCTCCTCACAGCAATAAAATTCCTGCCGCTACATATTTAAACTGGTTTTTAAATACCAGTGCTAGGAATACTGGAGGATTATTTGTTAATCTTTTGATAAAATTTTTAAAAAGCTGAATAAATACTGAGTGAACAAATGATTAAATGGGGGAGAAAATGGCACTTGGTTATTTCAGATAATTTTTGCTTTTAATGAGTTTTTTTTAATGAATAATTCAAAAGTTGATGAACAATTAGTCTACACTTTCTTCTAATTACTTAAAAGATTTGAAAGGAAAATAAAACTACCAAGCAATTTTTAAATGGCTCCTAATTTTCATGATGGTTCCTCTTTATATGCGTTTTTACCAAAAATATTTACCTATGAAATATTTTCAAAGATTCGCTAAGTACATGCTTATCAGATTCAATGAAAACTTTTATATCTTCCTTATATGTTTTATAAAGTAAAAAATACATGTAAGGAAAAATTCAGATTAAAATATGCAATGTAAGAAAATTACAAACTGAATGAGAAAGACAAAAGTTCTGGGGTACTTGCAGAAAAAGAAACTAGTTATAATTTTTAGTTTACTGAAAAAAAAATAAAGTCAAGACTATAAAACTATTATGCTTTGTATTTTTAAGTCCGTATATGTTATGTAAACATTGCTCTTTCCCCATGCCTTGTAAGAGGCATCTGATTTTTGCGAGACAATTGCTTTCCTTTGAATTTACACACTGGAAAGTGAACCTAACTGCTAACCAAAATCTAAAAAGCAACCAAATTACATCACAAATTAAGAAACAATATATTTTTCTCATCTACAGTCAGCATCTATTCAGATTGTGAACCTTTAAAAGCATGCAGACTTAATTTCTTACTTTGAATGCTGTTTAATACAAACTTGATAATACTGCACCATTACATTTCTAGAAATTATCTAGAAACCTCTCAAAGTTCTCAACTTATCTTTTATCTTTTCTGCTGAATAAGATATCACTTGAAAGGTTAGCTGCTTTGAATTGCCCATTAATGATACGTAATCATATTTTCCTAAAGTAAGAGATGGTCGAATCAATATGAAAGCTACAAAGAAAATAATATTTTTAAAAATAGCTTTTCAAAATAGGAATATATATTCTAGTGATGCAGTTTTCTGATTTGAAATGGGATCACTTTCACAAAAATCGAATGTCATTTTTTATTCATCAACAGTAGAAAAAAGAGAGTAAAAGTATAAATGTCTACCTCATTTGCTATAATCACAAGTTCTGAGGTGGAAAGAAGTTAAGAATTAAACACTAGCAGCTTTTGGAACATACAAACCTTGCAATTTAAAAGTATAAAGTCTCCTAATATAACAGCTTTTGATTAAAATACACTTTAAAAAATTAACCGTAAGTAAATGGAGAGAAAAAAAGAATCAGTCTTTAATACATTACAATAATTTGCTGAATATTTCATTTGTGAATCAAATTTCAGAACTTGGGAATAACCATACAATGAATCAATGTGTCATCTATAATAACAGTGATATACTGAAAAGAACTTTCATTCTTAAGTTGTAAAATAACTTAGATTTTGAAGAAAATTAGTTTGATCCTAAGTTAATTACAATAGCCTACATGAATAGTTTTTGACCATGTAAAGAGATATAACTTGTTAATTCTATATACATAGTCCTTGAGTTACTCCGAGTTAAGTCACACTACCTGAAATTATAACATTTGGAACACTAATGTCTTAGTTATTGAAACAGTTACCTATTCTTTTTGAGTAGACACATTAATTTCTAATCATATCTTTTATTCTAAGCTCTGAAAAATATGGAATTCAATCACAGAAAAATGCAAGAAAAGCACAACAGACTGATTATAACACTTTATTTCCTGTACTGTTACTTCTTTTACAAATATTTGTGCTATTTTATAACATGTTAAAATCATAAAAGAAATATTAAGTGCTTATTAAGACTGCTGTCATCTTTAGGGATGGAGTCTCCTTAAAATTAGAAATATAAATAATTTTATATTTCAGAATTTATTTACCCAAGGATAATAAGATGGATCTATTTTAAAAAACTATTTTAAACGTTGTTATGTTGGAGTAAAGTATGTATATAGTTAATGAATACCTCTAATACAGAGTTAAGTCTATTCTTCCTTGCCAGAAAAAAAAAATTCAGCGTAATTTTAAAATATTTTATCACACCATTACAAACTTAAATCATGTACAAATAATGTAACCTGAGACCTACTCTGATCATCTGAGAAATTACCAATTAAAGCATGAATCTTCACAGTTCAGCAGCACTTAAAATAATTTTACGAAAAAAATATTATTTGCACATTTACTCTTTAACCACATGAAAAACATTTCATGGGCTTATAGTGAAAAAAGTCACTTGTTTTGGAACAAAGTATATACCAAAAATACTTGGTAATCCAATAGACTATTTTTCCTACATTATGGTCAGGCAACAAACCCCACCAAATATTGAAGATTGACATTTGTAGGTAATTCAATAGTTAGATGATGATTCTTCAGTAGTTTCACAGTAGCATAATTTTTCACATTACTTGAAACCACTGTTAAACCTATAACACATTTTCTGTTTCGCTATGGGTGTTTTTTTTTTCTATCTTTAACTCTAAAAGGAATATCTTTTATCTGTCTACAGTACAAAAAGCATTCATAATTCAGAAATGTTTTCCTTTTTTGCAATGCATGACTTTAAACTCAAGATTTCTCAAAGATCAGTTAAACATTAAAAAAAAAATTATGTTTCTTTAAGACCAGAGCCTTATTTGAGTCTGTGGCTTAACTGACAAAAATTTTTCTGTTCCAAGTAAAGTCAGTCAGTTTGCATCTTAAACACCATCTAGCTTCAATCCATATAGATATGTGCAAAGGGAGACAATCAAATGCTGCATCACCCTTCGATGAAATCATAGACTGTAACAAACATTACTCTATGCAACAGATAAGAGATAAAAGAAAAGCAAATTGATGGAGGAAATAAAATATTTATAATTTTAAAAATTAATTAGCAATAACACATCTATACATTTATATAATACATTTATGTAACATTTTCTATTTAACTCAGCAAATATTAATGAAACTAATATGTGAACATAATGAGCTCCATGTCTGATCAAATGCTATGGGTCTCCATAATAAGCATCTTGAAATTTGTTCTCTAATTGGATTACTGTAGAAAAGATTGTCCATATAATTGTCAGGTATATTTTATTGTCTATTTCTAAAAAGTTACCAATATTAAATGACAGTTAAATTGCCCAATGTTAAATGAAAACAAGTATAAATTAATACATTAATGAATAACGAGCCCACAATCAAAATGTCCAGTAAAATAGCTAAAGCAGATCTAATTTTGACTCACATTTTTTAAAATTAGCAGACTTTCAAGATTCCAAAATCACATATTTAAGTGCAGCTAGTATAATAATCTCACATATATTTTATGCTGATAGCACTTATTACATGCAAGGTACAGATGTTAAAGACTTTATATTTTTGAACTTAATAGTCAAAGCACCCCTTCACTTTATAGATGATGAAAAGTAACTTACTAGGAGTGAGTAACTTACTAAAAGTCCCACAGTTATTAATCAGCAGACTGTTTGGTTCCTAAGTCCATGCTCTTGAGGTCTGTCCTTGTAAGTAAGCATCATAGTAAAACATGACTTTTTAAAATTTGAAGAAAAATGTGATATTCATTAACATAATGCCTGGATCAAATATGTAAAAGATTATTATATAAGCATATATACATACCTTAAGCCTTATATAAAGTTATTGTACAGTACTTGTAATAAATGGCCATTCTATATATTATGTATCTTCTACATTCAAAGGAATAAAATCAAATGTTTACCTGTTCTAAAGTTTGAATAGACTTGATCTAAATTAAACAGTCATATGTGCACACATACACACAAGCACATGTACACAACTTCCTTATGGGAACAACATGAGGATTTCAATATAACTAAACTCATTAAAATCAAGCATAAAAATATTTTCTGATGATTAGTAACCTAAATTAATAAAATAATTCAATATATATTAAACCACATTTTATTTACTGAAATTTTAATATGTAAGTTTAAATGAATAATAATATAGATAATATAGCAATCATTCACTTTACTTTTACTGTGAACTAAAAGTTACCCTGTTCAACTGACTCAATTACCCTGCATTTAAAAAAACGGAAGGCCATTTAATACAAGAATTTAATACAAGAATTGTTAAATGCAAATAATATTGTTCAGCAATTCCCCTGAATGTCTCATTCAGCAAGAATTCATTTCTAATTGCTGGGTTGTTGTTCACTCAGGTAAATCTCTTATTTCTTTTGCAGTGAACAATGTTTCATGTTTGGCTAAATATAGGAAGTTACACCACCAATGGAATGTGATTATCTATAATGAGAGTACGTTATTCCATATTCCCATTTTGAAAAATAAATTAATATATCAACACACTCTATAACATTTATATAAACTTTAAAATACTAGCTAGCTAAAAGTGAAAAGAACATATAATCGGGATAATTTCATACCGTACATAATCACTCTTCACAAAATTTTTATTACACAGTATGGAATGGATTATAGTAAATGTATTTCACACATGCTATTTCTTATTCAAAAGGAAATACAGAATAGGATATAGAAAAGTTCTAGCCAAATCTTCATTCAAATCCAACATTCATGGACGCCACTGTAATTGAAAGACATTTCCAAACAGATAGCTATGGACCTCATTTTCCTTTAAAATAATATGTCTTTCACATCTGTTCCAACTAAAACATTCATGTTCTTAAACTTTACCAAAATGCCTTATGCTTAGTTTTTAAAATATTGTAGTTTTATTTTGTTTTAATTTACAACTAGTTAAGCTCATAAAATATAGTTCAAATTTTCAAATTATGTTAACATGTTAAAAAATAGTATCATATGCATACCTAATCAACATTTTACATCAGTTATTTCCAACGTTTCTGAAACTCCACTTGATTTTAACTGACCTTCAGGCAACTTCCTAAAATGGGATACATTATATTTTAGAATCAATGTGAATTCACTTTTAATTTCACTTTGAATATATCTTCTCCAATACAAAGTTCACAAATTCAGATGCTAAAATGAATCCTATCAATTTTCAAAATTTTACTTTTATTTTGATCTACTCAAGAATTATAAATTGAAAATAAATATGCAGTATTAAAATATGACCTAGGGATCTTTGAATTAACAATGATACTCTCACTGGAATGTCTACAAAATTATATTTCAGATAATTATGAATGAGTTCAAAGAAGTTTCAGATTGAGGGTGTATTCAAATCAAAGTAATTATTATAAGAGAAAGGATAAAGAGAGGACAAAGAGAAGAAAGGAAAAGAGTGAAGGCCTTATGCACTTCTTGATGAAACATATTTAAAAAGCAAAAATCTACAATAATGAAAATTTAAGGTTATTATTTATCTAACAGTAAATTCAAAAGCATTTACAACATTAATGGATTGGTTTTAACCAATAATCTCTTGCATAAAGCAGTCAAATGTCCAGTTTAGGAAGACTGCTTAAACAATTTTGTCCATAAGCCTTTCTTAATAAGCTAACTTCATAAAGTCTTACACACTAGCAGCAGATACAACCTGCTCTCTGTATCTCTTTATCTCCAACAAGCCCAACTGTAACATTCACAAAGAAGTCCTCCTTGATCACCCCTCCTCAATCCCTCAGACTAAGCAAGGTGTTCTTGTGGTACGCGGGCCTCTCACTGCTGTGGCCTCTCCCGTTGCGGAGCACAGGCTCGGGACGCACAGGCTCAGCGGCCATGGCTCATGGGCCCAGCCGCTCCGCGGCATGTGGGATCTTCCCGGATCGGGGCACGAACCCGCGTCCCCTGCATGGGCAGGCGGACTCTCAACCACTGCGCCACCAGGGAAGCCCTAAGCAAGGTGCTCTTAAAAGCTCAGATCAACTACTACTTCACTGTCACAGCACTTTACGGATTATGGTTATTTGATGGCCTTTTATTATCTTTTAAGTGGTGGCTTTCTATAATAATAAACTGTAAGTTCTATTGGGAAGGGACTATATCTTTTTTGTATTCTACCATTCCCCAGGGCCTAGACAAGCGTCTGAAATAATAAATATTTGCTAAATGCTAAGGCAAGGAGACACAAGAAGATGCTGTCGCCCAGAAAACTCAGAGGATGTAACAGACTCTCAGGTCACCAAACATTCAATCTAGAGGAGCATTTACAGATGATTTACTTCAGTAGTTTCTGACTATACTCATCAGAGCCCTCAGATTCAACAAGGTTCCTCAAAGGACAGGAGGAGGGCCAGCCAGCAAGATGTCGGTCCCATTTACCACAAACTTCTGCCCTGGATCCAACCAAATCAGCTTCACTTTTATGCATTTTTACATGTTGTGTCTTCACACAACATTTCATTTGGGAAGAAAAAAACCTGAAAACCTCTGTGCTAAATAATTTCCAAATTCTGACCTGTAGGCCATCCATTCATATTGGATCCCTTCCTCCAGCCATCACTTCTAACATCCTAACATACTAATAGAAACCACCCTGGTAACCCTGGCTAAAACCTCAAATCATCTTAATTCTCTGCTTCCTTTTTTCTTCCACATCTAATCAGTCACCAGATCCTGGTATTCCTCCCTCCCTTATCCCCATTTCCACTGCTGCCAGGCTAAAACAGATCTAGATCCTTTTTGTTCCTGGAATTACTACAGCAGCTACTGTAGTAATTACTACTACTACTGTAATTAATCCTATGCAGCTTACCTAACTCCAATCTCCCCTCCCTTAAAAACACCCACGTTGAACTCTCTTTCACGTAGTACTTTTGTTGTATCCGTAACAGAAATTTTTGATGGATTCCAGTTTAATATCATAACAAAACCAAATTCCCCTCCCTGGTTTTTAAAATCCTCCTTCTACAGCCTGCCCCAAACACCTATTCAACCTAGTAGACTTCCTTCTTCTTTGATCAGTTTTCTCAAAAGTACATCATTATTCAAGCAGGATGCTCTACACCTCTCCTCTCTGCCTATCTAAACCAGAGGTCCAAAGCTGCATGGCCTAAGTTCCCGAGGCACATCAGACACAGTAGAGTAGAACTTGGTGTTCTTAGTTTGACAAGTGTAAACTACAGGAGCCATCTTTATATCTGACGCATTCTCTGTACTTCTTAGGTACATTAAATCTTGGCATAAAATCTCACAATTACACAACATAAAATTACTGAGGTTATGAAAGACATTAGATAACATATACCCTACAACCTGCATTTTACAGATGAGGAAATGAAACTCAAAAAAGTAAGCAACTTGTTCAAGGTCACACATCAAAGTTAGTGGTAGGCCAGGAACTAGACCACTAGCAGCTCAGCACACCCCTTTTCCTTCTAGTCCAGCTCTATTCCAACTATCTTCAGAGGAGACCTTATAGTGTACAAGGGCTTATGACAGGGCTCTACACTCAGACTGCAGGAGTTTGAATATAGGTCATAAAGCTTACTGGAAAAAAAAACCTGGTTACAGTAATTTTTAGCTATTTGCCTTCCTACCTGTGCAGAATGGTAACATTCACTTAACAAATATTTACTGAGCGCCAGGGATAGAGCAGGGAACAAAACTGACTAAAATATCCACCTTCATGAAAAAAACACTTTAGTAGGGGAAAGTGATAAAATATGAAAGAATGAATGAATGAACGAATGAATAAGTTAAATATTTACAGTGTTCAGGGGACCAGGAGATGAGAAGCAACCAACATCCAAGAGATGAGTAGAAGTGACTAAATAGGTAAATAAATAGAAGAGTGAGATTCTCAAATGCAAATGAATAATGACTTTCAACAAGAAAGGTGATCAACTGCGTCAAATGCTATTAATAGGTCAAGGAAGGTAAGCACTGAAAAATGCCCACTAGATTTAGCAATACAGAGGTCACTGGTGACCCTGAGCAGTGCGCTTTTGGTGGAGTGATGGCAGCAAAAATCTGAATGAAGTGAATTCAAGGGAAAGGGAAGGTAACTGGAGATGTGAGAACAGACAACTCTTGAAGAGTTCTATTAAAAAGGGAGCAGAGTATTGGGGATGGTGAGAGTGATGTACGATCAGTATGCTGTGGTTGTTGCTGCTGTTTACTGTTTAAGAGGAAACTTATGCAACTTCGCATGCTGTTGATCAGTAAAATAAGAAACGCTGGTGTAATGTCTTTGAGGAGGTGAGAGAAAATAGAATCAAATGCATATGTGCAGGGGTTGGCCTTAGATAGGAGTACAGATAGTTCATCCACAGTAAGAGCTAGGAAGTGGGCATAGACAGATACAAATGGGTATGTATATTTGGTGCTGGGAACTTACTTAAATTTTCTAGTAAACAGTTTCATCCTCTCAATGAAATAGCAAAGTTAGCAACTGAGAGTAAGGATAAGGGAAGAGGTGTTGAAGGTTTACGAAGAAAGGAGAATGTATGAAATGGTTATTTTAAAAAATGGAATAGGGAATGGACTAGGAGAATGAGAGTTTGCAAAGAAGTACAAGTTGAGATTAGTGGTCATGATTTAAATCAGAACATCAGTATTGTGTGTTTTCTTCAGACACATTGACTTGTGCCTATGTAAGCACAGAGAAGGCAGAAAGGTGAATTTAATCCAAGGAAGGAGGGAGAGAGGAGCAAAAGAACTGAGGAGGGAGGAAGGAGAAAGAGCAAAAGAGACTGAAGAGTTGAGAGCATCTGCATTGTGATGATTATAATGACAAACTATAGTCTATAGATAGGTAAAGGAGGAAGGTAAGAATTCAAAAAGGACAAGGGAATAAAGAAGTGGCCAAATCAATGGGTTTGTTAAACTGGAATACTAAAGAGGTATGCTATAAAGAGAAACAGAAGTGATCAAAGAGGAGAAGTCTTGCAACTGAATTTATAAAATCGTTGCCAATACTGATAATAACAAGATTAAAAATAGGACCAGGGAAATTAGTAACTAAAGTAAGGTGAAAGAGAAGATGTTTGGATCCAGAAAGTATCCATTACTACACATATCCATTTACATATTAATCAACTCTACAGAGATTTTAACCTCACAAGACTTTAAAACCCAAAAGGGAAAAATTATTATCTTATGAGTAGAGAAGGTAAAGTTCAGGGAAGTTAGGTAATTTGATAAGGTCACAGATGTAAGAGGATAATATAATGATCTCATTTTCCCATTAAAATGCAATTAAATTTGAAACAAATAAAAATGTAACCCAAACTCTCAAATGTTGAGAAACTTAAAAATACAATGTCAAATAAATGTCTCAAAAAAGAAATTATAATAGGTATTAGAAAATATTTAGAATTGGCTGACAATGAAACTCATGTACCAAATGTGATACTGTGATTTATAATAAAAAATATGTATTTGATCTTCACCCCAGTTCCTGGCAGACCTCCTAAAACTCTGTAACATCCTAAGTGTTTAGAGTGACAAAGGTTTCTTTTTTTGTGTTAAAGAGGTGACTTGGAAAGCCCCTAGGTAACCTAAAGATGAGGCTGGTTGCCAAGGTGAGAACTTTCAGTCCAGCACTCCTATCTCTCTACCTCCACTGGGGAGGGCAGAGGCCTGGAAATTGAGTTCTATCACCAATGGCTAATGATTTAATCAATCCTACCTATGTATTGATGCCTCCATAAAAACCCAAGAGGACTAGATTCAGAGAGCTTCAGGGCTCTGAACACATGGAGATTCCAGGTGAGTGGTGCACTCAGAGAACATGGAGTTCTTGTGCCCCTTCCCACATACCAGGCCCTATGCATCTGGCTGTTCCTGAGTTATACCCTTTTATAATAAACTGGTGACCTAGTAAGTAAAATGTTTCTCTGAGTTCTGTGAGCCGCTCAAGCAAATTAATTGAACTCACGAGAGGGGACTAATGGCACGATGTGTGGCTGGTCAGTCAGAAGCACTGGTAACAACCTGGACTTGCGACTGACATGTGAAGTGGACGGAGTGGGGAGTCTTGAAGGACTGAGCCATTAACCTGTGGGATATGGCTTGGTGATGTGGAAAAAAACACACACATTGGAATTGATGTCAGAATCATACCAAAATGTGGGATACAACTAAAACTATAGAAAAAAGGCAAAAAAGCGTACTTTAGAAGATGAAATATCGATGTGATCTGTGTTCTAACTCAAGATGCTGCAGAGGTAGGGAGTGAGTCCAAAGAAAGGCAAAAAAAAGAAACAGCTATGAGGGCAAAAACAATGAAATAGAAAACAATGAAAAAAATTAGTATCATCAAAACTAAAAGTTACTTCTCTGAAAATAGTTTACACAAGATTGATCAAGCAAAAGGAAGACACCGTATTAGGAATGAAAAGGACAACACTGCCATACACAGAGAAAATACTATATATACCTTTAGTAAAATATATCTGAAAACAAGATGAACTGGACAGTTTCCTAGAAAATTGTAATTTAATAAAATGAATAAAAAAGAAATAGTGAACCTAAATAGACCCATGGCTGTTAAAGAAACTCAATCTGCAGGTAAAAAAGCAAACCAAACCCTTACTCCTCTACAAACACACAAACATACAGACACACACACAACAGGCCTAGACAGTTTCATAGCTGAGTTAAATAAAACCGTCTGCAAACACATAATCTTAACCTGATATCAATGGTTCTAAAGAGGCATTAAATGGGGAAATTTCTCCTCTCTGCTAGAATTGTTCATGGCTGTTTATAAGGAAGACCTAAACACATAAGGGTTTTGGTTGGTTTGCTTTCATATAACGAGAAGCCCAGAGGTAGGTGATTGCTGATATTGGCTTAATGGCTACATTATTTTCCTACTGCTGATGACACAAACTAGGAGGCTTAAAACAACACAAATGTACTATCTTATAGCTCTAGAGATCAGAAGTTGGAAATGGGTTTCAATGGGCGAAAAACAAAGTTGTCAATAGGCCTGCATTCCTTCCAGAGGCTTGAGGTGCCTTTTACAGATTCTAAAGCTTCCTGTGGTACAGTGCTGTGGAAAACAGTATGGCAGTTCCTAAAAATTTAAAATAGAATTATCATACGACCCAGGATTTCACTTCTGGGTATATAGGCAAAATGACTGAAAGCAGAGTCTCAAAGAGACATCTGAACACCCACGTTCACAGCTGCGTTGTTCATAATAGGTAAATCATGGAAGCAACCCAAGTATCCATCTAAGGATAAATGGATAAGCAAAGTGTGGACTATAACAATGGAATATCATTCAAACTTAAAAAGGAAAGAAATTTTGACACATGCTACAACAGAGATGAACTTGGAGTCCATTATGCTAAGTTAAATAATTCAGTCACAAAAAGACAAATGCTGTATGACTTCACTTATATAAAGTACTTAAAGAAGTCAAAATCATAGAGACAGAAAATAGAACGGTGGCTGCCACGTGCTGAAGGAGGGAGGGGATTGGGAATTATTGTTTAATGGCTCTCGAGTTTCAGTTTTACAAGACAGAGTTAGGAAGATAGATGGTAGCAATACTTGAGAAACATTATGAATGTATTTAATAACACTGAACTGTACACTTAAAGATGATTATGATGAAATTTTATGCTATGCGTATTTTGTCACAATAAAAAATTGGAGAAAAATTTTTCAAAAAATACACACACACACACACACACACACACACACACACACACACACACACACCAGTTTAGCCATACAAGTGCCATTCTCCTCAATGCTGCAAAACAAGAGTCAGAAAAAGAAAACAATTCTGTTTGCCACACAACTCAACTATGTATATGCCCTGTCAGTGTATGTTCAGATTCAGTGTATGTTCAGACTCATTTAGCTTGAGCACGTCACCACACAATGTGTCTAGAGAGACTGAGTATGATTTTGAAACAACAAGACCCCTCAACACAAGCATTCTGGTGTTCAACTGAATCTAAAGCAAACTGCTGGATGAAGAATACGACAAATGCATATTACAAAGTGGATTACTATCTATAACACATACTATAACACATAAAAAGCCATTTAAATTTAATATGAAAAAGATCAATGCCTCAAAAGAAGAATGAACTGTTTGTAACTCACAGAAGAGCAACTATAAATAGCCCAAACCTTTGAAAAAACGTTTATGTTTACTAAAAAAAAATTGTACATTAAATACACTATAATTCTATATTGGTAATAATAAAACAGATAAACACTAGTGTTGGTAAAGCTGTTGAAGAAACAAGTTTTCATAGCCACTGTTTTAATAAGAGTATAAATCAATACATTCATAAAGCAATTTGGTAAAATTCATCACAACTTTAAATGACCAACCTTGTCGAAACAGTGGTTTCACTTCCAGGTATATATCCTGTAATAATAAATTGAACAAATTATCAGGAACAAAGAAGTCCATTAAGTGTTGGCTAAAATATTTAAAAGCTGGAAACAATCCAAATGTCCAATAGAGACTGCCAAGAATAGATAACTGCAGATATAAAAATAACAAAGGAGACTTGTAAGTAATGACAAGGAAAGATGTCCACAACCTATCACAAGGTTTAAAAAGGTTTTATGTCTTTGTTTCCAAAATTAAAAGTTTTATTCATCTTTCTGATTATAAAGATAATTTTGAAATATATTGAATATGTGTGTAATATAGAAAAGATCAAAAGAAAAAAAATCATCCTGAATTTGTTTAGCAAATAATCTTCTTGGGTCACTAGGAAGATTTTTAGTCTAAGTCATAAAAAAATTACTCCAAATTGAGAATTAAGATAATAGTCTTCAGTACAAAAGCACTACCATTTTAACCTAAAGATCTCTTAAATTCTCATACAGGAATTACTATACTATGGAGAATCTTGAAAGTTGGTACTATTGAAAGTTAGTACCAACTTGAAAGTTGGTACTAGGATTTATTTCGAAGTTTCTAAAATTTGTGTAAATTTACAAAATTTACCACTCAAAGATAAAAATCCACATTAATAATGTGAACAACTATGCCAACACAACAGCATTCAAAAGACTTTTGAGATTGGGAAACTTAAAAAAAAAAAAAAAACAAGTCAATAGACTGAAAGCAATTAACTCCAGGAAGAGATTTTAAACAATAAAGCAATGTATAAATGAGCAAACATAGCTCACAGCTATGGTATCAAACGATTCAGTGACCACCCAAGTACATAACAGCTCAGAAGAAAGAAATGGGTTTTCCACAACACGTTATGAAAAAAATTTAAATATGTGACCACACACATTCCCAATCCATGTAGTTACAGACGAGCGAAAATAACAGGAAAAAAATAACAGGAAAAATGATATAAAAATGAAGAAAAGTATAAATTATGCCAAATGCGAGAGTGATTTGATGGACAGCAATCAAAAAACTGACAATAATAAAAAACTAATAAAAGGAAATCATCATTATCTGAAAGAAATACAGAAATTTTTGTCTAGAGATGAATTTATTAATTTAAAACACTAAAAATACATAAATTTTGATCATAAAGTATAGACTGTTTTGAAATAGAGAATAAATGTTATCCCATTCCAGACATTTGTGAAAATTCAGAAAAAACACATTTGTGACAACATTAAGGACAGTCAATAGCATCTGTTTATATAACTGAACAGAAGTCAAATGCTTTCACATAAAACATAAGTATCAACAATTTTTATAATCATAACTTACTACAAGGTACCAAAATTCACATGTAACTATTTACAAAGTTAACAGCCATCACCTTATATAGATATACTGTCAGAGAAACAGAGCTCCAGTTAATTTAAGAAACCCCAAAACAAGAAAGACCTTTAAAAATCACACTATTTTTTGACATCTCAACGTGAAAATCTTACTCTCTTTCACTTATAATATGAATTGGTGGGGAACATCACAGATTAAGTACAAACTGTGTGTATTATTAATAAGACACTATTAGTACAGTAGAAATCAGCACAGATGAACATATTAATCAGCAGCCTAATTACAACACTTTGATCTTCCCTTAATGTTAATAACAAAAAGTATGGAAAATAGCTCTTACTCATTCTTATCATCATTATTTCAAAGCTAGGACAGTGTAATCAGACATGTTCTTACAGCACTTTCTTACAATCCAAAAATATTTTCATTCATTCTCACCAAGTACAAAATATCTCATTTGTATAAGAAAATGTTTTAATGTTCCTCATACCACTAAAACATACAATGTCTTTAGTATATAGTACATTTACTTTGAAAACATAATCTTGTATTTAAAAACAAAATGAAGGAGTTTGTCCTTGATAACTGGCTAAAAAAAGTCTGTCAAAAATAAAAGAAATGGGCTTCCCTGGTGGTGCAGTGGTTGAGAGTCCGCCTGCCGATGCAGGGGACACGAGTTCGTGCCCCAGTCCGGGAAGATCCCACATGCCGCGGAGCGGCTGGGCCCGTGAGCCATGGCCACTGAGCCTGTGCGTCCGGAGCCTGTGCTCCACAACGGGAGAGGCCACAGCAGTGAGAGGCCTGCGTACCGCAAAAAAAAAAAATAATAAAATAAAATAAAATAAAAAATAAATGAAAAACAAGGAACCTCAGAGTGCAAGCAAGGAAAAAGCATCACTATGGGTATGTACAGTAGACTATCACTCCCCCAAGTTTTATAAATCGTATTTGATGATTAGAACAAAATCTATAACACCATCTGATACTAAACATGATATGTAAAAGGGAGGAAGGTAAAGGGACCTAAACAGAAATAAGGCTTCTACATGTCACTTGAAGTAAAAAATAGTTGATACCAGTAAATTAAGATAGCTCATATATGTATATTTTAATACTCAAAGCAACCAACCACTATGAAAATTATACAGAATTATAGAAAATACACTCAAAAATACTATAAAAATACCAAGACTTAATCCCAAAAAATGTTCAAGTACACATAGGAAAGCCAGAAAAGAGAAACAGAGAAATGAGAAGAAGGAAAATAACAAACAACAAAAAATAAAGTGAAAGATAAGCCATCACATATTAATAAGTAACTTAAACGGAAATGGTAACAATTCACCAATTAATATAGCACAGTTTGGCAGAGCGGTTAAAAACACATGAAAATAATTCTTTGAAAGCAAAAGCTTGAAGAAAGACATACCAAGTAGACATTAGTTAATAAAAAGCAGGAGTGACTATATTAATATCAGATAAACTAGATTCCAGAACAAAGAAAATTGCAAGAGGCAAAGGAAGATACTACATAATGATGAAAGGACCAATCCGCAAGGAAGACATAACAATCCTACAAAAGTTCACACAACAATAAACAAGAGTCTCCAAATACGTAAGGGAAAAATAGAGCTGCAAAGAGAGACAAATTCACAATTATGACTGGGGGCTCAACAACCCCTTCTCAGCAAATGACAGAAGTATTCATCAGAAAATTATAAAGGATATAGAAAATCTGAACAGCACAACCAACAGGATCAAACTGAAACATATACAATACTCCACCCAACAATGGTGCCTGTGGAACATCCACCAAAACAGACTATACCCTAGGCTATAAAGTAAATCTCAATATATTTAAAGGTCATACAGATCATGTCATCTAAACATAATGGAATCAAACTGGCATTCAATAACAGAAAGATAATGAAAAAAAATCTCTAAACATGTAGAAATTAAATAGTACACTTCCAAATAATCCATGGGTCAAAGAGAAAGTCACAACAAAAAATTTAAAATACATAAAACTGAAACAACATAAAAACAGAACACATCTATTTTTGTTCGATGTGACAAAAGCAATGTAGAGAAAGAATCTGAGCTCATTACATGCTAATAGCATCAGAAAAAAGTATGGTATAAAGTGAATGATCTAAGTTCTTATCTCAAAAAGCTAGAAAAAAGAAGAGGAAATAAACCCAAAGCAGGCAAAAGAAAGGAAAAAATAAAGACAAAAAAATTGAAATTAAGAAAATAGAGAAAATCAATAAAAGCTGGTTCTTAGGGGAAAAAATGCATGAAATTGATAAACTTCTAGGAAGACTGAGAAAATAGATAAAAGACAAATCACAAACATCTGGAATGAAAAGGAGGACATCACTACAAACAATGCAGCCATTAAAAGGATAATAAGGGGGGCTTCCCTGGTGGCACAGTGGTTGAGAGTCAGCCTGCCGATGCAGGGACACGGGTTCGTGCCCCGGTCTGGGAGGATCCCACGTGCCGCGGAGCGGCCCGTGAGTCATGGCCGCTGAGCCTGCGCATCCAGGGCCTGTGCTCCGCAACGGGAGAGGCCACAACAGTGAGAGGCCCGAGTATCGCAAAAAAAAAAAAAAAAAAAAAAAGCCAAAAAAAAAAAAGGATAATAAGGGAATACTACAAACAACTTCATCCTATAAATTTGACAATTTAGAAAGAGACTAATTCCTTAAAAATCAAACACTACCAAAACATAACCAAGATGAAATAGATAATATGAATTGTCCTATAATAACTAAAAAAATTTAACTCATAGTTTAAAAGCTACCTCCAAAATCACCAGGCCGAAATGTTTTCAGTAGAGAATTCAAGCAAACATGTGGAAAAGAAATAACATCAATTTTCACGATCTGTTCAAGAAAAAGAATAGAGAAACTGATTCTCATTTTATAAGACTAATATTATCCTGATACTAAAACCAGACAAAATATTAACAGAAAAAGATAACCACAGTTCATTTTCTCTCATGAATGTAGATGTTAAAAAAAAAAAATATTAGTAAATCAAACCTAACTACATATACATCATGGTCAAGTGAGATTTATTCCAGGTATGCAAGGATGGTTCATCAGTTTAAGAAACTAATGTAATCCATCATACTAACAGGCTAACAAAGAAAAATAATATGATCCTATCAATTGAGGCAGAAAAAGACATTTGACAAAATCCAACATCATTTCGTGATTAAAAACTCTCAGCAAGTTAGGAATACAGGGAAGCTTCCTCAACATGATAGAGAGTATCTGCACAAAACTTAGAGCTAACGTTGGACCTAATGGTAAAAGACTAAATTCTTTCTCCCAAAGACTGGGAACAAGGCATACATGTCCATTTCATCACTCTTACTCAACATACTACTAGAACTTCTAGATATTTCAATAAGGCAAGAAAAGGAAACAAGCGGCATATAGATTGAAAAGGAAGAAATATAACTGTTTTTAGAAAATACTATTTTCTACAAAGAAAATTCCACAGAGTCTACCAAGAAACCTCCTAGAACTAATAAATGAGTTCACTAAGGTTACAGAATACAAGATCAACACACAAATATCAAGTTTTTTCTAACCACTAAAAATGAACATGTGAAAATAATTTTAAATACGCCAAATTATAATAATTCCAAAGAAAATGAAATACTTAGATATAAGTTTAATAAAATATGAACAGGAGCTATATACTGAAAAGTATAAAATGTTGATGAATGAAACCAAGGAAGACCCAGATAAATGGAGAGACACTGTTTTCATGGACTGAAAGATAATAAACATAATAAAAAATGCCAGTTATCCCAAAATTTCAGGTTTAATGCAATACCTATTGAAATCAAAGCAAGGTTGTTTGTAGACATGAGGAATCTTATTCCACACTGTAGCACTAGAATAGATAAAATGATCTTTAAAAAGAAGAAACAGGACTTCTCTGGTGGCGCAGTGGTTGGGAATCCGCCTGCCAATGCAGGGGACACAGGTTCATGCCCTGGTCCAGGAAGATCCCATATGCCGCGGAGCAACTAAGCCTGTGTGCCACAATTATTGAACCTGTGCCCTAGAGCCCACGAGCCAAAACTACTGAGCCCACGTGCCATAACTACTGAAGCCTGTGCTCCTAGAGCCCATGCTCTGCAACAAGAGGAGCCACCACAGTGAGAAGCCCATGCACCGCAACGAAGAGTAACCCCCGCTCGCCGCAACTAGGGAAAGCCTGCGTACAGCAATGAAGACCAAACACAGCCATAAATAAATAAATTTTAAAAAAAGGAAGAAACAAATTGTAGGAAGACTCACTCTACATGGTATCAAGGACTATATTTAGGTACAGTAATCAAGACACTGTGGTACTGCTGCATGGATAGAGACACAGAACAGTGGAATGGAATGAAACAGAGAACACAGATATAGACACAAATATAGTCTACTGATTCACAAATACGAATCAGTACAATGGAGAAATTATAGCCATTTCAACAAATGGTGAGGGAGCATTTGCACACGATAGGCAAAGAAATATATCTCAACCTAAACTTCACGCCTTATACAAAAATTAACTCAAAATGGAACACAGTACTAAATGGAGAACATCAGAATTTTAGGAAAAAAAAAAACAGGAGAAAATCTTTGGGATGTAAAGGCTAGACTTGATACCCAAAGTATGATCCACAAAAGGAAACATTATAAATTGGACTTCATAAAAATTAGATCTTTTGCTCTATAAAAGACCCTGTTAACAGGATGAAAAGACAAGCAACAAGAAAAAAAATGGGAGGAAAATATTTGTGAACCACATATCTGACAAAGGACTAGTACGTACATCTAAAAGGAACTCTCAAAGCTCAACAGTAAAACCACAAATAATCCAATTAGAAAAGAGCAAAAGGTAACACTTCACAGAAGAGGATATACAGATGGCAAATCAGCACACGAAAAGATGTCCAACACATTAACCATTAGGAAAACACAAATGAAAACCCCAAAATTATCACTAAGTGCCTATCAGAATCACTAAAATAAAAAACAGCAGCAATACCAAAGGCTGGCAAGGATACAGAGAAAACAGGTCACTCACACACTGTTGATGGTAATGTAAAATAGTACAGATACTCTGGAAAATAGCTTAGCAGTTTCTTAAAAAGCTAAATATGCAGTTACCATATGATCTAGCAATCATGCTTTTGGGTATTTATTCCAGAGAAATTTAAAACTAATTTTCACACAAAATCCTATAAAAAAATGTTCACAGAAGCTTTATTTGTAATAGCCAAAAACTGCAAAAAAAAAAAAAAACAAAAACCCAAAACAAACCAAAAACCCAGATATCCTTCAATGGGTGAATATTAAACAAACTGTGGTACAGCCATACCATGGAATACTACTCAGCAATAAAGAGCTATGAATTATTGATACATGCGACAACTTGAATGAATGTCCATGGAATTATGCTGCATGAAAAACCTGATACCAAAGACAACATACTGTAGAAATCCACTTAACTTTCTTTAAATGGTAAAATTAAAGAAATAAAGAACAGATTCGTGGTTGCCAGGAGATAAGGATGGGGATGGCAGACATGGGAAGCAGCTATAGAAAGGTAATAAAAGGAATCATGTGGTAATGGAACTGTTCTGTACCTTGACTGTAGTATTAGATATACGGAACTATGCATAATGAAATGCACACACAAGTGAACTATATGCAATAAAAATACACACACACACACAAATGAGTACAAGTAAAACTGCAGAAATCTGAATAAGATAAGTGGATTTTATCAATGTCAATATTCTGATTGTGACAGTGTACTACACTTTTGCAAGATGTAGCTACTGAGGGAAACTGGGTAAAATATAAACAGCATCTCTCTGTACTATTTTTTACAACTAAATTTGAATCTACAAACATCTCAAAGTTAAAAGATAATTTAAAAAACAAATGAAAGAAAAAGAACCTTGTTATATAACAAATAAACTAAAGCTAAGCTGTATGCTATATCAAATTCCAGGAAATTCTGAATCAATGAAGTCTCAAAGTAGCAAATATTTTAACTTTAAGAATGTATTTACTATACTTACTGCACAAACATATTAATAAAATCAAATTCAGAATTCTATTTAAGAACTTACTGTGAAGCTCAAAATTCCAAGTTTATTTTAAATTTCTTAATCAAAAACATTACTGTAACTTTAATTTATACACACACACACACACACACACACACACACACACACATTTTTTTTTAGTTTTTTGGCTGCACTGCGCAGCTTGTCGGATCTTAGTTCCCTGACCAGGGATGGAACCCGTGCCCCCTGCATTGGAAGCACAGAGTCTTAACCACTGGACTGCCAGGGAAGTCCCCATAACTTTAATTTAATGATGTTAAATTACAAGTTACAATCTTATAAATATGATATACTTATCAACATTAAATTACATGAAAAAATCATAATAAAATATGCCTAAATATTTGAGTTGAAAAGTATATAATATGTATACACTAAGTTTAGGACACATAACTGATAATCCACCAAAAACACATTTCTTGAACCAAATTCCACAAAGAATCAAAGGTAGTATCTTTTCAGTTAAAATTCATTTAAGGATTCAAAATCAAACATAATATGTAGTCATATAAAATGTAAATATGTCCTCTTAAAATTAATCAACATCATTCTTACCATCCACTATTTCTGAAGCTTTCCCGTTCCCATTGTATAGCCTAATTTAAAATGTTGTCATTACCCATATGTAAGTACTCCCCCTAAATAGCATGAAATTCTCTCAATGGGATTATTAAAGGATCTACAGTATCTCATGGTTTGAGCAGAACCAACTATGACACAGTGAAAAAAATGTTTCTCCCTGTGTGGTTCTGCCACCACCCACATACAGAGTTTACTATCAAAAAACGAAAAAAGTACTGACACTTCACACTATATAGCATCTTGGCACCAATTAATCTCAAATAAATTAAATCTCTATATGTTATCATCATTTCACGAAAGGACAAATAGGGATATAACAGTTAATTAAAAGTATACCAAATTTTACAGAGTATTAATACAGGCAACAAAATTTACTTATTATAATGTCTATCATTAACATTACAGTAAATTTTGAATGAGGAAAGAGCAAAAAGTTATTCATAATTATGTATCTTTTTGAACACATACAACTTCCCAACTGTTTAGTTTATTTTTAAACACTTTTTAATAATCAACTGAAAAGGGATTTTTATGTTCTTTACTACAAAGCCAAAAGGACATTTAGGCAAAAATAGCTACCTGATTTAGTCTACATATTATGGAATTTCTTATATGCCTTAATTTTCAAGGCTGAGGTTCAACATCAAAGCACACTAAGACCTATTCAATCATATTGTCAATACCAACCCCAGCTGCAGTCACTAAGTGTTTTACCATTTGTTAAAATTAAAACGTAAAAATGTTTGTATCCATTTCAAATATGAAGAGAGATTAGCTGGTTGGAATTTACCACTATCTTTTTTCCCCTACCACCCTCTTCCTCATCACTAAATAGGTGCTTAGCTAGTATACTTTTTTCCAACCCTGATAATATCTTGAAAGTTTATCTCAGGTCATTCATTAAGAATGCATACTGCAACTCCATTTTTTCACAGAAGCTGCAACAATTTTAATATATTTGATCCTCATCATACTTTTAAATATGTATGAAAACCTTACTATACCCACATATCAGACACATTCCCAAAAGACACACAGACATACAGCTTTCCCTCCCCCTTTCCACATGGCTATAGTGGTTTATTAGTGAAACTAAAATACACAACTAAAAAACTCCCTATTTTACATAATAGATGACTAGTGTGAAGCAAACTGTTTAGCACAATTGGAGAGGGAGCATAAATCCATTACAGGAAAGAAAACTAACCTAAATACTATCATCCTCAAAAGACTTCAATATATCAAAGTACTCTTCAGATATGTGACAGTAAGTACTAGATTTACTGAGCACTTAAAACTACCAAGAACCATGCCTTTTACATGTATTAACTAACCTTATCCTCTCAATAGTCCTACATACTACTGCTACAATTTCACAACAGATATATCAAATCCAGGAAATAATAACATCTTTGAGTTGAATGTATTAAAACTGTAAATTCTGTTGCAGAAAATGTTCCTGTTTTAAGGCAGCTAAATTGTTCTAGTTTTCTACCATCAAGGATACCCTATGACTCATATATATATATGTATATATGAGTTTATATATATATAAAACTTTGTTTACTCATATACAGGAAAAAAGAACAAAGTGTGCATAATGATTCAATATGCTGGTAAAAGAGGCTTAACACATTTTCAAATTTTTGATCTCTTTAATGATTTGTAGTCTATGAAATTAAAGAATACTGAAAATACTCTCCACTTGCACTATCATAAAGCCTATTTAATTAACTGAAAAGGGAATAGTGAAAGAAAATATCCATTCAAAGTAAAGCAATCCAAGGACAGTTCCACATTCTATATCCATACAGTTATTCCAAGAAGCCAAAATTCTTACATCATAAAAATAGGTTCATATTCTAGTCACATTTAAAAGGCAATTCAGTGATTGAAGGAGACTACAATGATGTCTTCATGGCAGAAGAATTTCTAGAAAATAGTTACAAAAAATTACTTGTATTAGATATCCTAGGAAAAAAATTCTCTTTCCTCTCAGAAAGTCAGTATTTGTAAGATGTTAATTTGATGAATTCCTTAACCCTATGAAGTTCATGTGCTTATCCCTTCAAAACTATGCTTAAGTTATTTAACTCAGCTCTAGATCTCAGCCTTTAAAATACACAAATGATTACCAGAAAACAAGATACTACTCATTAAAAAAATAAAATTTATGGAATTTCAATTACTAGGTTTTTCTGTTAGTTTTAGACTGATTCCAAGAAAAAGAATATTTATATTTTGCTTTCAGTTTCCATTTTGTCTTTCAGATTTGAAACTTATATATAAAATTAGGTAATGGAAAGATGGACCAGACACCTGTTGCATTCCCAGATCACAACTGGTTTTCTAGAGAGGTAAGATACCAAGAGCCACCTGGTAGATTTATGCTACGAACAGTGAGAGACAAAGGTAAGAAATAAAAGAAAGACAAAGATACAGGTACTGGGTAAGTCACCAAGTAACTTAACAGTAACTATTCCTTAATTTACCATTTTGTCTGCCCGGACAAATTTTTTAAAAACACACAGAAATTACAGAGCACTTTAGAATGGCTAATGTTTTCAGATAGGATGGTGGAGACTTGGTGGGCGTAAAGAATATATTCCAAAAAATAAAAAATCTTTTCTATTTTTTTTAATCAAAATAAGGTGGATGGGGAAGAAAAGCTACAGCAAAACAAAGTATCTACACTCAAAGTACATATTAAGCCTCTGACAATTTGAAAACACACAGTAAGAGCAACGCCATGGCAAAAGCACATATGAAGGAGTGACCTCTACAAATAAATCACCTTCCAGCTGTTCCTCAAGTAAAACCAGTAAGTCAAGTCAATGGAGTTTGCTTTTATTATTTTCTGCTTATCTTCTATGATGGTTAATTTTATGTGTCAATTTGAATGTACCGGGGGTGCCCAGATATTTAATTCTGGGTGTTTCTGTGAGGGTACTGTGATGAGATTAACATATAAATCGGTAGACTGTAAAAAGCAGAACGTCCTCCATAATGCAGGTGGGTTTCATGCAATCAGGCGAAGGCCTCAGCAGAACAAATGGCTGACCCTCCTACAAATAACAAAAAATTCTCCCACCTGATGGCCTTTGACTGGGACATAGGCCCTTCCTGCCAGACAGCCTTCAAACTGAAACATCAGCTGTTCCTAGTTGTCCGGAAGCTTCCAGCCTTACTTGTCAGCCTCCATTGCATAAGCTTATGACACTGAAAAGAAATAATCCTGCACAAAAGTATTTTATTTGAATCAGTGAATTAACAAACACTCTAAAATGTATTAGGATGAATACTCACATTTAAAAAAATATGTAAAATCAAAATTATAGCATCCTGGGCTTCCCTGGTGGCGCAGTGGTTGAGAGTCCGCCTGCTGATGCAGGGGACACAGGTTCGTGCCCCAGTCCAGGAAGATCCCACATGCCACGGAGCGGCTGGGCCCGTGAGCCATGGCCGCTGAGCCTGCGCGTCCGGAGCCTGTGCTCCGCAATGGGAGAGGCCGCGGCAGTGAGAGGCCCGCGTACCACCAAAAAATAAATAAATAAATAAAATTATAGCATCCTGTTGTATGAAAGTCATGAATTTTAAAAAGAGTAAGTTTTAAAAAATATTACTGATTTTATTTTTTTTAACTTTTACTTATTATTATTGTAATAAGTATTTTCACTGAAGTAACTACTTATTTAATGAACTTCTTGGGACTCTGTATGTATCAGAGGAGGGGCTAAAAGCCTTTAGAAATCATTATTTCTCCTAGGAGAAGTATAAATCAACTTACACTGAAAGAGCAGTTTTCTGACTTAGGTGAATTTTTCATTCTGAGAGGTGATATGGTCTCCTAATCAGATAATACACAGAATGAGAAATATATAAATATGAGCCATGTATTTGGTTACAACAAAATAACAATATTTGACATGTACTGAGCACTTACTATGTTCCAGACATAGATGGTGTTCTAAATACTTCATACGTATTATGTCATTTATTCTTCCTAAACAGCCTCCAACCTTGATAACATCATCAGCCACACTTTGAATATGAAAAAACTGAAGCTGAACACCTCAACTATTCCAAAAATACACAACTAGTAACTAGCTAAAACTTCATTCAAATTCCAGATTGACTCTAAGCCCACATTCTTCACACTACACTATACCAACAGTTACCCTAGGGAGAAATGTGTTGCTTTCCAGTAAATCTAACAGTATGGCTGAAACCGTAAGTTACATTCAAGATAGTTGCCCTTTATTCTGAGACTCAGAGACATCACTTAAAAAAAAAAAAGACATAATCTCAAATATTTCTTATTGTTTAAAAAAAATGGCTGGGCACTCCTTGAAAGATATTCTCTACATATGTACCAGATTCTAAAAAAGCTATGAAGTTATAGCAAATATTCTCTTCGTGAACCTATAAAAACTCCAAACATTTTCTTTTAAAATGCTACCTATGTATACTCAACTCTTGCATAAAATACATTACTGAGTAAATGGTAATGTTTTGTTCAACTGTTTAAAATACTTTAATCTTTTGGTAAGCTACATCAAAGTTGTTGAATAAAAGCAGGTATATTACTTCAAGTTTCTTTTTTTTTTCTTCCCGATGCACAGGCTCAGCAGCAATGGCTCACGGGCCCAGCCGCTCCGCAGCATGTGGGATCTTCCTGGACCGGGACATGAACCCGTGTCCCCTGCATCGGTAGGCGGACTCTCAACCACTGCGCCACCAGGGAAGCCCAAGTTTCTTATTTTTTACTGGACTGAATACTTATTTTCAAATTAAACAATTACTGGGACTTTCTTAATCTTTGGTAGAAATACTATATATTTTGTTCTCTTTGTTTACCTAGCTTAATCACTACCTCTACAGCATAACAATTTAAAATTATTATACTTAAAGACTTTGAAAGTGTAAACAAATTATAGCTAGATATCAAGTTACTACCTTTCTAACCAATTTATAATATTCTTCATTTAAATGATAAGTTTTCCAAGGAGATCTCCGCTGATTGGAGGCTTCTCTAGGTTACAACAAATCTGTATAAAACTGAATAGTTTCATGTTCTTAAAACCCCTAAAAACAGTTCAATATAATACAAAGGTCTTCTTAATAAAATATAACAGCCAAATAAACCAGACATCTTGCAAAATTCTTCCCTAACCTCCCCAACAGGAAAATATCTCCCTTGGGAATTTTCTTCAGATTTAAAAAAAGGACACAGAAATTAGATTAGAAAGACAGAAAGGAAAGAAAGACCCTGGGGAAAAAAACATAACAGTGATCAACTAAATGGCTAAAAACTAAAAATTTCTCCTTATAAATACTTAGCAACAGTAGTAATGTCTGAAAAGTTTAAATTACTGGTAAAGGACAAACTACTTCACATCCTCTATATAATTATGTCTTTTCACCCAACATTACCAAAATCCAGAATAAACTCTTCTGAAACCTGCAAGGCTCAAGGAGCATCACTTCTGAGAAAAAAGTTTGTAGATACTAATCCAAATATTATTAGGGAAAAGAAGTAACTTCTTAGAAACAGTAATTTATTTTTAGTTTTTGAGGAACCATCATGCTGTTTTCCACAGCAACTGTACCATTTTACATTCCTACCAGCAGTGCACAAGCATTCCAACTGCTTCACAGCCTTGCCAAGGCTTCTTTTCTTTTCTCTCTCTCTTTTTTTGTGGTTGCTGTTGTTGCTGTTAATAGCCGTCCTAATGGTTGTGAGGTAGTATCTCGTTGTGGTTTTGATTTACATTTCTCTGATGATTAGTGATGTTGAGCATTTTTTCATATTCTTGTTGGTAATCTGTATATCTTCTTGAGAGAAATGTCTATTCAAGTCCTTTGCCCATTTTTTAATTGGGTTGCTTCTATGTTGCTGAGCTCTAGGAATTCTTGATATATTCTGCATATTTACTTCTTATCAAATATATGACTTGCAAATATTTTCTTCCACTCTGTGGGTTGCCTTTTCACTCTCTTGATAGTGTCCCTTGGTGTACAAAAGGTTTTAATTTTGATGAAGTCCACCTTGCCTATTTTTTCTTTTGTTGCTTTTGGTGTCATATCCAAGAAATCACTGTCAAATTCAGTGTCTTGAGGGTGCTCCCCTGTGTTTTCTTCCAACAGTCTTAACAGTTTTAGCTCTTACATTTAAGTCCCTGATCATTACAAGTGGACTTCTGAAATATAACTACTCAAAAGTAGAAAACTATCATTAAATTCCAAACTAATGAAGAGTTTTTACATTAACCTTAACTATACAGTGATCTACACTGAACCCCATTATAATAGACTTTGTTATAGCATAAAGTATTTCATTGTGAGGCCTAGGCTAGAAAAAGGAGATATTAACCCTTCGGAAAACAATAAGGATAAGGATCAGGCAAGAATACAGGTCATGACAAAATCTAAATTTACGCTTCTCATCAACCGTCAATCTGTGTAGTACAATGACTCCAAAGCACCATCCTATATGGGAGGTCCAAAAGCATGGTACTCACATCGTGACTTCTCCTGATCATGAAGTATGACAACTAAGATAGGGTAAGACAGATTTTCAATATATAACATTCAGCAAAAATGTAAATTTTTCTGTTTGAGAAATTCAAAAATCTTTTCCAAAAAGACAACTATTTTATCACGAAGGAAAGGGCAATGTTTTACAGTGATTAAGTTGACATGAAAATATTATCTAAATAAGTGCTATATATATTTATATATATTTATTTATATATATTTATATATATGATCAAAACAGAAAATAGAGTATAACTCTGCAACTAAGTTAAAGTTATCAGTTCCCTGGTTAATTTTCTCCAAATTACAAAAAGCATTTACTCTTTAGAATAAAGAAAAAATATTTACTTTAACTCCTACCAGGATGTAAAAATAAAAAGTAATGTGAATTTAAAATAGGAACACATGGGAATCCCCTGGCGGTCCAGTGGTTAGGATTCCACACTCTCAGTGCCGAGGGCCCACGTTAGATCCCTGGTTGGGGAACTAAACTCCCACAAGCTGTGCGGTGTGGCCAAAAATAAAATAAAATAGAAAAACATGATGCTATTATGTTGTATGAAACCAAAACACTGTACTGGGATCTCAGCCTCCACCACCACCATCACCACATACTTCAGGAAAGAAATGTGTAATAGTGAAAAGAAAAAACAGTCAAAAGATGTGAGTTCTTTTCCTAACTCTGTCTTCATTCATTCTCTTTAATTTTAAGAGAAAGTAATAAAATGTGAGAGTCTCACATTCCCCTCCAATTATAAATATATTTAAGGAAACAATGAGTAAAAACTTCCCAGATTCCAAGCCTGTACTGTCTAGAAAATGACTGTACAGAATTTGTTTTATTTTGTTTCATTCACTGAATCAGTCAATCGTTCAAAAAATATTTAATTTCACTTCTACTATGTGCCAACACTGTTCTAAGCACTAAGGATTACAGACAGATTAAAAAAACATGCCAAAGATCACAACTAGGATATCATAAAACTAGAACTGTAACTGCACGTAGTCTGACTCCCTTGTCTATGATCTTAACCACTATCCTCTGCTGAATCTTAAAAGAAGTGGAAATATTTATATGTAGAAAGTTCTAGAGTTAGGGAATAGTAGCCTGATTTAAGCATATCTTGAAGATACAGGTGAGAGGACTTGTTTTTAAGTAGATTTAGAGAATAAGGGAAAGAGAACAATTAAGAATTATGCTAAGGAGTTTGACATCAAACTGAGATGAAAAAAGTACAAAAGAAAAATGTTTGGTAGAAAGAATCAAGGATGTTGTTTTAAACTATTAAACATCCAAATGAAGATATCAAGTAGGCAGTTAGATATAACAACCTGTGTAAATCAGGAAAGAAGTATAGAGCAAAGACATAAATTTGTCATGAGAATATCAATGTTATTAATTAAATTGAAAAGATGAGATAATCTAGAGAAAGATTATGGATAATTTACTTTGTAGATACCCTTGATAAAGATTCTAGACAAAGTAAAGACCAGGGAAATTATTTCCCTATACAATTAGTATATAAGCACTGAGATTTGCATTTGAAAATCTAAAGTTCCATTTCCAAAAACACAGAAGAATATGTTATTATAACATATTTTTGTGATTTGTGTGTATATTCCCAGAAAAATTAATTCCACAAAGCTGTATAAAATATATGGGAGTGCAGATGAAAGAGAACAGATATAAAGGCAGACACAGGCTCTAAGCTGAACCTAATGTGATTATTTTAATGCTAATGTTAAAGAAATTACAGAGCACCAGGAGAGAAAGAAAAGGTTATAGATTTCCTGCAAACTTTATTTAACACCAAAACCATATGCCCCAAACATCTAGATATTACTCATAATGCTCTTAGCCCTCTGCCTGCACTTCAAATTGTCAGTGAGAACTGACACTGCTTATTTTGCTTAGGGATCCTAGGGATGGAGAGTGCTAAAAAGCCTGCAACCAAGCTTCAGAATAGAAAACCTGGTAACTGCTCTTAGAAGGAACTTTCTCATTCTTTTTACTACTTTACTGGACTGTGGTCCAGTGGTGCAATCTAATTACAACCATATCTAGTGGTTGTAAAATAAAATAAAATAAAAATAAAATCCATAATAACCTCAATTCCTTGTTAATCTCCAAACATCTCTTTTACTTCATTTATGGGTACAAAAAGACAAGTTTCTTCCTAATCCATTAAATAGATGAAGGCATCAAAAAGAAAAAAGGAAGGCTTAACCCAGCTTGAATAAAGTGATATGGATGGGTTAAAGTAAAAGGATGAAAAAAGACCTAAAATGTAAACAGTAATCAAGAGAAATGAGTGACTGAATTAATATCATACAAAATGACTTCAAAACAAGAAAAATTACAAGGAATAAATAAGAACAGTACTTCATCATAAAGACATAACAATCCTAAATATGTATGCACCTAATAACAGAGCATTAAAACACATAAAGCAAATACTGATTAAACTCACAGGAGAAATAGACAAATCCATTCATACAGATGAGCAATTCAACACACTCTTCTCAAGTAGCCAATAAAACAAGATGATACAAAATTAGCAGGATATGTATGACCTGAAGACCACCACCAAACAACATGACCTAAAATACACATTTTTTTTCCAAATGCACGTGGAAACTCATCCATACAGACCATATTCAAGGTCATAAAACAAATATTAACAGGTATAAAAGAATTGAATCTTACAACATATATTCTCTGACCACAAGTAAATTAAACTAGAAATCAGTACAAGAAAGATAACTGGAAAATCTTCCCAAATAATCAGATATTATGAAACAAACTTCTAAACAATTCATGGGTCAAAAATGATGTCTTAAGGAAATTGAGAAATTCTTTTACCTAAATGAAAATGTAAATAAAACAAAACAAAATTTGTGGGACACAACAAAGCACTACTAAGAGGGAAATGTATAGCATTAAATGCATATATTAGGGCTTTCCTGGTGGTGCAGTGGTTAAGAATCCACCTGCCAATGGAGGGGACACGGGTTTGAGTCCTGGTCTGGGAAGATCTCACATGCCATAGTTTCAATGGGGAACTCTACCCAACACGTAAGGAAGACATAACATTGAATCCACACAATTTCTCTCCCAAATAACAAAAGAGGAGAAACATTTCCCAATTCATTTACGGAGCCAGCATTACCCTGATACCAAAACCAGAAAAGACCAATACAGAAAAGAAAATTACAGATCAGTATCCCTCATGAACATAGATCAAAAATCCTCAACAGGGGGCTTCCCTGGTGGCGCAGTGGTTGAGAGTCCGCCTGCCGATGCAGGGGACACAGGTTCCTGCTCCGATCCGGGAAGATCCCACATGCTGTGGAGCGGCTAGGCCCATGAGCCATGGCCGTTGAGCCTGCATGTCCGGAGCCTGTGCTCCGCAACAGGAGAGGCTACAACAGTGAGAGGCCTGCGTACCACACACACACACACACACACAAAAATCCTCAACAACATATTAGCAAATTGAATCCAGCAAGCAATACATAAAAACAACAGTACATCACAACCAAGTATGATTCATCCCAGGAATGCAAGGCTGGTTCAACATTTAAGTATCATTTGGGGTTGGAAGATTCAGTACAGTTAAGGTAACAATTATCACCAAATTGATCTATAGTTTTAAGGCAAACTCAATCAAAATCTCAACAGAAATTTTTATAGAAATAGACAAGCCACTTTTAAATGTCATAGAGAAAGGTAAGGAAACTAGAATAGCCAAAAAAAATTATAAAAGAAGAACACTGGAGAATTCATCTTAAGAGATTTTTGAACTTACTATAAAGCTATGGTAATCAAGATGGTACAGTAATGGAGAAAGGCTAGGCTCAAATATCAATGAAACAGAAAAAAAGGGTCCAGAAATAGACCCACACAAGTATGGTCAATTGATTACCCAGAAAGGTGTAAAGGCAATCCGATAGAGAAATGACAGACTTGTCAACAAATAGTGTTCGAACAACTGAACGTCTGTAAGCAGGAAAAAAGTCAATCTTAACCCATACTTCACAACTCATATAAAATTAATTCAAAATACACTTAAACGTAAAACAAGAACTCTTTCAAACTCTTAGAACAAAACAGGAAAAAATGTTTGTGATCTTCAGATAGGCAGAGTTCTTGGATACAATACCAAAGGCATAATACATAAAAGGAAAAATCGATAAATTGGACTTAATCGAAATAAGAAATTTTGCTCTATAGAAAACAATAGTTTTCTATTATTTCTAAATATTTTCTATTATTTCTAAATTTTCTTGAAAACAATAATTCAAGAAAATTTTTTAAACCTGAAAGATAAGAGTACCCAGCAAAGTGGATGAAAAAAGACCCATATCATACCAACATTGTCATAAAATATCAGAATACAAAAGATAAAGAAAAGATCCTAAAAGTGTCAAGAGTTAGGGGGGAAAAAATGGTCACATATAAAGGCTCCTAGAGCTGAATGACATGAGACTTGTCAATAGCAACAATAATAGCTAGAAAATAGTGGGAGAAAGGCCTCAGACTTTTAAGAGAGAATGACTGCAACTCAAAACCTATGTCAAATGATTTGAAAAGTATACACAAATGATCTGAAATGTATGGTATGTATTCCATTCTCACTTGGCTTTAGAATTCATGTTTATCTTTCAACAATAGTTAACATCTAAATTATGTTTTTCTAAAATGAATGCTGAAATTAGTCTCTTCTTTAAGTGGATACTAAATGACTATGAAGGAAAGCTGCCAAGAAAAGTGCTCAATGCCAGCAGAAAGCCAGAGTAAGATTAAAAATTTGCTGTGGGTAATCCCCATGTACAGTTCACTATACAGAAATTTATGCCTGTCAGTTTCCATCAGAACAGCAAGCCAGTGACAGAATTTTCAAGTCCCAAAAAATCCTCTTTATAATAGAGTACGCTGAAATTGGGAAATTTAAATGGATAGATTTGATAGAAAAGATGAACTTTTCAAGTAGAAAATGATATGCTTCAATAAAGTATCACCATCTGATATTCATGAAACTGAATATAATTATTATATAATTATAATAATTATAATAATTATTTCTCTAAGAAGTTCAAAGTACTTCCACATACCTCACACAGGTATGTCAAGGCAGAAGGCTTCATTTTACCACTGACAAAAGCCAGGTTAATCGAATGAATTACCACGATGATAAACTATAGTGTTACTTCCACTAGGCTATATTGGTCTCCAAAGATTTAGATATTAACTTTTCTTAAGTGTAAAAGACAGGGCTTTGAGATAATAAAGATTATCTAAAAGAGAACATAATCAGACCATTATCTCAAATATTCTATTTCAATAAATTATGTTTAAATAAAGAAATATCATATGGGGGAGGGAGGTAAGGACTGGAAATGAAGGAAAAAAAAACGTCAACTGACTGGAAGATGAAGGGACATGCCCAAATTTAGCTCTAGGTCCAAAAGGAAACTGGATCACAACAACATGCAAATATTTACTTATTCTCAACTGTGTGCCATAATATTGTACTATAGACATCTCGCTCAATCCTCATCAACAGGTGTTAGTTCTATTTAAGACAGGAAATTATGATGAGACAGGTTAATTAACTTGTCCAAGATCACAGTTAATAAGGAGAAGAAGCTTCTGATTTAATTCTACAGTTGATGTTGTTCTGGTCCAAAACTCATTTACACACAATTTTAAAATGAAATTTTATACTTTCATCTGAATATGTGTTCAGCTTCTATGTGTTCATATACTTCTACTGAAATAATGAAACAACACAGATTCAAGGAAAAATGGTATTTGCCAGTTGTCTCTATGCTGTCTTTCTGCTCAATTTGCTTATCAGTTCAGTTCAATATTTGTCATTTTCTACTATATGGCAAGCACTGTTCTGGTGCTCAAAGTTCTCTCCAGTGGAATTTCAGATCTGGAAATGGCAGAGTAGACACTTAACCATATAAATTAGAAAGGATTAAAAGTTCTAAGGTATAATACAAATAGGCACCAAAAAAGGGGGGCGCTCTCAGAAAAGGTATACCGGAAGAGGTGACTCTTAAACCAGTTCAGGAAGTTTATTTCTCCATACAAAAATATTTCCTACCGGGCTTCCCTGGTGGCGCAGTGTTTGAGATGCAGGGGACACGGGTTCGTGCCCCGGTCCGGGAAGATCCCACATGCCGCGGAGAGGCTAGGCCCATGAGCCATGGCCACTGAGCCTGCGCGTCTAGAGCCTGCGCGGTCCGGAGCCTGTGCTCCGCAACGGGAGAGGCCACAACAGTGAGAGGCCCGCGTACCGCAAAAAAAAAAAAAAAAATTTCCTACCATTCTATTGTATGCCAGTCATATTTAGTGGCAAGTAACAGGACGGACATTAGTAAGTAACCAGGATTGGGGTTATGAAGAAGAGAAGAAAATCAGGGATAATGTATCAGAACACAGGAAAACAAGCCAAGAAACCAAATATTCTAAATCCTATAGATTATTCCTGGGAGAACTGGTTCAAGGTCTAATGAGCATTAAAAAGGACCAAAAATGCCAACATGTAAGCCTACCATCTTCAATGAGATATTCATATCAGCTATGAGGTGACTTTAAATACTAATGCTATCGAGAGTATTCACCAACCATGAGCCAAAGTCAGAAAACCACAGATAAGAATGTTATATGTGGGACTTCCCTGGTGGCACAGTGGTTAAGAATCCACCTGCTAATTCAGGGGACACAGTTTCGAGCCCTGGTCCGGGAAGATCACACATGCCACGGAGCAAATAAGCCCGCGAGCCACAACTGCTGATCCCGTGTGCCACAACTACTGGAGCCCGCGCACCTAGAGCCTGTGCTCCACAACAAGAGAAGCCACCGCAGTGAGAAGCCTGCGTACTGCAACAAAGAGTGGCCCCCGCTCGCTGAAACTGGAGAAAGCCCGCACACGCAGCAACGAAGACCCAACACAGCCAAAATAAATTAATTTTAAAAAAATGTTATATTGACATATAGATTTTAAAACTTCTGAATGAAGATCATATGATAAACATGCAAATTTATTATTTCAAATAATAAACTAATAAAGCTTTGGATTACAAACTGTGAAGGTTTAAAGACCTTCCCTTAATACATGGAGTTCTTATAACTCAATAAGGGAATATAAACATCTCTATTTTTTTAAAATGAGTAAGAAATAAATAATTCACAAAGAAATTAGTCTGTTTGAAGCAAGTGTCGGGATCTAGAAGTCACAAACATTTTGTACTCAGGGATAATTTGCTGACTACCTAATTACCAAGCACTACTGGGCAGTTTGAAGTAAACTCCTAGAAAAGAGCATAAATGAGCAGTCAAGTTTTAAATTTTAGTTAATCCACTTCTTCATCTGCCCCCATGCCATCCCCAACTCACAATCAAGACTAAATGTAGGGTTTCCCTGGTGGCGCAGTGGTTGAGAGTCCGCCTGCCGATGCAGGGGCCGCGGGTTCGTGCCCCGGTCCGGGAAGATCCCACATGCCGCGGAGCAGCTGGGCCCGTGAGCCATGGCCGCTGAGCCTGCGCGTCCGGAGCCTGTGCTCCGCAACGGGAGAGGCCGCGGCAGTGAGAGGCCCGCGTACCGCAAAAAAAAAAAAAAAAAAAACTAAATGTAAGCACTGAAACTCTCTCTCTCTCTTTCTCTCTGTGTATGCACACACACACATTTATACCTATACCTATATCAATATTTGAGCAATATATACCAAACAATAGAAATTATTTTGAAATGCTGAGTTTACTAGTATTTTGTACCTTTAAAAAATACATCTGCATTTTTTCTGTCAATGAGTATGTACTACTTTTATGATCAGGAACCAACAACAACAACTTCCTCTCTATATAGCAACTGAGGTAAAGGGCTGGGGCAGGTAACTACTAGCATTTTAAACATTTTTCTACTTCAATCATAATCTAAATAGGAACTCAGGTTGTATTAAATCTGCAAAGAGAGGCTTCAATCATGAAGTGCTGACAAGCGCAAGACAGAAGCAGAGGAAATGAGCATCCAAAAATAAGTCAATTTTATGGCAGTTACTGTAGTTGCATATTAACCATAAAATCATGACTACAAACAGACACATCCTAGAGAAGAATCATGATTTGGTGTCTATAAGCTGTTATATACAGTTTTTTGATGCTGCTTAGTTTAAATATAGGTCATTCTGTTGCAACTGAAACTGATTATTTTCCACTAACTAAAAAATATAATGAGAAAGATGGCTTTCATAATAAAGTATATTACTCTACAAAAATAAAAAGTCAGTTAAGATTATGCCAAGAAAACCTAGAAGTCACTTCCTTTTCTCTTACTAACAAATGATTAACCACAAACTATTAGCAACCACAGTCTTGTGCTCAGCAATATAAAGGACATTAAAATTTAAAACATAGCCCATGCTATAAGCAAAGAATTTTTAATTCATTGATGACATACAAACTCAAAATAAAAATACAGATATTAGCATATACAAAGGCCAAAGGTGGTAAAGCCTCTAAGTATAACGAGAAGGGGACAGCTAGCATGCACTGAGATAGAGTAAATGAAGGTGTTGTATCAGTAAGATGCCTTCAGCTTCAAGAAGCAGACCTGAATCACACAACTTATTTTATCACATAAGTAGCCCCAAAGCAAGGCAGCCTGAGTCCTTTCCAACTCTACGACCTTCTCTCTTCTGTATACTGTTTCCTGACTAGCTCTTCTCGGGGCTTTAATTAATTTTTAGTATACTTATCATTATTTGAGTTACTGCTATGAGCCAAGCACTATTCAAAGAACTTTATGCTCATTAACTTATTTCTTATAACAGCTATAAGGTAGCCCCATGTTTAACAGCTTTATTGAAATATAACTCACATATCACTTAATTCACTTATTTAAAGTGTACAATTCAATGGCAGCCATCATTATAGTCAATTTTAGAACAATTTTATCACCTGAAATAGAAACCCTGTAACCTTTAGCTATCACTTCCCATCCCCTGTCCTACTGCCACCCACAGCTCTAAGCAACCACTAATCTATTTTCCATCTCTCTAAATTTCCCTACTCCAGATCTTCATATGAGCGGAATAATGTAGTATGTGGTCTTTGGTGACTGGCTTCTTTCACTTACCATAATGTTTTCAAGGTTCATCTATGTTGCAGCATGTATCAAAGGTACTTAGGTCCTTTTTGTGGCCAAATAATACATTGTATTGATACACTGTGTTTCATTTACCCATTCATCCACTGATGGGACATTCAAGTTGTTTCTACCTTTTTGTCATTATGAATAATGCTACTATAAACATTTGTGTACAGGTTTCTGTTTTGACATATGTTTCCAGTTCTCTTGGGTATATACCTAGGAGTGGAATTGCTAGGTCATATGGTTAACCCCATGTTTAATCATGTAAGGAATTGCCATACTGTTTCCCAAAGCACCTGACCCATTTTACATTCCCACCCTCAGTGTATGAGGGTTCTGGTTTCTCTACATCTTCACCAATACTTGCTGTTGTCTAACTTTCTGACTCCAGCCATCCTACTGGGTAATGAAGTGGTATCTCACTGTGGTTTTGATTTCTCTAATTACTAGTGATGATAGTGATTTTTCTCTAATGACTGATGTTCCAACTGTATTAGCCCCATTTTTACAATAAGAAAAACTGAGACACAGAGAGGTGAAATAAAGTGCCCACGGTCACAAAGCTAGTAAGGGAAAAGCTATGGTTCTAACACAGGCAGGGTGGTTTCACAGCTCAATGTCTTACATTATAATGGTGCAGCAGTTCCAATGTTTTCCATCCAGGGGAAGAGGAGCAGCCTTTTCCAGGTAATTTGTTTTAACAGTGAGGGAACCTTCCCAAGGAGCCATTCAGACTTCTCATATCTCACAGACCATGTTTGGGTCACATGACTCTTCCTAAACCAATTACTGATAAGAATAGGGTCATCATTATTGGTTTAGATTATTCAGGATTTTTTTTGTAAAATCAGGACTCTTCCAGAAAGAAAGAAGGTAAGAATGACTCTTAATCAGTTGAATCAAAAATGTCTACTACAAATATATATGTAAAGAAACAAAACTCCTGATTTTCTTGTTTATACCATCTCAGAAATGAGTGAATTTAACAGGTTTAAAAAGAGTTACCACTCAGTTACTACTGTGCTAGTGTTACTTGTATGAGTAAATGGATAATTATAATGTCAGTCAGTGAGTAAAAGACTTAGATAACAAAGAAAGCAACCATTTCAATAAAGCAAAGAAACCAAGACTTGCATTAGGCTGAAATCTGGCTATGGAAAATTAAGCCTTAACTATAGAACCAAAGCATTAAATATGAAACACTTATTTGTACATTTTCAAACAGCCAAAACACAACTGCAGTTTAAAGCTGGAAAATGACAAATAATCATTAATAAAAAAATAACATTTTAAATATAAGGCTTCAAAGTCTCTCTTCCAATAAAATAACATTATAACAAAATTTTGCATTCACTTTAAGGTTCTGTGAGGCTTAGATAAGCTTTCCTTAAGAATGTACGGTTTAACTTAAAACAACTTTAAGTACTATTTTATATTACTTTAGCAACTATATTAGCAAACAGATTTCATAAATCATATTTTAAATAAAGCACTAATTCATAATCAACAAATGGTTTTCATTTTGCATACATTTTATAGTATATTACTTGTAAATTAGCATATATGCTCTAAAAATGATATAATACATATAAGCATTTGCTTCTTGGGAAGAGATTAGAAAATAAGATGAGTTTACCAGATCATTCAAATATATATTGGAAATACTTTCGAAGCATCTATGTTGATCCCTCACAAAAAAAAAAAAAATTAAGGTTGGGGGAGAAATTGAATAAATAATTACAAGCCAGGCCTGCCTTTAGAAAGAGGGTTTATCATGTAATTATAATGCTGATCATTTAAAAGTATCCAAAATGTCTCCATCATTTTAAAGAGCTAAGCAGAGTTATTTTTAAAATCAAACATATGTGCTTTTTCTGTTTATGTCTTTGGAAAGAACATTCTGTATAATGAAAAACACGACCAAATTTTTCACAGTACATCACTATAAAACCCTGTAATTGACTTTTGGGGTTGGTTTACTCTGTATCTATTTTTGACCACATAGAAAACAGCAATGATGTGGTGAAAAGCCCAAAATGTAAGTCCCATTGCAGGATAAGACTCCATCCTGATTAGTATAGAAGTATCATATTTATGCTGGGAAATGTGCCCATTTTAAAAGAGAAAATTTCAGTGCATAGGAGCCTCCTCTTTTTTAATCAAGCCATGTAAAAACTAGTTACTCTGGTGCCTGGTCTGGGCCTTGGCTGGAACCTAGATGTTGTTATACACAATGATCCCCTCCATTGAAGGCAGCTTAATACTGATGCTCAAAACTGATATTGAAAATAACAGGTTCATTTCTACTGGTTAATCTAAAGGAAGGTAACACTGGATATAACCATTTGACACTGTAAATTAACTATTAAAAATATAAATTAACACTGGATAGTTACTTTTCTCCTGTTTTAATAGAGATTATATAAAGAACTTAATCCCCTCCTAAAAGCTCTGCACTTACTCAGTGACAAAACTAATTTGTCATGCCTAACAAAAGTACCGTTTTCCTTCACTGAAAAGAAGTCTAAAATATCTCTGAATGAGCCCTCCTGGCTTCGTTAATAAAATTTACATATTAGCAAGTAAAATAAACTAAAAGAGGGAGATGGTGTGTGGCTTAAAAATCAGCCTGTAACACCTACCACAGATTTATCTCCTGTGAGTTGACTCAACCATTCCTTCTTCTCAATAAATAAACTACATTCTATGCAGTGTACTGCGGGAGAGTTTTTCAAGGGCCAAGTAAAGGAATACGTTTTAGATGGAATCTTCCAAATTGACAGCCTGCCCACTTCTGGTAGGTATTAAAGGGTCCACAGCCCTTTATGAATTAGTTGTGGTTTACCTAAAAAAATTATGGCCAGAGCCATCACAGTCACTGCACGTTCAATTTATTCCTATCAGAAATCAATGTGTCTTAAAAAAAACTTAACCTAGGGACTTCCCTGGTGGCACAGTGATTAAGAATCCGCCTGCCAATGCAAGGGACACGGGTTCGATCCCTGGTCGGGGAAGATCCCACATGCTGCAGAGCAACTAAGCCCGTGAGCCACAACTACTGAGCCTGTGCTCTAAAGCCCACAAGCCACAACTACGGAGCCCGCATGCCTAGAGCCCGTGCTCCACAACAAGAGAAGCCACCGCAGTGAGAAGCCCGCGCACGACAACGAAGGGTGGCCCCCACTAGCCGCAACTGGAGAAAGCCCGCAGGTAGCAACAAAGAGCCAACACAGCCAAAAATAAAAATAAAATAAACAAATGTATTTTAAAAAAAAACCTATTTAGAAAAAAGTTAAGCTAAGTGACAGTATTCTAGTAGTATTGTTGACTGAATGGCAATATATCATTATAAAACCTATAAGTATATTGAACAATAAGTCAATTTTTATTATTTAGGTCTTTCATAATACAGATCATTTGTCTTTTGTCCCTATATTTTAATTGAATGAATAAAACAATGAATTAACATTAACTGCATAAGAATATGTAATAGCTTTTGCTAACTTCTTGGGGAGCAGTGGTACAAAGATGTTCATAGAAACCTCACTATTTTATGAAAAATAGAAAACCCCTGAAAATCCTTACGTCGATTACCTATATAAAAGCTCATCTGAACAACAGAAGAGTTTCTTATCAAGCTGACTAAATAGCCAAACAAAACATCACAATCAGACACCTGCTCTCCCAGTAAGAAATACGTGAAAGGCTTAACTGGGCTACAAGGGAAGTCACCAAGATAAGAATTAGAGGGAAAGACTTGACCCAGCCATGTCAGTCCTAGTCCAATTCCTTGCAATAAATTCCTCATCTAAACAAATGAAATTATCCACCATTATATTACTTGCATCACTAAATGAGCCAGCTTTTATCTAAAGTGTATTTATACACATTTTTAAACTGCTGTGGTGAAGGAAAACGGGGAAAAGTTCATCAGCCAACATTTTTTCTTTCATTTGCTAACTTTCTCAAGAAAATTAAGCCTATGTTAAGGAAGGAAAAACAAATTATCTTCTCAATAAATGACATAAGAATAGTAATAAGTGGGACTAAACAGTTTCTTCAAAACCATTGCACGGATCCTTTTACTGGGAAAGCTTCCCACTATATTAACATTATATTTGATAACTAAAATTTTATTATTAAGCTCAAAGTATTAAGACATTATTAATTCTAAACCAGGGGCCTAGAAATGTCTAAGTTTCAGCAAAAATTCAATCTAACTGCTGCAAACTTGTAAAGATTCAAGACATTTTTACTTTCTCCATGTATACCCTACTATGTATAAAATAGATAAACAACCAGGACCTACTGCATAACACAGGGAACTATATTTAATGTCTTGTATTAATCTATAATGAAAAAGAATCTGCAAAGGAATATATATATATATGTAACTAAATCACTTTGCTGTACACATGAAGCTAACACAACATTGTAAATTAACTATACTTCAATTAAAAAAATGGCTTAAAAAATTCCTCTTACAATAGTGGATAGAACAATTAGAGAGAAGAAAATATAAGACTTTAACAACATTATAAACCAACTAGACCTACAGGCATCTATAGACCAATCCAACCAACAAGAGAATGCACTTTGTTCTTCTCAAGGCTGCATAGAACATTCTCCAAAAGAGATAATATCCTAGCACCACACAAAACAAGTGTAAACAAATTTTAAACAGGTGACGTCATACACAACCACAATGAAGTAAAATTAGAAGTCAGTAAAATTAATAAAAGACAGAAATTTGGAAAATTTATAAATATGTCAAAACTAATCAACACGCCCCTAAACGGCCAATTGGTCGAAGAAGAAACTACAAGAGAAATTAGAAAATACCTTGATATGAATAAAAATGAAAACTCAATATTTGGGCTTCCCTGGTGGCGCAGTGGTTGAGAGTCCACCTGCCGATGCAGGGGACGCGGGTTCGTGCTCCGGTCCGGGAAGATCCCACATGCCGTGGAGCGGCTGGGCCGGTGAGCCTGCGCGTACAGAGCCTGTGCTCTGCAATGGGAGAGGCCGCAACAGTGAGAGGCCCCGCGTACAGCAAAAAAGAAATAAAATAGAATAAATAAATAAATAAAATAAAATAACTATGACGAATGGAAAAAGTAGACAACTTGTAAGAACAGATGGGTAATATAAGCAGACCTGTAAATTCTAAGAAAGAATCAAAATGAAATGATAAAGAAGGAAACTGAAATCACAGTAAAGGAAATGAAGAATCCTCTGATGGGCTCTCATCAGTAGACTCAACAGAGACAAAAAAGGAATCAGTGAAATTGAAGATTGGTCTATGGAAATTTCCTAAATTGATATGCAAGGAGCAAAAAATAAGTATGAAAACAAAACAAAAACAGACAGTTCATCCAAGAAATGTGAAATAATATCAAAAGGTATAACACACACATTATTGGAACACCAGAAGGTGGAGAGAGAATAGAGAAATAGTTCAAATAATAATGGCCAACATCTTCCCAAACTAGTAACAGACAAGCTACAGATCCAGGAAGCTCAGAGGATATCTAGAAGAATAAAATACACCTAGAAGGGTGTGTGTGTGTGTGTGTATCACACTGAAACAACACAAAAATCAAAACAACAAAAAACAGAGAAAATCTTGATAAAAGCAAGAAGAAAAAAAATAGAGAGGTACAAGGATAGGAATTAACAGTTTTCTTATCAGAAACCATGCAAGCAACAAGAGAACGAAGTGAAATATTTAAAGTGTTGAAAGGAAAAAACCAACCAACCTAGAATTCTATATCCGGAGAAATTATCCTTTAAAAGTAAAGAAGGAATACTAAGGACTTTCACAGACAAAGAAAAACTAAGAAATTTCATCACCAGCAGACTACCCTGCAAGAAATGTTCTCCAGGCAAAATTTTAAAAGGAAGAAAAGAAAAAAGGGGGGAAATAGAAAATACAGGAACCAGTTTAAAAAGAAAAAGAAAAAGTATTTTTAAGTGAGAGAAGACCTGATATGTTTATATCAGAACAATAAATGTAAACAGGGCAAACTTACCTATTGAAAGAAAAAAAAAAATCTTAATTACATTAATTTGAATTGAAATTTCCCCTATGAAGTGTTTGGCTGAGAAGACAATAGCTATAATTAAAGTGTTCCTTGGCATACATACAATTATTTCAAGACCAGTATATTTCCTCAAGAGAATTTTTATTCTTTTGATTAATGCAGTATTTTTTAAGTGAACTGAATACATACAGTACAAAAAAGCACACAATAGACACCTAACATTATCAGTTTACTGTAAATGATCATAAATTTTAATAAAACCATACTAAATGACTAATTACATTTAGAGATTTTCTTAAGACCTTATATCTGTTTCATTCCATATTAAATTTCAATTCCATTTTATGGTGTCACAAAAATAAACATGTGCATTCCATTGTTTATGGAGAGTTTTGTTTATTTTCTTTTTTTTTTTTTTTGGCGGTACACGGGCCTCTCACCGTTGTGGCACCTCCCGTTGCGAAGCATAGGCTCTGGACGCGCAGGCTCAGCGGCCATGGCTCACAGGCCCAGCCGCTCTGCGGCATGTGGGATCTTCCCGGACCAGGGCACGAACCCGCGTCCCGTGCATCGGCAGGCGGACTCTCAACCACTGTGCCACCAGGGAAGCCCTATGTAGAGTTTTTCTAAATTGTTAATGGACGGAGAATGCTTAAACTGAACTTTGTCCCGTCGAATATAAGCAACTAACAATTGTTGTGGCTAATTTAGTAACATCTAGCATGACTTCAGTAGATGAGGTCTTAAAATATTTTTTATAATTTTTTAACCTTTCTATCTCCTAGGATGTAAGTCTTCTTAGCAATCACAGCTTTCAAGTAAGCAAGAAAGGACTGCACATTGAGCAATACTGATAATACCTTTAAACACATTAAGGTTAAAGTCAAGTAATTTTTAAAAATCCTTAAATATGCAAAGCACACCAAATTAGGGTTTCTACCTCCTGTCTTTGGAAATAATTCTTCAGAAAAAGTACAAATGATGTCACATGAAAAACCACATAAAATTTGTGTGGTCCTTGCAGCAATCTAATGAAAATTACACCATTTCTTTTAGTGGAAGTTCTGAATATATTATGCATGCAAGATATTATGTTTGATCAATTAATCTCTTGAAAATAGTTAAAAACAAGACTACACTAAAGGAAAAAAACAATGCATGTGTGAAGAAGATAGAAATATCAATATGTTAAAATTTGTCTTCTTAAGGTGATTAAAAATGAACTTTTGTATGCCTTTTGCCCAAATATAAATCAAATTTCTTTTCTTCCCAAAATTATCTTTCAGAAAAAGAGTTGTCTCATCTTAGAATTCTAACAAAGGTTCTCCTGTTACAGGGCACTCTACCACGATATTTTATTTAGAATCAAAAAAGTATAATTTGGGAAACATACAGGAGCCTGAATCAACCTCACTCAATACTAGTTCTGGAAGCTTATAAAAGTCACCGAACAAAATTAAGATTTAAAAAATAGAGAGAGAAAAAGAGAGAGAGAGAAGCAACAAGGTAATTCAATACAAGTTTAATTGTTATTCCTGGGAGAATTACTTCAAAATTAGAAATGCTAGATGTTACTGTAAAAAAAAATTTTTTAATGCTAAAAAAGAAATAGATCAAAGTACTTATCATGTAGACACCACAAAGAATAAATAGTTACTTAGGATTTGGTAAAAATTTCTAATTATTACATTAAATTATGCTGTACCTCGATCAAGAATCTTAAACACAGCTCTAGCACAGATGAAGATATTAAAGTCAGGTGCATGTGAACAATTTGAAGATTCACAAAATTTAAATGGGAAAATCACATTTCTAAATTACTTTTATTTATATAATAATTTAAATGTGTACAATGAAATTATCATGCACAGAAATTTTAGGACATCTATATCCCTCGTAGTTTTCACACTCAAGTTGGTAAAAATTCTTCAATCTTCTCATCCAGTACAAAGGAATTTGCCTTATATTCAGGGACACTATACTCAGGTATACATACCAACTTAAAAGCATAAGATGAAAACTGTATTTTCAAACATTAACAGAGAGCCATCATGGAAATTCTTCTTTACTAAAACTGTTGACAAATTTAATACAATAGTATTAATGAAAAGGCTGACTAAGGCTTCCCTCGTGGCTCAGTGGTTAAGAATTTGCCTGCCAATGCAGGGAACACGGATTCGAGCCCTGGTCTGGGAAGATCCCACATGCCGCAGAGCAACTAAGCCAGTGCGCCACAACTACCGAGCCTGCGCTCTAGAGCCCGTGAGCCACAACTACTGAGCCTGAGTGCCACAACTACTGAAGCCCGTGTGCCTAGAGCCCACGCCTGGCAACAAGAGAAGCCACGGCAATGAGAAGCTGGCGCACCGCAACGAAGAGTAGCCCCGGCTTGCCTCAACTAGAGAAAGCCCGCCTGCAGCAACGAAGACCCAACGCAGCCAAAAATAAATACATTTTTTTAAAAAGGCTGACTATGCCACACATATCTCAGATTCTAATTTATAAAATAGGTCTAGAGTGAAAACAAAATATTTTCTTTAATTCTCTCTCTACCACATTCATACATAAATACATATATGCACACACTCTTGCACATGCATTAAGTGTACTGTTTTTATTTTAAGCTTTAAAATGATCCGAACATTAGAGTATGTCAGGGCAGTTAATTGATATTTATTCAATTAAAAATATATAAATAAAAAAAGATATTAGGGGATGGTGATTAGGAGAATTTAGTTAATATTCCAAACACTTAAGTGTCTAATTAATTTATCTCCTTTGAACTCTCAAACTGTGGTAGTTTACATAATGGGCTCCATGTCTCCAGCCACAACACTGCCACGGCCTCACTGTGGGTGGAGTGTACTTCTCTGCCTCTTGACTTCAAATTGGCCATGTGAAATTTTTTTGCGAATGACAAATGGGCAGAAGTGACAAAATGTGCCAGTTATAAACCAAGGCCTGAAGAGGCCCTCTGGAGACTCTGCCATCACCAAAACAAGAACATTCCCTAGGTACCCCATGAAATAAAGAGGAAAGTCAAGGGGAGTAGAGCTGCCCCCGCCTACCCACACGTGTGCAGTCAGAAGCAGAGCTGACTGAGTAAGCCCAGTCAACTGATAAACAAATAGGCTGTGTTTGGGGACATTGTTGCAATAGCAAAATGAGTTATAGGTAGACTATTCTCTTTGGCACCAACTGAAACATCAACAATAGAAAATTATTCTCTTTCCATAGAATCAAATACCTTGATTTCCAAACATACAACCAAATGGGAATAAAATTGTTAAAGTAAACACACCACTGAAAAATATTAGATTTTTCCTTTCACTATCTCCATAATTGTATGAAGTCATAATCCTGCTGCTGTGACAAATGACAGACTCAGAAACCCAAACAATTTATATCTTATAACTCCAATAAACACATTTAGGAAAAAAATCAGAGGCATGTGAGGAACACTGCAATTAATACCTGTAAATCATCCAAACTATGAAAATTCAAACAAATTTTAATGATAAATGATGTGTTTTTCCATGGCTTAGCATCTAAGTAAACACATGGTTTGTATACCTCCTAACACGGTAAAGAAAAAGACACCTCATCCAACGTAAAAGTACAGTTGAAATGCCTTAGAATATTTTTAAATGAATGATGAAGGTAAACTGGAGGTCATTTAAAATATAATCTCCCTAACATAACCACAACACTTTCTTGTATAAATCAACATATGAATTTTTTCTCATTCTGAGCTATTATACAAATGTATAGTTCACCTATTTTCAAAGAAGTATTTAAAGTAAACTATAAGAAAGGAACAGATAAACAAAAACCGACACTATTCAACAAATCTAAAAGGCTAGATAACTAAGAAGATAGTTGTGATAGTTTCGGAAGGAAAATTATTTCAGACAACCTAGTCTGAGTTAAAAAACTGAACACAGATCTTTGTTTTGAACATCATGCCAATTAAACTTAAAAGAAAAGCATATTGGTTATGTGGCTGCCATTGTCTTACCTAATAAAATGAAGCACAAGCGTCTGTCAGGAAAATATAACTTTTTTTCAAATCTTCAAAAGGACAGGGTCATGCAGGGCTTTTTGATAGGGAAACGGGAGCATTGTAACTGAAGGTATTGTTCTGTAAAGTCACTCATCTAAGGACCCAAGTAAGTAAAGCCTGGGTATGTCATACTACCATCAACATACCTGGGAAAAAGATAAAGAAATTAGAGTAGCATTTACTAAAATGTGTTTCAGGGAACGCAAACTGCAAAACATCTTAATAGGTGTGGTGAAAACAAAAAAACGGTGGATAAACTAAGTTTGGGAAACCTAGATTTAAAACAACAGTTTCGTTACTGCAGGACTACTCAGAGCCTTTAATAGAGTACACATAGTGTTAAGCACCAAAAATACCACTTTCCTCAAACTTATTTAACCTTAGCAGCTTTTCTTCAAGAAGCACCTAAAGGGATGCCCGACTCAGGGCATTTAAGAAAAGGCTAATGTTGAGGAAGGACTAGTTCTGCAGACTATGCCACTTTAATTATTAACGTCATCACTCTGTTATAAAGCAGAAACTAACACACCATTGTAAAGCAATTATACTCCAATAAAGATGTTAAAAAAAGTTATTAACATCACTAGTATTGTTGTGTCATCGTAACTATCATGACAGGTACAATTTGAGAGTCACTAAGTATTGAATATTATTCACATACATTATTCCTACTTAAACAGGACTATCTGTCAATCCTTAAAAGTATCGTCTCCTCTCACACTTGTATGCTTAGCAGAGACAATTCTGTCTACAGGGAACCCTTTCCCAGGTCTCTCAGATAGGCAACTAGTCAAACTTCAAGCTTCACAATACCGTCACTTTATTTAACTCATCACATTATAAATTTAATTGCTTTACACATTTGTTTCCCATACAAGACAGATGTTTAAAGGGCAAAGGCTATTGATCATTTTTAACAATTTTATAGAGATATAATTCATAAACCATACACCTCACATATTTAAATCGCACCATTCAATGGTTTTTAGTAATTTATAGTTTTGCGACCATCACCACAATCTAAATCTAGAACATTTTCATTACCCCAAAATAAACTCTGTACCCATTAGTAGTTACTCCCCCATCCCAACCCTATTATGACCCTTGCCTACAGCCCTAGGCAACCACCAATGTATTTTGTTCCTATTGATTTACCTAATCTAGATACTTCAGAATAGAAGTATCTAGACGATATGGGAATCATACAATATGTGGTCTATGGTAATTAGCGTCTTTAACTTAGCTTAACATTTTCAAGGTTCATGCATGTTTTAGCAAATATCAGTAATTCATTGTTTTTATTGCCAAATAACATTCCATTATATGAATAATCCACATTTATCTATCATCAGTTTATGGACATTTTTGTTGTTTTTTACAATTATGAACAATGCTGTTATGAACATATGTGTACAAATTTTTGGATGGTATTCATTTCTTTTCATTCCCCCCTTCACTGGGTGTAAACTGATGGGTCACATGGTAAAATTGTTTATCCTTTTGAGGAAATGCTAAAATGTTTTCCAAAGCAGCTACACCATTTCACATTCTCATCAACAACGCAAAATGGTTCCATTTCCCAATTTCTCCAAATCATCAATGTTGTTAATGTCTTTTTAGTCACAGACAACCTACTGGGTGTGGAGTAGCCTATCACTGTGGTTTTGATTTACATTTTCCTGATAGCCAGCAATACTGACTGGTATCTTTTCATGTGTATATTTGTGATTTGCAAATCTTCTTTGGAGAGCCATCTATTCAGATCCTTAGCCCATTTTTTAATTGGGCTGAGTTTGGGGGTTTTTTAAATTATTTTTTTGGTTGCTTGTGATTTTGGTGTCATATCTAAGACAGCTTTGCCTAACCCAAGGTTAAAAACATTTATTTTTATATTGATTTCTAAGAAGCTTATAGCTTGAGTTCTTACATTTAGATCTAGATACTCCATTTTCAATTAATTTTTGTATATGGTGTAATAAGGGGTCTAAATTCTTCCACCTGCATATTGTCTCAGTATCATTCGTTGAAACAGCACTTCTTTCCTTACTGAACTGTTTCAGAACTCTTGTCAACAATCAACTGGTCATAAATGTGAGGGCTTTATTTCTGGATTCTCAATTCTATTCCATTGGGCTAAACTAAATGTCTGTCCTTATGCCAATACCACACTGCCTTGATTACTAACAGCTTTATACTAAGTTTTCAAATCGATAAGCATGAGCCCTCCAACTGTTATTGTCAAGACTGTCTTGGCTAATCTGTGCCCCATATGACCCAGAATACGGGCCATTTCCATGCTAGAATCTAGCATTAACATAAAAATTCCAGAATCAGCCCGTCCATTTCTATTTTTAAAAAGCAGGTAGAATTTTGATAGCAACTGCATTGAATCTATAGATCAGGTTGGGGAGTATACTGCCACCTCACCGAGTTTTCCAAACTAGGAGCACAGGATGTCTTCCCATTTATTTGAGTCTTGTTTTTTTCAACAGTGTTTTGTAGTTTTCAGGGTACAAATCTTACAGGTCTTTGGTTACATTTATTCCTGAGTATTTTACTCTTTTTGATGCTATCATAAAAGGTATTATTTTCTTAATTTCATTTTCAGATTATTCAATCTAGTGCACAGAAATACAACTGATTTTTGTATATTAATCTTGCATCCTGCAACCTTGCTGAGCTCATTTATTAGATTTAACAGTTGTTTTGTGGATGTCTTAGGATCTTCTTTCTAGGAGGTCATGTCATCTGAAAGAACTGAAAGAGTTTTACTTCTTTCTCTTTCTTCTCCTTCTTTCTTGCCTCATTGTTCTGCCTAGAACCTCCAGTATAATGCTTGATAAAAATGGTGAGAAAAGGGCTTCCCTGGTGGTGCAGTGGTTAAGAATCCGCCTGACGGAAGAGGGGGAAGATGGCAGAAGAGTACACGGAGATCACCTTCCTCCCCACAGGTACATCAGAAATACATCTACACGTGGAACAACTCCCACAGATCACCCACTGAACGCTGGCAGAAGACCTCAGACTTCCCAAAAGGCAAGAAACTCCCCAAGTACCTGGGTAGGGCGAAAGAAAATAGAATAGAGACAAAAGAATAGGGACGGGACCTGCCCAAGTGGGAGGGAGCTGTGAAGGAGAAAAGGTTTCCACACACTAGAAGCCCCTTCACGGGCGGAGACTGCGGGGGGCAGAGGGGAGAAGCTTCGGAGCCACGGAGGACAGCGCAGCAAATGGGGTGCAGAGGGCAAAGCGGAGAGATTCCCGCACAGAAGATCGGTGCCGACCGGCACTCACCAACCCGAGAGGCTTGTCTGCTCACCCGCCGGGGCGGGCGGGGATGGGAGCTGAGGCTCGGGCTTCGGTCGGATCGCAGGGAAAGGACTGGGGTTGGCAGCGTGACCACAGCCTGAAGAGGCTAGTGCGCCACAGCTAGCCGGGAGGGAGTCTGGGAAAAAGTCTGGAGCTGCTGAAGAGGCAAGACTTTTTATTCCCTCTTTGTTTCCTGGTGCGTGAGGAGAGGGGATTAACAGCGCCGCTTAAAGGAGTTCCAGAGACAGGCGCGAGCTGCGGCTATCAGCGCGGACCCCAGAGACGGGCATGAGACACTAGGCTGCTGCTGCCACCACCAAGAAGCCCGTGTGCGAGCACAGGTCACTATCCACACCTCCCCTCCCAGGAGCCTGTGCAGCCCGCCACTGCCAGGGTCCCGGGATCCAGGGACAACTCCCCCGGGAGAACGCACGGTGTGCCTCAGGCTGGTGCAACTTCCCACCGGCCTCTGCCACCGCAGGCTCGTCCTGCATCGTGCCCCTCCCTCCCCCCGGCCTGAGTGAGCCAGAGCCCCCGAATCAGTGGCTCCTTTAACCCCGTCCTGTCTGAGCGAAGAATAGACACCCTCCAGTGACCTACATGCAGAGGCGGGGCCAAATCCAAAGCTGAACCCCAGGAGCTGTGAGAACAAAGAAGAGAAAGGGAAATCTCTCCCAGCAGCCTGAGGAGCACCAGATTAAATCTCCACAGTCAACTTGATATACCTGCATCTGTGGAATACCTGAAGAGACAACGAATCATCCCAAATTGAGGAGGTGGACTTTGAGAGCAAGATTTATAATTTTTTCCCCTTTTCCTCTTTTTGTGAGTGTGTATGTGTATGCTTCTATGTGAGATTTTGTCTGTAGAGCTTTGCTTTCACCATTTGTCCTAGGGTTCTGGCCATCCTTTTTTTTTTTTTTTTTACGTTTTAAAGAATTTTTTTTCTTAATAATTATTTTTTATTTTAATGACTTTATTTTATCTTACTTCATTTTATTTTATGCTCTTTCTTTCTACTTTTTCTCCCTTTTATTCTGAGCCATGTGGATGAAAGGCTCTTGGTGTTGCAGCCAGGAGTCAGTGCTGTGCCTCTGAGGTGGGAGAGCCAACTTCAGGACACTGGTCCACAAGAGACCTCCCAGCTGCACATAATATCAACGGTGAAAATTTCCCAGAGATCTCCATCTCAACACCAACACCCAGCTTCACTCAACGACCAGCAAGCTACAGTGCTGGACACCCTATGCCAAACAACTAGCAAGACAGGAACACAACCCCACCCATTAGCAGAGAGGCTGCCTAAAATCATAACAAGGCCACAGACACCCCAAAACACACCACCAGATGTGGACCTACCCACCAGAAAGACAATATCCAGCCTCATCTACCAGAACACAGGCACTAGTCTCCTCCACCAGGAAGCCTACACAACCCACTGAACCAACTTTAGCCACTGGGGACAGATACCAAAAACAACGGGAACTACGAACCTGCAGCCTGCAAAAAGGAGACCCCAAACACAGTAAGATAAGCAAAATGAGAAGACAGAAAAATACACAGCAGATGAAGGAGCAAGATAAAACCCCCAGACCTAACAAATGAAGAGGAAATAGGCAGTCTACCTGAAAAAGAATTCAGAATAATGATAATAAAGATGATCCAAATCTTGGAAATAGAATAGAGGAAATTCAAGAAACATTTAACAAGGACCTAGAAGAACTAAAGAGGAAACAAGCAACAATGAACAACACAATAAATGAAATTAAAAATACTCTAGAAGGGATCAATAGCAGAATAACTGAGGCAGAAGAACGGATAAATGACCTGGAAGATAAAATAGTGGAAATAACTACTGCAGCATAGAATAAAGAAAAAAGAATGAAAAGAACTGAGGACAGTCTAAGAGACCACTGGGACAACATTAAATGCACCAACATTAGAATTATAGGGTTCCCAGAAGAAGGGAAAAAGAAAGGGACTGAGAAAATATTTGAAGAGATTATAGTTGAAAACTTCCCTAATATGGGAAAGGAAATAGTTAATCAAGTCCAGGAAGCACAGAGTCCCATACAGGATAAATCCAAGGAGAAACACGCCAAGACACATATTAATCAAACTGTCAAAAATTAAATACAGAAAACATATTAAAAGCAGCAAGGGAAAAACAACAAATAACACACAAGGGAATCCCCATAAGGTTAACAACTGATCTTTCAGCAGAAACTCTGCAAGCCAGAAGGGACTGGCAGGACATATTTAAAGTGATGAAGGAGAAAAACCTACAACCAAGATTACTCTACCCAGCAAGGATCTCATTCAGATTTGATGGAGAAATTAAAACCTTTACAGACAAGCAAAAGCTGAGAGACTTCAGCACCACCAAACCAGCTTTACAACAAATGCTAAAGGAACTTCTCTAGGCAAGAAACACAAAAGAAGGAAAAGACCTACAATAACAAACCGAAAACAATTAAGAAAATGGGAATAGGAACATACATATCGATAATTACCTTAAATGTAAATGGACTAAATGCTCCCACCAAAAGACACAGATTGGCTGAATGGATACAAAAACAAAACCCATATATATGCTGTCTACAAGAGACCCACTTCAGACCTAGAGACACATACAGACTGAAAGTAAGGGGATGGAAAAAGATATTCCATGCAAATGGAAACCAAAAGAAAGCTGGAGTAGCAATTCTCATATCAGACAAAACAGACTTTAAAATAAAGACTATTACAAGAGACAAAGAAGGACACTACATAATGATCAAGGGATCGATCCAAGAAGAAGATATAACAATTATAAATATTTATGCACCCAACATAGGAGCACCTCAATACATAAGACAGATACTAACAGCCATAAAAGGGGATATCAACAGTAACACATTCATAGTAGGCGACTTTAACACCCCACTTTCACCAATGGACAGATCATCCAAAATGAAAATAAATAGGAAACACAAGCTTTAAATGATACATTAAACAAGATGCACTTAATTGATATTTATAGGACATTCCATCCAAAAACAACAGAATACACATTTTTCTCAAGTGCTCATGGAACATTCTCCAGGATAGATCATATCTTGGGTCACAAATCAAGCTTTGGTAAATTTAAGAAAATTGAAATTGTATCAAGCATCTTTTCTGACCACAACGCTATGAGACTAGATATCAATTACAGGAAAAGATCTGTAAAAAATACAAACACATGGAGGCTAAACAATACACTACTTAATAACGAAGTGATCACTGAAGAAATCAAAGAGGAAATCAAAAACTACCTAGAAACAAATGACAATGGAGACATGACGACCCAAAACCTATGGGATGCAACAAAAGCAGTTCTAAGAGGGAAGTTTATAGCAATACAATCCTACCTTAAGAAACAGGAAACATCTCAAATAAACAACCTAATCTTGCACCTAAAGCAATTAGATAAAGAAAAACAAAAAAACCCCAAAGTTAGCAGAAGGAAAGAAATCATAAAGATCAGATTAGAAATAAATGAAAAAGAAATGAAGGAAACAATAGCAAAGATCAATAAAACTAAAAGCTGGTTCTTTGAGAAGATAAACAAAATTGATAAACCATTAGCCAGACTCATCAAGAAAAAAAGGGAGAAGACTCAAATCAACAGAATTAGAAATGAAAAAGGAGAAGTAACAGTTGACACTGCAGAAATACAAAAGATCATGAGAGATTACTACAAGTAACTCTATGCCAATAAAATGGACAATCTGGAAGAAATAGACAAATTCTCAGAAATGTACAACCTGCCAAGACTGAACCAGGAAGAAATAGAAAATACGAACAGACCAATCACAAGCACTGAAATTGAAACTGTGATTAAAAGGCTTCCAACAAACAAAATCCCAGGACCAGGTGGCTTCACAGGCGAATTCTATCAAACATTTAGAGAAGAGGTAACACCTATCCTTCTCAAATTCTTCCAAAATATAGCAGAGGGAGGAACACTCCCAAACTCATTCTACAAGGCCACAATCACCCTGATACCAAAACCAGACAAGAATGTCACAAAGAAAGAAAACTACAGGCCAATATCACTGATGAACATAGATGCAAAAATCCTCAATAAAATACTAGCAAACAAATTCCAAAAGCACATTAAAAGGATCATACACCATGATCAAGTGGGGTTTATTCCAGGAATGCAAGGATTCTTCAATATACGCAAATCAATCAACGTGATACACCATATTAACAAATTGAAGGAGAAAAACCATATGATCATCTCAATAGATGCAGAGAAAGCTTTAGACAAAATTCAACACCGATTTATGATAAAAAACCTGCAGAAAGTAGACATAGAGGGAACTTTCCTCAACATAATAAAGGCCATATATGACAAACCCACAGCCAACATCATCCTCAATGGTGAAAAACTGAAAGCATTTCCACTAAGATCAGGAACAAGAGAAGGTTGCCCACTCTCACCACTCTTATTCAACATAGTTTTGGAAGTTTTAGCCACAGCAATCAGAGAAGAAAAGGAAATAAAAGGAATCCAAATCGGAAGACGTAAAGCTGTCACTGTTTGCAGATGACATGATACTATACATAGAGAATCCTAAAAATGCTACCAGAAAACTACTAGAGCTAATCAATGAATTGGGTAAAGTAGCAGGATACAAAATTAATGCACACAAATCTCTGGCATTCCTATACACTAATGATGAAAAATCTGAAAGTGAAATCAAGAAAACACTCCCATTTACCATTGCAACAAAAAGAATAAAATATCTAGGAATAAACCTACCTAAGGAGACAAAAGACCTGTATGCAGAAGATTATAAGACACTGATGAAAGAATTAAAGATGATACAAATAGATGGAGAGATATACCATGTTCTTGGATTGGAAGAATCAACATTGTGAAAATGACTCTACTACCCAAAGCAATCTACAGACTCAATGCAAACCCTATCAAACTACCGCTGGCATTTTTCACAAAACTAGAACAAAAAATTTCACAATTTGTATGGAAACACAAAAGACCCCGAATAGCCAAAGCAATCTTGAGAACAAAAAACGGAACTGGAAGAATCAGACTCCCTGACTTCAGACTATACTACAAAGCTACAGTAATCAAGATAGTATGGTACTGGCACAAAAACAGAACTATAGATCAATGGAACAGGACAGAAAGCCCAGAGATAAACCCATGCACATATGGTCACCTTATCTTTGATAAAGGAGGCAGGAATGTACAGTGGAGAAAGGACAGCCTCTTCAATAAGTGGTGCTGGGAAAACTGGACAGGTACATGTAAAAGTATGAGATTAGAACACTTCCTAATACCATACACAAAAATAAGCTCAAAATGGATTAAAGACCTAAATGTAAGGCCAGACACTATAAAACTCTTAGAGGAAAACATAGGCAGAACACTCTGTGACATAAAGCACAGCAAGATTCTTTTTGACCCACCTCCTAGAGAAATGGAAATAAAATCAAAAACAAACAAATGGGACCTGATGAAACTTAAAAGCTTTTGCACAGCAAAGGAAACCATAAACAAGACCAAAAGACATCCCTCAGAATGGGAGAAAATATTTGCAAATGAAGCAACTGACAAAGGATTAATCTCCAAAATTTACAAGCAGCTCATGCAGCTCAATAACAAAAAAACAAACAAGCCAATCCAAAAATGGGCAGAAGACCAAAATAGACATTTCTCCAAAGAAGATATACAGATTGCCAACAAACACATGAAAGAATGCTCAACATCATTAATCATTAGAGAAATGCAAATCAAAACTAAATGAGATATCATCTCACACCAATCAGAATGGCCATCATCAAAAAATCTAGAAACAATAAATGCTGGAGAGGGTGTGGAGAAAAGGAACACTCTTGCACTGCTGGTGGGAATGTGAATATGTACAGCCACTATGGAGAACAGTATGGAGGTTCCTTAAAAAACTACAAATAGAACTACCATATGACCCAGCAATCCCACTACTGGGCATATACCCTGAGAAAACCATAATTCAGAAAGAGTCATGTACCAAGATGTTCATTGCAGCTCCATTTACAATAGCCCGGAGATGGAAACAACCTAAGTGTCCATCATCAGATGAATGGATAAAGAAGATGTGGCACATATATACAATGGAATATTACTCAGCCATAAAAAGAAACGAAATTGAGCTATTTGTAATGAGGTGGATAGACCTAGAGTCTGTCATACAGAGTGAAGTAAGTCAGAAAGAGAGAGACAAATACCGTATGCTAACACATATATATGGAATCTAAGAAAAAAAAAATGTCATGAAGAACCTAGGGGTAAGACAGGAATAAAGACACAGACCTACTAGAGAATGGACTTGAAGATGTGGGGAGGGGGAAGGGTAAGCTGTGACAAAGCGAGAGAGGCATGGACATATATACACTACCAAACGTACGGTAGATAGCTAGTGGGAAGCAACCGCATAGCACAGGGAGATCAGCTTGGTGCTTTGTGACCACCTGGAGGGGTGGGATAGGGAGGGTGGGAAGGAGGGAGATGCAAGAGGGAAGAGATATGGGAACATATGTATATATATAACTGATTCATTTTGTTGTAAAGCAGAAACTAACACACCACTGTAAAGCAATTATACTCCAATAAAGATGTTAAAAAAAACAAAAAAAACAAAATTAATCTAATTAATTAATTAATTTAAAAGTTTACCATTGCTAATTAAAAAGAAAAAAACAGGAATTCAAGCAGGTAGAGATTACATGGATCTGATTAGATCATCAACTTACAGGGACTTGGGAGAACAAAATTCTTGGTAGAATTCAAATTCTGTGTGCTGAGATTTATGCACACAATACCGCACACTACCCGGCTCTTCCATTAGGAAATATAAATTAATAATATTTCAAGTCTATAGAGGCCTTTTTCTAACTCTGATATAAAACACAAATCACATACTGACCATGTTAATTTAAGTATAAACTGTTGCCTTCTGAAAGTTCCATCATTATCTTATTCCATGAAGGTATTAGTAACTATGAAAATAAGTGGGTGGGAGTGTGTAATTTGAAAATATTTGGTCAAAGAAAAAGCCCAGTATGACTAAAACAAGATGGCAAATGACTTCATCTTCTTTTGGAAAATGACCTCATTATGACAACTAGCTAACCAACTAGCTTCCAAAGCCACTAACAGTAGCTTACAAAGTCACAGCTGTTACTTTTTCTAACAACTAAAAGTTGATTTCATTTTAAATGTCATTTCAAAAGAACTGAATGATTTCTTCAAAGCACTATAATTTATGAGCAAGAATTACATTGAGGAGAGTACAATGATAAGTCTGTGACTTGTTCAGTAAAGATGATTATAAAGAATGACAGAACAATCAGTTAAAAAACACTTGACTGTGGCATTCTTGGACAACAAGCAGACATATTGAGGAGAACTATAAATCATTCATGAATAAGACAGTAAACACAGAAAGTGCTTCTTTTGACCTTTAAGCAATATAAAAATAATTTAACTGACAGAGGAGTTGTGATATAAATTTTTGATAACTAGCTTATTTCATAAGTAAAACAAGATGAATATTTGAATAATCTTTCTGGAAAAAATATTCAAATAATTCATGAAATTTAAAACTTCCAGATCCCAAGTACAATGAGAAAACTATCACTAATTAAGATTCTGTGGAATCCTGTTCTTCACTTGTATTATTCAAAAGCCTGTCATAATGGAGCCCCTAATATGTCTGTAATCTCATCTTCCACGACATGCCCTGACCCACCTCTACTCCCTCCACTCAGAGAGATGTACCGATAAATGAAGGTAGACGTGGGGATAAATTCTGACTTAAACATAGACCAAGGGAACTAACATACAGACTGACATCCTCAAAGCAGTGGAGGATTTCAGGATAATGGTATATAAAGTCCTTCATTATCTGAATCCATCTACTTCCCAGTCTCATCGCCCACCAACCCTTCACAAATATCAGCCAAGGGCCAAGCATAGAACCTGCAGTTCCCTCAGAATGGCTGTGCTCTCTCAAGCCTCTATGACATTACACATGATGTTCCATCTAGATAGTCCATCTCTTTGGAATTCCCAAACTTATCTCCCTTAAAGACCCCACAATGACCACCACTTGTGTCACAACCCCCTCTCTTATCCCAACCCTGGGACTCCACGAGTCCTGAGATACACTGCAGCAAAATGTTTAAGAGCACAGATTTTGGGGCCAACTACCTGAATGTGAATCCTTATTCCAAATTGAACTAAATCCTGTATCATCTTGGCAAAGTCCTTATCTCTCTGTGTCACAGCTTCTTTATATGTAAACCTTGACAATAATGGTAGCTATCATGTAAGGTTGCGATGTAAATGAGTTAATGTATATAAAGCCTTAACGAGTATAAGCCATGCAAGATACACTTCAACTGTTAGCTATAACTACTCTCTTAAAATTCAGTTTATCGGATGAATGGATAAAGAAGATGTGGCACATATATACAATGGAATATTACTCAGCCATAAAAAGAAACGAAATTGAGTTATTTGTAGTGAGGTGGATGGACCTAGAGTCTGTCATACAGAGTGAAGTAAGCCAGAAAGAGAAAGACAAATACCATATGCTAACACATATATATGGAATCTAAGAACAAAGAAATGTCATGAAGAACCTAGGGGTAAGATGGGAACAAAGACACAGACCTACTAGAGAATGGACTTGAGGATATGGGGAGGGGGAAGGGTAAGCTGTGACAAAGTGAGAGAGTGGCATGGACACATATACACTACCAAACGTAAGGTAGATAGCTAGTGGGAAGCAACCGCATAGCACAGGGAGATCAGCTTGGTGCTTTGTGACCACCTGGAGGGGTGGGATAGGGAGGGTGGGAAGGAGGGAGATGCAAGAGGGAAGAGATATGGGAACATATGTATATGTATAACTGATTCACTTTGTTATAAAGCGGAAACTAACACACCATTGTAAAACAATTATACTCCAATAAAAATGTTTAAAAAAATTCAGTTTAAGTATCACATCCAGCCCAACTGTTATCCCCTGAGGCTAAGTTATGTACCCCTCCTCTGCCATCCTTATAACGTTGTTTTGCTCATCCATTTACCACCTAATACATTCTAATGTCTTTTATTCATTCTATATCTCCAGCACTAAGCACACGTACTATATATACTTAACCAGTACAAGGAATGAATGAAAAAAAATGAAGTACTAAAGGATAAGGCACATGGTTTTAAAGATATGAAATACAGAAATGAGCAGAACTATCAAGCATGGTTAGAGGATTTATACCCTGCACAAAAGCACCTGGCTGAGCGAGTAGGTACAAGCTGAACCATCCAGGGGTGCACCCTGGTGCGAGGCAAAGTACACCAGAAGAAGGGAGTGGTTGTTGTTTTTTGCTTTTTACTCCAAAGGTGTCATCTTCTCACCAGTCTGTATCGTCAAGGGTTTTTAGCCCTGAATGGAACTCTAACTGGTTTGCCCAGAAAGGACACCTATCCTAATTCACAGAAAGGATGAATAGATAAACAAAATGTAGTATATACATACAACAGAATTCAGCTTTAAAAAAAAAAGAGAGAAATTCTGAAACACACTACAACATGAATGAATCTTGAAGACATTATGCTAAGGGAAATAAGCCAGTCACAAAAGGGCAAATATTGTATGATTTTACTTCTATAAAGTGTCTAGAACAGTCAAATCCATAGAGAGAGAAAACAGAATGGTGGCTGCCAGGGTTGGGGAAGGGAAGAATGAGAAGTTACTGTTTAATGGGTACTGCATTTCAATTTGAGAAGATGAAAAAGTTCTGGAGATAGATGGTCGTGATGGTTAGACAACCATTCCATATACTTAAGACCACTGTACTGTACATTTTTAAATGGTAAAAATGGCAAAATTTATGTATATACATATAGATGTCTGTTATCACAATTTTTAAATGTGTATGAACATTAATAAATTTAAATCAAATTTTTCTTATTTCCAAAACTAAACTGCATCTTCCCAACTTTAACTGATTTACCCTATTACTTGTGGCAAACCACCACACTTAGTTATTACTTGTGTATCTTGTAACTTTTTAAAAATATTAAGCATTAATTTTGTATACTAAAATAATACATTATTCAGAGTTAGATATGTTGCACACTGCTTTCCTATTTTATCTTTTTATGGCTGAGAAAGACTAATTGTTCTATCTGCCTTAAAACGTTTCCAGGTTAACATTACTATGGTCACACTTTTATTATACGAAATTGTGGGGCCTCAAGTACTCACTTCCTACTAAAATTTACCTAATACTATTTTCTAAAGAAAACCCCAGTGCTGCCATCAGGTGATTCCTGAGCTCCCCTCCCTTATCTGCCACATCTACCTTCAGCTCCTCAACTTTCACAATATGATGTCAAATCTGTTCCACCTTAACCTCGAGGCGTAAGTCACTACTTAATCAGCAGCCAAGAAGGGCTGCAATCTACGTACCTTTCAAGAATCATCACTGAGAACTGAAAGTAACAATATTTAAAAAGAGACTTAAGCATATGCAGTTTGGCAATTCAACAATAGTGATTTCCAACCATTTTAAGTCAGCATATTGCTTTTTTAACATTAAAAAAATCACATGTTCAAACATAATAGCTATGTCACACTTATGAAGAATACAGACGACAAAAGCTACTACACATCCAGTAATGTTTTAAAACGTATTTGTACTTTACATGTAAATTTTACATGTAACAGAGGTACAGCAGCATGCGTATTTGGCATGACATATTAAAGTCTACATTCAATATTCTCTGAGTACTATTTATAAATCCAACTATTCCTTGCAATAATCGAGCTATGGGCTACTTTAAGATACTCTTAAAACCTATCCCTTGATAAAGACAAATCATTGGAAAGAATGCAACTTTTTGCCCATTTGCTGTCCATCAACCCATCTTCCCACCTAACATTCCTCTCCTCAACTTAACCGCACTTTGGGGTGATGTCAGTCGATAGTAAGGCACTGTAGGAGACGCGTACCTACGAGTGCGTCCTGCATTTATGATACAAGTCACACACATTAAATTATATACTGTCCTCCCTATAGGAGCCATAGGGAAATTTCTAGTCTCAGCATCAGGAAAGAATGAGCAACAAACTTCTTTTAACCTTGTAAGAAACTGAATCTTAAAACTTGGTGTTTCCCAATGTGTTTTTCATATTCCATCTTCAACAATTCTGCATACCAACATACTATTACATTCTTATTTACTTAATAATTTCTTCAAATATCAACCCTTTTTTTTTACTTCAATTTTAACGGGAATCTTTTTACTCACTACCATAAATAAAAATCCAGAATCATTTACTATAAAGACAACTGTAAAAATAAGAACATGTTATTAAATTCTAATGATACACTGCTACCTGCTTTTTGTTAAAACTTCTCATGCTAACATTTTTTAAATTATGAATTACTTTAAAGATAGAACATTACTGAGAATATACTAAGAAGTCACCACCAGTTTTCTTAAATACATTGTTTGCTATAACTGATATCCATTTTATACTATATTCCCTCATTCTCTCTCCTTCCCTTCTCAGAAATAACCACTAATCTATAGTTGGTATGTATCCTTCTCACCATGTTTTGGAATACTATTCTTATGCATAAAACATGGTATGGTGTTGTTTTAAAAATCTGCATCAGTAATGTCATTATTGTACATGTCCCTCTATAGTCTACTTTTTGCACTCCTTTGTTTTTAAAATGTATCCATTCATGTTAGTACCTATTGACTTAGTTCATTTAAACTGTCCAACAACAACCATGCTATGTATTTGTTTCTACTTACTAATCCATTCCCCTATTTGATATTTGGATTGGTTTTTATTTTTGATTTTACAAGCAATGCTGCAATGAATACTTTATACATATTTATTTGTGCTCAGTTTCCGGTCCTATGTGAGAGGTTCTCAGGTTTACTGCTGCTTCAAACTTTAACAAGAGTTAAACTTTTATGTTCTGTAGGCATTTCACATACAAACCTGACTCCTGAACACCATCCTATTTTCCGACTTTATATTCCTTTTGCCTCATTCTTAATGTATTCTATCTTGCAATGCTGTTCCCACTTTTAAAAGTCATTTTAAGTTCTTTTTGGAACAAGGAAGGTTATAAATAAACAATGATGCTTTCATGAAAATATCAACTAAAATCTGAGATCTGGCTCTGGGAATTAAATACACAATGGGACTTGAGTCACTTAGTCAAAGGGGGTGAGCCTCAAGGGTCTCATCAAACGTAATATTTTACTCCCACAATGACCATGTAAATTTTAAGAAAGTAATCTGTGAAATACTATCTAATCATTAGTGGTATTATATTCAAAAGATATCATAATAATTTATTGAGAAGTCAGATAATATATTAACTGATAGACTAATACACAGACTTTTTAGAAAATATTTATGCATAATTACCTTTCTTATCCTCAGTTCCTAAAAAAGAGGTAACTATAAGAAAATATCCATCAGTAATACCTGCATTATGTCATGTGTGGTGAGTCTGACAGCTAAGGGTGAGATAATTACTAAATATGCTTGCTGAAAGATTTTAAAGAAAAATCGTAATAGTCAGCTGTTAACACCAGTACAGAGAAGACTGATGTATGAATATTTTTTTAACAGTAACAACTTCTTATTTAAATATTACAATACAATTATCTTTCTTTGGACAAATTCAGTCTAAATTTTAAAATTATTTGCGAAGTAAAAAGGTCTCTTGCTTTCACTTGGAGACAAAAAGGAAGACAACTACTAAGCTAATGTGGCCTATAATTATCCCAGAAGACCTGAGACTGAGACTGCCTGCCAGACACAGGCTGCACTACACCTGCAGCGCTGGTCTGACCTGCAGTCAGTTCTGAACTGCACTGTCCTAGGACCAAATGAATCCCTTCTGGAGAAGGACCAGGACGCTGAAGATTTCAAAAAATGGCAGGAGTGCGGAGCAGAATGGGAGAAAAAGCTAACATTTATTTTGTATATACTCTTCTGGGCACTGTTTTTAATATGTTACCCTTTAAACATCAACAAAAATCCTGTATGGTAGGTCTTATTATCTCTTTCTAAAGATAAGAAAAAAATTAAGTTTCCAAACAATTAACTCACTCAAAGCTAAAAAGTGTGAAGAGTTATACCAGATTCCAGGTCTATCCAATTCCGAACTCTTTCCACACTATTGATTCTAATGTCAAATAATAACAGCAGCTAATGCCAACTGAGGGTTTATTCTATATACTGAAGGATTCCACAGTATGACATCACAAAATCCCATTGAGAGAGATACCTTGCTACTCCAGTTGACAAATGAGGAACCAGAGGGTCAGGGAAGTGAAGTACCTCGCATCCAGTCACACAGCAAATAAATGGAAAAGCCAGGTTTCCCCAAGAAGTCTCCCTCAACCACTACACTGCAAGCAAAAGAAAGAAACTGAGAAGGCTGGCCTTGAGAAAATAAAATCTAACAGAGATCTCACAAACATTTTCCGGTCTAAACCCCACCTAAAACATAACTCTTCTATATAGAATTCTAGTTAGCAATGGGGGCAGACAGATCTGGGTTCCAATCTTAGATCCACTACCTACTGGCTGTGTGACCTTGGTCAATTCACACAACCTTTCTCTGAGCTTCTGCTTCCTCATTTGCAAAACGGAGATAAAAAGAATCTTCACAGCTGACAAAGGAATGAGATAACTCATGAATGCCACATCTACTATGAGCTAAGCATTATGTCAGAGGGAGTTAAACTTTATCTCATTTTAGCCTTACAATAATCTTTCAAGATGCATTATCATCAGTTTTAATGATTTAGGATAGCATTTCAGAGGTTATGTGGTTTATCCAAAGTCACAGCTATTAAGTGATAGAAGAAAAATTTAAATTATACCCTTCAAAATTCAAAGATAACACAGCTTTCCTCTTATATCAATGGTATCACCAAGTAGAACAAAGAGTTCTCTTAGAAGTTAATCTGAACCACAATGAGATTATCAATCCTATGACCTTTCAGCAATCTAATAGTAATTCTGGACATACAGTATTTCTCCAGACTCTCTAGACTCTTGACCACCAGCAAATATCATTGATATGCAACTTCCTATCAACCATAACTGCCAAGGAAAAGCCACTGTGATTCTCTCCCCTCGCCTACTGCCCTGTGTAACACAGATCTGCATTAAAAACAACATGGACAAAACTTTGGTGACACCAGAAACTACAAACTCACAGAAGGCAGTGAGAGAGGTAGGTGGCAATGGCAGCTGCTTTTGCTGCCATTACTATTAACTGCAAGACTGTGGATAAGTCACTTAGAATTCATGTACTCCCATTTCCTCATCTCTCATAGTGTTACTGTGAGGACTTACAACAGCACTGTAGCACTGTGCTAATTTGTTTACATACATTATCTAATCACATCCTTACAGAAGTCCAAGGATGAGGGAGTACACTCTTAACCCTATCTTATAGATGAAAACACTGAGGTTGAGGTTTACCTCAAATCACACCATCCTAAAGCTGCCCTGGTTCCAAAACACCTAAAGATATGTTGATAAACATTCTGTACATAATCTCTTAAGCTGCAGTAGGAGTAGGTCTTTCTGACATTCAAGCATAGGGACTTTTGCTTTTGCTACTGAAAACATAAAAGACAATCTTACTTTCTCTCACCTTCATAATTCCCCTCCCCTAAATTGCTAATGGTATGTAAAATTTTAAAACTTCAACATCTACTTCCCTGTGCAGCTCATCACCTAGAGAAAACCCAGCACAGAGTAGACATCCCATATGTACTGAATGAATGATTCAACATAATTTGCTTATCAGCTCCTCGTATCAGGCACTTTACAAACATTATCTAATTTTCATAATATTCATAAAATGATTATGCCCACTTTAGAGATGAAGAAGCAGAAAATTCCAGAGGTTGAATCACAGAGTCGATCATTTGCAGAGCCAGGGGTGGAACACAGTTTTGACAAACTCCAGAGCTGTTTTCTTTCTAGAACCTCATGTTGTTCTCACTCTGAAGTTCACTAAAGTTTTAAGGAAAGGCAGGGCTTGTGATAACTTGGAGGATGACCAGGACTTCAGAAAGTGGAGACAAGCAAGCCATTACAGACACAGGAATAAAGAGAAGTGAAGACAGCAAGAAACAAGTTTGGAAAATGACGTTTAGCACCGTGACCTAGAACAAGCATTTAACCTACCTAACTATACATACGTATATAAGAGGTTTGTAGTAACAAAAGTTAAAAACAAAAAAGTGCTAGAGTGGATAAATTTCGAGACAGAGAAATGAGGTCATAATTCATAAGGCAAGGGTCAGGAAGTTTAGAGTATAAACCAAGTTGGAAAAACAGAGGGAAAGAAAGGCTATAGGGAAACAAGTGATAAGAATCAACTAAAATAAAGGAGTCAAAGAACAAAATAGCAAATCCAGTGACTGGAAGAATGATGGTGTCATTAAGAAATTTTGTTTTCTACATTTCAACAAAATACAGGTATAAACTTCATAACAGGAAAAACTACTGATAATATTCTTTTTCATTTAATTTTAATTTAATTGCTTAAATGAAGGAAAAAGAAGGGACTGAAGAAGAGAATTAAAGATGTTTCACAGTTAATTCCCAGACATCTGTGTCTTGATCTACCTGTAACATATCAAAACAATCATTTACAAAAACCAGGAACAAATCTTACAAGATATGTCTAACAAATGTAAAGAATATTTATTAAAATGTTACCTAATTCTTAATGACAAATAACTCAGAAGTCCATAACAATACATTGTAAAACATACACAGCTATTAGGTCTGCTCAAATGAGAAAAGTAAACGACTGATGATGAGCAACACAATCATTATTTCATGAACTAAGTGATAAAATTTGAAAATATCACATGTTGCAAATTAAACCAATTTATTTCTCAAAACTCTCCACCAAAATACTAGAATTTATCAAAATTTTTTGAAATCTCGTTTTATATTTAAATTTCCTGTTAACTTTACCTTGATCTCACAATACATCCATGTTTATAATTATATTTTAAAAATTACTTACCAGAAATTAAAGTTGATGCTTCAAAAATATGGGTCATTTTAATCTTGCGGCTTTTGATTATCCCTGGCACAAAGCCATAAAACCACAGAATTTGAAAGTTTAAAAAGCATCAAAATAAGTAAAAGTGTTTTGTATTCAATAGAACTACATGATGACTATTTAAAAACAAAAGCAGTAACAGGCTCTAAAACAAGCAGCCTCTGAAACAAAAGAAATCTTAAAATAATTGAAGATCCCAATAACAAAAACAGGTTTTAAATACACACATGCACATTAGAGAAAAACAGAGAACTAAAAGTTCAACCATGTGAAAATGCTATAATACCCACAAGGAGGAATACTATTTAGTAACTAAAATGGTATTATAGAGATTCTTAATATATTTAGAAAACATACCATAACTTAACTTAAAAATTAAGTTAAAAATTAAGTTAAAAAAGTCACATATATATGTATAAATATAGATGTCTCAAATATATACAAAAAGAAAAAACACTGATTTAAAAGTTTTATCTCTAAGAATTATGAGTGCTTTCTGTTCTTTATATTATGCAACCTTTTGCCATTTTTCTAAATTGGTATATAACCATGATTTGCAACAAAGCCTAACAATGGCAAATTCTGGTGAAAGCAGCCATTTCACAGGGGGGTTGGGGGAGAGGGGCGGGGGGGTGACCTTACCTAAAGAGGTCAAGGATAATCTTGGATAATAATTATATTGGACTTCTCTTCAGAAACTATGCAAGTAAGAAGAGAGATGAATAAAATATTTAAAGTGCTGAAAGAAAGAAGCCACCAACTTAGAATTCTGTGTCCATCAAAATTATTCTTCAAAACTGAAAAAGAAATAAAGACTTTCTCACACACACAAAGAAAAACTTAAGGGAGTTCGTTACCAGCAAACCTGCCTTGCAAGAAATGCTAAAAGACATCCTTCAAAGAGAAAGAAAATGATTAAGTCAGAAACATAGATCTATACAGAGAAAGAAACAGCATTATACAGGGAATAAAAAAGGTAAAATAAAACTTTTTAAAATTTCATTTATACTTAATTGATCTAACAAATATTAGTTTGTTCAAAATAATAATAGCAACAATGTATTCTGTGATTATAGCTTATAGAAAAGGGAAATGAATGACAACAATGCTATAAAGGAGGGAATACTCTTTTATAAGGTACTTGCACTGGATTTCCCTGGTGGCACAGTGGTTAAGAATCTGCCTGTCAATGCAGGGGACACAGGTTCGAGCCCTGGTCCAAGAAGATCCCACATGCCACGGAGTAACTAAGCCTGCGCGCCATAACTACTGAACCTGAGCTCTAGAGCCCGCATGCCACAACTACTGAAGCCCGCACGCCTACAGCTCGTGCTCCACAAGAGAAGCCACCACAATGAGAAGCCCACTCACAACAACAAAGAGTAGCCCCCGCTCGCCACAACTAGAGAAAGCCCGCGCACAGCAATGAAAACCCAACACAGCCAAAAACAGAGAGATAGATACATAGATAAATAAATTTATTTATTTATTTAAAAAAAAAAAAGGTACTTGCACTACCCATGAAGCCATATAGCGTTATTTCACGGTGGACTCACAATAGTTTCAAGCATATATTTCAAACTGCAGAATAACCACAAAATAACTTTTTAAAGAAAGGAAAGTATAATTGATATATTGAGAGGAAAGAAAATGGAACAATATAAAATGCTCAATTAACACCAACCAGGAAAGGCATAAAAAGAGTGGAAGCCAAGAAGAGAAAGAGAGAGAGAGAAACAAAGAACAAGATCAGTGATAGACAAGAGTTACAAATATGTAGATATTAAACCAACTATATCAATAAACACATGGGTCAAAGAAAGAGTCTCAAGATAAGTTTGAAAATATTTCAAAATATTTCAAACTAAATGAAAAGTAAAATACAACACACCAAAACTTGTGGATTCAGAAAAAGTAGTGCTTAGAGAGAGATTTACAGCATTATATGCATACATTAATATTAGAAAAGATCTAAAACCAGTAATTTAAGCTTCCACCTTAGGAAAATAGAAAAAAGACAAATTAAAACCAAGGTAGGCAAAAGAAATAATAAAATCTAGAGCTGAAATTAAAGATATTGAAAACAAAATCTATAGAGAAAACTGATGAAACCAAAAGCTGATTCTTTGAAAAAAAATGAAACTTATAGGGCTTCCCTGGTGGCGCAGTGGTTGAGAGTCCGCCTGCCGATGCAGGGGACACGGGTTCGTGCCCCGGTCCGGGAAGATCCCACATGCCGCAGAGCGGCTGGGCCCGTGAGCCATGGCTGCTGAGCCTGCGCGTCCGGAGCCAGTGCTCCGCAACGGGAGAGACCACAACAGTGAGAGTCCCGCTTACCGCAAAAAAAAAAAAAAAAAAATGAAACTTATAAACCTCTAGCCAGTTTAAGAAAAAAAGACACAAATTACTAATATGAGAAAGAGGGAACATTACTACTTATCCCATGGACATTTAAAAGATAATAAAGGAATACTGTTAACAACTCTATGCTCACAAATTTGATAACTCAGATAAAATGGACCAATTCCTTGAAAGACACAGGCTACCAATACTCACACAATGACAAATAAATCATCTGAATAGGCCTATATCTATTTTAAAAATTGAGTCAATAGATAATAATCTTCTAAAACAGAAAGTGCCAGGCCCAGATGGCTTCGTTGGTGAATCCTAGCAAATATAAGGAAGCAATTATCTTCAATTCTCTACAATCTGATTCAGAGGGAACACTTCCTAACTCATTCTATAAGGCTACCATTCCTCTATTACCAGACAAAGACACTGTAAGTAAGGAAAGATACAGAACAATATCTTCCATGAACACAGATGCAAAAAAATCCTCCCAAATTATTAGCAAATAAAATTCAATATTGTATAAAAAGAAGTGTTCACCACAACCAAGTGGGATTTATCTGAAAATCAACTGATCTAATCCATCATACCAACAGGCTAAAAAAGAAAGACCATATGCTCCTATCAATAGACAAAATTTGACAAGATCCAACACCCCTTCATAATAAAACATTCTCAGCAAATTAAAATTCTTCAACTTGATAACGAACATATGCGAAAACCCTACAGCTAATGTCATACTTGATGGTGAGAAACTAGATGCTTTCCTCTCTAAGATCAGTAACAAGGCAAGGATATTCCCTTTTCACCACCACTACTATTCAACATCATACTAGAAGTTCTAGCTAATGCAATAAGCTAAGGAAAGGACATAAAAGGTATAAAGATTGGAAATGAAGAAATAAAACTATCTTTGTTCACAGGTGACGTGACTATCTATGTATAAAATTACAAAGAATCAATAAAAAACTCCTAGAAACAATAGACAATTAATAATAGCAACGTTGTAGAATATAAGGTAAATATATGAAAGCCAATTACTTGCCTGCATACCAGGAATCAATAATTGGAATTTGAAATTTAAAAAATATGTACCATTTACCTTGACATTAAAAAAATGAATACTTATATATAATATTAATCTAATAAACTATGTAGATCTATATGAGGTAAACTACAAAACTCTAATTAAAGAGATCAATAAAGACTGAAATAAAATGGAAAGACATTCTGTGTTCACTGACACAGCTTTCCCACTCAAAATTGTTAAGATATCAGTTTTTTCCAACTGGATCTATAGATTCAATGCAATCCCAAAGAAAATCCCAGCAAGTTACTTTGTGAATATCAACAAACTGATATGTCACTGCACCATAATAAAGCTACAGTAATCAAGACAGCACAGTATTGGCAAAAGAAGAGACATCTAAGTCAATGGAACAGAATAGAGAGCCCAGAAACAGATGCACGCAAATGAGCAGGGCAATCCAACAGATACTCTTTTCACCAAATGGTGCTGGAATAACTAAACATCCAAATGTAAAAGAAATGAATCTAGACACTGACCCTACATCTTTCACAAAGATTAACTCAAAATAGTCCACAAACCAAATGTAAAATTCAAAACTATGAAATTTCTAGAAGAGAAGATAGGAGAAAATCTATATGACTTGAATTTGGAAAGACTTTTTAGACACAAACACCAAAAGTATGATTCATGAGAGAAAAAACGATAAGCTAGACTTCATTAAAATGAAAAACTTCCACTGTGCGAAAGATACCGTAAAGAGAATGAAAAGACAAGCCACAGATTGGGAGAAAATATTTGCAAAACACACATCTCATTTGGCAGCTCCTCAAAAAGCTAAACACAGAAGTACTATATGACCCAGCAATTCCACTCCTAGGTATACACTCAAAAGAACTGAATACAGGAACTTGAACAGATACTTAAACATCAATGTTCAATTACAGCATTATTCACAATAACCAAAAGGTGGAAATAATTCAAGTGTCCATCAATAATTCAAGTGTCACATTCACATTTGGAATGTACAAACCAAATGTGGTATGTACAAAGAACTCTTAAAACTCAATTTAAAAAATTTTAATTTAAAACGGGGGATAGATTTGAACAGATACCTCCCTAAGATATACAGATGGCAAATAAGCATATGAAAAGTTGCTCAACACCATTTGCCATTAAGGAATATACAAATTAAAACAATGATGAGGTACTATTACACACCTATCAGAATAGCTAAAATCCAAAACACTGAGAACAGCAAAAGCTGACAAGGGTGGAGCAATGGGAGCTCTCATTCTTTACTGCTCTGAATACAAAATGGTAAAAGCTACTTGGGACGACAGTTTGGCAGTTTCTTACAAAGTTAAACACGGTCTTAACAAACAATCTAGAAATTGCACTCCTAAGTACTGATATTTACCCAAATGAGTTGAAAACCCGATATTTACCCAAGTGAGTTGAAAACATGTCCACACAAAAACCAGCACTTATATTTATAGCAGCTTTATTCATAACTGCCAGAAACTAGAAGCAACCAAGATTTCCTTCAATAGGTGAATGGATAAACAAACTGTGGTACATCCATATAATGAAATATTTTTCAGCAGTAAAAAGAAATCAGCTTTTAAGCCACAAAAAAAAAGACACAAAAGAACCTTAAATGAACACTGCTGAGTGAAAGAATTCAGTCTGAAAAGCCTACATTTTGTATGATTCCAACTATATGACATTCTGAAACAGACAGTACTATAGAGTAAAAACACCAGTTGCTAAAATGGTTAAGACGCTGAATTTTGTTATGCGCATTTAACCAAAATTTGATGGCGATTTCTAGAAAAAAATATTCTGTATGATACTATAATAATGGGTATATAACATTATGCATTTGATCAAGCCTACAGAACTGCACAACAAAGAATGATGCCTAATATAAACTACTGACTTCAGGAGATAACATACCAGTATTGGTTCATCAGTTGTAGCAAACACAGGCCCCAATGGAAGATGTTAATAGTAGGGGAAACTGAGGGCTGGGGGAAGTATATAGAAGTCAGTACTTCCCACTCAAATTGCTGTAAAATTAAAATGGCTCTAAAAAATAAAACCTATTAAGTTTTTAAATGGTTCTTTTTGACACTTCCAGTATTAAGCTTTATAATGATTTCAGACAGTAACTAACTAAAGAGCAGTGCTGTCATATGTATCAATTATATGGAATAATCCATAAGCTCTTCCAGAAATATGCAAACTTCAGGATTCTTAATTTTTTAAAAACTGAACTGATAGCTAAAAGGACAAGAACCCTGGAAATTTAAAATTGTACAAACAGAAGGCAAAACATAATAAATAAATCTGTATTTAACCATTAACTTTTAGGCCAGGTTTTATTCCTCAAAGGTTCATCTTCCTAATAAACGAACATTAAAACTTTAAATGCCAAAACTCTTTTGAATTAATTTATAAAAATCTTGCTTACATATTAAATATTTCCTTAACTTTTTTACACAAAGTATGTTTAATAAAATGTTCTTCCTGTTTGTTAAACTGCTTTCAGCACAGTGCTACCTTTTTTAAAAATCTATTAAGGTAGATAGGGTAGTCTGAATCCACATTAAATGACCTTGGAGGATGCTTTTTGAGGTTTGGTTTATTAGTACTTTTGTGTGTTTAGTCCCCAGACAGGCTATTCTCATTACTTGCAATGATTTATGTGTCTGTTTTATAATTAAATATTGGGGAAAGGGGTGTGGTGTAAAAACAATCATGTTAGAACTTTATCATAAATGAGGGCAAGCAGGCAATGACCAGAGCTTGCAGGAGAGAAAGAAGGGAGGGAGACTTTATGATGAAATTTTATGAGATTTATATAGTAGTAATGATACACTAAAGGTATCAAATTCAGACCAAAATATGGGTTCATTTGCTCTTTACCAATTGAAAAAAATGTGTTCTTTTCCTGCTCAGTTGTTGTAATCATCATCATCACCCAATAAATGATAGTCAGTCGAGCTAATGTAGGTGAATCCTCAGAAAGCTAGTTTACTTTGGATAATATGTACAGTGATGGGAGCAATGAATGTTTTAGAGATTAATACCAAAAATAATTAATTCCTTTATCTACTCAGATTTAAATTCAAATATAAATGAAAAAGAGAGAAAATAGCTCATAATCTGATAAGATTTCTGTTAAATATTTTATGCTTGGGCATTAAATCCTGTGAATTCTGAAAAGAAAACATTTCTGTGGATAAAAGGCATAGGAATCTTACCATCCTTCTTACTAGTAATAATGAACGACTAATATAAATACTGAGATTTATGATAATTTGGGGATACATTAAAATCAAGATTACTTATTTGGATTCCAACCCTATTCCTAAAAGAATTTTAGTGTGCCTTATAAAACTATTCACAATACAATTATATGATCAAGATGAAATTACACTACTCAATTCAAAAGACAGTTATAAAGCCCCACAGATATGATCTTTCACATAACAATCAATTAAAACAAACAAAAAAAACCCCAGATTTTTAAAATACCTTAAGAAAAGATTTTCATTATAATAAGTAAATTAAAAGTTTGATCATTATTTCAAACTGTTCTTGCCTCTTCTATAAAATAGGCTATCCACTAGGCCACAAGTTCTATATATATAAAAGTACAGAGGTAGCAGGAGTGGGCAGACTACGGCACACCAGCTGCCCGTTCATGCATATATGGTTTTACTGAAACACAGCCATGCCCATTCATTCACCCATTGTCTAATTTACTTACTGTCTCTCTTTCAGACTACAATGGCAGAGTTGAGTAGTAAACAGGGACCTTAACAGCACACAAAGCCAAAAATCTTTACTATGTAGCCGTCTACAGAAAAAATGTAAACATCTCTGGTAGGGTGTTAATAAAAAAACACAAATTCAGAATAATTTAAATACAGAAATATAGGCTTCTGCTCATTAAAATACTTCTTCAAAGAGTATAATTTAATAGTATAAACAATTTAGTAGCGGCAGTACAATTCAGTAGTATTTATTTAATGTGAATGAACTTTTATAGGCATTTTTACATATCTTAGAAGCATCCAATTAATAAACAAGGACATAGTAATAACAGATGCTTATTTTGATCCTCTAAAAACCTCTAGCTTATTGGTCTAGACTTGAGTTACTACAATAAAAAGGTAAAAATTTTTATATTGCTATTTTCAAAAATATTTTACCATTTTCAATTTATATTTGCCACGTATAAATTTGTGAAAATTAGTTCTTTTAATGTGAATGGAATTTCAATGTAAAAAATAAAACTATAAACTAAAACCTAAAATTGCTATGTATAGCCCAGGCTATCCATATTCACTTCTTTACAAAAAAAAAAAACTTACTATTTATAAAAATAAATGAATTTTCCCCATCTACCTGATTGCATTTTGAAATCAAATCCGCATACACCTTTTCCAAAACATGTTTCACCTTTAAGAATTTATTGTTATATCTATATGTATAGCTGATTCACGTTGTTATAAAGCAGAAACTAAAACACATAATTGTAAAGCAATTATACTCCAATAAAGATGTTAAAAAAAAGAAGTTATTGTTTAAGATGAAAAATAGCAGAATGCCTAAAATAAATAGTAAAAAAAAAAAAAAAAGTCCCTTCACCTGGACTCACCAATAGTTAACATTTTGCCACATCTGTCTTATGTATGAATTTTAGTACTGACTTCATGAAAATAACTCATCATGCACCTCTTTTAAGAGTAAGGATATTTTCCTATATATGTGCAACAGCATTATCACACTTAATAAATATTCCATAGTATCATCAATATCAAGTCCATATTCAAGTTTCCTCAAATATCCTAAAAATGACTTACGAAGCTTTTTAAAAAATCTAGCATCCAGTCAAGGTTCACATACATGACCAATTTCTGAGAGACAAGGGCCAAATTTTTCTTTAAACAGTCTTTTTGTGTATACTATCTTCTCTCTTCTTTCCGAAAACTTGTTCTCTGGAAAAGCTGTAGGAACACAATTTCCCCAGTACTTTCCTGCCAGAACCATTCAGCAATGGAAAGGTACTGGGATAATGGTGGGGAGTAAATTGAATTTCCAATTATCTCAGTAGATTCTGTTTTCACTATGAAGATATCTAGAATGAAATTGCAATCTTATCATAGCTGATTTCATTTTTTATAAATATATACCTAGCCAACATTCATTGATCATCAAGTGAAAAGTCTTGTGACTAGGACATGCCAGGACTTAAGAAATTAAGCTTTAATACTGTTATCACTAATAACTTAATAAGAATCATGAATAACTATCCAAATACTGTATCTTATAAAAAGAAACAATATTTTCTAAAAGTCTAAAGCGTGCTCTTTACTGGTCACTGAAAAAGCCAGTTTTAGAAGACAAAACATACTTTTTAAAAAAAAATGTAGTCAATTTTTATAGTTCACTAAGTTAAATAAAGCTTTAATCATCCCATAAAAAGACTGAATAGCTTGCATATTACGCCCATACACTAAGAAACCGACTTCTTTGGCAATTTGTTTCAAAATTTTCAAGCTTTTACTAAAGTGTAAAACTTATATTTTGAACAATGCTTTATTATACCATTATAAAAATATGTACTTCTGAATAACATGAACCACAAATTTTTTATTATTAATATAATTAAAGTATATAAATATTTTCAAATTCTTTCATAATTTATTTAATCTTAAAGTTCAAATTGGAGCAATTTTTGACTACTAAGCTGTCTGGGAAATTGAGATTTCCAATGGGAATACTGTCAAATTTATAAAAACAAAAAGATCAGTATTCTAGTGATTCATTTCCAATATATTCTCTATATTGTTAATTATGGCTGAACTCAGAGTATTTTCCAGTGTAAATTATACACAAGGCTTAACAAATAGTGACCTAAAATCTGCAATTGCCTTTACAGAAACCAATGAAAAATCTATACACAGCAATGAAATTGGCATGCAAATAAAAGAACTGTCAAGACATGTATCCCTAAAAATAAGCCTACAATAACTATTTTAAAGGCTGTGTGTGGTCTCACCCATATATTTTGGCAAGATGCACTTTCTCCAACCACAGCTAGATTCATCCAAATGCAGTGGCACTGGAGAGCCTCTGTCTCACCTGTCAAAGTTGAAGAACGTTGTTCCAAAGACCACCATGAGTCCATGGAGAAAAGCCACAATGCTACAGCTGTTATTGATAAGCAGTCTCTTAAGGAGAAAATACTTCAAACAATTAAGCAAATCAGCCTTAATAGAGATATAGACAGATAGACAATATATTAATGTTTAAATGGTGAGATGACAAATACCATGCCAGGTCAGAAACAGTGACAACTTATATACTGGAATACTAAGGAATCTTTCATAAGTAACACTAACTTAATAGTCTTTTCTATTCTTTATCTAATACAATTTCTATACATTATTTACCAATTCAAAAGAACTATTATGTTTCCCTTATTTAAATATTTTAAAACCTCAAAATTCATCTAAATTACTAAGGTACTAAATTCATCAAAATTACTAAAGTCTGACAGTTAAGAGCACAGAAGATTAAGACTTAAAAACAGAAACCCTAAATATATTAAAACCTGATTTTTTTTTAGAAGATATCTTTGTATCTTTTTCAACCACATTATAAAAGCAGTTTTCTGCTTTAGATTAACCCCCCCCCCTTTAGTAAAGTATATAAACTGGTCAGGTAAGCTACAGGTAGGTTAAGATAAATAAAACGAAAGAGCAAGAAAAACAATTACTTTGAAAAGAAAAATGCTTCAGTGAACAATTCAAGCCCCATCTCAAACCTGGCAATAAAAAACAACTTAAAGCAAAATGTAAAGAAATATACCTGGCTGGGTGAAAAGTATAAATGATCGTGATGAACATCTCATAATTTAACTTATTTTTCCTACTAGATGACAATGTCCTCGAACCCTATATAATACTGCAACAATTCAATCAAAAAAGAAAAAGGGTGCCTTTTTGTGCCTTTTCCAGGAAAGTGAATATCCAAAAAGTTCTCATTATAAGAGAGCTTCACCTACAAACAAGTCCCATAGCACAAAGGCTCCAATGTACTATGATGTCCCACACTTTCATTTACTATATTCTCTAAGTACAAAGGTTCCAAAAAGATTAGTTTCACTTTTCCCTAGATATATTTAGTATGTTAACTAGTATAGTTGGGATATTATTTTCCTTTGGTTTTGTCAGTAGCATGTCTGATATAAATTTTATTAAGTGGTAGTATATGTAACATTGCATTGTGGGTAGTAGTTTCCTGCTTTACCCTAGCCACATCCTCAGCTGTCATACTGAGCATGTTTCGCATATTTTCTGCAAGTTCTCGACTTTTTTTTCTTCTTAGAAAAATGACAGCAGAAGATGAATTGTTCTAATAATTATAAGAAACATGAATTATTTATACAGTTACATTAAACAAGTATGGATCACTGTGTACTTTGAAAAACAGTCAAAGGGAGAAAAAAGTAATCCTCATAATTAAAGGGCTAAATTCATGTGAAACAATGTAACAGTAAATTAACACAGAGGAAGGAATTAAAAAATGTTAAAAGAAATCTCTGTAATCAGATGCCAATACCATCTAACAAATGAGGTGTACTATAACAAGATATAACAATGATTTGCCTTGAATGTTAGAAGCTTCAAACCTGTAACGTATTCATTAGTGAAGATTAATGTCAATATCCCCTACGAGAACCTTAAGAATCTACTTTGAGATTTTATAAATGTCAAAACAGAGAAAGAGAAACCAAAAAAGCCTGGAGGAGAGAGGGAAGAAAGGGGGAGGAGTGGAAGGGGAGAGAGAAGGGGAGAGAGAAGGGGAGAGAGAGAGACACAAAAGTTAACTACTTTCTCTTTTGGCATCCAACTTCCACATTATCTCACATTAGACAGAGAGCTGCTAATACTAACCAAATGAAGTTGTTCAAACAATCATGGATATGGTAGTGCTTTGGGTTTTTACAAAATTTAAAGAAACTGAGGAGAAAAACAAAGAATACTCTGATTACAAAAAATACCACTTTTTTTAGTATATATATACATACACACACATATATATGTAAATTTTTTTAAGTACCAAAAAATAATACCTTGTACACACATACAACCACACATGTGTGTGCAGGTGTGAACATGGATATATACCCCATTAAAATAAGGAAGTGTAATTAAATCTCTCATAATCATAATTTAAAATAGCAATAAAATTATACATATTTTACTAATGTAAAAATTTTTCAAAGCATCAATAAAAGGCCCAATAAATGCTATGTAAGTCTCAATAGCTATACATCAAATCCAAATAAAATTGTCACACACCAAGTTGAAGCAATAAATTAAGAAAATTCCTTGCTGAAACCTCATAATCAATGAGAACATTTTAAGCCAAAATAGGATTTCTACAATTTATAAAATTCCTACATCAAACCTATTTTGCTTCTATTGTTTTCAATTAAAAGAAAAATAGAACAGCAACAAAAATAAGTTTAAAACAATCAAAAAAAAATAGAAATGGGCACAAGACTGGTATTGATAAAACTACTGTATTATAATAGGATCATTAATTCAGAAAATTAAAAATGATTCAAAAGGTAACAATGAAGATATATATGTAGCATTTAAAACATTACAGTCTTATATCATATAACAATATACAATGTAAAAAATTCAACCACTGTTGACAAACTTATTAAATACAAGGCAATGGGAAAACAAATAACTAACTTCTTTACTTTTCGTGAAACTGTTTTCAAGTTCAAAGCTATATTTCATTTCCATGGCATTATAATACATAATTTATACAGCAGACTTAAACTCGATACTTACTTCAACATAGCAAATACTAATATATCCCCTAAAAGAATGAAGTTTTGAGGGTCTTTAAAAAACCAAAAAAACCCTGTGGTTTGCATTTCTGATTTTAAGCATAATCAAGAGCTTGCTTTATCTGCAGTGACTTTTCTGAGTCAGTCTCTCTTCAACACATGTGGTAAGCTAATTCTAATGAAACAGACTGTCAATTATCAAATGTGTACCAGTTATCACTGTTGTTTTAAAATTTTTACCACAAAGTAATATTTGCTCCGAAGAGGATAGATTTTCAATTTATAAAAAGAAAAAAAGTATATGTATGTATGTACGTATGCATGTGTTTGTGTGTGTACGGATAATGAACATACAGACTTTAAAGCACAAGACTTCACTACTTTCTCCTGCCAGAATTTGATGGGCCTCACACAGAACAGAAAGGGCATATTCAACAATATCTATTAAACTCTTAAGCAGTAAGAGTGATTACCCTGACCCAAAAATTATGTGCAGGAGGGTTACCTGCAAAAACAAAACAAGCAGTTAAGAGACACATAGATGTTAAAAATTATTCAAATACATATACAGTTAATTTGGAGGGCCAAAGTACACTTAATAAAAACAAAAAATTTTAAGGGAGAAAATATTTAGCAAAAAGTTTTAAGATGTCAGCAAATCCAAACGCAGAAACTGAAAACTCATTCTGAAAAAAAAGCATTTACTTAGCAGACTACTAAATTTTTTCAGTTGCCTGATTCTGCTGCTATTGTATGTGCATATGGAACTATGTTTGAAAATTCCACAAATTATATAGACAAAGCCCTCCTTTAACTTACTTTAGATATTAATTAGAGCTACAGATCCCACTGTACGCCTTATTTATGAAACAGAATCAATGAATAAATTTTCCCTTTTGCATGAATAACTGCATGTTAAATGAAAGCTTTTAGTTTTCAATGTAAAACCTGTTTACATACACAATGAGGCATGATAAATATGTATTTTAAATAAAACACTAAAACGTTATTTCTGGTTTTTTAATCACTAAAAATTTATTATGGAAAAGTTCTAGATATTTGAATAATAAAGGATTAAAGTCATTCCCATATCCTCCCAGTGTATTTTGGGCAAATTATTTTTTTGTAAGAAACTTATGAACACATTAGTACATTTATCTTTATCAAATATAAACCAAAAACAGATAATGAACTGTGCTAGGATGACCATACGAAGGGGTACTTTGGCTCTAACATCCTCCTCAGTATTTCCCAGTCCTTACCCCATTATACACCCCAAATAATGTTTTGTAATTCACTGTCTCCGCCCACCCTCCCACTCATTTACTTCATGCCACTCCTGGTTACTATCACACTAGGAAGAAGTCTAACATGCAAATTCAGAGTGGCGTGGATAAATGGCAAAAAAATGCCTAGAAAATTGGTCTGTTCAGCTTTATAATTTTTGCTGAAAAATACCCCATTTCTCTCAACTGATGAAAACAGGAAGCTCTATTCATAAATATGAAATTCTCTGCCTATGATATATAATCATCCTAATAAGAAAATGAGTTCTATACATACATGTCCAAAGGGGCAAAAAAGGAGATAGTTTCCCAAAGATGTTTCCAATTTTCTTCTGAATCAGAATTAGCAAATCGAGACGACTAACATACTCTGTGTGCATTATTCCTTACTACACACAGCGTTTTGTAATTTATTTCAAAAGCTTCTATTATAAACAAAAAATACAGCTTCTGTTAACCCACTCCATTCTGAGCTTAGAAAAATCAATAACATTGAACAATCTAAGTTACAACATAAGAATTTTACTTTATATTTGTATAAGACTTGCTATCAAAGGTTCTGTTAAAGTTAATATCCAAGTAAACGATACAAAATGAGTATACAAAATGAGTATATTTCCTTGAAAAATAAAAATTATTACACACATAAAGAAAACTAAGATTCATCCAATAAACTACGCCACAAGTTTTGCTATTCATTTTTATAAGATACTCAAACTAGCCATGAGATAAAGGTAAACATAATACAAAAGATACTAATTATATTTAATCTTTACTGTAGGAGCCGGCATCTAATATTGATCATACATAAACTAGACAGACGTGATTTAATATTTGTAAAGGAATCCCCAGACTAACACTTTCATGACGGCCAATTACAGTCAAGCCCAGCAAGCAGTTTGCAACCAGACCTTAAGAAAGGTAAACTTTTTTACAATGAGTTACAGATTCATGAGTTTAAGAAGACAAGAAAAAGGAAAACAGAAGGACTCCAATCACCCAGCAAATATGAAGCAGACCCCAGAATGTGATACAATCCAAAGATGTAAATTATTGTAAATCATCACTGTTGTTCAGGATTTCACACACAGCCTCTTGAGCCAATTTTGCTCACTTTTCCACAGACACAATAATGAACTAAATAAAAGGAGGAGGCACAAAAAGTAGGGGTGGGGGGATAGAAAGGAAAGCCCACAACAGCAGAGTTCTGCTCTACAAACGCTTAACCTTACAGGAGTTTGGGCTCCTTCAGCATTTGTATTCTATCCAAATCCTCATGAGTCACAAAAATTAAAAAGCTATATCCTTCTGGATGCCAGGAAGGGCCTTACCACAAGCCTTTTGTCAGAGAGAGAGAGAGAGAGAGAGAGAGAGCATGAGCAAGGGGGGAAAGCCACAGTGGTAGGCAGTCCCACTTGACTGTGAGTACTATGAGGTCACAAACCACATGATTCTGTCTCTCCAGTAATAGTGCTTTTGCAAAAAAAAGGAGTTTGAAAGCTTTTGCTTTTTTGGATTGTGTGAATGCTTCATTCGCCTCACAAACAACCACAGAACCACAAGTGCGGTGCAAACTTTCTCCAGGAGGACAGCAAGAAGTCTCTGGTTTTTAAATGGTTAATCTCCGCAGGTCACTACCAGCCACCGAGACCAACAGAGTCAGTGAGTGCTCTCTAACCACAGTCTATGCAGTAATAGTAGGTCCTTCCAATATTTGCTCATTCTCTTTTTGTTTTGTTTCCTTGCTTTTCACATGTTACCAGCTACATAATTTCTTGACAGAAAAAAATAAATATCAAGTCTATGTACTGCAGGCATACTGTAAAACTAAAACAAGGTTTGGGTATGGTTTGTGTTTTCAGTTTAAGGCTGCAAGCAGAATTTACAACAGAGGGTACAAGTTCTATCTGAAAATAAAAGGAGGGACTATGGCATCAAACAGCCTCTTCAGCACAGTGACACCATGTCAGCAAAACTTCTTTTGGGGTAAGTGTTATCATATTTTAAAATCCTATAAGAGATGAACCTGTTAAACATAAAGGTATGTTTCTCGGATAAACTTGCTAGCTTTGCCAGCTAACATTATATTAAAGATCATAATGATGCTGTTTTGTTGCACTAAAAGTTGAAAAATGAAATTGCTGTACAAATTTGCTTTTGGCATCTGTAACTTATCTATTTCTCGGACTAATGACTTGAAATAGAAAAAATTAAATTATCTCACATTAGTCTAAATGTTTTCTAGAGCTATAGAAATGAGGTAGTTGAAACAGTAAAGGAAAGTTTAATATCCTCATTAACCTTCACTGAAATAAAATTAGACACTACATTAATCAAAGTATTGTGAAGTATTCACCCCGGCAGCTCCCAATATTTGAGCAAACTTTTAAAAGGAAGCAATTTTACAAAATAACAGACCACAGAATTATCTTGACATTATACTCTACTATGTAAAACAGAGAAATAAATCTGCAGTATAACTTACATTTTAACCAGCTCAACTACAAGAAATCTACTTATAATTTTAGACTGCATCATAGATATCTGCACAAGTTTGTTTCTAAGCAACTTTACATAATTGAAGCATATATTCAACTGAAACAAAATTATGATAAGTATGTAATAGCCATTTTTAAAAGATCTTTATAGTTGCCCAGGATATCCAGGATATTAAAAAGCTCACAGAAGTCGTCAAAAACTTACATGCAATCATAACTTTCTATACAATTTTAGTTTACATCTACACACTATTATCCATAAGTAGAAATTGTTATAAACATAGCAAACATTAAAACGTCTAGGATTATTTTAATCATATTCTTTGACCTACCAAAATGAGTATCATTTAGTCTCATAAAAAAGAAAACTCTGTAAGGATACTCTGCATGATTTAAAAGAGCCATACCAATTAAGTCATGCTGGACTTTAAAAGAAAACAGGCATAATATAGTATTAATATTTAATTTGTAGTGTTAATACACAAAAGTAAACTACTTCAACATTCATCAGCTAAGATGGTATTATAGTAAAATATCTAAACACTTACAAGATTTTCTTTATGCTGTCCAACATGTTCTACAAGGCAAGTTTATAAAATTTTCTTTTATCCTTTAAAATAAATCCTTTTGCTGTGTATACCTGTATTAACTTTGCTTTATAACTTACAACTAACGATTGGAGTTTCTTTTACTCCTCCTACTTCACACATTTTAACTGGCTACCAGAGGATCAGTCTTAGTTTCAGTCGAAGAGAAATAATTAAACCTGAAGGAGAAAAAAGGTTTCTCTTAAAAGGGTGAGAAAATATACTATGTATTTTACAAAAAAATGTAAAATTGCTGTAGTGACTCCCTCAATAGTTCTAAGTGGGCCCCCTCAGTTATAACACATACAATACAATAATCACAGATTATTTTTTTTAATTTAATGGAAGATAATAAGCATTACTGTAAAAATTTCTGCATTAAGGAAGCAGAACATATACACAACTAGACTGCATTAACAACCCCTATTATAATTATAGCTCATACATGGAAACTTTTGCTGTTCCCACCCAAGAGAAGAGGGGAAAAAAATGCTTAAAACTATTGTTATATGGAGGGATAACTTGAAACAGCATCTCAAGCAGTTAAGTTACTCTTCACAATGTTACTCTATTTTTTAAAAAATAAGAATTTTTCAAACCAGATTGGGAACACAAATTTCAAGGGCTATTTCAGCATTAGATGTAAAGTTACTAATATAGTCACAAAGAATATGTTAAAATGTTCTTTATTCTGTCATATGAGGGAGTGTTACATTTCTGTGACATCCTTAGTAACTGTTTCTACAGTAAAATTTTCAAAACTTGACCCAGTTTCAAACAGGCATGATAATGAATTAAATAATCTATCACATCACATATTTTTATACATCATAACTAAGTCTTCCTCTTCTGAAATGTGGAATTTACCCTCTCCCACTCCCAAATAGTATTTGAGAGCCTGGATAGAGAACATAAGATGAACCCACTACACGGGACTAATTACAGGTGGGTGGTGGACATAGTGTATAGGTTATCATCACACTACAAACATTTCCCGCTTCTGGAATCTATCTGAAGTCTGAAACCTCACTTCAGGCTTTAAATTCTTAAGTAATTGATTATCAAAACAACCTAATGAAATGTCAAAAGTATGTGCTCCAATTTTGTAAAATAGTTTTAAAAGTTCAGGCTCTTCCTAGGTGAGGGACAAAAGCACACGTTGACCAACTGCCTCACCTCAAAATAATAAGTGAAAAGAGTGTGTGCGTGTGTGTGTGTCTGTGAATTTTCAATGTGCACTACTCAAAATATGTCCATTATTTATCATAAATGAAGTCTGTTAAAATGAATAGATGTAACTCATGGAGTATCTTACCATTAAGAACTTATTTACGAAAATATATCAGCTGACAGACTAAATTTCTACATAAAACCTTTGTCACTGACTGTAGTACCCGACTGAACGTGATGTGTGAAGACTGATTTCCAAAACAATAGTTGTGGTCCATATCAATGATAGTGATTTTATAGTTTCAAGATTTAACAGCGACAAAGTGTCACAACTTGCCTCTAAAATAAGAGAGCTAAATTCCAAAATCCAGGGAGATGATTTAAAAAGAGCATATATAGAAGACCACTCCTATTAAAAGCTAACAATGTCGGTGTAATTTCCAAAGACTCTTATTATGTATTATTTAACAATCATAATTTTACATGAAAACTGGTAAAGATTTCACTTTTAAACATTAAAAATATTTTAGAATGTAGAAGATTTAAAACAAATCACAGAAAAATATTGTTAGTCTAAATAAATCTCTTGATACTCTCTAAATCACAAGAAAGCATGAAATATACATGGTTACATTATGATATACTTTAGTTATTTTAAAAGAAGAAAAAATTAATCTCTTCAATTACACCCTTCAAACTAATCACTGATAGTTTGACTTGTTTAAATCAGTCATGCTAAAGTTAAATTCAGTAAGATAGAAATGTTCCAGTTTGTTAAAAGAACACTGAAATATTTGATGGTTAAATAAACTGCAGAGGGGGGAAAAAACTAACTCATTGAAGGCACTAAGATTTTATCAAACACACAGAATTAATCTTTATTGAATAGAACCATTCACAAATCAAAACTCACTGTACTTCAGTACTTTCAAGCAGCGCTAATCAATTACAAACCTTTTCTAGTGCTTCAAAACTCATGTGCTTTCAATTTTATACACTGGTGGTCCTCAAGTACTGTATTGGGGCTGAGTTAAGACATTCTGTATCACAACTTTTTTTCCAACAAATATTCATCTAGAGGGCTTTTTTTTTTTCCTCTCAAGAGCTGCTCACATGAAAACTGTGGTAATATTTTTATACTGTACTTCTTTGTTGAAGCAAAAGGTTAGGGGTTACCTAAATACCTCAACTGTATATACGAAAAAGGGAAAAGGTAAGTATTCATATAAAAAAATCCAATGGGACTGGATTATTTATTTTTGCATTTCCTATGATTAATGATGCACCCATGCATACTCGAAAACTGATGGCAAAACAGGGTAACATCTCAAACTCCTCTCCAAAGCATACAAATACCAACCTTCCATACTGTTCTAACCCGTTGCAAGATACTAAAATGTGACAATTCTAATAGTGAGGTCATGCAAATCTCCTCAAAAGCATTCATTGCAAATGCAATTAATTACCTAACAAAAGTCTACAGAGATATTTTTACATAAGGGATTCACTGGAACAGTCTACCTCTACAGTGTGTCTCTGTAAAAATAATACACATATGGGCAAACAAATACCTTCAATATGAAAGAATCCTTCCTACAAACAATAAACCTGTAAACGTGACAAAGCGTGACTATTTTTTCTAGTCATATGCCATGCAAGATTTATTAGTAAATGGGTGCTAACAAAACCAATGCTAATTTAAGCAGTATTCCCACTAGGTCACCCAAATGCACTACCTTTTTCTCCTATACCAATGAATTCCACTGAAGATAAAACTTCATCCAAAAAAAAAACCTGTCATTAGCCTCCCATAATAAGGATAACAATAAACTCCATATTCAGTATTTTCTAAAGAGCAAAATATTCTAAGCTGTCTAAAGTATATGGAAATTCTTCATGAAATATGAAATATTTAATCTTTTAAAACAAATCTTTAGAAAAGGAAGTCTCACATGATGAAAATATACACCTTGATACAATCTACTGCCATTTCAAAGTTTAAGGAATTCGGTGGATATGTATTTTGATTACTGTATTACAATTCAAAAAAATAATGGGGAAATTCTACACCTTATTCAAAGGGACTTTACTTACAATTTTAACCACAGTTGACCACCAGCTTTTGTCCATTTAACAACAAGCACACATACACTCCCACGTAATTTTTTAAAGATCTGTAGAGCAACTGAGATTAAATGCTCTTTTATTACATTGTATACAAAATCTTCATCTTACGTTGAATTCTTAGGAATTTCTCCCCTTTGTATTATTTATTAAGGATGTAGGATTCAACTTTGGACAGTGCTGAATGTAAGCAATACCATACCAATCATTTCGGGTGTTTATTGTTGTTGTTGAACAGGATGTTAACTCTAAAGTATATTTTTTCATAAATATGCTGTCTTATACGAATAAAAACCTAATCATTCACCATTATATGTTAAGATAATTCCCAAATAAAATGAGCCGTAGAATTGAGTCCAGATAAGCATTTAATACTTGCAGTAAAGAAAAAATTCATTATTGATACACCTCCTATAAGTACTCTTTATTCTTGTTAATACTCATAAATCCAACATCCAATATGTAGTCCAGGACTAAAAATCATACTGAGTGTGATTTTGCCTCTAATTAAGTGATTTTCAATTTTTAAATCAACTGCCCACAAAACAAGGAATTCTGCACCATACAGACATATATTAAGTAAATGCAATTTTAATGAGGTTTAAGATATTTTAAAATTATTATATTGATGTCAGAAAATTTACCAAGTTACATTATTCTCAGACATGTATTTAAGATTATGGTGGCAATTAAAGACTGTTATCTGCACTACTTCTACTCCCATCCCTTAAGAAATTATACATAAGAGTTACATTAGAGAAGTGAGAGTCTAACAAGGTACATCCAAGTATCCTGTGCAAGGCCAATAATTTTTACCACAAAATCAAATAAATTAATTTTATTTTATACTTTTCAGTCTTTATATCAATGGTGTCTACTGAAATCATTATACCCTCAACTATAAAAATATATTTACATAAAAGACTTAGCTAAAAACTCAAACATTTAAATACACATTTTCAGGTTCACAAAAATCATATGAAGCATGAGTGTGCCAGGCTCTGTTTATACATTCCTTATTGTTAGATAGTCCCTGCAGTCAGATCTCCTACAACTAAAGCCATTTTGTGGTTCAGTTAAAAGCAAAAGCCAAAAAACAAAGGGAAATAAAGGAAAAATGCTAGCCAAATCACAATAACAATCAGTAAGGTTCTAAGGCATGTATATGCAATGTCTTTCTTTGGAAAAATTCGAATAATGATGTTGCGGTATTCAACAGAACTTTCTATGGACATGGACATATTTTTATACAGAAGCTAAATATTTGCCACATAAATACAACTTCAATTTCTTTCAATTATGAAAATTTTAATATGTAGTATATGAATTTACCAGTGCATATGAATGCATACACACAAGTGACTAGAGAAACTTGGGATAATAACTGTAAACCAGGAAGAAAACAACTGTAAATTAGTTAACTGAGGTATCGTTTGCAGTTCTATTGGAAAGATAACCAATTACTTTTTGCATGTATACTAACAGAGAAATGTTAATCTGTAAAACCAACAACAGAGATTAGGCATCTGTTAGGGTATACAAGATTAAAATAATCAAAAACTATACTTGTAAAACACAAGGACACTATTTTCCAGTTATAAACTTAAATTAAAAACTGGTATCAGTTAAACAAATTATTACAGTTCACAAGGGAAAATATGAATGTAATTAATCTGCTAACAGATACCTATTTACATACATTATCTCAAAGAACAACTCCGGCTTGAAGCTAAATATGTATATTTTCTGCATATTTACTCATTGCCCATATAACCTAGGTAAACAAGTTAAATTAGGCATTGTGATTTTTAATTCGGTTATTTCATTTTGATAGTAATAATTATAATTAATTTTATTTTTAAATTTTTCTACTGAAGTTCCCAATTTAAACTTCAAATTTCCAGATAATCTTTAAGTGGAAAGGTATCATCATTTCTACCAAATGATTAAGAATTACTTAAATGGATCTAAACAAAGTGAATTCACTATGAACCTGAAAAGAAAAAAGTGCTGTATTTTACAATTAATATTTATCTCATTGGTTTTACAGTATTAGTGTAATTTGATCCCAGAATTAGACACAAGAGTATGCAAAAGTTACAGGGTACGTGTTCCCTTTAATCAATAATAACTTTTTTATAAGTTTTGTAAACACACCTTAAAGAAAACCTATTTTTTGAAGAAAAGTGAATTCTCACTTTATTTTGTAAACTTCTGTCAGATTACAGAAATCTGCAATATTATACTACCACAGAAAGAAAACTTTTTTATGCTAATAGTCTACATTATTATCAATCACTGTGTTTTCCATAAAATGTATAAATGTAAAAATATACAAGCATTTCATACTAAGGACCTTAGCACCCGATTCAAAAATATTAAGACACTATAAGAAGATATCTACGAGAAAACTTCCATCAAGACAGTACCATCCTAATATCAGGCAAGGTAACTGGTTACAAAAGGTAATCTAGCAAGATTAATTTTTACTTCTCACGAAACTTGTAAAGCTTTCAGGTAATTCGTCTTTTGACAAAATGCAGAAAAAACTGCTACTGCTCTTACAGAGTTCAAAACAAAAATTAAAATATTTAAGAAGATAATCCATAAAACAGATATACTTACAAAGACAATGTACTACACAGTATGTTTGTAAAGCAATATAAACGTGAAAGTCAATGTAATCCAAACCTTTGATCATTAATCCAACCTTCTCTTCATAATAGAAACTCCTCTTTTTCATATTATTAAAACTCCAGCGTTACACAGAATTCTTTACATTCCCTCAGTTGTTAAAACTAAACACACAGAATATATTCTATTTTAGGAGGAAAACTTATAACATTTTTAAAACTTTTTACCACAAGTATCCACTTTATTTTAAAAATACTATTATCTAAGCTAGATCAAGACAATCGGTATTGCCAGAACATCACTCTTGATTTAGTAATAAAGATTTAACAATATATTTCCCATATACTATGTATAAGCAGATTGCAGAATATTTTAGTGCACCAATAGGATCAAAGAAAACACATACGGAGATTTATTTTTAATCATCATTCACAAGTATCTAGAAAGAAAACTGAGACATATGCTGATTTTTCGCTTATTTTTATAAATGTTCTTTCTTTTTAATGTAATGATAAATCGGAATATATCAAGAGATACTATAACTATTTTTTAAGAGAGCAAAATATTTGGCTTAAATTGCTAAATTATTCCATTATTAAATGGTTAAACCATTCTATATATGTTTATATGTGTAAAAATCATTTTTACTCAGACATGTTCAAACTATTTTCTTGGCTATGAAATGAAATCATGTGCTCCAACAAATACCATAGTATTTTTGATAAAATATTTACGTACAAAGTAAATATATATTACATGTACAAAATGATAAGCGATTTTCTATAATGAAACTAATGCATGTAACTCAAATTCTCCACTTTGATTTAAACCTTATTCAGCCAAATACATGGTCAATTCATTGTGTTTCCATGATCAAAAAACATCTAATACCCTGAATGCTGTTTTAAAGGAAACTTTAAGAAAAATTATCTTATTATTGTAAGCTGACAGAAAGGAATTTTTTGAAAAGTAGCTGTGAAAAGTGTGTGATCTGAAAACTTACATATGAACTTAAAACTTACATACTCAAACATATGAAATGAACAAGAAAACAGCAAACAAATGGCATAAAATAAAACTCTACCTAGCAACAATACCACACTAAGAAGTCAACCCTGAGCATAGGAGAAACACATATGCTTTTTTAAATAAACGTTCAAATGCAAACTTGCATTTGAACATTTTGAACAGATAACATTCCAGTGATTACAGAATTTTCTTCTAAACTGGCAAGACTAAAAAGAATCACATCTAATTCCTAATTTTGCAATTATAATGTCTGATACTTTCTTTAATCATAAGACTACCATTTATTCTAAACTGGCTGGAAAGGCTTGCCCATTGCATTTTTCCTGTACGTACCTCTTCCTTATCAATTATGGTGTATCTTCAGCATTCGGAGAAGAGAAAAAAAAAAGCTTCGAACTTTAACAAAGTTTAAAACATATCATTAAATCAATATTCACAGGCTACTGTAAAAATATTCATTTCTAGAAGGCCAGAAAATCTTGCTTTTTTTAAGCTGACGCATCTACACATAGAAAGCAACTTTTAGTAAGTTCTTTTGCTACGCCATAATGATCTGCTCCAAAAACTCAAGGGTACCTAAAACAACGGGCTACCTGTTCTAGCCATGCTTAGGAATGTGTCCAAATCATTTTTATTGATTTAACCTTTATAGGAATGCTACATATCCTCAGAGCAAAACATTTTGAATGTATTTATAATATGATACACTTCTGAGAAACCATGAAAAAGAAAGCTAAAAACAAATCTAGATACTCCTCCACCCTTGGTTGTTATGGGTTTATTTTTGTTTACTTTAAACACTATCAACAGACCTAAATATTAAATAATTTTATTTAGGAAAACTTATTTTGGCACCACTGTAAGTAGAAATTAAAAATTTATTTTGGAAAAAAAAAGTGCATTTAAATAAATTCTAACTTTAAGAAATAAAATACCTGACTTGACAATAATGTCACATCTACAAATTTTAACAGATTCTAAATACTCCTTTTATACTCTAGTTACACATTAATCATGGAACCTACAAACATATCAAACTTAAAGAATTTAGTCCTTATTGAATAAACTAGGTTGTACTGTAGTTTACATTCTGAGAGTTTACAGAGAAAGTTCTGTGTTGCCTATCTCTCTAGCTTTCTGCAAGTGGTACTTTATTAATGGCTTCAGCAGCTAACGCCTGCATTAGTTATGTCTGCCAAATAATAATTCACAATATTATGCTTCCTCACATTATGGTTCATCATTCATTAACTTGAACCTCACCTCTGAAGAAGTTATACTTTCACTGCAAAATGTTCTCTTAAAAAGGCAAACAAGTTTTGAGCATTTCCAGATGTGGCACTCAAAAAAAAAAGAAAAATCATAGGCAAATTCTCAAAGAATTCTAAAATTATTAATAAAAGTATGGTAAAACTGGAGTTACCACTTATTGCTTCAATGATCATCCATAAGTTCAAGAACTGAATGTACTATTTATCAAATTAAGAAACTTATGATAGAGCACTAATGATTTCAGACAGCTGCCAGTAGATAAAACAAGCACATTTCAGAGTGAGACAAGATTCTACTGAACTGGAATTTCTGACACTCTGACAACTACCGAACATGCAAGAATAAAATCATAATATTATCTTTTTCAAATAGTTAACCTATTTTTTTTCTGGGTAATATAAATTTGGATTCAGCTACATTATTTTCATTGTCATTATTTTTTATGAAACATACAAGCATGCATAAGATTATGCTAAACTAAAATTAAAATAATTTATATGCAGCCTACTTCTCTGGAGCAAGGCTGGAAGAAGAGTGAGGCAAGCAAGCAGGCGCCTATGGTTCAAAATTTAAGGAGATCCTCAGGCAACTGCCCTGACAGTGAGTGCCTCCTTAAACGCTGTGCCCTGGACACTGCTTGCCTCACTCTAGGCCCAGGTTCTCCCCTGGAGGCACACTGGCGTAAAGCATTTCATGAGACATATTCTAAGCAAGGTATCATAAACAGAAATATGATAATATAAGAACAAGAAAATTAAAAATAAGTTTCTATCTTTACCTGATTTACATTTTTCTAAAAAAAGAAAAAAGGAACCGCTCCAACTTAAATGTAAATATTTTTTAAATAATCATTGTATACTATAATGAGTAGTTAAGAGTTCTGAGACTGCACAAACTTTCTTTAAAGGAGACTTATATTTGCCATAAATACCTTTCAAAGTAAACTAAGTTGCCTTATTGTTTTAAAAAAAAAAGAATTGAGTATGTTCCATTATAGGGTTCGCAGAGCTACACTTGAGTTGTTGTAGCCCAGTGACATCCAGATCTGACTGATCAACAGAATCACTTGAGGAACAGGTCTTGGGGAGGGGAAGGGAGAAGAGGCGGTCTTGGGAATTTTTTTAAGCAAAGCTCTCCAGGTAAATCAGCCAAGTTTGAGAGCCAATAGTCAACTTATAATAAACTTATTAAGACAAGTTATACATATTAATTGTATAAATTTCCAAATTGCCTCCTCCCTAAACATTTGTAAAGCTTGTTCACAAAATAGAAACCATTAAAATTTCAGTTTGTTACTTTACTTCCCCTTCTTCAAGTAGAGGTTAGTCAATGGTGATGTGTCCAACAAGTAATATTAATAAGGAAAAAAAAATCAGAAGCATAGACAATTCAATGAGATGAATAGAGCCGCCCAAATTAATATTTTTATTTTTATTTTAGGTTTAAATAGCTATTCTAAGTATATTATCTCAATCTATTCTACAAACCTAGTATTTAAACTTTAAATTCATTTAATTAAGTTTACATTAACATATCTTAAGAAAATATATGTGCCTAAAATACCTTGAAACTGTACTTTGTTTTTATGTTAGCTTTTCTTTCTTGACTGTTTATTGTGCCAGGCACTACACTAAACCCTTTATAAACATTATTTCCTTTAATTCTCACAACTCTTTTATATGAGATGGGCATTATAATTATTTACAGATGAGAAAACTGAAAATGAGGTAATAAAATCTGCCCAAGGTCACACAGTTAAAGAGCTGGGATTCAAACCCAAACCTTCTCACTCTTAATTACTACCTTATAGTGTTAAACCTAACCTTAATGAAGTGACTTCCTAATCCCCAATTTCATCTGTAAAGGTATTAGTTCTCAGAAACATAAAGTTTTATTAAATTGACAAATACAAAAAAAGAGAGAATCTTTGCATCTCCAAAGACTCCCAAAGTATAACTTTTAGTAATACTGATCAGTGAGAATCAAAAAGATTAAGAAAAAATGAAACAAGAAGATACCAAGGGATAAGATTTGGGTCAGGTTTAATCAGAAAATGCAAGTTCCAAGGAAATAAATAATTCTTAACCAATCATTATAATCAATAATCTTATTTAATGTCCACACCACACAGTATATACTTAACATGAGATGAAAATACCATTTTAGGAGTTAAAAATTAAGCTCTTAAATTGAACATAAGGTATTTATAATCCTCCTTATTTATAAAATTAAAATGATAATCATTTCGATCACAGGCTTTGGTGTCAGTCAGATCTGGAGTCAAATCCTAGTTCCTGTAATTATCCACAATATTCCCTTTACCACGGTCTCACTGTCCCACCTAAAATTTAAGGCCTATATGCACATACTTATGCTAAGTGACCGAGACAACTTTAATTTCTAAATATTAATTTCTAACTATACTTTCCTAAATTCTTACTCACTTAAATCTTTTATGTTGCCAAAGATCCATGGATAAGGGTACATTTTTCTTTACCTACCGAAGAGATTATATATATGATTTTAGGAAGTATATCTTTTGACATGCACTGTTCATCCCAATTTCATCCACAACCATTTCTCCATTATTATTCAAAACAAAAATCTTAGAAAAGCAACAAAAGAGCTCTAGTTGCTTTTTTTTTTTTCTGGCAGAGGGTAGGAATAAAGCTGTGAGATTACATTTCTCAATCTACATGGATCCACTGAGAGAAGATGCACTGACCAGAAGCCACAGGTGATAAGTAGATGAGATATTTTTGCAAAGAATAAAGAACTGAGGAGAAGAGAAAACTGTTTCAGCATCTACAAACATCAACAGACTTCTCCAGTCATTCTGCACCCATATTTAATTTGATAAGTAAAGTTTTAATGAACAAACCAACAACTTGAGAAAGCCTCAATAAGGTAGAGTTATTTATTAAAATTAAATAAACACACATGCAAGTATAAAACCATAGATACTACATTTTAGATAAGGAAATATGCAAACCAGTGCCCTATCTGGCAATGGAGGCAAGAAGTTAAAAAAAATTTTTGGTTAGAAATAAAAGCTAATAGGGTCAGGTACTTCACTGGCTTTAAACTCTGCAAGTATTCACACTGATTTCATCAAAGTCACTGAATAGATGTGAGAAAAGAAAGACTAAAGGTTTTGTGCCCAGCCAAAATAGTCAACCAATGAAGCAGAGAATGAATTTAAGAATTATATGGTGATTTAGTCATCATTAACCAGTAGAAAAACAATCTAGCCTGGATGTGAAAAACACAAGCAAGTTACAAAGAGAATACAAAGAAATAGCAGAATGGCAGCAATTACTGGGAGAGACGAAGAATAAGGAAAATCTGATTGCAGCCTAGGAGAGAATGGTGAGGTTGCCAATGATTAAGAGAAAAACAGGAAAGGGTAAAGTAGAGTTTTGTTATGTCTTTATTAAAGTTGTGCTTAGTGGGAAAAAATAGGTGTACACAACACAATTTTAATTTTTAAAAAATTATACAGGGGTATGCATGTGTATCAGAAAAAACCCAAAACAGTGGCAATCATTATGTTTAGATAATTCAGAAGAATTATGAAAAACTTTTTTTATACTTGCCAATATTTTTCCACTAAAGAATGAATGAATTTTTAAAATTTAGTTGACAGTATGCTTTAATGTTTAAAAAGCTCATTTTTCCTGAACCCATACAACAAATTTGGTACTGGAAACAATGTTGGGTTGTTATTTTCCCCCCATGCATGAAATAGAGTAAATTCCCACAATTAGAAACTATTTTTAAGCGTGAAAATCAGTTTCACAAAAACCACAGAATCTCATGGAAATATGACAGACCTAGGAAGGGTTTTGGTGTCTTTTAAGTTTAAATCCCAGTCACACCAATTACAAACCATGAGCAAGCTACTTAAGCTCCCTGTGTCTCAATTTCTTCATCCGTAAAAATATTACCACCTACCTTGAATGTTTTCTGTGAAAAGTAAGATAACACGTGTAAAGCACTCATACCCAGTCAGAAAAAAATCACTGCAGTTATTACACATAATCAACTTTCCAATTCTTAAATCCTCTTAAAAGACTAAATTTGACTACTCAGAGTGTGGTCCACAGACCAGCAGCAACAGCATCACCTGAAAGTTTGTATAAAAATGCACAACCTCAGGCTCCACCTCAAACTTTCTGAATCAGAATCTGTATTTTCACAAGATCCCCGGGAAAAACAAAATTTGAGAAGCCCTGTTCCAAATAACACTCAATTAAGGATTACCAGCTCCCTGAACTTGTCCACTCCATCTCTGTCCCAGAGTTCTTTCTGATGCTGAGTGAAGAGTACCTTATAGTTCACTCTTAATTCCTAATTCTGAGAGACTAGCAAGAAACCGATGGAAAGTCTAATCTACTTCCACTTCCAAAACATACTTTTCAAACCTAAAGAGAACTCTCATGTTCACCCCTCAATTAATCCACCAAGCAGGTCCTGTGGTACATAACTCTCTCTCGTGAAACAATGTCTTTAAGAATTCAATAAATTCAAATTTTTTAATAATTGGATAATTATACTTTAAAAATTATTAGGCTGCACAACTGTATTAACTAGGTACCAGGCTGTATTTACCCATTTTGTCCACGAAGTCTCACCGCAAACTTCTCAATTCCTTACTGAAAGTTAAAAACACTCTATGTGGCCCATGTTCCTGAGACGGCTCCCCAGTATCCCTGGCAGCACAGAGCTTGTGAGGCATGGCTACTGCTGAGTACAACCTTCTGGCTTCCAATACTCACCTTCTCGGTGGCTCACAAATCGTGTCTTTAAGAACCTATTCTAGAATCTCAGAGGCCTCAAGCTGAGAGGTATTCAGACTTTCATTTTGAAAACTAATTCCTCTCTTTGATATTTTATACTATTTACTGTTAAGTATTTTACATTTGCAGGTGCCCAGTCTTGTCTTTTTTCCATTCCATGACAACTAACTGAATGAAACAGGAAACACAGAAGACAACTGTATATATGAAAAATTGTCAGACAAAATATCAATTCAAATTTCCTAACTTAGAGTAATAAAAAGTGGCATGAAGTAGTATCACAAAGAAAAAGAACATCTACTAGATTCAGCGGTACACTAATATGATTTAGACTGTTACAGAGCTCCTAGAAGTTGATCTCCTCTGAAGGATTTCTTAGACTGCTTTGAACAGACTTTCAACTTTCTTTTACTTCTTCTACAGTTGAGAACTCCCTCACTTACTCAGCCTAAACTTCCCCTAACCTATATACTTATTCTTTGTCTCTACTCTTATAAAGGACATACCCTTAGTTGCCCATTCAGGTACTGCCTTCTTTCCGTTCTCCTACCTGAACTTTCTTTTCATTCATGTCCACATGAGCACTGCCTTAGATTCCAAACTTCCAGGGAAGGGTCCCTATGTGTAGGTTTCCCTTTGAAAATTACGTAGAATAGTAAAATTTAGGATGGGCACGCTATAATGATTAAAAGCCCACAGAAAGACAAGCTTACCACAAATTTAAAATTCATTAAAAATTAAGAACAGATAAAAGCATGTCAACTTTTTGGGTAAGGAAGTTGTGTATGAATCAGCATTTTACTCTTGGCTAGGAAGTCTTAGAGAAAAAGAAACCTGAATATGAAAGGTGAATTGGCCTTAAAGACAACAAGAAGAATATACTTAGTGGATGGAGAAAGGAAGCTCATTTAAGAAATAAAGAATGTGATGAGTTAGACAAGGGAGACAATAAAACAAGTGGAAGTTGAGAATTTTTAAATCTGATGTGTAAGGGACTATTTATAAGCACGGTGGTTTAGTAGTTGCTATATACTATTCTCTAAAGCTGGCTTCACTCTTATGAGTCTAGAAATGTCTCCATTGAACCTAATTGAATCAAAATCAAACAAACTGATTTATGCTAACAAAAGGGCTGTATATTAAAATGTTCCTCATGACCAGTATCTACTTTCTCAGCACATGAATATCTAATAGAAAGGAAACAAACTTAAAAATACAAAGTATGATAGCCAGCCAGGATATCAGAAAGTCAAAATGAAAGATTAATTATAGTCACAGGACATAGTCTTAATAAATTATTCCTTTTGATTTCTTTACATGGTTTAGTTTTCTTGTTTTTTTCCAAGCTTCCCACCTCATCCCAACTTTTTTAGTATGATAGGATTTTTGAAGGACTAAGCTGCAAGTCAGAGAATTAAGATCTAGTTACAGAGTTACGATGATATAAGACAAAACAGTTTTTCTGAGCTTCAGTTTCATCGCTTACCAGTACTGAACTACATAAAACTCTCTATGGCTTTTCCAAATTCTCTGTCTCTGCCATACTTATTACATTCAGGATAGAAGATTATTTCTAATCGTACTTCCTGGCTAGCAGAAGGCCATCCACAGCAGATATCATGGTAGAAGGCATTTTTTCCCACTGAGACCCTGCATAACCACAATCCTTCTCAATTCTGGTCTTCAGGGAGCCACTAATAAACAATAGGAATTTGCAGTTGTTTTTTACCATTACATGCCTGAGGGTTTATCTTTCCATTTAAAATTCAGTTTCTTCTTCCTGACTTTCATCTAACCATGCTCATTTCTACTGAATCCTGACATCAATCTTTTATTCTGAGTTTTTGCTCCTGCAGCCCTAGATGCATGCTTTAAGGAGGCATTAGCAGGGCAGTGATTAGAAGCAGAAAGGTAATGAAAAAGATAGATAGAAGGAAGAACTTCATTCTAGAGCCCTTTTACTTTCCTGCATGGCTTTTAGAAAAATAACCACCTCCTCATGCCTTAGTTTCCCCATCTGTGAAATAGGAGGAAAAATCCACCTACCTGCCCTGCCTTGCATGGATGTTTTGAGATTTAAATGAGATAAAATACGTCAAAGCTCAAAAAAACATCTCACGTATATCATATGAAGTCATTACAATTTAGTACTGTTAAAAAAAAAAAAAGTTCAAACTTGAATATGCCAAAAAAAATGCTTGTGCCTTTAAATGGCAATAGGGGATATGGGCTGGCCAGTTTTTTACCAAAGAATAAAACTTTAAAATTTTCAGCAAACCAAGTAGTTTTGAAGACTAAACTTTGTGATACAATATTCATTACAAATTATCTCAGAGTTACTCTGTCTATACATTCCTCTAGCTCAGTGGGTCTCCTCTGAGACCCACTTTTATATAATGTAACCCATCAATAAAATATACATGTAATGACCACCACTGTACATTTGTTTATAAATTTTATATATATATATAACCTTTCTAACACATTATTTACCTTATAAATTATTCATGAAAACAGAAAATTTAAGGCATGAAAAAATATATAAATATAAGTATTAATATTTTTTCCCTGAACTCTACTTTGACACCACTGCTATAAGCCAGTGGTTTCAAACTTTTTTAAGCTATGGAACGCTCTGTTCCAACACCAAATTTTAAAATGCAAACCAAATCTATAAAACAAATACAGAGCTGCTCTGATTAAAGTGGGAATAAGGGAACCAGAACCTGGAGGTCTGTGATGAAACACTTACGGTTCCAGAAAGCACAATTTGAAACAACTAATCTTGAGATCAGACTTTCCATTAACCTCTTTAAAAATAAATAAATGTGGATGGATCTAGAGACTGTCATACAGAGTGAAGTAAGTCAGAAAGAGAAAAACAAATATATATTAATGCATATATGTGGAACCTAGAAAAATGGTACAGGTGAACCAGTTTGCAGGGTAGAAATTGAGACACAGATGTAGAGAACGAACAAACATATGGACACCAAGGTGGGGAAGCGGCGAGGGGGGTGTCTGGGGGGAGGGGGATGATGAATTGGGAGATTGGGATGGACACGTATACACTGATGTGTGTAAAATGTATAACTAATAAGAACCTGCTGTATAAAAAAATAAAGTTCAAAAATTCAAAAAAAAGTACAAAAAATAAAGAAATGTGCTTTTACTCAATAGTGCTGTTTCCTTAGCTGGAAGTCAAAGATGTTATAAGAATCAGCTGAATACTCAGGACTATATTTACTGCCGATACACAGTTAAGGATACTGTTGACTATATAATAAAGTGTCCCTCTGCAGGCTTCCAGGGAAGAAAATTTTCTCAGGCCTCAGTACCAATAAATGTTAAACTCCTAATAACTATGTGTTATATCATGGACTGTGAATCTAGTTTCTTTGGAGACAGTATAGTATACAATGTTATCTTTCCTATTTTCTAGGAAGCTTAACAGTAAAACTTTTGTCCCAACTAGGCAATCAGAGAGGGACTTTATTATATGCATCTCAGTGCATTTTTACCACTTGTATTAATTTTGCATCTCCACTCCTTTTAGGTTTAATCTTGATTCTCATTTTTTCTATCCTATTCTATTATAAACAATTATGACAAACTCCTAAAATCTTTTTGGAATCAGTTAAGATACAAACGATAAAACTCAACACTCAAACCTGCCACTTGGCACCATCAGCTTCCCATTCCTCCAGGAGGGAAACCTCGGAATTATCTGTGGTAACTAATGCACTAATTCCATCAGCCCCCAATACCTAACAATCTAGCCTCTGCTTTATCACTTATAATCATTTCCTATTCTTCATTCCCACTGCCATTACCATTCACCTCGACTATTATAGTACAACAGGTCTTCCCACAGCCAATCCATTTTACATGCTGCTTACAATCAATCTTTCTTAATCATTATCACCACATATCACACCTTCATCTTTTCAAACACCTATTAAAGGTTTCCCACTAGAAAAGACTACACTCCTTAGTCTGGCATTCAAAGCTTGCCATATTCTGATACCAATCAACAGTTTTGTCCATTTTTCCTACAATCAAGTTTCTCTCTGGACACATTAAACTTTCTGTCGCATATGCCTCATCTCTATCTCTGGGTCTTGGATCATGCTGTTCCCATTACTTGCAGTGTTCCCCACCTACCCTCACTGCCACACTACCTCCAGATTTCTACAATGCCAAATATTAGCCATCCTTGAAGACAGAGCTCAAATGGCATTATTTTAACAAGCTTTCAAACTCCAAATTGAAAATCCCCTTAACCTACCTCTGTATTCCAAAACCAGTATATCTAATTTTTCACATATTCATCTCCTATCATTCTCTATCTGTGTATAAGACTATTTATCTCTCTACTTACACATATATGTAAACATATACAATTCTCCTAGACCAGTGACTCTGAAGCCTTTTTTGTTTTTTAGCTGTAAAATCCATTTTTCACATAAGATGCAATGAGAAAGCCCAGTAAGGAAGATGGACTTTTAAAGGAGCTTTTCTGGTTGCAAGGGAGAAGGGCTGAGAACACAGCTAGAACTTCACGCCCTCTGCAGACATCTTCACAAAGCACAGAGATACAGCACACCAAACCACACCGTCTGTGAAGACAAGCAGTATACTCACTTTATTCACCTCTCTCCCATGTAGGAAGGCAATACTGTGTAAAATCAGATAGTCCTGGAGTCAAATCATAGCTCTGCTGCTTATAAACTGTGTTCTCTATGCAAACCCCTAATCTCTCTGAACCTAAATCCTCATCTGTAAAATGGAAATGGTAAAATCTATCTCATGTGATGACCACATGAGATAAGACACATAAAAGTCATACTTCATACCTAAGACATGCATCAGTACAAAAGAATTCCCATTCCCTTTTTCCTCCCCGTACTTTCTTTCCACATCATGTAGTCAAATGCCTAGCATACGATAGGAATTAAATAATCATTTCTTGAATGAATTAATAAGTGGATGAACAGCTGAATGAACAGTTGTCTAAACAAAACATAAAAAGACTTAGAAAAGGGATTTGATAACAAGTACAGAAAAAAGACATGGTAGAGAAATACTATATTAGAAAAAAGGAAAATACCTTACACAGAACTTTTATGGTTAGAAAAGAAAAAAGTGGTACTTTATATATTTAAAAACTGGACACTTTTCAGTAAAAGTTTACTACCAAAGAAAGAAGCTAACATGAAAGAATTATTTACACACATCATTTTAAGGCTTATGTGTGAATAATACGATTATCTGGCTAATATCTAAATTCAATTTACATCCAACAGCTTAAAGATAAGAGTTAAACTAAATTAAACTATAGTGAACGATCAGCATGCTTTTTTAAATGAATTTTATTTCACTGATTTATGTATGACTGTTATGGAATGGTGTTCTGATTTTTTTTAAATGTGTTTCCTTGTTTCTCAAGTTACAAATGTAAAGTTCTGCAATTGTATTTAAAATCTTTTGGAGGTAGATGTACACAAAAGAAATACCTCAACACAAATCACTATGACATACAATGAACCCAAAAGGAATAGGCATATATCACTAAAGACAAGATGTTAAGTTTGATAAAACAAAATCTGACCTTTAATAGTTTTGAAAATTAGTTAATAAACATAAAATGTGGCAAGGCTTACAGTCCACAGATTTTTAAACTCTTCTGGCATCCTTGGGGGTCTGTCTACAAAAGCAAAGGAGTATATACATGCTAGAGACAAAAAAAAAAAGTCAAATAAACATGATCCCATTGGACTGCGGTTTAAATAGAGGGCTGAAATCTAAATGATTTTTCTGTATTCCCAAAACAAACACACAAAACTTCATGCAATGGATAAAAATCAATAAAAGAAAAGTAACAGCATAAAAAAATTAGTGACATTATTAGCACAATACTCTTGAATGGTAAACTACAAGTCAAGATTATATCTCATTCTTAAAGTTATTTATACTTCTTTAAAAATGAGAAAAACAGCTCAGAAACTAGATTACAAATATCTCTTTTAAAAACTTCACTCCATCAGAGCAACAAGGTTAAAGAATGATTTACCAAATTTGACTCCCAAAGATGACTATAACAGAATGCTTTTAATCTGACTTCATGAAATATGTGAAATCCCTTCCCCTTCTCACTAACTACATGAAGGCTAAAGTCAATACATTATGAAATGAAACTATTACAAAATTACTAGCATTCCAAAAACAGATGTATATCTCATGTGAACATTGTAGGTCTATTTATCAGTAAATAATTTTGTATACAAGGTATGATTACAATTTTTTAAAACTAATGAATGCCTAAATACTGAAATAATCAAACATAACAAAATGTCAAAATGATTATCTCTGAATGATGAAATTATTTCCTTCTTTTTTCTTCTAGAGATTTCAAAATCTCTCAAAAGTGTTACCTTTACAATGAGAAAAAGTTAACGTTACAGAAATATAAATACGTATGTATGTATAGATATGTATATCTGAATATGTATGTTTGTAAATGGCCTACTATAGCCTAATTTATAGAAACAGCAGGGCCCTGGTGTAAAAATGAGAAAAGTAAAATATGAAGTTAACTCATATAATTTGATAATTTAGAAAATATTCTCAAATCTCCCTAATGTAACATGGCAGTTAAAAGTTTGGATGTAGAGTCAGGAAGACCTAATGAAATCCCAGCTCCACCACTTAATAGCTGGGTAACTTTGGAAAAGTTATTTAACTTCTTTAACCTTCAGTTTCTTCATCTAAAATTTGGGAATAATATTATCCAACTAACAGGGCTAGTAAATGAAATCATGGAAAGATGTTAGTGCATAATGCCTATTTAGTGATGGTAGTAGTATTTCCTCTTCCTGTAACTCTTTGTGGCGCCAAGCTGCAGCTTAAATGAACTTCCTTAGAGAGGCTTTCCCTAAATTAAGTTCCTATATTCCACTATTTCATAGTGGCCTGTACATTTCCTTTAATAATCATCAGAATTTATAATTATTTATTTATACAAATGCATCCACAGTGCATAGCATACCATACATACTTAGTAAATTATAAATTAATTAATTTATGAAGAAAGATGTTTCAATTTGTAATCTTCCCACTGATATCATTAAAATTTTGTCTCTATATTATCAGTGGGATCTTGATTATAAATGTTATTGACTGTGATATGAATGGGTTATCTAAATTTGAGTTCAGTACTTCTGAGGGCAACTGCATGAGGGAAAGAAAAGAACATCCTCCCATCCCTGGTACTTCAGTCTACCTCTACGTAATTAGTCACAATGACAGAATCACAGTGACTACATTTTGTCCTTTGATCTTCCATTAATGAGTCTACTAAAAATGAAGGTTAAAAAAAATTTCAAGTTTCTTTGTTGGCTTTTAGCTTACCCACTGAGTTTTCTTTTAATCACCACCTGCTAGAACTGTGATTAAATCAGCTATTTACTGATAAGTCAGGGAGCGCTGCTAGATAACATTAGTGTGCTGGCTCTCAAAGTGTGGTCCCTGGACCATCAATACCAGAATCAACTGAGAATTTACTAGAAATGCAAATTATTGGGCTCACCCTAGATTTACTGAATCAAGAGCCTGGAGGTGAAGTCCAGCAGTCTTAGGGTTTAGCAAGGCTCTGGGGTGATTCTAATGCACATTGAAGTTTGAGAACCATCACATTAGTGGATTTAGTCTTTGTAAGCAATAGGCTGTTTCATCGGTTTTCATCAATTTGCCAGGCTTTATAGTTCATCATTAAACTTCTAATATTGGAGTATAATCTCTAAAATACTCTAAAATCAGAAATAGGACATGTGTCAGAAACATAAGACAGACAACCAAAGAATGACTGTTTAATACACTGTTCTATCCAGATATGCTGTGTAGTCAATTCATGATGTCTGTTTTCTTTTATTATAAATTAACTCCCTCTACATCTCCTCCTAAAAAGGTCCTTGCTTCAGAACCACTAACTTCGAGTAAAAGCTAGAAGGTGACAAAAAATACAAACACTGTTTTCAAAGGTTTTGTAAGTCACAGGAAAGAGAAAATGATCTAAGCCAAAAATGTAATTAAAAGTGTTACCACTACATGTAAAGATATACACAATTAAGTCAAAGATTCAAGTGGGTTCTAGATTAATCTTTAGAGATATAAAAGCGTTCTAGATTAATCTCTATTTCAGAGATATAACTCATTAATAAATGATAGTAATCTTCCACAAGATTGCAAACGTGGCTTAATGATAGGAAACTTATTAACATAATATAACACATCAGTAGGTCAAGTGTGAAAAAAGCAATCATCTCAAAGATATCCTTTTTGGCATTTGATAAAACTCAACTCCCCTTCATTTTCTTTTTTAAATCCAGAAATATAAAACTACTTCCTCAAAGTGATTTAAACCACTGTAAACCAAAAGTCAACATCATGCTTACTAGTGAATACGAAAAACATTTCCATTAAAATCAGGAATAAAAAGATCCATTATCCTCACTCCTAGTTATTAATGTTCTGTAAGTTCTGACTTAAAAGAGAAGCATTATTTGTGGACAATACAATTCTCTACCTAGAAAGCTCAGAAGAATCCACTAAAAAATTAAGCTGATTAAATTTTTAAAATTTAATTTTTTATAGTAGTATTACCACTATATGTAAACATATACAGACTTAAGTCACAGCTTCAAATGCATAAGACTGTAAACTGCAAAAATGCAGCTTTAATACAAAAACAACAGAACTTCTGAGAAAAGAGAAATAATAATGGTATTTCTAACAGAACTAGAATGTAAACTTCATGAGATCTGGGGGGGGGGGGTTGTTGTTTTATTCACTGGTATATTGCCTAGCAAACAGTAGGCACTCAACAGGCATTTGTTGAATGAATAAATGAAAAGCACTAGCATTTAATAATCCTTTATGTCAAATGTGGTCTGCCTACAAGTGACAGTCTCAGACTGTCTATTACAAGTCCACAATGAGTTAAAGAGTTTGCACCAGAATGTGCATCACTGTGCACATCATTTAATTCCTCTTGTAACACAGGAAAACTATCTCAACGAAGGAAGCAGAGGACTTTTACAATCCGGCTCAAGCTACTTATCTCATAAAAGACAATGAGAAATAGTTCACATACTGGCTACACTGGGTGGCACCTCTTTAGACTAAATGTTGGGAGTTGAAATGAGAGGGAAAAACAAAAAGAAACTAACTTCAAACCAAAGAATAATTTGTAAAAATAATGTCTGGCTGCTGAAATGTGGTCATAATTAGGTCACTGTGTCTTTTAAAGGAAGCTTATGAAACATGAAAGCAACAAAAAATTTAAGGATAAATTCTTTTTGTCAACCGAATGGCAGGTTCTAATCAGGAAATTCAGACATCCCAGTAGCGTCTAAATGAATGAAGTCTTTATACTTTCAGAGCAGATTATAATAGATAATCACAGGAATTAAGGCACGTAAAGAAGTTATGCTCTAAGTTAACATAAACACTTCAAGTATATACTTCATTCGTTACTTTAAAGTGGGTCCAATACCGTAGTGTCATCTCAAATGTAAAAGTAAAACAAAGAACTGAGCCAGTGCTGGCGGTTTAAAAAATGAGGAACAAGTGAGGAATAGTCAAATTAACACTAATTTATAGCAGACAGGCTCTGCGAAAGTAAACTGGGCTGATATTCAGAAAACCAGGTATATAGCCCTTGAACCCAAAACTAACCCAAAACACATTCTAGGGCAAATCACCTCATCTCACTGTTCTTCAGTTTCCTCGGGAGTTAATAAAAAGACTCTCAGATTTTCTATTCAGTCAAAGTAACTGATACTACCCGGATTCCTCTGTTTCTGAATAAAGGCAGATAGGTGGTCCTACAAAAATATGCTGAGGTTCAATTCTATCTATAACCCTGTAAAGTCAAACTAATTAAAAGGTATAGACATTTATATAGAGATCTACAATGAACACCTTTCTATTTTCTATATAAATGATTTACACAATCTGATTCAATCCACATAAGAAATCTGAGAGATGTATATGTTTATCTGAATTTTACAAATAGAATTCCCAGCAATATAAAAAAGAGAACTAATGGCACTCACTCAGATTTGTATGACTGCACAAGACCATCCTTCCTTCTACAAACCAGCCATGACATATAGCTACAATTTTCTAAGGAAGCAGTAGAGGTTTCAAATAAATCAAAGACACTCAAAATACAGAATGTTAAGGACTTCCCTGGTGGCGCAGTGGTTAAAAATCCGCCTGCCAATGCAGGGGACACGGGTTTGAGCCCTGGTCCAGGAAGATCCCACATGCCGCGGAGCAACTAAGCCCGTGTGCCACAACTACTGAGCCCGTATGCCACAACTACTGCAGCCCGCGCTCCTAGAGCCCGTGCTCCACAACAAGAGAAGCCAATGCGATGAGAAGCCCGCGCACCGCAACAAAGAGTAGCCCCTGCTCGCCGCAAGCAGAGAAAGCCTGCGCGCAGCAACGAAGACCCAATGCAGCCAAAAATAAATAAATAAATAAATTTTAAAAAGAAAGAAAGCAAAATAGATAGGTGATGAGTGACATAAAAATGTTCTAACCTCTTTTCAGCTTTAGCAACTCCCATGGAAATTATCCTCCTAAATTATACTATCCCATTCTGAACACAACTTCCTATTCATTCTATTAAATTCAACACCTACTAGGTACCTAACAGGTACCATGTAGTGTAAAACAGGAAAATTAAAACAAGCTCTGTACTCATGAAGCTTACAGTGGGGAACAGAAATACACAAGTAAATAGATCCCTGGAATACAGTAAAATAAGGACTTTTATAAGAGTATACTACAAGATGCCACGGCACACAGAAAGGAATTAACAAGACTGGACAGGCCAAGGACGTCTTCTTGGAAGATGAAACATCCAAGCTGATGTTCTCCATTTTGTTGTATTTTCTATACCTCCAGTTCTCTTAATTAATCTTCTATTTTACTTAATTTCATATCTCACTGAACCCTCCAAACCCTTCTCCTTCTCCCATTTATCTACAAATTGGTCAAATCCTTCATACCTTTCTATTCCATCCCTCCCCACCAGCCTAGGCTCAGTGATCAGAGACTCAAACATCTAGAATTTCAATATTCTTCTGTTACATCTGCCCTTCAAATCCCTAAATCAACCCAATCATCTTTCTTTTCCAGTCCTATGCCCAGCAGTTGATCACAGCTATAGAAAATTATACAACCTTGCTGTTAGAGCCCTTTTATAAGCTTTGCAGAGCCCTTGACAAATTAGGTAACACTAAGCATATTCCTAATTAGCTTTCTCTCCCTAACTCCACTGTTGCCATTACAAACCTTCACCACTCTCAAGCTTCCCTACCTCCCATCCTTGCCAACCCCAGCCAGTGGCCTTGCCTGCTTCTTCAAAACGGTATGAATGATAATTATGCATAGCTGAAAATATTACTTCAGACTATTTTTTTGTGGGTAAAAAAAAAAAATTTGTGTGTACTGAACTAACCCAGAAACCTAACATGCTTAACATGGTTTCATTGTGAAAACAGATTCAGTCCCAGACAAAGGACTTAAAAATAAACTCTGACCTGCTACCTGACAATTTCAGCTACTAAAAATACAGCCAAAAACCAAAAGTAATAAGTAAACTCAACTCTCAAAATTGATATTAAGTTTGTGCACCAAAGATCAAGTAACTTTTCTCAGAAGAGAAAGTGTATCAGGCTTTCCTAGAGTATGACTTCTTATTTTAGATACAAATCTAATAAATTTAATTTCTAGTCTATAGTAGGCTGGAAGCAGCATGCAAAAGGTGGGGGAGGTGAAACACTGCCAGAGCATGGCACAAGAACAGCAACAAAATTAGCAGATGCAAACGAGAGAGAAAACATAAAACTCTACCAAAAAAATTTATAAATTCAAAGAGCATAGCAAAGTAGGACTATTTATCATAGAAACAAACTACACTTTATGGCTCTATGGTACCCTAGGGCATCACTATAGTACAAGTAGATTGCAACACCTGATATTTACAATCAAATTTCAGTTAAAAAAAGATTAAACTGTACCTGGTATTCCATTTATACATAGTCATAAATGTGCTATAATAAACTTAATATAGAAATATCTTCATTAAAATGGTCAAAATAAGATCCATTTCATCACTTAGATTAACTCATGTATTTATAAAATAAATATATTAAATGTTTATTCTCTATGATATATATGGCATGGATGCCCTTGTATTTAATTCTATTAGTCAGAATACAGATTTACATCCCTATAAAAAAATTAAGCTAGTCTTTTGCTACTAGTCACGCTCTCCATTCAAAAATAAGACAATAACTGCACGATTTAAAAACTGAGGAGATAGTTTGGCTGATTTTTACATACTGCAGGCACAGCACAATTCTACATTCAAGCAAGAAAAACAAATACTAAAGAAAACTGAGAAGTTCTTCAGCATCTCTAATCACACACTAGTTAACCAAGTCACTCATTAGTCAGTTTCTATCCAGTGTTGTTTCAAATAAACTTTCTAAAAGTAAAATTATTTTATTAATCAACTTTAAAAGTAAAATGAATCACATAGACCAATGTCTGAAATTTGAGTATACAGCAGAAAGCATAAAAAGAAAAGAAAAATGAAACTGCTTAAAATTTGCACTTAGAATTTGCTTTGGAACTTGATAAAATGATTCCTTAAAATTCATCTGGAAGAATAAAAACAGGAAAAGAGACAAGAAATATTTTAAAAAGAAAAGTTATGCAGGTGACCCTGAACTGTAATACCAAATATTAAAACATATTAAGAAGCTATAATAACTAAAGTAATGTAGTACTGGCAAAGGAATAGACAATTCAGTGGACAAAGCAGAAAACTCAAAAATAATAATTTATTATCTGATAAAGGTAGCATTTCAATTCTGAAAGAAAAAGGAGGTTTATATAATTTGTGGTGGTGAGACCACTGGCAAACCAACTTAAAGTAAAATTGTTTTAACTTAGAACCCTCCCTGGCACAATACAACAAAATAATGGATTAAATATTAAACTGTAGAAACTAAAAGCCTGAAATATAAGAAGTACATGATGATTTGTACAAAAGTTGAGGGTAGGACTTTCTGTCAAAGTGGAAGTAATAAAGTACAAGGCTGATTTAACTACGTTAAAAATGAAAACAAACATATTAAAAAAGAAATAAACCTTAAGGAAACCAAATGATGAAGGGTATGGGGGACTGTGGAGAGACTGCCATATATGATCAATAAAGGCTCAGTGCCTTTAATATATTAAAAGCCCTTAATAAACAATGGGAAAAAAACAAGAACTCAGTAAAATTGTGCTAAGAATATGAACATACACCCACAAATGAAGAAATATAAATGGCCAAAATATTTCCAAACTCATTAGTCAAAGGAAAGCTGTAATATAAAATAGTTAGAGAAAAGCACAATATTTCTACTGTTTAAATGTCAGAGAGAGGTGGAGGGGGTACTCTCATAACTATTGATAGAAATGTAAAAAATCCAACTTTCTTGGAGGAAAAATTAGGAAGTTACTATCAAAAAAGATTTTAGACTCTTAGACTTCAGTAATTCACATGCACACACACCCAAAATATAAGCATCTCTTGGTAAAAGATTACAGATAGCTTTTATTTTCTTCTTTTTGCTTATCTGTGTGAGAACCTTATTACCTCTTCTGACTTAAGTAACTCATTTAGAAGTTGCCTCAGTTTCCTTGAAAAATAAAGGTCTCCCTTCTTTATTTAGGCTCCAGAGTTCATCAAACAGTAACTCATCTACAAAATGCTAGAAAAAGTTGATGCTAAAATGGCACTTGATAAAATATCTATTCCTGATAAAGTCTTTAAAAAACTAGTCACTCATATTCTTGGGTGTAGAGAAATACTGTTTGATTTCACTTATACAAGGTACTTAGAATAGTCAAATTCATAGAGTCAGAAAGTACACTGGGGTCAGGGGCCAGGGATGGGGGGAGTGGGGGGAATGGGGAGCTAGTGTTTAAAGGGGACAAAGTTTCAGTTTAGGAAGGTGAAAATTTTGGGAGATGGATGATGGTGAGTGCTGCACAACAATGTGAATGTACTTAGTGCCACTGAACTATACAGTTAAGTATGCTTAAAATAGTATGTTTTATATTATGTGACTTTTACCAAAATTAAAAAACATAAAAAAAGAGTGAACCCCCCCCCAAAAAATGCTAGAAAAACTTTAAATACATCCTCCCTCCCTTCCTCCTTCCCTCCCCGCCCCTCACACGTTGCTATGCAGAGATCTCCTGGTGTATTATTTTTTTACACCAAACATAAAAGAATGTCTACAGAATGGCACTCCACGTGTAAAAAGGAAAAAATAAGTGTATATTCATTATGTGCTTACAATGTGGATAAAGAAAGTCAGCAAGAATACCCAAGAAAGAATAAAAGTTGTTACTTAAAGGGAAGAAATCAGGCAACAGGAATAGGAAAACTTTTTACTGTATAACAATTATTAAATTACTACCAATTAAAAACTAAATTAAAACAATTCTTTCATGATAATACATATTTTAAATATCTATGAATTAAAAGATTATATATAAATATAAATGTATTTATATATAAATAATACATATCATATACATGTCACATTACTCAAACTTAGCAAGGCATACATACACTATTGGTAGGATTATAATCCATTAAAGCCTTTATGGAAGGTCACCAAAAACCTTAAAGGAGGGACTTCCCTGGTGGTCCAGTGGTTAAAAATCCGCCTTCCCAGGCAGGGGACTTGGGTTCGATCCCTGGTCGGGGAACTAAGATCCAAAATGCAGAGGGGCAACTAAGCCCACGAGCAGCTGCGGAGGATCCCACATGCCGCAACGAAGATCCCACGTGCCGGGACTAAGACTCAACGCAGCCAAAAATAAAATAAATAAATAAATATTTTTTAAAAAAAGAAACTTAAAGGAATTATTCCTAATGAAATATCCAGTCACATGCTCAAAGATATAGATACAGAGGAAGAGAAAGGGGGGGCGGAGAGGAGGGCAGGAAGGAAAGAGAAGGGGAAGGGAAGGGAGAAGAGAGATCTATACCTGTAAGTAAAGGAAGTTCATTACAATCTTATCTATAAAACCGAAAAATCAGAAATAACCTAATGTATCAATACTTAACAAGACTGCTTAAAGACATCATAATGGAATACAAACTATTGCAGCTACAAAGACAATGCCATATATTTATCAACATGGAAAGGGCCTATGATATTATATAATAAGTAAAAACCCAAGTTACACAACAGCAGCTATAATATGGGATCTTGGCATTTATTTTTTATGTGCATCAGAAAGGAATTGGAAAGATAAATAGCAAAGCATTAACAGTGCTTTAATTCAGCGGAGTTTTAAGTGTTCTTTATTATCTTTCTGTAATTTCTTTTCAGAAAATAACATGAACTGCTTCTAAAATATAAAAAAATACTTCATTTTGAAAAAAATATTGATATAATAATACCCCTACCCATAAAATTTGCATGGTTTGTGATTTTTTTTTTTTTTTTAGAGCGGACAGGTATTTTGTTCTTTTTTTTTTTTTTAGCTGCATTGGGTCTTTGCTGCACACAGGCTTTCTCTAGCTGCGGCGAGCAGGGTCTACTCTTCGTTGCAGTGCGCAGGCTTCTCACTGTGGTGGCTTCTCTCGTTGTGGAGCACAGGCTCTAGGTGCGGGCTTCAGTACTTATGACACACGGGCTCAGTACTTGTGGCGCATGTGCTTAGTTGCTCCGCAGCATGTGGGATCTTCCCAGACCAGGGCTCGAACCCAGGTCCCCTGCATTGGCAGGCAGATTCTTAACCACTGTGCCACCAGGGAAGCCTGGTATTTTGTTCTTAACATTATGAAGTCCACCAATACAAAAGTGAACCAAATCTTCTGGCTCCAAATCTACAATCCTTTCCACTGTACCATGTTATCTTAATCACTCACTTATATGTGGTATTACTGTCCTTAATTTATCCTTTAAAATATTTATATTTTATTACAAATTCCAGATAAGTGAAGTTTTATTGTATACTTAAAACAAATGTTATCTCTCCTCACATCCTTCTAAAGGATTAGAGACATAAAGGATGCTGATAATCCCAAATTCTAGGTTGGAAGAGGCAAAATTAAAAAACACAAACAGTATTTGACTTAGAAATGGGTTGTACTCCAAGTTCGACTGTTTGGAAGTAATTCCACACAAAAAGAATGTTATTTTTGTTGTAGAAATAAGTATTAATTGACTGCCAGGCCAGCCCAAAAAGTTTAACCCACAACTGGCAGAAACATATTACTAGTATATTGTTATCCCAATTAAACACACATTACCAACCCACGTAATCTAGGAATAGGTAGAAAGCCACAAAAGGTTAGTAACACTCAAAAACTGGTCATAACCTGCTTCTTTCAAGACAGAGAAACAGGAAGAAAGCAGTTATTCAAAGATAACAGGTTAAGGATTATTTCTCACTACTCTTCCCCAGAACCAGGGTTTGTGACTCTATTTATTCTGTCCTGGGAAAAAATGTTATGCCAGTTAGAAAACCTAATTACTACAGTATTTTTTAAAAGGCATATGGTGTTTTACTTGAGATTGTTTAAATGTCTGTGCAGAGATGTCAAAAAAAAAGAAAAAATTGCAAAAGGTGACATACTCATACCAATATATACTTTTGTGATGTATTTTAAATATGCTAAAAATATGCACACACATATTCATATGACATATTAAAACACACCACAGAATAAGTCAATTCCCATTTCTTTGGAGGTAATATAAAACTGCACATGTCTCACATCTAGAGAGAATCAGAACTGTGCCTCTGTAAACTTAAAAATAGCCATGGATCCTGACTCAACAGAGTCAATATCAAAAAGATCCCTTCCTCTATATTAAGAATCTACTATTCTTTTATAAAATCACACCTTTTTAATTTTAAGAGTTTACATTCTGTTTCAACAGAATTTATTGTAAGGAGGAAAGCACATAATCATAGATAACGAATTTTAATTTCCTACCCAAAATTACTAACCACTTTCTGATATATTTTCAGTACTGAAGAATCCATTTTTATCGAGTAACTTTTTCAAAGATTAATTTTGACCTATATACATTTAAAAATAAGTTTTCAAAATCTCAGCATATTAAAAACAATGAATTGACAAAATGCTACATAACATACTGGTAGCTAACTTATGGTTACCAGTAAATTTTGCAAATGTAGCTACATGAAAACGAGTGCCCAAAACTTACAACGCTGGTACATATTCAGTTACACAACTGGCATGATAATCAAGTGCAATACAATATACCCAGAGCTATAGTCACAGGATTTTCAGAAGGACTAAGTATAAATATATTAAGTAAATTCACAAAAGAACATTTTTAAGAAACACACTTCAATATTATCCAGACTGCCTACAAAATGGAACACGAATGTAATATTAAACCTCCCAATCAAATCTGATCTGCCAAAGTAACCAAAAATTAACAGCCCCAATCACTGAAGAACTGTGAGACAATGACAATCCAAAATAAGAGGAAGAAGTAAAAAGTAAATGGACGACAGTATTAAGAGTAAATACAGAATAAAATCATGTAACATGTAAAATGTATTTTCCCAATTTCAATAAAAATATAAGCGTACCAGAAAAGAAGTATTCTGTGTACTTTCCATATTTCTTCTGTGTTGTCCAATATGGTAGCCATTGCTACATGTAGCTATTTAAATTGATTAAAATAAAATGCAAAATTCAGTTGCTCAGTTACCTAGCTCATTTAATGTATTCAAAAGGTACATGTGGTTCATGGCTATCACACTGAAGAGCACAGAGATAGAAATTTCCATTACTATAGAAAGTTCTACCGGGCAGCATGCTGTAATAGACAAATCAATTTTTTCTCTATAATTATAAAAATTCTTCCCATAAAACTGCAAACATTTCTCCCTGCACCTGAAACATTTTTATAACTTCCTAAGTCAGTATGTTGATGATTATAATTATTATTTTAAATACAATGATAAATGCTAACAGGACAGTGTCTACTATGTGCCAGGAACAATACTATGTGCTTTGACTCTATACCTCACTTAATCTTCATATAAACCCTATAAGGTAGATACAAGTCCACAATGCCTTATCTGAAACATGTATTTCACAATTCGGAAGTTTTCAGATTTAGAAAGTTAATACTAGGAACTTCCCTGGTGGCGCAGTGATTAAGAATCCGCCTGCCAATGCAGGGGACATGGATTTGAGCCGTGGTCCGGGAAGATCCCACATGCTACAGAGCAACTAAGCCCGTGTGCCACAACTACTGAGCCTGTGTGCCACAACTACTGTAGCCCGTGTGCCTAGAGCCTGTGCTCCACAACAAGAGAAGCCACCCAATAAGGAGCCCCACTGCAGCAAAGAGTAGCCCCCATTCACCACAACTAGAGAAAGCCTGTGCAGAGCAACGAAGACCCAACGCAGCCATAGATAGAACTGGGAATACATTCTTTCACATAAATAAATAAATAAATAAATTTATTTTTTAAAAAAAAGAAAGTTAATACTACACAAAAACCATATGCTACATAACACCCTCAGCAGGGTCTAGGGAAGCAATCAGAAACAGAAGAATGCATGAATATTAACATCAAAGATAAGTGAAGTTAATAAATAACCACATATCAGTTAGGTCCTGGTTCTGCCATCAAACTAGTTCAGAACAGATATTCCCACTGACCAGTGTAATAATTTGCATTTATACAATACTAGAATTTTAGAATTACAAATCCATGAATTTTTACCTATTTTTCCCCACATAACTAAGGATTTTCAACACAGAATTATTAAAATGACTCTCCCTGAATTTCAAGAATTCATTTCTAAGACTAAACAAAATGTTCTTCCCTCTTGTAATTACATATCCTAAAATAAAAGGCCTAGGTATTTTCTTTTCATGAAACAATTGATAGAGGTATTTAATATAAATTCAAAATTGTATTTTGTCACATTTATAAAGTGATACATTCTTTCAATGCAAGCACTTAATTCAGTTGGATCTAGCAACTTAAACATTACCTTGTTTCATTTCTGAAAGGAAAAAAAGTATAAACAACCTTCAGTTACACAGTGCTTTTATGTTCTCAATTAACTTTTGCACATTTTCTCACTTTCAGGAAAGATTGTGACCAATTTTACAATTTGGAAATCTTCATTATTATTATACTTATAAACCAGTGCATATCTTAAAACATTCCAAATAGATACAGTTCACAAAAAGTACAAGGATAAGTTTATCCACATATTTTAATGTAATTTAAATGTCAGGAATTAAGATAATTATTTAATAGTGACAAAATATAAAAGTAGGATAGACATTTAAAATATTCAACAATATGGCTATGTTTATATCCAAAATTATGAACCATCACAAATATAAGCATCCAATAAGGAGTATATTAGTATTCAATTTCTATGAAATTATACTTTCTCTTGGTTACCGATATGGCCTTGCTTAAAAAGATTTGGTGGTTAGGAATAGGAAATTGAAATAAATGCTATGATAATATGAAAATAGCAACTTAATTCAATATTTACTATAAAAATTAGACCTCATCACAAATAACAGTAATTAACTGAACAATTATTCATCTTTCCCATTATTACCTCATTACACCACACTAGTCATACATAAGTTGGTAAAAGTTCATTTGTAAACTAAGTTATATCAATCAAAATAAGTTTTATTGGTTGAAATGTAGTTTAGCGTAATTTGTCAAGAGCATGGACTCCGGAGTTAGGCTTCCTGGTTCAAATCAAGGTTTTACCATTTGCTGTAATGGCAATTTTTGGTGTTAGGAACCTCTGGGTCTCAGTTTCCCCATCTATAAAAGGGACTAACAGTATCCTCACAGGGCTGTGGGAGGAGTAAATGAAATGGTATGTGGAAGTACTCAGGAGAATGCCTGGTACACATAAGAGCATTAGCTATTATCAATGGCATTATTAAAGCATCTCCGAAACTATAATATATTAATGTTAGCACTTTTTACCATTAAGAATTTCTTTCCTCCAGTTTCCTGAAAACCTTAAATGCACCAGGGAAACTCAATGTTTGAAGGAACCCTGTGGCAGTTTAATAAACATCTATTACTAATTGATTCATTTATATATTAAGTCCCTTTAAAGTCAGATTAAGGTAAGGATAGAACTGGGAATACATTCTTTCACAGCACATAACTTCATAATGTTAAATAACAGCCAAATGATACCATTTCACATATACAACTATGTCCTACTCTAGTGTAGCAACGAATAAATGGTTGTTGCTATTTATCTCAAAAATTCCCAAGAGAAGTGAATCTTACTGAGAAAATTATTAGTTCAGTTATGGATATACTAAGTTTGAGGTGCTAACAGAATACTTAACGGACGTTCAGGAAGCAGTCAAAAGTACAGATCTAAAGTTAGGAAGCTTACACTCAGAAGTTCATCACTCCCTCCTCTGTATTACCATGCAATTTTTCACATCCTATTACATGACAATTTTTAGTCTCCACAACCATTCTCTACTGCTAGACTATCTTGAAGGCATTTAGGTCCTGCTATATAAGGGCTTAATAATGTTGATTTTTTTTTAAAAAAATGCAAAACTTGCAGAATAGTATAACTAAGAGAGTGAATTTTATTGTTTATAATAAACTCTGATTTAGAAATTTTTTTTTCAATCTGTGGATTTTAAATAAGGATGAAATTTTCATTTGGAAGTATTCTTATAAAATATAACTAGCATACAAACAAAATCCTTTTTTTTTTTTTAAATTTGGTCACATGAGAATTACTAAACGCTACCAAGCAGTGAAACCTGACATTATCACCAGGCCTATAAACCTGCAAAAGTACAATATAACGAGGCAAAGAAATTTATAAATGAGTAAAATAAGGAAAAGGAAGTCCAGTGAAGATTCCTTGAAGTGAGTTTAAATTAATTTAAATTCTTAAGAAGTCTGTCAAAATACCTGCAATGTAGATTGAAAAGATTTCACTTTCTAATTTACAGGCTACTTGAGTTCAATAACTTAAAAATGAAAGGCCTCTGGACCCTTCCAGCACATGTTATTCTAAGAGCTATGATAAGGAGCATGTAGCAAACGTGCTCAGTTACATGCACTAGGTAAGGGAAAGATGCTGTCATCCGCAACCCACCAGCAACTGTCTGACCACCAATCCTTCAGTTTAAAATTTGTAGAAGCGTTTCCTAGAGAATGCTGCAGTTGTAGTATTTCTCACCCAAACTTAAAATGTGGTCAGTCCCATCAAGGCTCTAATAGGAGAACAAACCTGCTGCCAGTTCTATATTTAATAGCAGATCCTGACAATTCCATTTGTGCCTGACAACTAGATGCCTTTCAGTGAAGCCATTCCCTGGAAATGACACTACAATACTGTTACTTATTTAGCGGGCATGGAGCCAAGAAAAACCAGCTCATTAGTGGTGAATGAGTAGGGAAGACAGTAGCCAGAGGATTAAAAAACAGCAATATACCACACAAACAGGCTTAGAAGAACTGTGAAAATGCAGGAGAAAAAAAGTAGAGATCCACAGAATGAAATTCCTACAACACAAAATTAACACAGAGACTTAAGTGTGCACTTTCTCATTTAAAATCACATAAGCAAGGATCAAATGCATATTGATTCTAATTTTACATAAAAGCCTGAAAACCTCATGCCAATAGAAAATATTGGTAAATAAAAAAGGACTCCCCTAATCTTGGCCCTGTTTTCCTGTTCTATGAAGCAATTCATAAGAAGAAAAAATAACTTCAGACTATAAATGATGAATGTATAACTATTAGGAGTGGCCCCTCTATGAGGTCTGAAATAGAAGGAAAATGTACATTTCTTCCAAAGCTGTGGCCAACAATAACTTTCGCATTCTGAATCTAGCTTAAGCACATTAGTTGGGAAGATGTTTGCAAAAGTATTTCATAAGAAAGTGCTGAATTTAGCTTTTATTTTATTTTTTTCTGTTTTCTTAAGTGGCCTGCAGTATATCCAATGCGCTAAGTAGAACCTCTCCTAAGTATAAATGACCAAAGGAAATACAGCTTTCTTCTTACAGAGAACTGTTTCTACAGATCAGGGGTCATCAAACTTTCTGTAAAGGGCCATATAGTAAATATTTTCAGCTTTACAGGCCATATGGTGTCAGTCACAAAAACTCAACTCTGCCATGTAGCATGAAAGCAGCAATAGATAACAGATAAATAAGAAGTGTGACTGTGGTCCAATAAAATCTTATTTTCAGAAACAAGCAGCCAGTCTATGGCCACAGTTTGCTGACCTCTGCTATAAAGCATGTTTTTTTACCTACTAATAAATACGTTGTTTTAATAAATAACACCAAATTTGAAAGATGATCTCTGGGGTTTGCTTTAAAATATTTCATTAAAAAAAAAGTGAAGAGCAGAGAGAAAGGTTAAAGAAGACTGGCAAGGGGCTTCCCTGGTGGCACAGTGGTTAAGAATCCGCCTGCCAATGCAGGGGACACAGGTTCGAGCCCTGGTCCAGGAAGATCCCACATGCCACAGAGCAACTAAGCCCATGCACCACAACTACTGAGCCTGCGCTCTAGAGCCCACGGGCCACAACTACTGAAGCCCGCTCACCACAACTACTGAAGCCTGTGCACCTAGAGCCCGTGCTCCCAACAAGAGAAGCCACTGCAATGAGAAGCCCACACACTGCTACGAAGAGTAGTCCCTGCTGGACGCAACTTGAGAAAGCCCGCGTGCAGCAACGAAGACCCAGTGCAGCCAAAAATAAAATAAAATAAAGTAAATAAATTAAAAAAAAAAAGACTGGCAAAACACAATTAGCGTTAGTCTGATGATGGATGCATGGAGTTCATTATACTATTACAATAATTTTATGAGTTTGAAATTTTCAAAATTAAAAGTTTTTAAAAATACAAGGTAGATCAATGAATTGGCTCTACAGGAAAATTAATTTCCTCACTTTACTACAAACATTCTAAAACATATCTAGTATTTTTAAACATAATCAACATAGTACAACATAAAAGTTTAACATAAAGCTACTAAACCATAGCTAAAAAATTTAAACGTACAAAAGTGTATACAAGTATAAACCCTTAACATTTTCCATAATTTAACAGACAGCCTCACCTCATACAACTCCTAAATTGACACATTTTATTAGTCTCATCTTAGCTAACAAAATGTGTTACCAATTTTTGGTTTTAGAATATAATTATTTTATAGGGTATATATCACTTAACATATCATAGGTTTATTATTTTTTCAAATAAATTAGTAAATAAATTTTATTTCTCAGTTTTAAACTCTAAGCAATAAATATGAATAGAAACAATTCACATAAACAAACGCTGTTTAAGGTCTTCAATAATTAAGAGTATAAAGGGATCCTGAGGCCAAAGTTTGAGAACCTGTGACCTGAACGTTTTTGATGCTGTTTAAAGTATGTTTACCAAGCAACCATTAGATACATGCTCAAACTCATTTTTCCTTTGAACAATAATCATCACAAAGTGGAGTTAATCCACTATGAAGGCTATCAATATACAGCCATTTAAACCTTCAACAGAAATATTCTTTTAAAATTGCTGGGTATGTCATGAATAATGTATCCATAGGAAAAGAAGAGCTCTAATGTGTTGTCCCCCTTATGCAGAAAATTGTCTTCTGGACCAATAATAAAGAAAAACTAATATGCACCAGCAGACATTTCTAATAAATATGCTACCTCTCATCAAATCAAGATACGCAGTCTCACTCAATGAAAGAAGCCAGAAAGCAAGCTGAAAATAGCTTTAGCAAAGAAATGTTAATGACTATGCAATTTCTCAAAAACTAAAGAAATGTGTTTTTTAAATGTCCTAAGTTTTTTCTCAAGTTCTGAAACACAGCGATTTCAAATATTATCAAAACTGAAAACTACATTAGGCTCACAGAATTATTGTGACTGACACTTGAGAAAAACTGAGAACTCTGTGAAAATATTTCCAACTATCCAAGAATATAATCAACGTCAAAATTTTCTAAATCTAAAACTAAAATAGCAATAAGCAATCCATAACACAGATTTGGGCAAATAATCAGAGCACAAATGTCTGCATGAGTATTCATTCTTTTATGAAGATGAACCAATACTTACTTTTTGAATACAGTATCACTGTAGCATTTTTAACCAATTTGTCCCTTCCGTATACGGCTATTTAAAATGTTATCAGACTATTTCATTTTTACTTAAGTACAAATTTCCAAGTTAAGTTTTATAAATCTCGTTATTTCTATTGTCTTTTATCAACATGAATAAACTTAAAATAGTAATAACTGAGATACAGAGCCATACTTACATCATACTCTGCAATTCTGCTGCAAAGCTTACAGACTTCCCTGTACTTCTTCCACTACTTGAAGTGGCAGTAGACATTGGGCTGGCTGCAGTGTTATTCATCTAAATAAAAGAGAGAACTCAGCTTACAAAAATGTATCTACCTATAAGTAAATGCATGGAAAACGGAAGCAATTATAAGTTACTTCAAAAAGTATGGAAATTTTTTAAATTCTGATTTGTTTTACGTAAATCTGATTTGTCCATACTTGTTCTTCATTAAAATGAAATTGTAAGGTAGAAAACTGCTTAGTCAAATATGATGTAAAAAAATTACTCACTTGGGTGATAAACTTTTCATTACATATTTTGTAATAAGTATTGGAAGAAAAATACTCATTAAAATATTTTAATAAAGTTCAGTGGTTTTCAAAATCCATTCCATGGAGCCCAAAGATTCCCCAGCAATATTTCATTGAGCTCCCAGTGGCCCTCAAGCAGTCCCATCCAGAACACAAGAACTCTGATTTTTCTATTTCATATATTGGGGCTCCAAGTAAGATTTCATTTAAAGAAAGAGCTGCACAGCTGTAAGATACAGAATTAGAAAACCAAAACATAATCTAATTCCCATTTGAACCATAGCCTAAAATACAAATAATACAAATAAAGCCAATCAGTAGATCAGAAGTAAGCACTGTGATATTTTATAATCTTATGGTTAAATTACTCATCAATTTAAAATGTGACTTTTAAAAAAATAAAATGTGACTTTTTTCCCAATAAAATTAAGCTGGTGCATAATGGGAAAACTAGATGCTAATCCTAATATACGCCATTTTATTTATTACATGTGGCAGTCCCACAAACAAGAATTAGTGAAAATAACATTAAGGTAACAGAAGTAGATAAAAGCCTCAGGCTTTTACCTCAAGGACACAGTAAGTGCTCAATAAATGTTAGTTATTATTTCATGTTTATATAAATTTTGTAATACTACGATTTTCTTTAAAAAATACTTTGCTGATTAAAGAAGAATTAACAGATTTAAAATATATTTAAACAGATTTAAAATATATAATAAAGTAAAGCAGTACTGAGAACTTTAAGTACAGTAAAGTAATTAGGAGTCAGAAGTCAGACTGCCTAGGTTAGAATCCCAGCTCTACTACTTTACTAGGGCTCAGGGCAAGTTCCTTAACGTCTCTGTGCCTCAGTTTCCTCATCTGTAAAACAGGAATGATAATCGCACACTCAGGGTTGTTGCGAGGATTAAATGAACTAACATAAACAAAGCATTCAGAATAGTTCTTAGCACACAGTCAGTACACAATGTTAACTATTATAAACAGAAAGAACTCAAGAATTTTCCCTTTCTTGGTCTGCTAAAAGCTTTTATGTAACAAATTTGATTATCCCTATTTCATAATCACAAACTTTAAGAAACTTGAATATTTTCACTACAAGACCTCAATACAATTCAACAAATATTAATTAGTTTCCCTATAAAATAAGTTCTGTTTTCACACTGACATCACTACTGCTACTAGTCAGCCTGGCTTAAAACATCAGTCATCATCTTTGACTCCTTCTCCTGCACCCTATAATTTGTAAGAAGCCAAATAAATTCTACTTTATGTTTTTACCTCCTCCCTTTCTTGTTGAGCTCTATTTATAGCTTCTCTCTTTGCAGCTCAGTTCATTCTCCACACTGCTATCAAATTTATCTTCTTAATACATCCTCTAAACTGACCACTTCTGTGGGCAATGGAGGCTTAAAATTGATAACGGAAACTTGAACCAGGGTCATTCACTGATGGCTGAGATGGAAAGGCTGGGTCCCATGAATGAAAGCTGAAAAAATTAACTACTACAAACCACTGCCTGAGATGGGCCACATATGAAGCTTTTGAGAAGGCAAAAGGACAGAGACCTAAGACAAGCAGCACACTAGCTGGGTGGCTAGATCTGGAATGTCCCAATATCATTCTGTGGCAGGACCAATTCTCTGCCAATATAAGCCCTGGTCTAACCTAAGGTCCCTAGGAGCCAGGCGAAAACCACTAGACAGAGACTGCAAAAGCAGAGAAAGAGAAGGAAGAAAGTTTCACTCAAACTGAACCAGAAAACCAAAGTTCTAAAACACATAAAGAAGCTAGTGCTATGAAAGACCATCGGTCTTTTTAAGCGTAAATTTGTCCTATTTGTTCACAAAGACTTTTTAGGAATAAGTACTTTTTTTCTACAAATAACAGAGGAAAAGAAGCAACACCATTTGGAACTCAGGTTTAAAAAAAAAAATCGCATCATCAGTCCAAGGTTGAGGAATAATAAAACAGGAAGGAAGTTCAAAAAGGAACTTGGCTTTCCAGTGACCTTAGAAAATGGTTCACTTGTCCCAAGAGAAGACTGACAGAGATATGACATCCTGGAGAAGATGTTAAACTCAAAGATTATGTATTACCCTCAGTCTATGATTTAAGTTGACTCATGTCAGATTTGAAGGCATGCCATTCTTGGGATTATCCTGAGACACTGCTGGAGTTATTGCCCTCTTTCATTCTGCAAATCCAGTCACCTTGCTTTAACACTCTCTGAAGAAGAGACATTTCAGAAAGTAAATGCATACTAAAACCCCAGCTTTCTTAGGTTGTGCCCCTACTGCAAATGTTTCGTATCAAGAGTGTTTATTGGTAAGAGTGAAAAGATCCCAATCCTAGTTTATTATAACCACGATCATCCTTTCACAGTCAAGTTATTTACTTCTTAAATCAAACAGGTGAATAACATTTTTCTTGACATCATGAGCTGACAGTGCATTAGAATCTTTAAAATAATTATTTCCTGTGCACACATTTTGTTTGATGTTTTAGATAATTAACTTCTTTAGACATTAATTTCTTTACACATCAAAGTCCTATCATTCCAATGCTTTATTTCCTATCTCCCGGACATTTAAAAAAAAAATGTCGCTTAAAAGCAGAAGCACTCAAGTCAATTTTCTCTAATAAATACAGTTAACATGGAACTGAAAACCTACTGTAATCTTCTCAATGGGTTAATGTCCTGCAGTTGTTTTAGCTTTCAATTGAAATGCAGCTGTTTGCCATATTTTACAAAATGAATTCAGATGTGCAGATGGAGACCCAGATTATTTCAACATGCCACAGTTTAAATGTGAACTCAAGGAATAACTTCATCTCTGATTAATACTTATATTTAAACCTGATAATTAAGCCAGTAGCCAATACTATGTCACACCTGTAAAATTCTGTTCCAGAGTAGAAAAACTGACATCTTTGAATAACAATAATGAAATTTAAGGATACACCCCTTTTCTCAGAAAATACCACGACAAAAAAATTTTAACTGTAGTAAAGTTATACATCACAAATGTGAATTAAACAAAAATGTAATGAACATGTTACTGCATTTCTATTTATAGCTCTTTTTTTTTTTTTTTTTTTTTTTTGCTGTACGCTGGCCTGTCACTGCTGTGGCCTCTCCCGTTGCGGAGCACAGGCTCCAGACGCGCAGGCTCAGCGGCCATGGCTCACGGGCCCAGCCGCTCCGCGGCATGTGGGATCTTCCCGGACCGGGGCACGAACCTGTGTCCCCTGCATCGGCAGGCGGACTCTCAACCACTGCGCCACCAGGGAAGCCCTATAGCTCATATTTTTAGTGACTAAATGACCAAAGAAGAAATACCATGAAACATCTTCAGCTTAAAATACCTCAGAGTTGAAAACGTTATTACTAGTTACAACTAGTTACAACACCCTCAAAACAGTGTCAAAAATCTGGATTGTGAAATCCATCAGTCTACCCATTTACTAAAAGACAGTGGAATTTTTAAATTGTTTCACTCCTGAGAAATATTAATTCAGCATACCTATGTACTGATTCTGCACATCTACAGAGTCTCAATTTCAATCACTCATAATCTGAGCATCCCACATAATATAAATTAATAGAAAACTATTATAACCAGAACATTTTCATTTTCATAGAACTCCAAGGGCAGGAAGTGATTATGGTTAAGCCAACACTATTAAGACACAACATTTTAGTTTTGTTGTTAAAAAAAAAAAAAACTCAAGTTACATCATGATCTAAATTTCTCCTGCTGTGCAAAAGTAATACCAAACGATCATTCAATCACTGAGAATGCAAAAAATAAAAAAACAAATTAAAATCTGCAAAATTTTAAAACTTCTATACCTAGTTTTGGTATAACACAATGATAATTCCAATATATTTATATATGCCCCAATTCAAGTTAATCAACATAGTAGAACCTGGTAATAATGATCAACTAATCTCTCAAGTTCAGTTTCTCCATCCGTCAAGAATAATTTCTACCTGTCTCAGAGGAGTGTTTTAAAGAAGACAGTGGCTGCAACATAATGTGTGCTCAAAAAATATACGTGAATTGAAAACATCAAAACACCTGTAAATTATGAAAATTCCCTATAGACAGACGGATTGTAAACTGAGTTTCCTTATCTCAGTTGTCTACATGAGCGATTATTTTTTTAAACCTATAGACATAGAAGCCATGACATACTGCTCAGAGACACGTGAAGTTCTATCATTATATTTTTCTTCTTTAGACTGATATTAATGTAGGTTTCTACTCCATGTGCTTTCATATCCAGTACTCTCAAAGAAACACTGAGTTTCAAAAAAAATTTTATTCTTTGCAAAAATGGTTCTTAAAGTGCACTGCCAACATGCCTATCAGATCATCCTAAAATACGTGACATCCAAACCCTGAAAAAATGGCAAGCTTACTTTTCCAATATTGAAAACACTGTTGTTTTTACATAAAATATTATATAATTGAGTGACAATGGTTAACGTTCCAGATATATGCAAAAATTTGGAATCAATTATACTTCTAATAGTAAGAAGTAAGTGTATTTGACAAGGATGTCAAAAAAGGAGCTCTCTTAAACATCAAGATTCTCTTCCAGTCTAGATTCACATTTTAGAAATATTAAACCTTATGAGAAGTCCATATTAAATATAAACAATTCAATAAAAGATCTCATGTGGTTAAAAACACAGTTCATGTGACTAAAAAGGAGTGGGAGATTTACGGGAAGCATGTAAAAAAGAAGTGAATTTGTATAAGCATTTCAGAGTTTATAAGGGGTCTTTCACCTGTATTGGCTCACATATTTCACAACCACCCTCTTAGGCATGTATCTCCCCCCTATTCATGAAGAAGGTAAGAGTAAAAACACTGGGTGAAGGTAACAGATCTAACACAAAAAACAGGCTTTGATCCCAGGTAACCTGAAATATTCAGTCCATCTACATACATACTTTTAAAAAATTCACCTACCATTTTAGTGCCATAGTTTTAACACACTAAAATAATATGGAATTACTGAGAAGTTGTACACATAGTAGCCAGGGGACTTGTCATTAAGTTTTCTTGGAGACTGATGACTTTAAAAGTTAAGTTCAGGAATTCTTTGCTTAAAAGTAAATCTTAGGCAGACGGATAAACAACTATAACAAAGTATAACTATGGAAATTGGCGGGGGGAGGGACCAAAGACATCTGACGTTCAGAACTACAGTTTGAAAATCACTAATTTCATCCAAATCCCTCATTTTTCAGGTGAGGATACTGAAGTCCAGAGGGGTTTCTTGAACTGCCCAAGGACACATCACTATTTAGTGACACAGCTGGGACTAAAACTGAGGTCCCCTGACTCCTGGTCCAGAGTTCTTTCTACTATCTCACAAGGAACACACAAATAAAAGTTGATTATAATTAACTCACAAGACCTCCACAATGTGTCTGTCATAGTGAACTTTGTTGTGAAGTATCTGTCTATGCCGACTCACAGTTTAGCTGTAAAGAGCTGGGCTCTGGAATTCAAACACAGGCTCTAACACTTACCAGGTGACCTTGGGCAAGTCACATCACCTCCCTGCCTCAGTTCCCTCATCTTTAAAAAGGAGATTAAAAATACTCCTCTCATAGGTGACATCAAGTAATGTATACAAAGCACTTAGGACAGTGCCTGGTACCTAGAACGCACTCAGTTCATGATGATGATGAAGAATCCAAGCAAAAGTATAGCTTCTTGAAAACATATCACAAAGTATTATTATTAAACACATATACTCTCAGGGGAAGAATATTATGATTAGGAATAGTCTTTTAAAGATTCAGAAACAAATAATATGAATAAAGTAAAATATAAAGGATTCAGTCATAAAACTGCTATAGCATTTGAAATAGCAAAAGTACACTTCAAGATTTTTAAATAGTTTATATTTATGTAATATTTTATATTTACTGCCCTATGAATTCAATGAACACAGCAGTTTTTCAGCAACTAGTATATACTATAAGCCAGTTAGCATGTTATTTTAATATTCATAACCTTATTTAACCTTCAATATCCACTATCAGTCAAATTCTATCAGAGGCAGTAGTATAATGCAAGAAAAACTTACAGATCCATTCCAGAAAAGTAAGAGACTCATCAGTATCACCTATTAAGTGGGAATGACACGTTTGGATAAATGAGATGGAGCATTAGTCTGGAACACATCAAGTGCCCATGGAAACGTTGGTTCTCCCTTAGCAGTAGTATGGTGTTGTTTTGTACAGGGAATATACTGTAACCAGATCAATATAGCACCATTACTGGGGTGTACAGTATTATTTGTCAAAGAGAATGATCTTAGGTAACAGTGTCTATTACACTCTATGCTGTTTCACAAATTAAAATATGTGTAAACAGTTTTTGCAGATTTATGGAGGTAGTCGGTAGACAAGTTGAGAGGAAATCAATTAAATAGTTAAATGTCTGTAAAACCACACAACAATTTACGTAATTCTCATCTGAAGCCTCCAGCGATCCTGGGAGGAGGTAGGATAAGGTTAGGTACTAATTCTGTTTTACTGATGAGGAAATTGACTCAGAAAAGTTAAATACCTTAATTGAAATCACACAGAGAGAATTAGGGCAGAAAAGGGCTACATCTAGATTCTGAAATTAGTTTTAAGTGCTCTTTGCACCTATCCACAATGCATCTCAGAACATTAATATCTCTCCAGATCCATTATTCAATAAACTTAAGGCTAGAGCAGCCAATATTTATTGAGTACGTAATTCTTATGTGCTTCGCTGCACCCAACACACATCACATGGGTTACTTCATTTAACCCTCAGCAGTAAGTAATCAAACCAAATGTGTTTGACTCAATAAAATATTTTATCCACTACAGTATAAATTCAATTAATACAATAAAACATTAAGTTGAATTATTTTTCTTTACTATTTAGGTGAGCCATCAGCAAAACCAGTCTTTAATATAATAAGTAGATTTCTAACTAATTTCACTATTCAACCTCACCATAAAGTAAAACGGGTATTATTTTCAACAAGAATACTCAATGTTCTGATTTAACTGGCATGGCCTAACTTTCTTTGCAGATTCCTACACCAAAAATCAAGAGAGAACCAAAAATCAAGGTGCCCAAGATCTCTATCCAATTATATGGAGAAAAGTAGAAAATTTTAATTACCTGTGGCTTAAATGGACAGGTCACTTGCTGGCCTTACTCCAGATAGCTCATCTGTTATTTAAACACATAAGCAATAAAGTTGTCACTACTTTAAAGCAAGTACATTTCTGAGGTTGCAGTACGTTTAATCCTCCTAAAATCATATATTCCAAATTTCAACAAGCCTGAAAGGAGGGTGACCATATTATTAAGTAGACCCAAGTGGAACATTTTGAAAATGGAAGGAGTTCTATTAAGAATTATCCTGAGACAAACAGACTCTAAACCATGACTGCCCCAGAAAAAGCAGGGTATACGTAAGAGCAACCCATTGTGATTTGTGTGTTATGGGCTGCTCTTTGTATATGCTTAATTCGTGAGCTTTAAGTTTTTGTTCCAGATCCAAGGGTTATCATCGGCCTTGAGACCAAGGGTACCACTTCACAAACATCAGGCCAGAGTTAAGGGTGTGTTATCTATAAACAAAGGGGTTGTTTTTTTTTTTAGTTTTTCTTTCAAACTTAACTTTATAAACATTTGCTTGAAAAAAACCACTCTATGTATTTCAAAGAAAGCAATCTTGCAAAATATCGCCAAATTTCAGACTTATCTCTTCAAAAGTTTTGAATACCAATAATACAAAACTACTTCTGAAATGGCCCAACGCTCAGTTTTCTACTGTAATTTATCAAATTGTTTTTTATACAAAAAGTTAAGGAAAAAGCACCATCTTTCAAACTGAAAAAACTCAGGAGTAAAAGAGTTGAAAGGTTTTCACTGAAAACTGACTAAAGTGATAAAAGATAGTGGAAACCCACAGTCACGAAACAGTACAATGATTAAAGGAAACTCCACTTAGTATTATTATGACTCTCCAAACAAATCTGCCGTTAGCCGTACAACCTAGGAGTCAAAAGAATGCTTTGCTTTAATTTTCAAGCTGTAAGTAAGTATTAACAGACCCAAGCTTTGAACTACAGTATGTGAATGAAAGGCATTATTTGAATATAATTATAATTCCCTAAAGCAACAAATATTCTAAGAGTTGGCTTCTCTGACTTAAAACTCAACAAAATCAAGAACTGGAAAAGGTCTCAAAGGCTAGATTCTAGACCTATGCTGTCCAATAAGGCAGCCACCAGCCACATGCGGCTATTTATATTTAAGTTAATTAAAATAAAATTAAATACCTCAGTGCACTACTAGCCACACTTCAAGGCTCAAGAGCCACTTGTGTCTAGTGGATACCATATTAGGACAGCACAGATTACAGAATATTTCCACAAAGATAGAAAGTTCCATTGGACAGGGCTGCTCTAGACCTAGGCTGCTCTAGATCTTTTCTTGAATATTCCCAGAGATAAGAAACTTGCAATAACACAATGAAGTGCACTTTATTTTTGCAAAGTAGTAACTATCAGGAAATTATTCATAACATTCAGTGAAATCCAGCCTCTCGAAAACATCCACCAGAAATTCCACAAGTTCCATCCTCAATTTGGTCTTCAAGTAAATCTTTACAGAGGTAATTTAATTCTGTTTCCAAAGTTCTGTCCTCACATATAGTAAAACCCTACGTCCTCTCCTCCTAGATAAATACATCCTCATTTCTCTGGAACGAAAGAGTTTAAAGTTTCTAAAGCCTCACGGAGTTAAGCTCATTTATCCACGTGTACGTTAACAACACATTTCCAGGATCGCCTCTGAGTGTCAGATATTACATTCCACTGCCCCTATAAAAATCCACACCAGTTTTCTTGATTTTTCCACTTAGAAAGCCAGGTCACAGTCATTCTGAATTCCTTAAACAGGGAGATAAAAATGACAGGTAATTGACAGCTAATTGATCAGTGCCTGGAGCTTGTTATAAGCATTAACCTGTATTACCTCATTTAATCCTCACAATTCCGATCTAGGTTATTACTATCCCCATTTTACAGACCAGAACACCCAGCCAAAGACACGCTAAATAATTTCCCCAGGGGTCACAGATGTGGGCTCACCCCAGAGAGAAGGGAGTCGATCTTTTCCTTTTCCTGGACGCTACACTTCTACTAACGCTACCTAACTCTTCTTCCACCTCGCCCATAAAGCTACAATTTCCTTGTTTAAGAATTCTTCCCCCCAAAACACGACCTAGATGACACGCGGAAGGTGCTTCTGAACACACCCAGCGACGCCCGCTCCCGCTCGCCCGCCCAGCTCCCCTGGCCCCACGCCCACCCGCCTACGGGGAGGAGTCAAGGCCAACTCCACACGCCGCGGGAGAACCCGGCCGACTCGCGGGGCCAGCGCCTCCGGAGACGCTGCTTCTGTGTGTCCCTCAGCCTCCCGCGCTAACGACCGGGACCCCCGACGGCAGCTCCCGGGAGCAGGGGGGCGGGGCCCAGACACGCAGGGCTCGGCGCCTCTCCCGGCCCCCAGCCCTCTCCCCCGCCCGCCCCCGCGCCTCCCCCGGTCCCCCTACAACCTCTGTTCTAAGAACACTTGTAGACCCGGCTGCGCGTCCCGCGTGGAGAATGTGGGGATAGAGATGGTGCGGTTTCTGCGGCGGCGGCCCGGGACACGCTTGGAAAGGGGCGGGGTAGGGGGCTGACAGAGTCTAAAGGGAAAGGGTGGCTGGGCGCGGACGGGGGGGCAAAATGGCGTGAGCCCGATTCTCTGTGGGGCGGGGGTGGCGGAGGTGGAGGAGGGAGGGCTACAAACACCCCCGCCACTCCCGACGCGGACGCTGGCGCATGCGCGTTCGGCCAGGTGGCGCGCGGCCTCTTTTCTCTAGGCAGCCACTTCCGCCACGCTCGCTGGGGGCGGGGCGTCGCGGAGCGCGCCCGTCGCCGCTTTCCTTGCGGCGTTGGTGCGGGCGGTGCGGGCGGTGAGGGCTGCGCGGAGCCGGGGGCGGGCGACCCTGAGCCACGCGGCGGCCCTTAGAGCGGGGGCTGCTGGGAGATGAGTGGGGATGAGCTGAGAATCGGAGTGTGTTGAAGGCCATTCTTGGACTCCTGAAGAATGAGCTGAGAGGACTAGGGTTTTCGAGGGATTTAGTGACCGAGGCTGGAAGTTTGTTTTCAGCTTCAGGGCAGAGATTGACCTCTGTAAATCTTGTCCGCAGTAGGGGTGAACCGGGATCTTACCCGGACGATGCAGGGAAACGGAGACATCAGAAAGGCCCTCCTCCCCCAAAGGACCGCGGTGCTGGGGTATGGATATGCGACCCTTTCTGGGACCGTGAAACACCCCCTCTTACGCCGGCCCTCGCACATCACCGCTCCCCATCCTTCCCCTGCGCAAAGTCATTCCAGAGGCAGTGGGAGATGATAGTCTGCAGCGAATTTTTCCCTCCTATTCATTTTACCAAGCTCAAGCATTTAATGACCACGTTTTTATTGAAAACTATTTGCTATTTCAAGGCTTCTGAATGGATGATTCTATATTTATTTTTCCTTAGAATTTTAGCCTGCTTCTCCTTATTTTAAAATCTTGCACTCCCACTTTTGAGCTGTACATCCTGTCCTCTCAGAATTGATTGATACAGATGTATTTCTTTAAATAATACAATCATAAGACAGTGATTTCAGTTGCTTTCATTATTTTACGTGGTCTTGTTATTTATATTTTTAACATTCTTTTCAGCTGCTCAGGAAAGAAAACTATTACCCGCTTAAGTCCATGCCTATGACGTCAAATATTATATTTCAGAGATTCAACTACTAACCCTCATCAAGTCTTTTTTAAGCATTATTACTTCAATTATTTTCTTGCTTCTATGAATATTTGTGTTCTGAAATAATCCCTTCCTATTCGCTTACATTGTTTAAAATAGCAACTTATTTGGTTATTTCGTCTGTGGATTGTAGTTGAGTCTCTTGTTAATTTTGCTTTTAGCTCTCCTTTAATCTCCCCAACACTTAAATACTTGCCAAATAAAGTTCCAAAAGAATAAATTTGTTTAGGCTGTAAAAGCTCACCATAATGTGTAAATCAGGGCTCAGTCCACTGATGGGCAAAGTGTATAGGGGAAGAAAGTAACAGAGAGAATCGTCATAATTTCTTATGAAGGAAGACTGGTTTATACAATAGTTGAAAAGCCCTTTCAAGTACATTAGCAAGAAAAATAGAAGAAAATTAAGAAAAATATTAATAGTACGTCTAAGGAAATATAACTGGAAGGAGATCCTTTCAAGTAAAATTGTGTTCAGTCAGTGTTGCCGTACTGATATTTTCATGGGACTTTTACCTGCATCACATGGAGGCCAGATTTGACCTAGTTTTTTGGGACAGAACCCAGACCTTACTCTCAAGCCACTGGTGTCTAACCTACATATAATCACACACAGCAGGAGTTAATCAAAGTGTGCCATGGAGAAGGGAAACCGAGTTAAACAGGCCCTGGTAGAGGGAGCTCACAATTTCACTCTTAGGAAATTGTGACTTGCTGTTGGCGGAGATCTTAGCTTTGCAGTCCCATGAGTTATCTTAGTGTTCCTACCTCCTGGAATCTGTTAAAATCTATTTTAAAAATTTGATTTAGTCATAATTTTGTTTGTAGTTTGAGAGCACTCCTGCCCACAATGGGTCAAAAATATTCTCCATTCAATTAATATCAAAGATCCTAAATTATCAATGCTACTAAGATATCTTCATTGTAACAAAGCTAAAGCAATGGTGCTGAAATTAAGACATTGATGACTACCACCTCTCAGAAAAACACGTGATTTCCAAGGCATGTGGAAAAAACACATCAGGAGACCAAGTGAATTCATCACACCACAAAAATGTCTTCATCCCTTGAACAAAGCCATTAAAGGAAAATGAAGCATTGTTACTGTAGATTTTTACATTCCTCTGGTATAATAACCTTCATATAGACTGACTAATGAAAACAGAAAGGGTACACATCTAAGCAAAAATGCCTGTTGGCATCTTAGAGGATGACTAGATTAGATAATGAAAGAAGGCTTAATCCTCCAAATAATAGCAGAAGCCATACCTAGTATGGAGCCATCTCTGTGATAAAGTGGTTTCTTCTCCTGTGGACGCCATGCAGGCAGTTTACTCCAGGTGACCTGCAAATTCTTACTCTTTTGTGACCCATGACTGTCATGTATTAGGATGCTTGTGGAGGCTTTTTCTTTTCCTATTTATCAATTATTTCACCCTTTGCTATATTTGCTATTCTAATGTTTAAATATTCACCGTGGAAATAAACCAGTTAGAACTGAATGTTGTTTAGAATTGCATATTGAAATCGTTGCTATATTCAGTTAATTTCCTAATAGTAAGAACTCTTTTTCAATTGCAATCTCAGGGGTATCTTGTTTTATCTTTAGAACGAGGAGTTCTGACCAAAACAATTATTCAGCTCTGTGGTACCTGGGCAAGTCATTTTATATCATGGATCCTCAAGTTTTCATATCTGTAAAATGAGGTCATCAAACCAAATGAAATAAAACCTGTAACCCTAAAACTCTATGCTCCTTTAAAGTAGGAATAACCAAAAGATGAATCTTAAAGGTGTACAGAATAATTTCAGCATTTATATTTATGCTACCAAAAATTATGTGACTATGCAGGACTCTTGCTTTAGGCCAACTTGGATCAACTGATGTTATGTATTTCAAAAGAAAGCCCAACATGAAAAGATATATATTAATCAAATTTATTGACACACTGGAGGGAGGGTGTATCACATAACTGTTCAGAGTGTAATCAAATTGGCTTCCCATACCTTCCAATTATATTCATATGTTTTGAAGTAGGAAGAGCAACACAGTGGTGAGAGAAGAAATGCTAAGAATTGCAGCACTGAGCAGCTTGTAGGACTATAATCATGAACCATCCTCTTAGGAATCTCTCATTGCAGGTTTAACACTCCAGGATCTTTTAAAATTAGTGCTTGGCTGCTAGAAAATGATCATTTTTGAGACTTAGATGGGAAGGGAATCATAGAATATCAGGGTTTCATGGGGCCCCTGAACTCTCTAGACATATGGAAACTTAGTTGCTCCCATTCCTATAGAATCCAATATATAATACCTCTTGTACTGGAAACGAACAACTTTTACATTTCTCCCCTTGAAAATAAGGTCTATTTGCTGAGTGTTAGTGATAGGTGCTAATTATTTCGTTCATTCGACAATTATTATGATGGGCCTACCATGTGCCTGACACTATTCCAGGAGCTGCAGATATAGCAGTGAACAAAACAAAACTCCATGCCATCATCAAACTCACATTCTAGAAGGGGGAGTTGCACAATAAAATAAATATCCAAATTGTGTAATATGTTAAAAGGCTATGAGTGTTAGAGGGGGAAAATTTTATACAACAGGGAAGGGATTATGGAATGAGAACAAGCAGGAGGAATAGGAGAACTGTGATATTTGTAATGGGCAAGCAGGGTAGGGCTCACTGAGGAAGTGGCATTTGAATAATGACTTGAGGAAGAAGGTAGTTGTAGATATCTAAAGAAAGAGCCTTCCAGACAATGAGAACAACCTGTGCCAAGGCCCTGTAGTGGGAACGGGGCTGGTAAGTTGCAGGAGTGACCAAGAGGCCATTTTAGCTGAAGAATAGTGACCCAGAAAGAAGATAGAAGAGGTCACAGAAGAACTAGGAGACCAGATGGTGGAAGGTCTGTGTGCCTGGGACTAGGAGGCTGTTAGCAGAGAATTGACATGATGTGGTTAAGGGTTTAAAATGATTACTCTGGCTGCTGGGCTGGAAATAGTCTGTAGAGGCACAGAGAGTAACCAGGCAAGAGATGACGGTAGCTTGTATTAGGGTTGTTACAGTAGATTCCATGAGACGTGGATGGATTCTGGATATAGTTTGAAACTCATTGTGATTTACTGACAGATTGGATTTGGGATTCTAGAGAATGAGAGGAATCAAGGATGACTCTCAAGGGTTCTAAGTGGGAAAATGAATTTGCCATGAACTGAGATGGAAAGGACTGGGGATGGAGTATGTTGGGTGGGTATAAGAGATCAAGAATCCAGAGACTTCCCTGGCAGTCCAGTGGTTAAGACTCTGCACTTCCAATGCAAGGACCGCAGGTTCCATCCCCGGTCAGGGAACTAAGATCCCGTATGCTATGTGGCCGCGGCCAAAAAAAAAAAAAAAAAAAAAACCCAAGTGTAAGAGATCAAGAATCCAGTTTTAGGCATAAATAAGTAATTAAGTACAGTGTTTGTATTATCTTTAATGTTTTTGCCATCATAAGTTCTTACAGAAATGAAGGAAAGTTTGTATTTGTAACTCTTTTAATAATAATTTAATTTCTAATCCTGCTCACGTAATAGAGGTCCATCTAGACCTAACATAGGTCAAGGAATATTTTATTTTTGCTTTAAGAAGAGGTGAGGAAAGCTAAACATTCCCTTGTTTAAAAAGAAAAAAGAAAGAAAAGAAAAGAAAAGAATAACTGTTTTGGGGTTTTTTTTTTTTTGGCAGGTGGTCTATCAATACCTGAATATAAAGTCGAGAATTCAGTTGAGACAAATATACAGAAACATTCAATTCCCCAAAGTACTTTCATTGAAAAATTTAGATGTAAAACTGGATCTAATTCAGTGAATTATTTGAATAACGGCCTCCATTTTATATTATGCATATACATTTATTTTTCTATGATACATGGAAACAGGGCCCAAAATGAATCAGTACCATAAGTGAAATAAACCACAGTATAGCTAATGCAGCCTGCTATTCCTAGTTCATACTCTGAAGTTGGATGCAATAAACCTGTATCGACTAAGGAATGCTCAGATCAATTGCTAGTGATCAGGGATTTATACCAAAAATTTTGACCAAGTTACTTTATCTTTATTTTTAGTATTTCATAGATGCAGCATAAGGTATATTTTCTCTTTCCAGAATACACTTAAAACAACTTCGTTAACCCAAAAAATATGGGCTTTCATGCCACTTATTAGCATAATTTATGACAAGGCTGTTATAAACTTCAGAGTTTTGTTGTGAGGATTGCGTGTAAAGTGAGAATGTATGTAAGGTGTCTGGTACATAACATGCACTGAATGCATCTTGCTTTTTATTAGTATTATTACTATTGAGACAATGACTCAAAAACTCAGTCTTGAAAAGTAATAGTGGAACAAAATGAGGAAGGATTATTTAGGCAGAGGGAGTAACATGAGCAAAGCCACAGTGTGTTAGAGGGAGTTGCAAGTTGTCCAGTATGACGGGATCACAGGGTGTAAGAAAGGAAGCCAGAAACTTGGGGAGGGCCAGATCATAGAAAGTCTTGTGTATTACTTTATGGAATTTGGACTTTATCTAATAAAAAATGGGGAAACTTGGAAATATGTTTTTTTAAGGACATGATTAAATTTGCCTGTTAGTAAGTTGGCAGTAATGTGCAAGAAATATTGGAAGGGTGAAAAACTGGAAGAAGTTAACAGTTCAGGAAAGAGCTGATATGGGCTTGAGCTACGTCAGTGGACTAGGAAATGATAAAAGATGACAGATGGAAGAAATACTAAGGGAGTGGAATTTATAGGACCAGTAACTAACTGGTAAGATATCAGGATGGACGTAAGGCAAAGAGGAAACAGGATGATTCCAAGTTTTCTCAACTTACTGAGAGGCAAGTTAGTCTTGGTAAGTTTAAGTTGACCATAACAAAATTGTAGGTGGCTATAAACCAGTAGCCAACTGGACTATCCAGACAGAATGGTGGTGATAGAAGCCAGAATAAAGTTTGGAGTTCAAGAGAGTAGATGGACATTTAGGTTTGGGAACCAGTAGCGTACAGCCTCCCACACACGTCACTTGGATGTAGCATTTAGCCCTGTTCCCAGCTTTGGCCAGAAAACATTCTCATGAGGATCTGTGGGCACGACTGAAGCCAAGAGAGACAATGAAATGGCCAAGAGAGCATGCACAGAACAAAGAGAAGTGAGTCAAAGATTGAATTCTAGATGCCCACGTTCAGTAGGAGAGGGAGAGGAAGAGCCTATGAAGGACACTGAGGAAGCAGTGTTGTCATGGAAACCAGGAGAGCAAGGAGTTTCAAAGAGAAATTAGAGGTACTAAAATAAGAATCAGAGTTAATTGGATTTAGCCAGTTCAAAGTGACCTTTTCCAAAGCAGCATAAAGTGGTAGGATTAGAAACTTGGTTGTAGTAACTTGAAAAAGGAAGAGTAGATAAGGAAGTTGAGAAATCAAGTGTGTTATTCTTTCCAAGAACTTGGTCTGTGAAGAAGAAAGAGAATATCTAGAGAAATATTCAAGGTCACAGGATAGATTTTTTAAGATTATGGACTTGAGCTTGTCCACGAGCTTTGGAGAAGAAGCTGGCAAAGAGGTTGAACACTTGATATAAAGGAGGGCCAATGGCAAAATCTTTAGGACATAAAGATGGAATTCGATCCTGGAAGAAATGGGAAGGTTTTTGATCAAGAGTCCAGGAAGTGGGATGAACCTTAAAATGGAAAAGGACTAACTGGAAGAAAAGAATAAGAACTTGAGGCAGTTCATACCCAATGACCCCAATTTCTCCCTGAAATGTCGGAAAGTAGGGATGCTGCAAAAGTGGGGATGATAGAGTAAAATGGGTGTGAGGTGCTAAAGTTTGGTTAAACCACTATGAGGAATGGGAGAAAGATAAACAAGAGCTTGTTAAATGGAAGATAGCCCAGGGTATATAGAGCAGTGGTCCTAAAATCTGGTCCATCTTGTTGGAAATACAAATTTGGGCCCCACCCTACACCTACAGAATCAGGAACTCTGAGATAGAGCTCAACAATCTGCTTTCACAAGCCCTCCAAAGGATTTTGAGTTTCCCTAATGTTTGAAAATAACTTCTACAGAACTTGTGACTTCCCCCAACTAGCAAGCAAATAATAAAGCACAAACTAGGCTACTCGACCATATTCTAGTTATTTTTTAGTAACATTTTTCATATCATAGTAAAATATATTTATTCAGAACAATATTGTTAAGGATTTAAAAAACTCTGCTGGTTTCTCTCTGGAAATGGATGTCATATAAGATTAAAAATCAGAACCAAGAGAATTCTTTCTTCTAAGTTCTACCAAGCAAATACTGTAAAACTTTTTTTTTTTTTTTTTTTTTTTGCGGTACACGGGCCTCTCACTGTTGTGGCCTGTCCCGTTGCGGAGCACAGGCTCTGGACGCGCAGGCTCAGCGGGCCATGGCTCATGGGCCCAGCCGCTCTGCAGCATGTGCGATCTTCCTGGACCGGGGCACGAACCCATGTCCCCTGCATTGGCAGGCCCGATCCGATTTCTACATTTATAATAGAAATAATAAAATTGTTATTTACTCCATCAAAAGTATTCAATAACTCACCATATAGTAGCAGTTCTCAAATTATGCTCCTGCATTAGTATCATTCCATTCTAATTAATAATAGTGATCACTTCTCAATTCATGGGGAGAAAGTTTATGAATTGAATTTTCTCAATTTTAAGTTATTCTTCCATAAATTTTTCTTAAAACTTTGGCCCTTGTAACTGCTTATCTTGCAAAAAAAAAAAAAATGCTAATAGATTACAAAAGAGGTGAACGAATAGTAAATGTTAATGAAACTTGAAGTTAGCCAGTCATTCTTAGTTCAATATCTTCTCTATAATTGGACATGTTTGTGACTGTGATTTTTATACTACATACCAAAAATATAGTCAGTTTCTACTACCATTGTTCCAACAATGTTGCCTTTGCTCAAATATTTGGAACCTAACTTAGGACTGCTTTCAGGATCTGGGGAGATGTTCTTTTGAATACCTTAAACAATGGAAAAGCCAACAGTCACAATCTAGAAGAATCTTAAAGACGTATCTTACAGCCAGTAGGCAGGTGGGTGATCAGGCTGATTTATCCTGGTGTACCTTGCTTTAAGAAATATGACATAATATGTGGAAATCCATATTTACAATCTATAGGTGCAGATGACAGTGAGACATTTTTCTAATTGGCAATAAGACCAACCTCTGAAAGTCAATTTGTACAATAAACAAGAAATGGATCGCAGAAGGGATATAGATCAACAAAACAAGCCTTAATTATAACCTGATTAAAATAGTATGTAAATAAGAAGAGAGGTTAGTTACAAAGCACAGAAAAAGCAGAATTAGAACAAATTGGCATAACACATTCCTGTATGGTGGAGACGAGTGGGAAATGATAAATGAGTCAGGCTATCAGAGTCCTAATATTCAAGAATTCAAATTAGGTAGCTAACTCTTCTTATCCTGATTCTGTTGTGACCAGCAATCTTTAGCTATTTTGGCTTCCATGAAGCTTTCCAAGAAATAGGATGACCAGGCTGATAGGGTGGTTCATTCCACCCAACAGTTATATTTCCTCATTACCAATCAATAACTCAGCATTTCGGTTTTTATGCTGGGTCTCTTATGAGTCAGGGTGAGTCAGCTCTGAAACAGGGATAACATTGCCTGGTGAGCGCTAGGGAGCCAAACCCCAAACGCCAGCTCCACTGGGAGCGACTAAGACAGCCCTCCTTGGCAACACCCCAACCTGGAAACCTGCCTTCCTTTCTGAACTCCAGGAAACAGATAAATGAGCATGTGATTATTCACTTCATAAAAGGATCATTTACTTTATGAAAGTATTTTGAAGCACAGGGAACTTAAAGTGGATGAGAAACTGAGAAATGACTTCTGAGTTCAGTTAGAAATCCTTTAACCTTAACATAACTAGTCTTGATGCTGTGGTGGGGTTGGAAATGTGAATGTCTTGAAGATCGTGCATTTGAGAGGTTTAGCCATTAAAGAAAGGAAGGAAGCAAGATGGGAGGTGGAAAGGGTAATGGTGCAAATACAAAGAGGTTTGGTTCTTTTGTTGTTGAGTTCTCCCCCCACCCCCATGAAAAGGATGTTAGATCAGGAAAAAAGAGAGAAGGAGCCAATAGAAACAGAGATATGAAAGTCATTGGGTAGAAGAAGAGGGGCTGAGTGGAATCCAGGCTCCCTAAGAAGACTGACTTTGGGGGGCAAAGGGGTCACATCGCATCTCTGGGAAAAACTCCTTTAAAATTCCTCTGAGGGCTTCCCTGGTGGCGCAGTGGTTGAGAGTCCACCTGCCGATGCAGGGGCACGTGTTCGTGCCCCGGTCCGGGAAGATCCCACATGCCGCGGAGCGGCTGGGCCCGTGAGCCATGGCCGCTGAGCCTGCGCGTCTGGAGCCTGTGCTCCGCAACGGGAGAGGCCATACACACACACACACAAATTCCTCTGAAATATAACATTTAGGTACTTCTTTTAAATGCATAGCTTTATGACTATAGAATGGCTTTAGACTCTCTTTCCTCTCATCAGTAATCTCTCAACTTTTTATTTACCAAACGTGAATTAAGTGCCTCTCACAATTAAAAGAGGAAAAAAATGTGACCCCATCCTAGAGGAGCTTACACTCTAAGAGGCTAAATGGACTTATAAACAAGTCATTGCAGGTCTTATAAAGGCACAACATACTATGGGACCATAGAGAGAATGAGTTTTACTTTTTAAATATTTAAAGAATACTTCAAAACTATTTAATTCACTTGATTAATGGCTTTCCTCTTCACCAGGCTCCAGTCCCAACCTGCAGGTCCAGTGTAGTTAGGCTTTTACAGTGTCTTCCAACCAGTTAAAACAACAGGATGTCATTTGCTTCAACACTATAGATGGCACTACACACTCTAAGGGATTCAGAATTATGCAGTATATAATCCCTGCCTTCGAGAAATCTGCAGTTCATTTGGAGAGACAAAGCTAATAGAACATTCTATTTTTTGTTCTTTATATTTAAATAATTTCCTTATTAAAGAGGGAAATAATTAAGTTATACAGCCCCTGTAACAAAATTCTACCATATTCCCCAGACAGGAGACTTTAGGTTGTGGGGGGAAGTCAGAAGAAAAAGAAGGGAAAAAAAAAAAAAAAGAAAAAGAAGGGAGACCAAGTAGTTGTCATTTTTTAAAAATAAATTAATTAATTAATTTATTTTTGGCTGCATTGGGTCTTCGTTGCTGTAAACAGGCTTTCTCTAGTTGCGGCAAGTGGGGGCCACTCTTCGTTGTGGTATGCGGGCTTCTCATTGCAGTGACTTCTCTTGTTGTGGAGCATGGGCTCTAGGCACGTGGGCTTCAGTAGTTGTGGCACGTGGGCTCAGTAGTTGTGGCTCGGGGGCTCTAGAGCTCAGGCTCAGTAGCTGTGGCGCACGGGCTTAGTTGCTCCGTGGCATGTGGGATCTTCCCGGGCCAGGGCTCAAACCCGTGTCCCTTGAATTGTCAGGCGGATTCTTAACCACTGCACCACCAGGGAAGCCCTAGTTGTCATATTAATTGGAAAAAACAAAACAAAAAACCCTTTAAACTTTGGATCCATGCTCCAAGTTCCCTTTCATTTTCTGCAGTTTGAATACCACATGCCTAGGTGTAGATTTTTTTTGGTATTTCTTCTTCTTGGTGTCCTCTGGGATTCCCAGTCTGTGGATTGGTGGTGCCATTAATTTTGGAAAATGCTCAGTCGTTATTCAAATATTTCTTTTGTCTCTTCCCTCTTTTTCTGGTATTCCCATAACAGTTATGTTACACCTTTTCTCATTGTCCCACAGTTCTTGGGTACTCTGTCCTGATTTTTTCCCTCTTTTTTTCTTTTTGTTTTTGGAAGTTTCTATCGACATATTTTCAAGCTCACTGAAATCTTTCTTTGTCTGTATCATTTCTGCTGATGAGCCCATTAAAGGCATTTTTCAGTTTGATTACAGTGTTTTTTTTAATCTCTAGCATTTTTTTTTTTTTTGGCTGCGTTGGGTCTTTGTTGCTGCACGTGGGCTTTTTTCCGGTTGCGGCAAGCGGGGGCTACTCTTTGTTGCAGTGCACGGGCTTCTTACTGTGGTGGCTTCTCTCACGGGCTCTAGGCACATGGGCTTCAGTAAATGTGGCACACGGGCTCAGCAGCTGTGGCTTGTGAGCTCTAGAGCGCAGACTCAGTAGTTGTTGTGCACAGGCTTAGTTGCTCCACGGCGTGTGGGATCTTCCCAGACCAGGGCTTGAACCCGTGTCCCCTGCATTGGCAGGCGGATTCTTAACCACTGCGCCACCAGGGAAGTCCTCTAGCATTTCTTTTTGATTCTTTCTTAGCATTTCCATCTTCCTGCTTACATTATCCATCTGCTCTTGCATTTTAGTCCACATTTTCCATTAGAGTCCTTTACGTATTAATCATAGTTATTTTAAATTCCCAGTCTGATAATTCCCAAAACTCTGCCATATCTTAGTCTGGTTCTGATCCTTGCTTTGCCTCTTCAGATTGAGTTTTTAGCCTTTTAGCACTCCTTGGAATTTTTTGTTGAAAGCCGGACATGATGTATTGGGTAAAAGTAAGTGAGGGCATTCAATGTGAAGTTTTGTGTTTATCTGGCTAGGAGTTAGGTTGTGTTTACTGTTGCTGCAGCCCTAGTGTGAGAGAGTCCTTCTGTAGTAGGGTCTGAGGCTTGCAGTTCTTTTAGCTGTAATTGTTTGTTTTTATACAGGAATCTGAGTGACATGGTGGTGAAGTATGGGACAGGAGGTGTGTTCCATAGCCTATGATTACCTTTCAGGTTTTCAGTGAGTCCTGTGTCCCTGGGCTGTGGCCTTCCTGAGAGCTCATCTTTTCCTTCCCAACTCCCTGCTATTAAGTAGGAGAGGAAGGCTAGAGGGGTTTGGAATTTGGTATTTCTCTTCCTCCAGGTATAAGGCTAGAGGGGGCTGGAATTAGGTATTTCCTTTCCCTCAGGTCAGTTAGATTCTGATAAAATAGTTTATCTTGAGGGCAAGCAAAGGCATCTGTCTCTCCAGTGTTTGGGGCAGTGGTTTGCCCTGCAACCTCAATTCTCTGATAGATCTAAGAAGAATGGTTGATTTTCAATATGTTCAGGTTTTTTCTGTTGTTGTGGGGATGGGAGAGCGACAACTTCCAAGCTCTTTATATGTCGGACCGGAGACTGGAAGTCCACTCTAATTTCATATACAGAAATAATCTGTGAATATTAGAATCCTAATTTCTATCAGTCGAAGTCACTCTAGTATCCAATCGTTGAAGGACACACTGTTTTTTGCTCAGATATAATTGTTAACTCCCCTGGACGCTGAGTCACCCAACCCACTTGAGCCCATATTTACTCAACTGTAAAATGGGGGTAATATCCATTCTTCCTAAATCATAGGCTTACTGGAGGGTAAACTAAGACTATATAAGAAAACATTTGGACAAGAAAGAAATGTCACAAAAATTCAATGAAAAAGGAGGCAATTTCTATGGTTCTTTACTTTATACTATAGCCTGTAAAAGTAAACATTTCAAAAGTCATGCACTATTTAATCCAAGACATTTTTTTTTCCAAGACATTTTTAAACCACTATATTAATTATAAAAAGATTATTTGCTTTGTGAAATTATTTCTTAATTGAGTAATTGCTTTAAAATTGAGATAGAGTTTAAACCTGAATATACATGATCAAGTGACAGGCAATTCTAAAGCTTTAGTACAGAAAACCTCCATATTCTATTCTATTATGTAATCTATTATGTAATTATGTATATATTTTAATAATATATAATTATTATATATATTATTGAATATATTTGTTAAAATAAATATTATATAAAACAAAAATAGTTCCTATTAATAACTAAAATACCAGAGATTTTCAGTTCCATACTTGCTTAGGATTTTTTTTTAAAAAAATTGTTTGTTTTTTTGTTTTATTTTATTTTGTCTAGGATTTAAAAATAAGCTTTATTGAGGCATAATTTGCATATCATAAAATACACTTATGTTTATTGTATAATTCAATAGTTTTAAGTAAGTTTACCAAGTTGTGCAACTATCACCATAATCCAATTTTAGAACATTTCATCACCCCAGTAAAATCCTTTACGTGCATTTACAGTTAATCCTTGCTTTCATTCCCAGCCCTAGACAACAGCTAATTTATTTTCTGTCTCTACAGATTTGCTTTTTCTGGGCATTTCATAAAAATAGAATCGTATAATACGTGGCCATTGGTGTCTGGCTTCTTTCATTTAGCATAACGTTTTCAGGGTTCATCCATCTTGTAACATGTATCAGTATTTCATTCTTTTTTATTGCTGAATAACGGAAATCACTGAATAGATGTACCGTATTTTGTTTATCCATCTACCAGTTGATGACCATTTGGGTCATTTCTATTTTTTGGCTGTTACAAATAATGCTATGAATAATACTTATACATACTTGAGTACAATTTTTTTGTGTAGATGTATATTTTCATTTCCCAATTCTACTCATAGGGATAAACCTAGGATAAGACTTGCCGCGTTTAATGGTAACTCTTACGTTTAACTTTTTAAGAAATAGTCAAACTATTTTCCAAAGTGGCTGCACCATTTAACATTTTCCTACCAGCAATGTTTGAGGGTTCTGATTTCTCCACATCCTTGCCACCATTTGTTACTGTCTTTCTGATTATGGGCATTCTAGTAGGTGTGAAATTGTATCTCATAGTAGATTTAATTTGCATCTCCCCAATGACTAATGGTGCCAGATTTGTGATACTTGTTAATATTCCAAGAAAGGCATATTGGCCATTTGTATACCTTCGCTAGTGAAATGTATATCCAAATCTTTTGCTAGTTACATAATATTCTAAGGAACCCAAATTAAAGAATTACAGATACACCATTTAGATTCAGTTTGATTTTTTTATTCAGGAATTACAAATATACATAAATATAATTGTAGTACAATTAATTATCTTTAACCTTGTAACATTAAATAAGAACAACACAACAGAATATCAATATTGACCTGCTGAAGTCCTCAAAGGCAGGAATTTATCTCATCTTAGTATTTCCTGCATCTAACATTGAGCCCAGCACTGTGCCTAAAACACTCTGTGGGTTCAGTGGATGGTTATTAAATACTTTACACTTCGGTTTGGAAATTCAGCACGTGTGAAGTTATTTTTCTCCGTGGAACTTTGTCAGGGGTTCCACTGCGCTGCCTCCTTGGCTCTTGGACACATGCCAGTATAATGCAGTAGTTAAGTGTGCGAGCTATAGAGTCACATTGCCTGGCGTTGCGACTTTCTGTGTACACTTGGGAAAGTGACTTAGTTTCTTATATCAGTCCCCAGGCTCGTCACCTATTAACTCTACTTGCTGAATAGAGTTGTCGTGAGAAGGAGATGAGGCTACCCACGTAAAGCTCTTAGCACGATGCCTGGTCAAAATAAGTGCTCAGTACAGATTAGCTGTTACTACTCTTAACTGGTTGTTAGAGTCCGAACAGCCAGACTTCAGCTATAGGTTTGATTAACAGAGAGGTAGGTCAGCTGCTTTTCCCCCTCAGTTTTCCCCTAAAATATACTTATACGTGTATACTTTCTTTTGAAACCAAAACACATAACAACACTCTCAATATTCAAAAGGTGACATGTGAACAGCAAAGTTTCAAAGAGATTGGCAACTAGATACAATATGGTAGCTTTATTACTAAACCTTAAATATTAGCAAATATTACTTTACCACAGTCTGTCATCATTCCCCGGGTTTATATAAAGCATTTTCTTTTCTAATTCACCTTAACTCTTTATTTTGAAATCAGGCAGTCCCTCAAAAGAGCTCCTCAAACCTGAACACCAGTTTGTCACCTAGAGTTCCAATTTAGGGCTTACCACCTTGTAACAGTAACAGCTGTCTTTTATTGAGGGCTTGCTCTGTGGCATGTACTTTAATGCCCTTTTATCTCTAATCCTCACAACCACCTAGGAAAGGAGGTATTATTGGCCCTATTTTAGGTGCAAGGAAATTGAGACTCAAGGCAGTTATATAATTTTCTTCAGGCACGTAACAAGTAAATAAAGAGCTTGTATTTAATCCAGTGTTTGTGTGACTCTCATGTGACTTGAGAAGAGGTGTTTGAAGTTTTGTTTACAAAAGCAAACTGTAAAGAAATTTCTAATTAGGGATAAAAAGTCACTGAGGTACCTGTGACTGTAAGACTGACTTTCTGGGACTGAGTTTGGGTTTATGTGGGTAGGAATAATGCTTAGAAGAATTAGTGATTTCTCTTACACAAGTTTTTCCTCCTCTTCTCTCCCATTTTTCTACTGGCTCATCACCTCATCCCCCCACCAGGAGTAGTTTGTTTCCTCCTCTCTTTGTCTTACCTGTGATAATCAATGTCCTAAAGTAGGGGCAGAAATTGAGCCTGATCAGCTTGGAGGCAGAGAGAAGGGCCCAGATTCCAAAGTGACTTCCTTTTTTCTTTTCTTTTCTTTTTCTCTTTCTCTTCTTCCTAATTTTTTCTTTCTTCTATCTTCCCCTATTTCTCTCTTTCTTTCACCCTACAGAGAAAGAAAGGAAGGAGTAAGAGAAGTAGAGCGGGAAGGAGAGAGAGAGACAAGGAGAGACAGGGAGAGAGGAAGGAAGGAAGGAGGAAAGGAAGGAAGAAAAATTAGGAGGTGTAGGGGTGGGTAGAGAAAACAGGGGAGACCCAGGACAGTGGCTGGGTCTTGGGGTTCAAGTCAAGGTTTTCTTTCCTCTCTGCCTTGCCCCTTCCTTCTAATCACAGATGTTGCCTCCAGTGATGGAACACCTCTAGTTCTAGTTAGTGGTGACTGAGAAAGAGGTGGTAATCTACTTGTCAACTGGTATTTGCTTGGCCTTTCAAGGATCTGTGTAAGACAGCCTCAGATCCCTAATTCCGCCTTGTGCAAAGTCGGATGCTCTCCCTAAGACTCCTCCACAGTACAGGGAGCTGATAATTTTGTGTTCACCTCTAGTTCTGACTTCCTGATTCGACTAAATTTGGCTTCTCCCCTTTGTCTTGTATATTCTTTTATCTCAAATTCTACATCTACTTACACTTGGAAGTCAGCCACTTTCCTTGACTTCTATTATTTAAATATACCATTCTTACAAGGCCTCTTTGTGTAGAGTGAGCGTTACTGAAGGTAAGGAGACATGAAGAATTACAGTGCAGCGACACAGATAACTTTAAATGGAATACAATACATCCCTGTTTTTAAAATGCCTGCAGCTATACTAATGTCCACGATTTACTTTGAAATCCTTTTTTTTTTTTTTAGAAAGATGAATGGCTGGAGAGATAGAGGGATGATAGATGTACAGATGTGTGATAAAACACATGTAATAAAATATTAATGTAGAATATAGGTGGGTAAGAAAATGGGTGTTGGCTGTAAAACTTCTTTCAACTTTGCTGTTTGTTTAAAATTTTTTCGTAATAAAAGATTGGAAAAAACAAAACCAAAAAAATCCCTTCTGTCTCTTTGCCAAGTCATTCAGCCATTCATCCCACTCTCTCTCTCTCCAATTCTGGATTGTCTCTATAGCGGGGAAACCCTGCCAAAATTTCTGTTTATTTCTAATGGAAAGCAGTTCAGCTTTCTTTGTTGCATTATCTCCTACTAATCGTACTTTTGTAGTCTTTTCACCCAGCTACTTAGGATCTTCTCCTCAACAATTCCTTAAGAATTCTTTAAGAGCAAGAACCATCTTAGATATTTATATAATCTTTAATGCATTTAATGGTGCCTTGCCCAAAAGAGATACTGAACACATTAAATGAGGGCAAAGCCTAAAAAAGTTTAAGTCCTGGCTCTCTCACTAACTGTGTGACCTTGGACTTACTGTATAACTTCTCTGAGTGCATTTCCAAGTTTCGAATCTGAAAAAGAGGTATGATTTTTTTTAAATGCCTACCTCACAGAATTGCCCTAAGAATTAAATTGGATAATGTGAGCTTTTAAAAACTAGAACCAGTAATTGAACTATTGGATAATGAAAAGAGGGCAGAACCTGTTTATGTGACTGACTGTTGGGGGTCCCTGCCTTTCTGGCTGACGAGCAACAGGAATTCAAAAGCCAATATATTTTCCTCACGTGGCCGCTCAGCCTCTTCCAGTGGCATTCCTTCTCCTTTCCCATTTCTAAGACTAGTGGCAGCCCTCTTCCATGAGCTACTGTCCAGATGGTTCTAGTACTGTTACTGTCTGCAGTGCCCACTTGGCACAAACAAATCTCACGCATCCGTGTCAATACAAACAGTGGTAATGGGGATACCCAACTTCTCTTTTTTAGTTTTAGGTCCTAGTGCCTTGGGTTCTAGTAGTTATTTCTGCAGCATCAAAAAATGTCCGATTCAACCTTTTCAAACGCTATGAGAAATAAATTAGGTAATGCAAGGTGTTGGTTAAAGTGAAAACAGTGTAAGCATCCCTTATCCTCTTCTAACTTGCCTACTTCCTTAGCTGAAGATTGTATTAACGGGAATTTAAAAATAATTGTTCCCTCAGCAACTGGCAAACTTTGCAGATGGCCTCTTACAGATCTTGGGAGTTGCAGAAATTATATATCACAAGCTGAATTATGAAAGACCAGTCTATATCAGGATGTCTTCCCAGAGAAAGTCATCTGAAACCAACATTTAAAAAGAAGAATACAAAAGATTTCAAAGGGCCCTGAAATGGTTTCACCCAAGTTAGTTAAATACATATTAATATTTTCTATATTTCTTAGTGAATATTTTAGGAATTATAAAGCTTCTTATAAAATGTGAAAAGATAATAATCAGTTATATAGAGCATGTTTCAAAAATCTTGGACCTAAATATCAATACTTAAGTATCTATTTAAGAGGTTCTTTTGGAAAGGCAGAAACGTAGATTGTTTTCTTAAAGTACCTTTACCACAATGTCTGCAAAACATTTTGGCAGAACTACGTGATTTTAAAAAGTAACCCACACTCACAGGACATGTTTCTTCTTAGGATTATAAAACACTTACAAGGATATAATCACAACAACCTTAGAGTAAGGATCCAAGTTCATTGTACTATCTGTGGCATTAACACAAAAATAGGATTGAAGGATTTCTTTTGTTTTATCTTCAGCGGTTGGCAGTGGGCTCAAGCTGTCTTCTTCCATACTTAATCATTTTGATTTTCCTTATAATCGATAGAGGTGTGTTTAATCTAGCTGACCAGTGTTAGAGGTGTAGTCTATTTGAGGAACCAGAACATCTCTGGCTCATTTGATCACCCCATCTTCATTTACTTGTATTCACATGAGTGTTTATTGGGTACGTATTGTGTGTCTTAAGGCACTGTAACAGATGCTGTGGATTCAGCTGTAAACAAAAACAGAGACACTCTCATGGAACTGACGTTCTAATACATGTGTGGGTTGGCGGAAGAGGGAAGACAGATTATAAGGAAATAAACAGGTATACCAAATGGTGAACTATTAGAGACAGGGATAAAAACAACACAGGGGAAGGGACATAAGGGAGCCAGCTAGTGAGATGTGGGGTGGGGCCAGAATTGCTGTTTAACATATACAGTCTAGGGAGGCCTCTCAGAGAAGGTGACATTTAAAGGATGAGGGAGGGAATTCCCTGGCGGTCCAGAGGTTAGGACTCTGTACTTTCACTGCCAAGGGCTCAGGTTCAATCCCTGGTCAGGGAACGAAGATCCTGCAAGCTGCCTGGCAAGGCAAAAAAAAAAAAAAAACAAAGGATGAGGGAGTGAACTATATAGATATCCCGGAGAAAAGTGCTCCACGCATAAAGAAATGCAAGTGCAAAGGACCCACCTTCTTGAGATGGTCTCTTACTCTGAGAGGTCTCCATCCTCAATCCCTGCCTCTCCACCTCCTCTGTTCCCTTCCGTGGTGTTTCTCCTTCTCCCTGCTTAGAAAAACAGCCTGTGTGGGGCTTCAGTGGTGGCGCAGTGGTTGAGAGTCCGCCTGTCGCTGCAGGGGACACGGGGTCGTGCCCCGGTCCGGGAAGATCCCACATGCCGCGGAGCGGCTGGGCCCGTGAGCCATGGCCGCTGAGCCTGCGCGTCCGGAGCCTGTGCTCTGCAACGGGAGAGGCCACAACGGTGAGAGGCCCGCGTACCGCAAAAAAACAAACAAACAAAAAAGCAGCCTGTGTGGAAACCGGCTTCTGCTCCTCTCCCTATAAGCGCTCATTCATTCTTTTTGATAGCGTTGTTGTCAATTGACATTTATTAATTCATTCTTTAAAATATCCATGCAATTGAATAGAATTTCCAATTCTTAGGATATCTGTCAGCTACACACTAGGTATCAACATAACAAACGAACTTGATTGATTACTCACAGTTTAACCAAAAAAAAGGATGTGAAATTCGTATTTTAGCCAGAGGAAGATTCTCAGCATTCCAGAACCAGAACATTGCATTTTGAAAGATTAGATTTAAATGCTCTCTTCATTAACGTATTTTAAGATCAGAAAGGCTAAAGAGTTACAGCTATAGGAATTAGAAAACTTGGAAAAGATTTCAAAATGTCATCCGGTTCATCCCCCTGCCTCTTGGCAAATCAATGTTGAAGCTGATCTAGGTCACTGAAAAAAATTTCCATTGAGAGAGGGTCTACAATTTCCTTTTGTAGTCTGATTTAATGAATTGAACTGATTTCAAAAAACATTAATTCACTTAAATAGCGCTTTTTGTTCATGTTCTTACCCCTGTTTAGAATGCTTTCCTCTTCACCCACGCAAATTCTGCAATGATTTAATAACATTAATTCTCCATAAAACCTTACTTGTCCATAGAGGCCACTGCTATTTTTTTCCACTTCTGAACTACAACATTTATTTGACAATTAAATGTGAACTCTCATTCCTCTTATAAAGTTACATATATATGTTTTATTCAATATTTCATTAACGTAAATATGATCTCTCCGTTCATCCTGTCACTACCAGAAGGGCAGGAATTGGAGCCTGAACAATTGTTTTGCTTTAGCATGGTACTTCTTGTATACAATAAGCACTGATAAATCATTGTTCAGTTTTGCACTAGAGCTGGCTCATATCATTTTGCTAGAGCCAACTGTGCATATCCCTTTCCAACCCAGTGTTGGTGACATCATGTTGGTAGCTTAAGGTCAATTGTGATGGAAATATTTACACGACAGAAATTGGCAGATGCTACAAATCAATGGCCTGGGTTTGTATATGGCTTTACCATTTACTAGTTGTGTGACATCGGGTGAACTATCACTCTGCTTCTTAGTCATCTGATACTACTCTGCCTCTCAGTTTCTTCATCTGAAGATAAGGATATTGAATTATCTACATATTTCATAAAGTTGTTGTGAGTAGTATATGAGTTTGTGCATGTACACTACTTGGAAAAAATCCATGGTACATAGTAAATATTCAATAACTGATAGCTTAATTTTTATTAGATCATCCATCTACCTATCTCATAAATTCTCAGCTGCTCTGTGAAGCTTTCAAGGAAGTCCACAATATAACCATGCTTGATTTTTGCAACATCGTCTCCCACAATGCCTCAGCTGTATAGAGTAGGACACATTCTCTGCTGTCTCAGTGAATTCTTCTTCACCTACCCATATGATAAGGGAAGCTGACCACAGGATGAAAATCTCTCTCTCTGGATATTTACAGGAGAAGGGTCACTGGCTGAGAGATTGGGGCTATAGCAGTAGCTGGTATGTTCTAGCATCCTGACTTCACAGGCAAAAGTTAAACCTCATTTTCCACAGAATCAATGGAAGAATATAAGACTCGGTATTATACTTAGTTATACTGCAGGTTAAATAGGCTTTCCTGGGCCAGGTGGGAATTTGACCAATATTTATAATACTGTTTTATGGGAAAAAGTATTCCCAACTCCCCAAAATCCTTTTGCAAACAAAATTTAAGAATACAATTCTTCTGAATTGTATACTTGGAAATTAATGAATAGGTTGATTTTTCTGGGTTAACTGATTCACACAGGATTTGACTAAAAACTTTTTCTTCCCTAAGATCTTGGATCAACCAATAGAATAATTAACAGTAACAGGAAAAATAATGACAGGTTTTCCAAACCAATCTCCAGCCCAACCCCAAACTGGGAAGCATATGTGCTTTAAGTTATAGACTTTGGCTCTCAGAACCATAGAGTTTTTTTAAATAGCTTTTATTAAATATTGAGTAGTATCAAGAGGATTTTATAAAATATTGGTGAGTGTAAGGAATAGCAATACAATGAAAAGTTGTGTACCTACCACCCCGCATATGAGATAAAATATTACTTATATCTGTGAAACCCTGATCTGGTCTCTGATCCACTTTGGAGGTAAACACAAGCTTGAATTTGGGGGTTATTGTTTTCTTATCTTTATAATTTTACCAAATATTAGTTTCTCCAATATATTATTTAATTTTATACGTTATTGAATTTCACATAAATGGTATCATATTTAGCTAATAATTCTTTAGCAAGTGATTGTTGTTTTCTTTTTGAACTTTAATTTGATACATGACATACCTACAGAAAAGTGTACACCTCATATGTGTGCTGCTTGATGAATTTCTGCAAGTGAATATACCCATTTAACCTTCCCTGAGATAGAGAAACAGCATTATCAGCATCCCAGAAGCCCCTGTTGGCCACCTGACAGTCACTACCCTCCTTTCTGCCTGGGGTATGCAGTATCCTGACTTTTAACCTTGTAGATTAGTTTTGCCCGGTTTTGAGTTTTTTATAAAGAGAAATATACAGTATGCACTCTGTCACTTCTGGTTTTCCCATTCAATATTATTTTTATGAGATTCATCCTTATTGTTACATGTAGATTGAACTTAATTCATTCTCATTGCTCATAGTATTCAATTGTGTCAATATATTGTAATTTATCCATTTTACTGTGCATGTTGGTTGGGTAGTTTCCTTTCTGTTTATTATGAAGAGCATGGATATGATCATTCTCCTATATGTCTTTATACTGAAGCAACGTGTTGTTTTAGTTCAATACTGGTTTCCTGAGATTCATCTATGATACTGTGGTAGCTGTTGTCTATTCATTTTCACTGTAGATAGTTCTATGGCATAAGTATTCCACTGTATGTTTATCCTTTACTGTTGATGTTTCTGGTGTTGCTATGAATATTCATATATTCTCCTAGAGCACATATGTACAGGTTTCTTTCTGGAATAATATCCCAGCTGAAGTGCTATAGCTCCTTTCCCCCAATATATTTCTAGTCTCAATCATTCATTTTTTAAAAAATTTAATTTAATTAAAAATTGAGATATAATTCCTATTATATAAAATTCACCCTTTGAAGCACACAATTCAGTAGTTTTTAAATATATTTACAAGGTTGTGCCATGATCACTACTATCTAATTTTAAAATATTTTTATCACTCTTTAAAGAAATGTCATACTCATTAACAGTTGCTTCCCTTTACTCCTTCCCACCAGCCCCTGGCAACCACTAATGTACTTTCTGTATTCTGGACATTTCTTATAAACAGAAGCACACAATATGTGGTCTTTTGTGTCTGGCTTCTTTCACTTAGCAGAATGTTTTCAATGTTCATCCATGCTGGAGCATGGATCAGTACTTCATTCCTTTTTATGACTGAATAATATTCCATTGAATGGATATACCATATTTATTTATTCATTCACCAGTCAATAGACGTTTAAGTAGTTTCCACATTTTGGCTATTATGACCAATGCTGCTATGAATACCTGTGTACAAGTTTTCGTGTGAATGTATATTTTCTTTTCTCTTGGGTGTAATTGCTGTGCTTTATGGTAATTTTCTGTTTAACTTTTTTTTTTAATTTATTTATTTTTGGCTGTGTTGGGTCTTTGTTTCTGTGCGAGGGCTTTCTCTAGCTGTGGCAAGCGGGGGCCACTCTTCTTTGTGGTGCGCGGGCCTCTCACTATCACGGCCTCTCTTGTTGTGGAGCACAGGCTCCAGACGTGCAGGCTCAGTAGTTGTGGCTCACAGGCCTAGTTGCTCTGTGGCATGTGGGATCTTCCCAGACCAGGACTTGAACCCGTGTCCCCTGCATTAGCAGGAAGATTCTCAACCACTGCGCCACCAGGGAAGCCCTATGTTTGACTTTTTAAGAAACTGCCAAGCTATTTTCCACAGTGGCTACACTATTTTACGCTCCCACCATTAATGTTCTAATCTCTCCACATCTTCTCCAACACTTATTGTTCATCTTTTTTGTTATAGTCATCCTAGTGGATATGAAGCAGTATCTCATTGTGATTTGAGACCATTATGTAATAATATATAAACAAGATCCTTGTCAGTCAAAAGTTTTACATTGTTTCCTTTCATCCCACTTCTATCATACATCCTGCACAGAAAGTGTCTTAATGTAATATATTTTTATGCTTTAAAATCTTCAACCAGTAATGCTGGACTATTTTTCAGCAGCAAAAATAGGTACATAAATTAACAGGTACGTAAATTAGAAATTGTTAGCTTCCTAGGTCCATACGTTTCTAATTGTTAAAATACTTCTGGTTTGAGTTATTATATTATTAGTGTTCCCATAGTATACAACTGATGAAAACAACATAAATGCATTATATTCTTTTATAAATAATTACTGAACATGAAAGTCAAACTTCTTTTGGAAATGCATCTCTTAAGGAGTAGACTGAAATGGTGCTTTTGGTGTCTTGATTAATGGACGTTCTGTGTGGCAGCCAGGAGATTTTTAATTTGCCGTGGGGCAATGCGTAATACGAAGGGAAGGTGGCCAGGAGGTATCCTTTCTTTTGTGAAGTGGGAAAAGGGAAATATAAAGAGAGAAAATGCGAAGCACAGGCAAGTTCCCAGGAAGATCACTTTTAAGTATATATGACTTTGAGGATTTTAAAATTAATTCTTAAAACAATCTGTGTTCCTGGAAAGTTCTCATGTCCTGTAGGGGTACATGTAACCCAGCATTATGTGGGAAATTATCTTGATGCAATCAACGGTAGCTTCTAAGAACACTAAGGCAAGCTATTTGTCACTGAACTAAAGGCATACAGACCACATTAAGAATCTTGAATCGTGCAATTGATTGAAATTAATTGAAATCAGAGGAAGAAGCAAGAGGATAGAGATGGTATAGATTGATACACTTAGGATAGGGTGCAAAGAGGGTGCATATTTCCAAATTATGCAAAGTTTGTATATTTCATTTCTTTCTCTGATGCTTTAATATTCTCCTGATGGTGTGGTTACAAGCCAGAATGGAGGTTTATGCAACAGTGTTCTGCAGAAGGAAGGTTCCTAGAGCCAGTACACACTTGCTTGTGGTACACCTGGTCATAGTTGTAGCTTACCCATTAGATTGACGAGGAGCTATTGAGTTTATTGGGCAGAGGACACATGGGCCAGAATGGATGTCATCAATGGGATGCCCATTTAAGACCCTGGGAATATGGAGTGCCTCATATTTACGTAGTGTGTCGTGATTATTTGATGCTCTTGGTTCTTCTAACCCTTTCAATTGACGTTAAGTACACATAACGCTCTATTTCCTTTATGTCTAATGTGTCTTACAAACGACTAGCTTCTATATTTAGTTTCATTTATCCTCATTTGCTTCTCTGATTTTCTAAAGCAGAGTGAGTATTCTTAAATAATACAGCAAACCACATTACACCGGGTTTGAAGACCACTGATACAGCAAAAAGTATTGATCCCTGAGCACTCAGGACACAGGGTGGGCTGAAGTAGTGGAAGCTGCACTTCCTTGCCCGCAAGCACAAGCCTCTCATTTCTTTACTCCAGTAAAACATGTAACCTATCGTCATTTTCTATGTGTTCCCCATCCAGGGTAGATACTTAGGTGCGGAACTGCAAAGGCACAGAGCATATGTGCAGCTTCACCTTTGCTAGATATTACCAAGCTGTGATCCCAAGTCTTTCCCCGCAATTCAGTCTCAATAAAATGTAAGAAACTTCCCATTGGTCCACATCCTCATCAGTATTTGATCATTTCGGACAGAACTATAGGATTTAACGACACGAAAATTTCCTATTTTAAAGGACAGACAATTCAGGTCGAAACAGAATTTTAAGTAAGTTTATTTATACATTGACTCATTTAAACAAATATTTATAGGCACTTATTGTATTCTAGACATTACACTAAGTGCTGAGGATGAATGAAACCAATCCCTGCCCTCAAGGAATTTACACTCTCTTTGAGAGACATGTACGTGAACAGAGAATTCAGGAGACGAGTGCAATAATGGAAGTAAATGCAAATTGCAATAGCATTGATGAAAGAGAGAGAGAGAAAATGTGGCTGACATGGGGGCAAGGGATAGTAGGAGATGTGTAGGTTGGGGTTTTTCATAAGATATGTTTGTTTTCAAATTTGGGTTTCACCTTTTAACCCCTGTACTTGTGGCTCTGTGATGATAACGTGAGAAGGCCGGATCGTGAAGTGTTTTATCCCCTGGCCCATGAGATAGATGATATAGAACCACTGAAGAGTTTCAAGCCATGTAATGACATGGTTGACATTGTGTTATAAAAAGAGACCTCTGATGGGAGCATGGAGGATGATTTGGGATTGAGGCAGGCATGAATGGTGTCAGGGAGATAAGCTAGAAGTCTCTTGCAGTTGAGATTCAAGATGATAGAGGCTTGAACTAACACAGTGGTAATGGAGATGGAAAGAAAACAGATATGAATGATATTCAGGAAGTAGCATTAATAGAATTAGGTGATAGACTAGAAGTGGAAAATGATGAAGACTAGTTTATCTTAATACTCAAGTTTCTTAGTTTATCTTGATACCCAAGTTTCTGCCTAACAGGGAACATTCATTCATTCAGTCAACTGATATCTATTGGTCACATACTATAAGCCAGGCCTTACGCTAGCTGCCAGGGCTACCTAGGGCTACCATGTTACACCACTCCAGGGAACATTATTCACATTGTGTACATGTGGAACATAGTAGGAATGGAATTCCCTGGACTTCTTCTGTGGTATGGTTCCAGATTATTTGTGAGCGAAACAAATATAGTCCCTACCATTAGGGAGTTCACAATCCTGTGTTCAGTAGCAATATTAATAAAGATGGGGGGAAATAAGGACTGTGTACAGTGGGCCTTTGCAGTATAAATGTTGTCCCTTGTTTCCCTTTCTGCTTGGAACAATGAGCTAGGTATATTGGACATATTGACCTTGACTGGTTTATGGAATGAATCTTCAGATGGAAATTTCTGTGAGGTCATAGGACATGTTGGTCTGGAGCCCTTGTTCCAGGTTTTATGGTGAGTTAGTTAAAAAGATGCGCCAGGGGCTTCCCCGGTGGCGCAGTGGTTGAGAGTCCGCCTGCCGATGCAGGGGACACGGGGTCGTGCCCCGGTCCGGGAAGATCCCACGTGGCGCGGAGCGGCTGGGCCCGTGAGCCATGGCCGCTGAGCCTGCGCGTCCGGAGCCTGTGCTCCGCAGCGGGAGAGGCCACAGCAGTGAGAGGCCCGCGCACAGCAAAAAAAAACCCAAAAAGATGTGCCAGTACACTTCCCATTTTGCACCTCTACCCTCTCTTCTCAAACGTGCCGAGAAGAGCTATAGTTCACACGTGGTCATGTTGCTGTGCTCCTGGAAGGGAGTTCAGAGGGAAGAGACCAAGACTCCACTCCAATATAAACCTCCTGAAAGTTTTTTTTTTCTTTCAGTGGCTTCAAATTGCATGCTCTCTGACAGGGAAGAAAAGAGAGTTGAGCAACTTGTATTAAAATTATCAAGGCCACATAAGATTTTCACATAATACAATGATTTCAAGGGTGAAGTGAATGAATTAAAGCGAATTTCTTTTTCTTTTCATACTTGTGTAATAAAAATCGCTGATGGACTGTTTAGACTTTATTTAGATATAAGCCACCCTCCCCTTTTTTCAGTGACAAGTGCAATGCAACTTTCCAACAAATTTTCTCCCAGTTTTTAAATTTTGAACACTGACAGTAGGAAATCTTCTATAGAAAGTTTGGTTCTGAATAGAAATATTTTTGCCAGAGGGAAATTTTATTGTTGAGTTTATAAAAGTTTGTAAAACAAAGTTGAGAATTGAAAAACTCTCAAATTGCAAAGCTGACTCTACGTTAGGGCTCTATGTATCATACTTCTAGTAATTCTCGGCTTATTAATATATTTTCCATAGTTCAAGTTTTATCACAGATACCTTTGAAAAAAGATATTTATTTTTGTGTCAACAATACTGTTAGCATCAAAGAAGCCATGATTAAATCTTGAATGACAACATGTAATAAATTGTAACACCTCAACTAGTTTCCATGTTACAGTTATGGGCACACCATAATAATACCCTTCAATAAGGATAAACAGTGAAGCAAGTTAAAAACAGGAAAAAACAGCTATGTTCAATGAAACTACTAGATGCAACCCACATTTTCAGTAATCTTAGAGAAAGTAAGCTTTAAACTAAGCATATCAGATGAAGATCTGGAACGTTTCATCAGTTTCTTTTTTACTTGACAATAATGAGAATAGCGTCAAATAAGATTTTAGATCTGTTCATTAACCATATACACATAAGTCTGACCTAAATGTTGAAGTCAAAATCCTAATTAAGACTTGCTAGGAAGAGTCAAGTAAAAAGTTTGATTTTAAGGCATGTGAAAAATCCATATTTCAAAATGCCTAAGAATCAACACGTCACAGTTAAGCCTCAAACCTGGTCATCAAAAACTATAGAAAGTTAGAGATTTTACTTAGGAAAGAGAAATAAATATATTCTCTGGGCAAAGATTTGAATTAACAGAAAAAGAACTGTATTGACAGAAGAAAGAACAGTGGCCAAGTAACTTTTTTTTTTTTTAAATACCTTACTTTTTTTTCCCCACTCTGGTGAAAGTTTATTTCCACCACATTGACACCAGTAGGAATCGTCTCTTATAAAACTCCTATAAAGATTTGATAATGGAATCCATTTAATTTATTAAAAGAATCTAATGAATTTAACACCAATACTACACTTACAGAAATGAAAAGTAACAGGATCTAAGTGTATCGTGTTTGCAACGTATTTAATTTAAATAAAATTGAAGATAATTCTTCTAAAACAGAGTTAAACTACAAAGAAGACACATTTTTTGCCTTTTTTAAATTGCATACTAGGGAATTCCCTATCAGTCCAGTGGTTGAACTCTACGCTTTCACTGCCGAGGCCCCAGGTTCAATCCCTGATCGGGGAACTAAGATCCCACAACCAAGTGGCCAAAAACTTGCATAATTAAAAGCAGATGATTTGTATTTTTGTTGCCAAAGAGTGATAACCAGGTAAACACATACACAGAGTTACCCTTACATATTATTTATTATATTATTGAAGGTCAAACTCTTCTGTTATATCTGCTATTGAAACCTCAGTTAGGTACTGAAAGTCATAAGGTGTGTTCTTTTGTGGGAGAATATGGAATTATTGCAATTTGTATTTACATTTAGTAATATATTAAAAAAAGGAAAGATGGTGACAAAGCAGGGAGGTCAGGAATTGCTCTGTAAGTTCCACATCCCCACAGAGCTGGGCCAGGATTAGGATGAAATGAATTGAGGCACTGGCCTTGAGTGCAAAATTTAAGGGTGTTCCAAGAAACCCATTATTCAAGATGATATTTTCATGCAGTATTCTTAAAAATCAAATTTAATACCAAAAGATCCACGATTAGCAAAGTATCAAAACTTTAAATAAAGATAGGATGGGAACTTCCCTGGCGGTCCAGTGGTTAAGAGTCCATGCTCCCACTGCAGGGGGCACAGGTTCGATCCCTGGTCAGGGAACTAAGATCCCACATGCCCTGTAGTGTGGCCAAAAAATAAAAAATAAAATAAAATAAGATAGGATGGGACCCCGCCCTTGCAGGATCTTCTGCCTCACCCTCCTACTGGCCCTGCCCAGAAAAGCTTCCATTCAACTCTTCTGTTCAGATCAAGAAGGGTGAATGGGCTGGGATAGTGGGATGAGCACCAAGATCAAGGCTTCTAGAAGCAGCCTAAACATTCTCCCTCCTGTAAATGTGTACAAAGGTAGGAATCATGGTACCAAGGTCCCCGTGACCTAGCTATAAGTAGCTTAGCCAACTTTATTTCCCCACTACATTGTAATAGTCCCTTCTAGACAGGATAGTCCCTTTAATGTTCCAACAATTTTTTTCCACTTTGATTTAGCTGTGGATTTTCTAAAAATACTTCAAAGAACTTTAAATCTGCTCAGAAGAAATAAGTCAATTTGGGAAATGCTATATTCTAGTTTCTTCCGTGGAGGTTCAAGATACCTATAGCATATTAAAAGCTGGGAGAAAACTGGCAGTACTAAGTCTATTTATTTTGTTTCATTCAGCGTTTCTCTGGTTTATTTTACTGTAGAAACATAGCATCGCCTAGTCTCTGACTTCAAGTACAATAAGGCAGCATCATTTAATCCGGCTCCCTGTCTTTCCTGGGCAGTAGCATTTTGCTCTCCAGATCCTGCAAGATATCTATCCACCTTCCCTGATTCTGGCTTTTTATTGGATCTAGGCATGGAGCAGCTCTGGAATTTTTGTGTGTGATTTTATTTATGTATATTTTAATTGAAGTGTGGACGATGGGATTTCATGACAGATGTCAAGAGACTCTGGGCGGGAGGATATTGACCCATTTTACCTCTACTCGCTGTCCTCTTTTTTTATTTTTTGGCTGTGCCATGTGGCTTGTGGGATCTTAGTTCCCCAGCCAGGGTTCGAACCCAGGCCCTGGCAATGAAAGTGCCTTGAGTCCTAACCACTGGACTGCCAGGGGAATTCCCAATGTCTTCTAAGTATATATTTATCATACTTCTCAGGTAGAGATAAGTCAAATAGATGTGATATAATGTCGGAAATGCTCATCTTATAATGACCCAAAAGGTGTGACCACAAATGGAAAACACTGTGAACAAGGACATCATGGGGGCCAGAAAATTTTAAACCCTTGTAATATCAGTCTGGGAACAATGAGGAAAGACAGACCACACAGTAATTTGAACAAGGAAAGTTTAATATAATTGTGGCCTATAAAAATGGATTGGAGTAACAAAGAATTGGCTAGAAAGAAGTCAAGAGAACACTAAAGACTAAGAATAAGAGCATCCACTAGCCTCAGGACTGAAACAGAGCAACCAAGAAAGACTCCCCTTCTTTCCTCCCCCTGGGCTGAGATACAGATCTTATTGGGAGAGCACAGCTTCGACTCCCTGGATGGTAGAGAAGTCGCACTGGTGGAACTTGCTGGCAATCTGCCCTCTAGGCTGCTAGGGAAAGCTGTTCCCAAGTAGGTGACTTACCAGAGACACATTGCTATAAAACAGTCAAAGGTGGAGGGTGCTGGGGGAAAATGCTGGGTGCCGGTGGCGGCTGGCTGTGCACAGCAGGAGCCTGGCACTGGAGAAACCAACTTTGCTGCAGCAGCTGGGCCCTGGGGAAACTGCTGGAGTGTGTGCTGGAAAAATTAGGAGCTAGAGAAGCTACACTTGAAGGGCTGTAGCAACCTGCCCTGTTGAGCACAAGGGAACCAGGAAGCAAACCCTTTTCCCTCTGTAACGTTTCTCCAATGCCCCCTACTGACAAAATGTCAATGCCAGCTGGTAAGGAGAAATATTTAAAGGGCCCAGATCCATTTTCACAGAGCAGGTAAAAAGACGAATATGGACATGAGAGGTAATAAGTTGATAACTGGCTCCTCTAGGGAAGAAAAATGATCTGAGGAAAAATTGTGACTTATAGGAGTGTGATTAACAGATCTTGCCCGACAAAAAGATAAATCAGATAATTCATCTGAAGTTAAAAAAGATAAAAGAAACATTGCGTATAGAACTCGATTATGGCTAGATGGGAAAAAGAAAGTGCTTTCTCTGAGAAAAGTCTAGTTCAGGAAATCCTGGGGGCAAACACTGGAGGAAGAATTTCTGAATATGAAATACAGAGGAATAAAACACTTAGGATGGTGACCCAGAACTGGCATCCCCTAGGATTGCAGCTAAGAGAACCAGGTTGGATTACTGCTGTTCTGTTTTTTTTTTCCCTCTTCTATTTTTTCTGCCTTTCTAGTTGGTAATTCAAATTTCTCAGACTGAGCAAATGCTGGTTTTGTACTTTGTTATTTGGACTAAGACTACTATGATTTATGTTTCTCACCCTGAAGGCAAGTTGGAGAGAGCAGACAAATGGTTCAGGCCACCGTCCCAAAGTCTAGAGTGAAACTGTAGAACCGTGGGCGGTGGGATTAGAATTGGATAGCAACCTGCCTGGTGCCTTGAAAGTAAAATGCAAGAACATCAATAAAGAATGGTTAAATTACTACAGAAGTTAAATTATTACTTCCTTTAGGGTGTTCTTAGATGCTTCATCACAGACATTTGTAAACTTTTACATATAATATTGCACTACTTCTCGCAGATCACTGCCACCCACATAGGACAATTACCAACACCAAAATACCAAAGGGCTGATTTAAGAAGATGAGTTTTATTTCTCTGACTCTTGGGTAATAAATGAGATTTTTAGAAATTATATTGGTCGCCTGAGGTAAAAACGGTGTCATTTAGTAAGTTGATATTACCGTCAAACACATGTGCCACTCTAGTCAGCGTCGTTCCTGAAGTACAATTAGACAGGTGCTCCATCAATGTGGAAATGATATGGCGAGCTTCGGCCTTTTTATGACAATGCTGTACTCTCTTATAAATACCTGAAAATGGTCCATGGGAATGCTAACTGGAACAACAGGAAAGGTTTATGATGCTAAGCCCTCTAACTACAAACATTCATCTCTTGTTACAGCCATGCAAATTATTATAGGTCCATTGACAAAGGGAAACATTGAGAGAGCTTACAACAAATCATACAGTATTGAACTGTATAAAAAATTAAAATGAAAAAAATACGTCAGAAAGTTTTGGGGTCACTTAAGTTGTTAAGCTAACTATCTTAAAAGTATATATAGGACTTGTGAAAATCTTGTATACCAGAAAATTCTTGGTAAGCTCATTTACATTTCTTGTGTAATCATTTGTAGAGCACATGGAATAAACCTGTGCAAGCCATACGTATTTTTTTTCCTGTTCAGACTACATGGAAGTTTCTTTACTCTTTCCTCATCTATGCAGTTAATGTGCTCTCACTGTGAAGGATAATGGAAGATGCTGACATATAGAGATGTGTAAGACGATGGTACTTAAAGAGCTCATGCAAACGCACTAACTTCTCATTCTCTGATTTTCATTTTGGCCCATCTAAAATGATTAAGTGAAAAATACTAGTCTAACTGATTAACATTTTATACAGAAAAGAATAAGTTAAATGAAAAAATTTTCACTTTTAAAGAACTAATTTGGACCTTATAAACACTCCATCCTTCCATCTTCTGAAATAGCTACTTCTTTCTGCTGATCCATTCCACCAGAATCCTGCATCATTTTCTCTTCAGGGCAGGGATTGGCAAACTTTTTCTGTTTAAAAAAAACCCAGATATTAAATATTTTAGGCTTTGCAGACCATGCAGTCCTTTTCACAACTACACAATTCTGCTGTCTTAGGCAAAGGCAGCTACAGACAATACATAATAAAGTGAATAAAGCCATGTTCCAATAGAACTTTGTGGACACTGACATTTGAATTTACATCAGATTCATGTGTCATGAATATTATTCCTCTCTTAATTTTTTCCCAACTATTTGAAAATGCAAAAACCATCCTTAACTTGTGGGTTATACAAAAATAGGCATCAGGCGAGATTCGGCCTGTGGGCTGTAGTGTGACAACACCTGGTCTACTGGCAGTGCTATTTCTACAAGGGCTGGGTGACTTCCACTCAATTACGGTTCAAAGGAAAACTCTCTAAAGATGGTACTATTTATAAAGTTTTCCCATACAACCATTCAAAACTTTAGCAATCATCGATATGTCCATTATTTTTTACTGCACGTCTGAAAGGTTGTCCCACTTTATTAGCTGGCCCATCGAAACCTGTTTTACAATTTCACAGTGACTTTTTCATTTTTCATGAAGAAAAAAGTATATATAAAATAATTTAGTGGTTAGAAGATGAAACCTGAATGAAAGAAGCACGGATTCTGGTCTTGGTTTTGGGAGTTCAGTTCTTTGACTCGATAAATAACTTGACCGTTTCACATCTCATTTTCTTTGTCTGGAAAGTCAGAATTTCCAGGTGTTGTTACTAAACAGTTATATTAAACGTTAAAGGAGATGGAGGGGAAAATTAATGCTTATATTTTCCGGAATAGGCACATGTTCAGAAAAACGTGTGTGTGCGTGTGCGTGTTTTAATGCCATAACATACAACAGAAAAGAGGTATGCTTCTGAAGAGAAATCTTTTGGGTGATTTGTTCTGAACATTTCAGGATAGAAAAAAAAAATCTAAGCCCAAGAGTGAGATCATACAAACTATAGCACAAAATACACACATGTAAAATTTCACAGTTTCCCTCTGTGCCTACTATTACCAGGAGAGGTTCAGTTTAGGGGTCTGTAAAAATGTTTTCTTCCTTTAAGTATAACACTCTGAGCCAAGACATCATCAGTTCCAGGCTCAGTCAGCTCCAGCTGAAAGTGTGAATGTTCAGCAAGAGGATATTTTTGAAAGGAGACTGAAAATCCGCTGTGCCAGGTACCTGAAACGTTGTTAGGGTATTCAGTGGAAAATTTCATTTCCCCATTATAAATAACTGTAGGATATTTTAAGGAATCCAAGACTAGTAACTTCCAAGAGTTGCTTATATTAGCTCCACTGAAATGTGAAATGGAGGGAGGATGTCCAAGGATGGCTATAAAGCTGAATTACCGGATATGATTAATTAAAATAAATAATTCACCATTGATTAAATAGCCCTTAAAATCCCCAGTCAAAGCACCCAAACACTGAGGCCTGCATATTTTGCTATCCACCAAGTAAAACAAAGAACGGACAAAACAGCAATGGAGAAAGAAAGAGGAAGGAAAAGCCCCCATGATGGTTACTTAAGTTCAACTGCCTTAGAAGTTCTTATTCAAAAAAGCCCGTCTGGTCGCCCGTATTTGAAATATTGGCTGTTACTGAGCAACACATTTTCTGGTAGTTCCCGGTTCTGTGGATTTCCAGGGAGAAGGATAACTCCAAAGAAGGCGGCATAACACCGACTATGGTAGTTATTGAATTTTTGGGGGTGGGAGAGGACAACTCCAAAGAAGGCGGCATAACACCGACTATGTTAGTTACTGAATTTTTATCTCCCTTTGACCACAGAAATAATCAGCTTCCGGTAACTTCTCTCCTCCTTTGCAGCCCCTACACGTTCAAAAACGCAACAAAAAAAGTCAGAGATCTTTGATAGACTGAGGTGCAATGCGCCCGAAATAAAACTGTCTCGTTAAAAGGCAAAAAAAAAAAAAAAGAAAGTCTTATATGTGAGTTGTGTATGTGTATTTATGTGTCAGTGTGGGGATGTGTGAGGCGTGTGTGCTCCGGTGCATGTGACTAAGTGGGGGGGCGGGGGTGTAAGGTAGGAAACTAACGCAGGCAGTCTGGTCTCTCTCTCTCTCTCTCTTTTTTTTTTTTTGGAAGGGTAAGCCTGGCTTCCCTTGGCTGGTCGGCCGCGTGAGGTTGGGAAGACGCGACCCTGGCGCGCGCCGGCAGCGCGGCAGTGCCCGGGGTTAGAGCTCTCCCCTGTGACCGAAAAGATAATTAAAAATCACAGGCGCAGGAGACAGCTCCGTTCCTCGCTGCGCATCAAGTCCGTCGGGATAAGTGGGTCCTCCTCGCATGCCGGGGGCGCCCGGGCTCCGAGGCCAGTGGGCCGCGGCGAGGAGTAGGTTGGGCAGGGGGTGTCCCAGCGGGTGATGCAGAATGAGTCATCCAGGGTGGCAGGCGGTCGTGGGAAGGCCGAGGAGGCGGGAGGGGCGCGGCGAGGAGGCTCGCGTCTGCGGGGGGATTTCTGGGGAGAGGCGGGAACGTGGGGGAGAAAACTGGGGAAGGGAAAGCCGGACGAGGGACGCGTGGAGTTGTGGATGGGGAAAGGGAAGGTAAAACTAAAGCCCCAAAGAGGAAAGAACAGTGTCCCCTGGACCGCATCCTTACCCCCGCGAGGGCGCTCGCCGAGTCACCCCGCCCCACCTCCGCTCGCACGGCTGGAGGCCCCTCAGTCGAGGGAGCATCTATTTAGAGGGCAATCCTGGTCCCCAAGCCACTCAACTACAGCTCTCCAAGTTCATCTTGCGCTTGAAATAGGCTCCAGAGACCTTGACAGACACCAGGTCCCCTCTTCCGCGCCCCCCACGCTCTCCAGGCCCCTTCAAAGGCGCAGACCCCCAAGTGCCCGCTGGGCTAGTGGAAGCGACGCTTTAAAAAGCGGGAGAGTCGTGGCAGGTCGCTACCGGGGTGAGAGAGGCGTTTGCGCTGAGCAATAAAAATGCCGATTAATGGGTACGTGGATTGATTTAAGTAAGATGGGGGGGGCGATGAGTGATGACTCAACTATGTTTCTTCCTGAATACTCCGAAGAGGAGGCACTGTAACTTCATTTCTTTTATAAAATCACTTATTACTGTCTAGTGTCAGCTACGCTGTTAGGAATCTTTGAAACTTTGGCAACTGATGATTCTTTTTGCAGACAAGTTTTCAAGCTTTGCGAGGTTTAAAGGAGATTGACAGCAAGGAACGTAGCAGTACCCTACGAGGAGGGGAAACGGCCCGGTGCCCCCTTCTTAGGGGTGCAATAGCCTCAAGCGGATTTCCCGGTTTCTGCGGGCGCCCCACATTGTTTTGTTTTGAAGGCTCAGAGTTTGAGGCTGGTCGGAGACACCCACGTGCTTCTGACTCTCATCAGCGTAATGATCGCCTTAGCCAGAGTCGTGTCTATATAAACCACAAAAACCTAATCATTAGAAATCCCAGCCTCCAAAAACCACATTTTAGGTAAAACTGCCGTTTTTTTCTGCGCTCCTTCATCCTCTCGACCACAACTTTTTTGGGGATCCAAAGTCGCTTTTTAAACCCACATTGGGAAATAAATACATAAATAAATAGCCATTGAAGCATTTTGAATATTTTATTTTGTAGTTTTATTTTTTTTCCCCGGGAGTGGTGGGGGAGAAAGTTAAGACATTAGACCCAGTTTTAGATGCAAAATAGACAATAAAAGATTGAGATTCATGGAAAACTGCTGGGGTTTTCCCCCAGCGAGGGTTTTTGCAACTTACTTTAATCATCAAGCTGACAGTTTTCCAGTCCTTAAAAAACTCACCCTTGTTCTCTAGGAACGACAAGTCTGAATATAGAAGAAAAGTGTCCAGCCACCCACTTGAGTTTCTGAAAAGTATTTTGACAAGTGTCCCCTCCATCCCAATTTTTTGTGTCACTTAAGTAAAAAACAAAAACAAAACAAAACAAAAAAACCCCACCCAAACCCTGCAAAATCTTTTTTTCCCTCGGGAGCCGCTCCGGCAGAGGTGGAGGGGGGGTAGGGTGGGGGAAGGGTGAAGAGAGCTGAGAAGTCAGCACAGACGCTCAAGAATTTTCCTTCCTCCTCTCCTGAAGTTACAACGAAAAATAACGACAGTCAGATCAGCCGGCGGCTCTCTGGCGTCTCAGCTTCAACCTCCTCCGACCAAGAGGGGGTTCCTTGTCTTGGGGGGAGGAGGCGAGAAGCAAGAGGACGCGACCAGGCGAGATCCCCGTAGACCGGGGCCGCCTCTCTCGGCTTCCGAAGCTGCGCGCGGCGCCCCGGGGGCTCCTTCTCGCGGCCGGCGGGCGGCGGCAGCGGCTGCGATTCGCAGGCTCGAGATCCGTTGCCCCGAGATCCGCTGCCCGCGACTTACCTCCTGGCACCTCGAAGCACAAGGGTCAGGGGTGCTTTGCAAAGAGCAGGAGAGAGTGGATGCGAGGAGGTGGCGGTGAGAGGGCGAGAAGAGGAGAAGGGAAAGGAAGGAGCCGAGCCGGGGAGCCGGGCTGGCAGCCGCCGCGGGAGGAATCTGAGTGTGCAGCCGGCGCGGGGGGAGCGGCGGCCGCCGCGGAGGAGGCGGCGGCGGCGGCAGCGGCGCGGGCGGGCGGGCGGCGGCGCGGACGCCTGCAGCTGGGCAGCAGCGCGCGGCGCGGAGCGGCGGTGGCGGGCAGCGCGCGGCGATGCTGGCCTCGGGGCTGGACTGCTGAACCCACTCGGCCCCACCGCCGGACTCGAACTGGGAGGGGGCGCCAGCGCACCCAGGACGCGGTGCCCCACGGGACCCCACTACAAGCTGCTGCAAACTGAAGCCTCCCGCCTCCCCGGGCCAAACACATCCCGGTGCCCGTTCGCAGCTGCCACCCCGGGTGTTCCAAAGGCTCCGGCAAGATCTGCGCCTCCCGGGTCTCCCCACCCGCCAACCCGATTGCTCCGCACCGCCACCTCTGGCTCCCGTCAGACTCCGCCCGGCAGTCGGCTTCATCGAACTTGATTTCTCACCTCCTCAGCCCCATCACCTCCAGCCCCTTTCCCCCGTCTCGCCTCCACCCCCCCAATTTCCTCCTCCTCGCCCCTCATTTCCACCCTCCTCCCCCTCCCCCGGCCACTTCGCTAACTTGTGGCTGTTGTGATGCGTATTCCCGTAGATCCGAGCACCAGCCGGCGCTTCAGCCCCCCCTCCAGCAGCCTGCAGCCCGGCAAGATGAGCGACGTGAGCCCGGTGGTGGCTGCGCAACAGCAGCAGCAGCAGCAGCAGCAACAGCAGCAGCAGCAACAGCAGCAGCAGCAGCAGCAGCAGCAGGAGGCGGCGGCGGCGGCAGCGGCGGCGGCGGCGGCGGCGGCCGCGGTGCCCCGGTTGCGGCCGCCGCACGACAACCGCACCATGGTGGAGATCATCGCTGACCACCCGGCTGAACTCGTCCGCACCGACAGCCCCAACTTCCTGTGCTCCGTGCTGCCCTCGCACTGGCGTTGCAACAAGACCCTGCCCGTGGCCTTCAAGGTAAGAAGCTGCGGCCGCCCCCCGCTCCCCGCCCCCGGCCGGGCGCCGCTGGACCTGCCCGCCGGCGTTTCCAAGCCCACGGGGGCCGGGCCCCTGACTCGGACGGCCTCCAAGGCTCCTACCTCGGTGGCTCTGACCCGAGGGACCCCCGTGTGGCCCTCTTCCTCCGGATCCCACAGCGGGCTCGGGGCTTAGTGACCCCGCGCAGATCCTTCCCTCTCCCACCTGTGCCCGTAGCCACCATTTCAGCCCTTGTCCCCTTTATCCGTTCATCACCCCTGGAGCCTTCCGGCCAACTTCCCGACCCACTCCTCTGAGCGGTCTCCCCTCCCCCAGGAGCCCCCAGGTGCCCACTCTCGGCGGCGCCGCCGGGACGTGCTCCACCCCGCCCCCACTCCCCAGGAGCGAGGATCCCCGGCGTTCTCCCCCGAGACTCCCGCGTCCCCTTCCCCGGCATCCCGGCCTGGCCCGCAGCGCGGGCCGCTGCGCCGCCCCTCCCCGGAATTCCGCGCTCTTCCCTTCCCAACCGAACGCCCTCCGCCCGTCTCGGCGCCCCCTTCTCTGACCCGCTTGCGCCTCGGCGGCTCCGGCCCCTCCCGGACTCGGGGGCCGGTGTTGGTGGGGTGCCGGCGCCGGGCGTTTGCGCCCGGGGCGGGGCGCCGCGTGCCGGCTGCTGGCTGCGGCGCGTGGGCCGCATTATCAGTATCCGAGAGGGTCCCGGGCGAACCTAGGGACTCAGGGAGCCAGTGAGGGGCAGACAGGACGGGGGCGTTTTCTCCGTCTGCAGACCCGCGCCCCTTCCCGCTACCGGGAGGAAGGCGGGGCTGCAGGGGTCGCCGCGCGCCCGGAGGCGGGGGAGTCCGGGAGTCCCCGGCGCCGGACCCTCAAGTGCGAGGCGGCGCGGGCCAGTGGAGGGGGCGGGGGCTCCGGCCGCCTCTTCCACCCGGACCCGCTCCCCGCCTTGCTGCGCCTGGGAGGGAGAAGGGAAACCTGTGAAATGCCTTCGGCTCGCCCGCCTTGAAAACTGAGGTGATATTGTGCGATTCGCCTTATTCTTACTTTTAAGGACTCAGACCCCAAAGGTCCCTCCCGTTTCTGAGAGGTCGTGGGAGGCTCGGGCCCGTGGCCTGGGCGCCGAGGGAGTGACTCCCGGGCTGGAGAGCGCCCTGAGCGCTCCTCGCGGCCTCCTCCGCCCTCCCGGCCTGTTAGTTTGAGGGCGGGTCTCAGCAGCCGGAGTCGCGGGCAGCGGCTCCGCAGGTTGAGGGTGTAGGGTCCGGAGTCTCGCCGTAAGGCAATCGGGATCCCTCGGGCAGCCTTTGTCCCCTCGCGGAGCCCGCAGGGCCGGGAGCGTCCCAGGTTGCTGGGGAGATGGGGTCCCGGGCCGTGCTCCCTCTCTGGACTAGGCGCCTGGGATGGAGGGGGCGGTGAGCCAGACAGGGACGAGAGCGCTCCCAGGAAGATGCTTCCGGCCCTGTTTAGCCTCTGAACCCGCGAAGGTGGGCCTGGGTCCCCTGGGTTCTGGGATTGTGGAGAGCAGGGTTAGCCAGGCCTTGGGGGGAGGGGGGGAAGAGAGGAATCCTGCCAGTTCCTCCCTTGTGGACCCTGGGGCCAAACTCCCACGGGCCACTGGCAGTTCCCGGTTGTTGACCACCCTCTCCCCACGCGCACCAATTCAGATTCCGTGCGTGGGTGGCGTGGAAAGAAAGAGGAGTCCAGGTCAGTTAGAGCTGGTTATCTCGCTATGTCTTGTATCAGAACAGAAATCGAACGAATTGTTATGGAAAGGGGATGTTGCATTCTGGGGCAAGTTTCATTTTGTAGCTGGTTCAAGAAATGTGTGTGTTTTAACCGTCCCATTTCTCCTTTTATAAACCACCCATTTTGTAGGTTAAGCTTTTCTTCCTTGAAATATGAAAAGCTCAGAGTATAGGCGAATCGTAGAAATTTGGATTTTCACATGAGAGATATCTTTTACAATTCATCCTCCAAGGGCCCAGAATTTTCTAATTGGCCTTATGTGAGAGCGGAAATTTGCTTCCACGCCCCCCCCAAACCCTTAAGACACAAACAAAAAAAAAAAACACTGGATGAAAACAGCAAATAATACAATAGATATTTTATATATAAAATGCCACAAGTTAGGGTATGAAAAAATTAAGGATAGGTGCCTACATTTTTAAAAGATGTCATTTAGATGTCTGATGTTCTACATTCCGTTTGTCCTGCTAAACATGTTTAAGGTATAACTGTCTTGAACTATACTCTTACATATATGGTGCTGAATTGATTCTGAGCATTAATATTTTGGATAGAAAGGATGTTTTTGGCATAAAGATAGAATACAATTTAGTTAAAGCTATTCTCAGATAATTTGGCTATCTTCAGGTTTTCTCACTACCACCCTTTTAAAATTATTTTAAAAATAAATTGCTTTCTCTGCCATTCATCATACTTATTTTTAATTACAGATTGTTTACTTTTAACCAGTAAACAAGACCATAGATAACACACAGCCATATTAAATTGAATGTTTTAATTCATATTAATTGAAAGTTAAATTGAGTTAACCAAAAACTTGACTTTCATGTTTTCCCACCCCACTACCTGTGTTTAACAAAATTCAAATAGCGGGCGACAGCTGAGAGCCACTCAGTATAGAAGTTTTGTCTCTGTTGAAAACACGTGTAGGTATTTGGAACATCCAGATTTTGACAATAATTTTTTTGTTTTCATCTGAATGTTAGTAAAAACAACCTCTTTTTACCTTACTTTCAAGATAAAAGCCTGTGAGCTGTAGACTTTCTAGACTCTTGCAACATAATCAAATACATGTGCAAAGAAGAAGTAATATGAAGAAGTCTCAGTTTTAAAAGTGGTGACAGCAATTTGGCTGTCATATTTAGAGCTATGTACACAGTAAATTATAGTGTTGTTGGGTAGATAGCAGACAGGTAAATATATTTAACACAGGACTTAATTGTTGAGAAGTCTGGTATTCGAATCAATATAATATTTATTGAGCTCATATTTTATGTCCGTGACACTGAGCTCGGCAAGGTAGAGAATCAGAAATGCATTCAGTAGACTGTGTTGTGATACGTTAACTTAAAACAGCACTTCAGAATGATATTGGCAATGTATTGTATTAAGACATGTCATGTATTAGAGCTGTTCATCTGATCTTGTTTTAGGATTATACGAAAGTAGTTAATTCATTTATACTCTGACATGTAAAAGTGCAAAAACAACTTGTATACTTTAAAATACACCAAGCTGTTTATTAGCGTTATATTTTTAACAAAGTTCTGCAGTTTTGAAATGTTCAGTGCTCCCAGGTGTCAAGGAAATGGAAATAAATATTTTTAACCTTTCTCTCAGGTGTATCTCACTGAAAGCTTAAAATAGTTAAGGCATACTATTAGAAGATCCTAGGCCCTTTCTGTCCTAGGTAATTGTAGTGATGAAAAAGCAATACGCAAATTCAGCTCATTAGTTAATGGTCAGGTAGAAATAGTGGAGAGAACATGTTAGCCCTGTATCCAGTAGCACCCTTGTAAGTTAGGGGTCTGTCAGCATTTCCACCCTGAAGCCTGGTGTTCAGGGTTCATAACTCAGCTGCTTTAAATAGCTTCAAGCTGAAACACTATGCAGAAAATTTAAGTCCAGATGTATATTTTAAAGCTAAAAGTAGTGTAAGACTATTGCACTGTTTTAAGTTAGCAAACGCTGGACTATCTATTTACCAGTATCATATGTTTTTCTGGCAATGTTAAAGAAAAAAAAACACAGTTTTAGATATATGATCTATTGCTCATAGTTAATTCTGCATGTTTAATGATACCTTTTAGTATTTGTCATAAGTAGGGTTTCAAAATGATGGAGCAATTCCTATTTGAAAATAATTTTTCAACGTCATTGGCCATTTTTCTCTTCATAAGCAAGTATGCAGCTAATAACTATTTGACATAATGAGTTGTAGTTCCTTACATGTTTAATGATCAGATTTTATGTTTGTGTCTTTTTGAATGTAATTTTACCTAAACAAACAGGTTATTAAACCTGTTAAAACTTTGCTAAACCTACTGTGAGTTGCTGTGCAAAATTATGTAAATCGTAATAGATCTCAAGTTATGTAAAGACAGACACGTTTTTGTGTTATGCCTTTAAATGCAATAAAAATAAAGTTAAAAATTTTAGGATTGAGTATATAAAACTTACTGGTAAGGTAATGGAAACAAATAATTTTAGATGGAAAATAAACACTCAGAAATTTTAGAAAACTTATATTTGAAAACAGGCATGGTAAAATATCGTTCATTATTTTCTCCCCATTGGCATTGCTGTTTGTATCCTTTCAAAATTCCAGAATATCCATTGTTAGATGATCTAAACCAGCTTGATACATGGCTCATAAGTTTCTGGCTTAATTTGAAGTAATTTCCGTCAAATTTCTCTTTGACATGTATTTTAAAAATTATGAAATGATATTTTATATTGTATCTACACTTTTCTCTACAATTCAACCAGGTTTTTCTAAATTCTAAGTTAGATTCTAAGAAGTAACTGTAATATTTGTGAAACTTTTTGATAGTTAAAGTTATCTTTAAATAATTATCATAGAAATAAAACTTTTCCTTTTTGCAATTACTCCCTTACCTCTCTTTGTATTCCAAAGAAAGATTTGATAAGATTCTATCTTGAAAAATAATTATATTTCAGTTTTGCTGCAAGTGCAATGTGCCCAGTGATATTGGTCTGTAAGAGTAATTGATTAGCGAAGACTAGACTTCTGTACGTGGAAATGTCATAGGCAATTTAAATTTCCATATAATAAGACCACAAAAACAATTTTAAGGGCCTGAGTTAATTCTCTGTTGTTCCTCTTTCAGAGTAACTCACAGATTTAGTCGTAGGGAGTCTCATAAAAATTTTCATTAGCGTTTCTAGAGTTAAATATTCTTTTACTTTATTTTGCAGAAGCTCCGTATCATGTGATTTAAATGCTAGTTATAATGAGGTGTGCTAAATAAAGGAACTTCTTTCTCTATTCTAAAATGTCAGGACACAAAATTACTTCCCTCTTCCCCATGAAGTTTCTTGAATTTGTAGATTTTATATGTTAAAAGCACCTAGAAAAGTAACTGTCAAGTTTTCGTCACAAATTATTCTTTGCAGAACAACTTTTTGTATTGGGTAGTGTGGAAACAAATTTTAATGCGTGCTAACTCCTAACTAGTTAAAGGGCGATTTTTGACTACTCTCTACCCCTTAAAGTGTTTTCCATTGCTTGGGTTTGGTACAGATGAAATGTGTAAAAATGTCTTGATTCTTTTGGTTTTCTTTTAGATAAACACAGTCGAGAATCTCCAAGGGAAACTTTTTAGCTTCAGAGATCTACTTTTTGTTTAAACCCTCAGACATATAATTACACTTCTGATTGATATAAAGTCACATACATTACTTCTTATCCCCCCTTTTTTCCTCAGAAAAACATTAGGCAATCTGCTTTGGTAGAGTGAATAGCAGAAAGAACCAATATATTTAGCCATTAAAATAGAATTCAGCCATAACAGGAAAAGTTGTCACTATATCTTGTTAGTTAGCAATTTTTTTTTTTCCGGGCCAAGTTGTAAGCCTCATAGAAGACTCACACATTTTGTGATGACCTATTTGTTTTGTTATTAAATGTAATGCATAAAACATACCAATATTTAATATTTAATTATACTGCTTAAGCAAAGAAAAATGGATTTATGTATTTCACGCTTAGGGATCTTTTCTTTTGTATTTTCCCATATTGAATCAATTTTCCTTTTCTTCTAACTAAAAAAAATCCATTATGTTAAAAATATGCAGTAAAATAATAATGTCCCAGAGCTCTTAAAAATCTTTATATTGGGACAGATTTCTTCACTTTTTTTAGATGAAATTTAGCCAGCCTGGAGTGAAACCCATCAGCAGTCCTCCTGTATCTCTCAACAACACCAAAAAACATCTCAGGACATGAAGTAAAGAATTACATATTCAATTGAACCCTTTAAGGAAACTTATAAGTAAAAGCCTGTGTTTAGCACACAGCTGACTTGGAACAGAAGTTAGCCTGCTCATCTTACAAAAAGTACATGATTATAATCGTACTCTATACTTATATAGTATCTTCTACATTTTACAGACTTTAAAAAAACGATTTCCAATTTATATTGGAAAACGGTAGTTTCAGGAGATGAAGTTACTTGAGATCATAGCACATGTGTAACAGAGGTGGGGGAGAAGTGGGGCCTCTTGATTTTTGGTGCATTAATTCTCTTCTAAACAGTACAACTTTTCTACCTTCATTAGTGCACTTACTGGTTCCATATTTACTTTGACATAGAAAGCCTCACAGCAGGTGTTAAAACACAATATGCTGAGCGTAAAAAATGTCAAACATTCAGATGAATACTGGCAGTCAGTTTTTTCAGTATTTCAGTATTTTTCAAATGTGCACAGTTTTGGCCTTGTGAATTCAAAAAGTTGAAAAGTACATCGCCCCTATCAGGGGTGTACAGCGTTACCTGTGTTCAGCAGCTGCTTGAGGCCCTAGGTCAAGTATGCAGGAAGGAAGTCATGTTCTTAAGGGATTTACCCTTGACCTGGGAGACTTCTCAGATTGAATAGAGTAACCGTATATTCCGGGTAAAGGATAGTGGGCATGAGTCCCTCTCTTCTGGGATGGAAAAAGTTGTCAGAAAACTGGTTTGGAGCAAGGGCATATTGCTGCTAGCTGGGGATGCTGACTCAACCTTTAACTGGTTCTCTCATGGACTGTTGGCAGTGGGAAGTGGTGCTCTTTGTGGAGCTCTTTCATTTATTTATTTCAAAAATATTTATCAAACACTTACTCTGTGCCAGGCACTGTTTTGGGAGCTGGGTGTATAGTGGTGAACAAGACAGATGAAGGCCCTTGCCTTGTGTAATTTCTAGTCTAATATAATCTGGGCTCCTAAGAGGGAGTCTCATAGCTTTGGGCTAGCATATCAAGGAGCAGATGGGTCATTCCTATACATACTTTGAAATGAGGATCATTTGAGTCCAGTGGGATGCTCAGGAAGTGGTTTCTGTAATTTAAGGACGGCTTTAAGGTTTTAAACTGAATAACAAAGTGCTAAAGAAGGAATGGAACAGCCTAAGAGAACAGTAAGGGTGAAAAAAATATTGACACGTTTGTTTGTTTGGTTGTTTCCCTGGCTTGAGCAGAGGGTATAGTGGAGGGGTGCTAGGGTAGGGTTCAAGGGTGAGGGAAATGCAGCTCTAAAGCGTAGTGATAATGTCTGTTTCATCACATTGTAAAGAATCTGCTTTAATGAGAGTTACGTACAAATTGTATTGGGAGCATGGAATTAAATGCTTTGGTTTGCCTTATGGACATCTTGACAAAAGAGGGAGTAGCAGAAGGATGAGGGTAATATTTGCCAGACAGGCAAGCACACATGGATATTGTCATTGGAGGGTAGTGGGGCTACTGTAGCCAGAGCTGTGGCTTAGTCACCACATGGGCATCTGGAAGCCGAACGAGCAAGAGATGGAACTCATCTGAATATTATAGGATCCTGGAAGTTAGTTGAGAGAAAGGATGTTATCAAGGAGCAAGGCCTTAATTCATGGATTAAGAATAGTGTGTTTTATATATGACAGCAAAGACTCTGCACCGGCCTTCCCTTCCGGGCTCCATGTTAATCAGAGGCACCAATTTGCAAGTTAGCCGACCCTGGAGTGTGATCCATGCCTTGCAGCAGTGAAAATGTTTATTAGACTCAAAGACTGATTATTCTGGATCCTGACTTGCCCAAGTTAAGCGGCTGCAGGTTAATTGTTGAAGATTAAGGAGGCAAGCGTGTCATTCCAAGATGGCAGATGGGACAAGACAGAAGTTTGGCTACGGGTGTATTTTCTGTCTATACCAGTCATTTGTCGGTGGTCATTTTCAGCCTCTTATATATCTTTATCCTGTACCTAGACTTTAGGCTTCTTGATGGCTTTGTATATTCCATGGGTCCCACTGCAGAGTGGGCATTCCGTAGTTCTTTGCAGTGTGATTGAAAGCTGAATATCTAGCTCAAAGTAAGGAGATGAAATGTAGTTCTGGATACCACACTACATTTAGTCTTCCCTGTAGTCAGTAACTGTAAGGTTTCCCCTAAATATCTTCTCCCATAAAGCTGACCAGACTTCCTTTTTTTTTTTTTTTTTGGCCTGTGATCTGGATGAGACCACACCTCAGGGCGCTCCAGGCTGCAGACAGGCGGTGCCTTACTATGTACGATGCAATCTGCAGATGGGCCATCAGCTTTCCTTCTGTGGCATAATTCCTATGGACAACTTAACATGGGGATTTAATAAAAATGTACATGCATTCTGTGAAGAATCCAACAACAAATGAAGGAAACTTTTGCCTGCCTTTGGAATGGGTGGACCCTGAAACACTGGTCTCTTTGAAGTGGCATCCGAACGCATATGCAGATGCCTCATTCCTGTCTGCCATTACGGGACTAGAGCACTAAGTCCTGATAAGATGCATCATTTACCATGCGACTATAGTCTCAGTTTTTAAGCTTTTCTGATGTGCCATTATTTTTGCTGTGTTTCCTGTTTTACGTAGGTGGTAGCCCTCGGAGAGGTACCAGATGGGACTGTGGTTACCGTCATGGCGGGTAATGATGAAAATTATTCTGCTGAGCTCCGAAATGCCTCTGCTGTTATGAAAAACCAAGTAGCAAGGTTCAACGATCTGAGATTTGTGGGCCGGAGTGGACGAGGTAGGTCTCTGATTTTTAATATGGATAATGGAATAAACACATTAGGATCCTCTGATGAAATGTAGGCCTGTCTGTATTCAAATCAGTACCTTCTACCGAATAGAATTACTAAAGGTTTTCTTTAAATACGTCCAGATGAGGTTGAGTGTTTTAGTGAGTACTCAGGCCTTTTTCATTTGTTTTATGATATTGAAAATTCAAACAGTGTTTTCAGAAGAACCAGTTCCTAATTTCACTGGGTGTGAGCATATAAGGTGGAGGGAGGAACAGTTGGAGGTTCAAGTTCTGAGTTACAGGAGCCAAGTAACAGTACATTCAGTGGCAAAGGGCAAAGAAAAGGGAATGCATTGGATCAATTTCCTGATAATATCAGTTTTGCTCGAAGTTGTAGCAAGGACAGCAAGCATAATGCTCTTCACTTATCACATATGTTTGCTCTGTAGGATTTAATTTACTTCTATAAGAACCTATTTAAAAATCATGGTTTTTTACAGAAGGCTTTTCATTCGAATAAGTGAATAAGGTGTTACTTATGTTAGTATGACTGTGTAGATGAAAGATCAGGACTCTAAATATTCGTACATTATTTAAGAGTTTCCACCACCCACACCCCCATTCAACTATTAGGAATCCATCAAAAGATCATAAAACAGAAAATAATCCCTTTTAGGGTTTCTATAGCTGTTTTATAAATGCGGTTAATGTTCTTAAAAAAGTCTCAGAGAAAACCAATATTTGGCTTTTATTTACTTATTCTATAGAGAGACTTTTAATTGTCATTCATTAGAAGCATTATGTTCCTTTATTTATTGATTGAATCTAATATTTCCATGTTAAGTATTTCGATGAGAAGAGAGAAAATAGACCACTTTAGGACTGGGGTGAAATAAATTATAAAGACCTATGGGGTGACTTCAACCCAGGTTTGAATTAGGAAATAAGAAGCATCAATTTTTAAACCATGTCCAATAATTGCCCTTTAGTTTGGATCAGATGTCAAATTATTACCATTGTAAAAACTTGATAAGGGAAGTTCAGGCAAGGCTGTTTCCGATGAGTAGTTTTAGTGTACTTTCTAGGAACAGGGCCAAGAAGTTGTACTTTTTAACTTAAAAAAAAATGATGCATGCTAATGAGATACTGTTACTGAAAGGTTTGAAATAAATGAGGCTCAGAGCCTCTGGTAGAATCAAAACTCAAGGGGTTATCTCAGCATCAGGTTTAGTTCACTTTCATTAAAAGAAAAAAAAAGACGCATTCTGTCTCACTGTTGACTGATGAGGTGTGAAGTGTGTATGTGTGTGTATTCATTTTTTTTTCTCAGTTACTGGTGCAGGTCCACAGTACAATTAAAATTTCTTTTTTCTAGTAAGAATCAAGAAAAATTTGAACACGATGATGTACCTGTATGCTCTGAGTTGCATCTTTCTCCTTATGTAATATTACTTTGTTTTGAACTAGAGTAATGCATTTTAGTATTTAAAAGACTGGGCGCTATACTTCATTTTACAGATAAAAACTAGTGTTTTCATTTATCTTGCTTTTGTATTATATAGATGCTCTATAACTTTTCTCTGATCAATTTGAGTAGAAACTATGGCAAAGTGATAGTGTACTTTGTAAACCCTCAACATATTTATTTAAGAAACTTCAAAGAGAAACAAAGGGTGTGCACTGTTTTACTATATTGGCTTTCTGAGTTTTGGCTGGTTTCCCAAATAGCAATTTTTATATTTAAAAAAAAAAGACAGACTTAACTGCTTGCAGACTTTTCACGCATGGAAGATGAAGAAAGCTTCTTTTGATGAAGTGTAATTATGTCCAAACAGAGCTGACCCCCTCCCCCTATATTTCTTATGATCTTAACTGAAGAAAGTAGGATTTTTCCTTTGAAGCAGCCGGGACTTGGTGGAGGATCTGAAATGCTACAGTTTGCTGCCAGAGGCAGGATGGAGAAATTGGTCCAGACTTGTCTTCGAGACTTAGATTGGGGGTGGGGGGAGCGGGTGGAGAGAGAAAGAAAAATTGATTTATCACTAATAATAGATTTTTATATCATGACATTAACATTATATGAAAGGAAACAGTAATATCAAGCTGAAATGAAGAGGAAAAAAGGACAGAGAATACTGACAAGAGATACCACTCTTTGAAAAAAAAATGGGTCAGTTCTTCAGTGGCAGGAAACCCTTTAACCTGCCCGTGTACCTGACCTGCTTTCTAACAGACTTTTTCCAGCTTCCTCTTTGATTTTCACACTTCTACATTTCTCTCAGGTTTTTAAGTGTGGGTCAGCATGCTGCTACCATTGTATTTTTTCCCCAGCTATTTAAATTTTCTATTTCAGTAGCATTAAAAAATAAAAAAACACCAAGTTCCTCAAATGGTACAATTTTTTTCACTGGTAGAAATATAAACTCTCAGAAATTGCAAAGCAGTTTTTGATTTATAAGGGAGTCACATCACTATTTACTCTGGCATTATGGGTTATCCAGTGACCACAACTTTTATGAAGTACTTTGGAATAAAAGTAGAGCATCGGTGAAACTTGCATTAAGTGAGGAGTGGCTTATATTTTTAAATTGTCTTTTCCTTTTTTCTCCTTTATATTTTAAACAGAAGTATTTAAAGTGACTTTGGTCCTTAAGTTTTCTTGGTGTGTTTCCTCGCTTTTGACATCAAGCATGTTGCTTTTAATTTACAAGCACTTCTAAGCACCTGCAGTGTACAGAGCATAGTACTTGTCAATTTAGGATACAAGTCCTGCTTATAATCTTAACTTTCCCGACAATTTCTGACAGCCCCTTGGGCTAGGTTGGAATTGTCTTTCAATGACAGTTCCTATGTGTATCTCAGAAAATATATGACTTGAGGACACATTGCAGAACTAGTTCCTAGATGAAGCCAAGGATGCTACAATTAGTTGTCTAATGAGCGCTAGCTCCTTAAGAGCCTGCATTTTTATCGCTCATTATGGAAAGTAATAAACAATGGGATTTGGAATTTTTTTTTTAATTTAAGGAAGTCATGAATATACATATAAACATTTGACTTACGAAATGTATCACTGTTTATAGGGGGAAGAACAAATTACCTAGTTGGGTGGAAGTTTCTTGAACGTTACGTTCATGTTCCTTCTGAAGGGGCAATGAGAAGTGGAAGGAACCTCCTTGGTTTTTGTTTTAGTTGTTAAAGTACATCTTGATCCTTAGGATTGGATTTTAGGAGACTGCCGTCGGACTCAAATACTTGTTTCCTTTCCCCCAAACCCACCTCTTTTTAAAAGAGGTCTTTATAGAAAACTGGTTCTGTTTTGAACATTTAGATGCTTTATCTTGGAGGGTGAATTTTATATTTGGCTTTTGTTCCTACCTAAGGTGTTCCTCTGAATTTGGGAGAAGCATCGATGCCTTTTAATATCCTAAGTGCGTTGTAAAAGTCTCAAACAGCAATACTGTTAGAACCGGTTTATATAAACTCATGGGCAGTGTCTCTAGCAGGTTATTTAGGGTCATTAAGGACAATTGAGATGCGTACATCCTTGATTTATGAAGATTTGTGCCACAGATGACAAGTGTCTTCCAAGCACTGCCCTCAAAGCCACTGTTAGAAATGCGATCCTGACTCACAGACGGTTGATCCAACCCAGAAGGGATCTTTTTACGGTTTAATGCAAATTAACTTTCAATCTAGGGGTTCAGCCCATTCACTCCTCCAGAACTTCCCATTGTTTTAAGGTCCTGATCTGAATCCAGTGGCCTCCTATTCAACGTTCTAATCTCCATTTCTGTAGACTTTCAGTTTTCTGTGACTAGTTTAGACTCCTGGCTGCCTTATTCTTCTGGTTAGTCTTAATGTTTATAATAAATCCTCTGTTCCCCAACCAGACAATTAAATTACTTAAATCCATGTAACATTCAATATATAATAATGAATACGATATATCAGTGACACTTTAAGAATAGATGATTTCATCATTCTGGCTGACATACTACATTAGTAGATTTATATTTGCTTCTTGGTCTGATAGAGCTATTTGGGACACATGTCACAATAAATTACCTATTAATTTCTAAAAATGTTCTCTGACAAAGTTAAAAGGAAGAGCATTAATTTTAGGGTCTGGAAGACCTGGGTTCAGGTTCTGATTTTTTCCACTTATTAGTTGTGTGGTTAAATTACCAATACTCTCTCTGGGCTTCGGTTTCCTCATTTGTGAAGTGGGGGTGATAAACCTTACTGGGTAGTATTAAATGAGATAATGTCTATGAAGCGACTGGCACTTAATAGGTTTCTAATCAATATTCATTTTCCCTGTACCCCCTCCCCCTGCATCTCTCTCTTTCCTATTTTTTTTTTTTTCTCGGCCAAAGTATAGCCAAAGAGACTTAAAGCTATATATACAGAGTAACAAATGATATGTGTCTTAAACATTTTTTAGGAACTTACGTGGTCTGGGTTGAAAAGAAAACCCATTCACTAGACTTGACAGCCAAAGACCTGTTCCACATTAAGTCTTGTATATAACCTGTTCCATATTAAGCTTTGAAAAGATTGCATTAAACTTTGCATTGCTACATATTGTTTAAGATTTGTGTTTTGATTTCATAGCCTCTGCTTTCAGTAAAGGGAAAAACAGTCTCTGACCAAAAAACAAAGCAAAACGAAATGAGCTTTTTAAAGATCTGTCCCAGGAGCAGGCTAAATGAATGCTCTGGCCTGAGATTGCTGAATGTTTTATTGAGTCACTGCTTCACGCCCACCTCTTCCTGTCTTGTAACAGTTTGCAGTTTTGACTATCTGACGTGACTAACCGTTGCAAATCTAACTGATTACAACTGTCAGTGAGTCTGGGTAACAGAGTCTGGTATCTTCTTCTGGAGAAAGCAAACATCCAAATCTGCTCCTAAACTCCCCCCCCATCACCCCCCCCCACCCCGCGCCGTCTTCCCCCCAACCTCTGTTCATCACCTTTAGTTCATTAATTTGAAACATCAGATGTAATATTTCGATGAAGTACACCCTCCTCTAAAAGCAAGTATTCATATTTACATTGGGAGGTGTCATGTATATTTAGCCAAAAATAAGTCACTGTCAGGGAGTCATTTCAAGATTGCTGCTGAGTGAGGATGTATGTTAAGGAAGGGGTGGGCAGGGAGGAAAAAAACTTTGTTCCAGTAATGATGAAATCATCATACCACAGGCACATTAAGGCCAGGACGGGAGACACTGGCTCCTGTTAAAATGATTCCCATAAGAACCTTCCTCTTTCATCTTCTCACTGTAGTGCAGTTAAGCAAATGAAATGCTAAAGCCATGTGAAGTCAATAGCATAATCAACAGTGATTTACTATTGTTCTCTCACGGGGTCATGACCTAATCCTAAATAAAGACTTCTAAAATTTTCTGCTTGGATGTGTTCCTGATGTTGGAGAAAACTGAAGGGAAAGAGAACCCTCTTCAAGAGGTCCAGTTTTTGTTTTCATTACGGCTCTCGCTACTGAGCCGCTGTTTGGAATTGGAGCCTCCTTGCACAGGACTGCCGTGAAGATGATGATCTTAGCACTCAGTGAGCCTGGCAACTCCCTGAGGTGGCCATCAGAGGGTTTCTCATTAGAATAAGGAGTCCTGACCCTTGTTGTTTTGTTCCCTCTTCAGCGATGCTTAAATGCAGTTTGGACATCTGTACTGCTATTTTTGTCATCAGTACTGTCTTTTTATATTCACTGTTGATTTTCCCCTTTTCTATCTGCAGGCAAGAGTTTCACCTTGACCATAACTGTCTTCACAAATCCTCCTCAAGTCGCCACCTACCACAGAGCTATTAAAGTTACAGTGGATGGACCCCGGGAACCCAGAAGTAAGTGCTTGCCTTCCTACTGGAAATGGGAATAGAGTTTACAGAGACCCTGTGAGGAATTTATCCCAAATAAGTTAGTGCTACTTTCACATAGTTTCTTTGCCAAGTTTGCTATCTGCATATCTTTTTATGAGGGACAATTAGGAGAACTTCACAGTTAGTAGAAAATCAAATTACACTTTTCACCTTTGCCGCAAAATTGCTAAGCCCTACATAACTTTGTGACTTTCCGTCGCTGTAATTTTTTACTAAAAATTCTGTTCATCCAGTGGGCACAATAGACAAGGCAGAACAGATCCACGAGAGCTGAGGAAGAAAACAATACATTGAAAAATCCTGAGCTTAGTCAAAAAGCATTTGCGTGTGTTTCCCATGGTCTAAGAATGTGTTTTAACTTTTTACACTCAGTTCCCTTTATAAAGAGCACACCGCTTAATTACAAAGAATTTATTTGCAAAGGATAACTTGCTTGATTGTTACAACACTGTTGTTTGGTCTTGTTCTAGTAATTGCCACAGGTAGTTTCTTTAACAGAGTCAGGCCAGGTTTAAATCCACCTTGATTTATTTGTCTCCTGAGACATCTAGAAGGTTGAACCAGCATCATTTGAAGGCAGTGCACACAATCCATTTGGGCTAATATCATTTTCCTCCTAAACCTAAATTAAAACAGGTTTGCCTTCCCTGCCCCGCCCCCATAACTAATTTGAACATACTCACCAGAGCAGTATTTAAATATATTTAAGGATTAAAGACTATTTGATATATACAACATTAAAAATTCTATGCCAATGGAAGCATCATACAGAACTCTGCCTTTGATGAGTGAATTCATTGGAGGCCTAGCCATTGTGTTTGGAGAGTTTAATTTGGTTTGTGGTGGAGGGACAGCTGGCAGAAATATTTGTTATATAACAATACACCTACCTAGGCAGTGAGAATGGCATAGCTCTTCTTCCCCTAAAACCGAGAGCAAAGGGCTGGTGAAGTTTTGCCTCTACCCCTGGCAGCCTGTCCTTGAGCGGTGGGAACACGTGTTGCCTTCCGCTCCTCTGGCCGCTGTTTCATCTCACGAAGGCTGACTGCTTGCCTGAACTAGGGAGGTTTCCTGCCTCAAAAACCAGTCTTTGAGGTTTTTCTTTTCTCCGCCTTTCATGTGTACGGCGTTCTTCTAGATTTTCCAACGTTGGGAGTGCTGGGCCTGTCTGCTCAGTTTGAGAATGTCCCGTTAGGCTGTGGCCACACACACGTCTCTGGTCGCCCCAAGTCTCTGGTTGTCAGACTCTGCAAGTCTCTGGTCATGCAGTGCAGGTGAATCGATCAGCGCAGGGCCGTCTGGCCTGGTTTGGGGTTTTGTCTGACTTTTCTGGACTGCCATCCATCTGGGACGATGCCTTAGGATGGAAGACATCTTCTAGCATTTAATCTAATTAGCCCCTGCGTTCCTGGAAAGGCAGGGACATCCCTCTTAGTAATGCATAAAGCAGGATGGTAGTCTTTTAACATTTAACACGACTAATACTTGTCTTGTAAAGATGTTTCCTGCTGATCTCAGCTGCTTTTCTCAGTTCTTGGAAAAACCATCATTGTGTGTGTGTATATGTTTGTGTGCGTGTGTGTGTCCAGATGTTCACGGGTTGGTGCTCAGAGTTGATGGTTGGGAGAGGAAGCGGGGAAAGGTGGGTGCTGCCTCATTCTGAAAGCGGTGACAAAAGGGAGGAACAATAGCTCTGGGAAAGTCACTTCTCTTTCAAGCGAGGGTAGTATTACCTCATTCCCAAGAGGTTGTTGGAAGAATTAATAGTTGCTAGGTTCACTGCCCTGTGAAGGCAGAGAAGTGCTCTGAAAGCAATGAGGGTTACGGGTGGAGGGGGCGGCTGGTACTTGTGTGACCTGGGTGCTGCTGAGGGTGGGAGGGGGAAGCAGATACAGAAGTCGAGTGGCAGACCACCACCCTAGGTCAGCCTGAGTAACATTGCTCATGATCCAGAAATATCTGTGGAAATGTGATGTCATTTGTCTGACGTCACGAGGTGACTGGTCAAACTCAGTGTCTGGATGTAACGAAGGGTCTGGTATCAGTAACATTTTAATCCTACAACCTGGGTTCTCTGTACTGGATTATTTCCTTCTGCCCTGCTCTTGGCCATCTGGGCACTGAATGTTTGTAAGTATAGCTCTCATCTCAATATTGTTCTTTAATTTTGAGACTCCCAGGTGTGGAAAATGCCCAGGATTTTCAACTTCCTTCAACTGTGAGTATGATAGGATTTTGACTGTTTTTCGTGTATGTGATGGTAAATGGAGAATCCTCTAGAACATGGGTTGGCAAACTTTTTCTATAAAGTGCCAGATAGTAAATGATTTCAACCCTTTGGGCCATACGATCTCTGTCACAGGTACTCAGCTCTGCCAATGTAACTCAAAAGCAGCCTTCGGGCTTCCCTGGTGGCGCAGTGGTTGAGAGTCCGCCTGCCGATGCAGGGGACACGGGTTTGTGCCCCGGTCCGGGAAGATCCCACATGCCGCGGAGCGGCTGGACCCGTGAGCCATGGCCGCTGAGCCTGTGCATCCGGGGCCTGTGCTCTGCAACGGGAGAGGCCACAACAGTAAGAGGCCCACGTACCGCAGGAAAAAAAAAAAAAAAAGCAGCCTTCACCAATACATAAATGGATGGTTATGGCTGTGTTTCAATAAAACTTTACTTACAAAAACAGGTGGTGGGTGAGATTTGACACACAAGTTGTGGTTTGCCAATCACTGCTCTAGACTTCAAAGTGGCTTATTTTTTCGACCGTTAACAGAGAAGGACTTCAGAAAAAGGCTTTCCTCAGGGGAGAAAAAAAGACAATGAATGCAATTGTTTTAGCATCTTCTCCCACAAAATTTTAATTCTTTAAGTAGTGGTTGTCATCGAAAGAATGTACACCTGTTTATTGCTGCAGTGATTTGAAGGGGTTGAGTGTTTCGTGCTCTTGATTTCTGTTAATGGAATTTCAGCCCTTCTTTGGAAGACCATAGTATATATTGAACAGGCTACTTCTGGTAGATGAGCTGTTTGAACAAGGACAAGTTGTGCGTTAAGTGGTTGGGTCTTTACTCAGCAATAACATAGTGATTAAGGGTGTGGGCTCTTGTGTCAGGCTGTCTGGACTGAAAGCCCAGCTTCGCTGTTTACCAGTTGTGTGGTGGTAGGCAAGTTACCTAAGTTCTCTTTGCTTCAGTTTCCTCTGTTAAAGTGAGAATAATCATAATAGTGAGAAGAAGAATAATAGTATCTTTCTCGTCAGTTGCTGCAGAGATGTTCAGTGATGTCATGTATGTAAAATGCACAGCCCAGTGACTATCGTGTAGTAAGTGCTAATTAAGCATGAGCTGTTATTACATCAATTTCAGTGTCAGAAGTTTGCTGTAGTTTTGCTTAGCGTACGCTTCCAGGAAATAGATACCATCTAGATTCTGTTCTCTAGGGGAACATTTTTTTTTCTTGCGGATGGCTTTACTAATTTCTGCTCATCAGTAAATAACACTAATAAGTGCCATAAATTGTGCTTGAGCAGGTATTCGTGCTGCCTGAGGACAGCTGTACAGAACTGATGATAAACAATTTATTTGCAGCAAAGTCCACGAGAGGATGCTCTGGCACTAGTACCCCTCCTCGGAGGCCCTGCTTGTCAGCACATCTGCCAAGACTTGCTTTTCACTCAAAAATCAGAAAGGTTTCATCCTTCTATGTTTTCTGTCTCTGGCAGCTGAACTGGTGCTGTCACATCACAAACAACTCCTTTTCTTAATACACACATCTGGAGTTGGCAGTTGGACTAACTTCATAAGAGCACATGATCATCACTCATTACAAGATTAAAAAGTACCCCATGGCATCATTGATGTTTTTTAACTTTGATCTTTTGCAGTTGTGATTCATCTCAGTTATAAAACTTCCCTTTAAAGGAACATAGCCGATGACTTATTAGAACCTTCATCTTAAGTAGCGTAAACATGAGAAGGTGCACATCTTTACAAAATGCCATTGATTTTCTTTGCCAGCTTATCATTTTAAGACATGACATCATACTTAAGATCCCAAATTTGTAAGTCTTGTGTTTAGGCAAGGCGTTTTGACCTCCTGTTGGCAAGTTAGCTCTGAAGAGGTACTGCCGTATGTTCGCCAGCAGAAGTCAGTGGAGCGCAGCGGCAACAGTAATGCGTTTGGATACCTCTTTTAAGCATCAGTTTCTATTAGGATCCTTTGTTCCTTGTATGCACTTGGTTCCAGCTGCAGTCTGATTGAAAGAATGTCTCCAGGAAGGTGAAATCTTGCTCAGCAGTGTCATGTTCTATTGCAGTGGTTCTGAGTTAGGGAAGAGGACTGATGGGAAGGGTATTATTGGCTGTGCAGAGGATGGAAAAAGTAAATCACCTTACACCGTCAGAAGCCTTTTCATTCTCTTGCTGCTTTGTCAGTTATCTATTGCTAAATAACAAACCATCCCCAAACATAATGGTTCTTACTTTTTTTTTTTGTCTGCACCATGCCGCCTGTGGGGTCTTAGTTCCCTGACCAGGGATCGAACCTGGGCCCTCGGCAGTGAAAGCACGGAGTCCTAACCACTGGACCGCCAGGGAAGTCCCCATAATGGCTTAAAACAGCAACCAGTTTATTATTTCTCACGACTCTATGGGTTGACTGGGGTTCATCTGGATGGGTTTTCTGTGGTCTTGTTTGGCATCTTTCTTGTGTCTGCAGTAACATGGTGGCTAGTGCTGGAACGTGCATGATGGCCTCATTGCTATGTCTGGTGCCTTGGTGGGATGGCTGGAAGGTTGGGCCTGGTGGAATAAGGGGACAGCTGGGCCTTTCTCTCTCTCCTGTAGTCCCAGAGCCTCGCCCTCTCCATGCGGCTTCTCTAGCAGAGTCTGACTTCCTATATGGCAGCTCAGGTCTCCCTCAGGTGCAAAAGTGTGAGCTTTCAGGTCTTCGTAAGGCTTCTTAAGGCTCAGAACTACTATGGAGTTACTTCCTCCACATTTTGTTGGTTAAAGCAACATACAGGTGCAGCCTAGCCTCAAGGTGGGGTGGGTAACTCCACAAGGATATTAATGATGGGGGCAGTGGTTCACTGGACCACCAATATCACCAACTTCCATCAGTGCTTAGATGGGAAATGTCATTGTTGCAACAGGAGAAATAACTTTTTGAGGTACCATCTCCTGAAAAGATCTCTTGACTTTTTTGGGTTTTTTGTTTGTTTGTTTGTTTCTTTTGTCTTTTGCGGCACACGGGCCTCCCACCGCTGTGGCCTCTCCCGCTGCGGAGCACAGGCTCCGGATGCGCAGGCTCAGTGGCCATGGCTCACAGGCCCAGCCGCTGTGCGGCACGTGGGATCCTCCCGAACCAGGGCGCGAACCCTTGTCCCCTGCGTCGGCAGGTGGACTCTCAACCACTGCGCCATCAGGGAAGCCCGATCTCTTGACTTTTTAATCTGGGAGACATTTAAAGTTCTACAAGGTGACTCCAAGTTTCAGTGATAGTAGCTTCACTCTGAATTGGACCAGTTTGGTAATTACCAGATGAATTAAGGGTGGGTGTCACCTTGTGGTGCTTGGTATTAACAGGTCAGTAGCAAGCCAAGCCAGATCAATACTCTTATTTGAGAAGAACATTAGATCTTTGACCATAAAGAGGTTATTAGCCTTGCTTGGCAACACGGCAAGTCTGTAGCCAAAGTGTCTTATGACTCTTCAAATAAGCAAGCCTGGAGGCTTTGTATTCCACATCACCCAGCACTGAAAAGTCTCACTTGCCAGCACACCTGCAAACCTGATACCTAACACACATGGATGGGTTTCTAATAGCTTTTGTGTGTTGTGCCCCAGGGAAGTAAATCATAGTTAATAGTTTCTCTCAGGGAGAGGCCAGAGCCATCACCTGTGTCCTTACTGCTGGGACACTCCCGGTCACTGCTGGCCAGCTACCTGTCCTGACCTGGTGGGCGAAGGGGGAAGCCCCACCTTTTCTTTCCCACCATCCGGCTCCCTTCCTGTAGGCTTGGAGCGAATGGCTGCAGCAGTGCTCTGCTTGGCTCCGCTTGTGATTTCAGTAGGGCTGGGGCTTAGGTGAGTGAGAGCTTCTCTGGACGTGCAGGGTGTATGTGTGTTTCTAGAGCTGCGTCAGCACCCTGCTTCACCCAGCTTGTCAGGCTTGTGTCCTGCAGCCAAACTGTTTTCTTTTCCCCGCTTGTTCCTTCTCACCTGTGTCCAGTTCATCAGCACATTTTTAATTCTTTAGAGAACGTTTTATTTTTCCATCTTCTTGGGCACTTCCAGGTGCAGACATTTTACCTTATAAACTGAAGGTAACAGATGTAATCAAAACAGAGTGGTCTGGGCACAGAATCGTCTCATTTTTCTCCTGTGCTGTTTCACCCAGTTCTGAGACTGGATCACCTCCAGTCCCATGAAGGGTGGCGAGAATGGCGAGCCTGGCATTTTCTCTGCCTGATTGCCGATGGTGTCAGCGGCAGCTGGCTTTTATCCTCCACTACTCTTCATCCCAGTTGGGTGAAGGAATAGACTTTTGATGATGGCTGGCCCATGACCTTTCCTTATTTATCCATGGTGGATGCTGATATAAAGCTTGGTCACCTGTGAAAGAAAATGGGGGCATGTAAAGTGTGTTGGATGGAGGGACAGCGGAATTGTTTTAAAGCTATTTGATACATCTGGACACAGTTCTTGCGTTCACATCCTTGCTGTCTGTGGAGACAATTTGAGATACCCTTGCTATTGCTAAGCCTTGTAACATATTCCTGAGGCCACAGACCTGAATTTTAGTCTTTGGTGGAAAGTATTAGTAGAAAAGCCTTTAACTCTTTTAACAGGGAAACAATTTTTTTTTTTTTTTTCCGGTACGCGGGCCTCTCACTGTTGTGGCCTCTCCCATTGCGGAGCACAGGCTCCGGACGTGCAGGCTCAGCGGCCATGGCTCACGGGCCCAGCCGCTCTGCAGCATGTGGGATCTTCCCAGACCGGGGCTCGAACCCGTGTCCCCTGCATCGGCAGGTGGACTCTCAACCACTGCACCACCAGGGAAGCCCCAATTTTTTTTTTTAATGAAAGATTCTTTAAATTCTATAGTGCTTTACAGTTTTCAAAAGTTTCACACACATGATTTCATATAATCCCATAATAACCCTTTTCTTTTTCCCCTACCCCTATATTGTCCCGCCCCTCTTCCCTTTTCCCACCGGTAACCATTAGTTTGTCTTGTATATCTGTGAGTCGGCTTCTTTCTTGTTTTATTCACTAGTTTGTTGTATTTTTTAGATTCCACATATAAGTGATATCATACAGTATTTGTCTTTCTCTGTCTGACTTATTTCATTTTGCATAATGCCCTCCAAGTTCATCCATGTTGCTGCAAAAAAGCCCTTCACTTCTTGACTTGCAGACTTCCAGTGGTTCTTCCCTGTCTCTGAAGTGCCCAAGGAATGGACATGATGGGTACATGTCATGTTTGATATTTACAAGTCAGCAAACACAAGCAGCAGTTTGATGGTCATAAATATTCATCCTTTAGTCACTAGTATACAAAACATCGTTGAACATTTTTTTAAAAATAAATTTATTTATTTATTTATTTATTTTTGGCTGTGTTGGATCTTTGTTGCTGCATGCGGGCTTTCTCTGGTTGCATCGAGCGGGGGCTACTCTTCCTTGGGGTGCGTGGGCTTCTCGCTGCAGTGGCTTCTCTTGTTGTGGAGCACGGGCTCTAGGTGCACGGGCTTCAGTAGTTGTGGCATGCGGGTTCAGTAGTTGTGGCTCGTGGGCTCTAGAGCACAGGCTCAGTAGTTGTGGCGCACGGGCTTAGTTGCTCCGCGGCCTGTGGGAATCTTCCTGGACCAGGGCTCGAACCCATGTCCCCTGCATTGGCAGGTGGATTCTTAACCACTGCGCCACCAGGGAAGTCTTGTTGAACATCTTTGACTTAAGAGAATAATCACAGTTTTAAAAAACTGTTCCCTTTCCCCCTTTCCTTAAGGAGGGTGGTGAGGGAGAGTCAGAAGCGCTGGTGGAGGTTAAGTCTGGTGGTTGGTGGAATGTATTCTTGAGAAGAGCCTTTTTAAATCTCTTTCAGTACTATTTTTTTCTGTTGACTGACTGTCAGGGGCTGGGAAGATGGCCAAGAAGGAAATGACACATCGAGAGGCATTTTGGGTTGTGCAACATTCTGTGGAACTGATGCAAGGCTATATGGCCTGTTTACACATTCCTTTGCTCGCAGACGGCATGGCAGTAATTGAATTCAGCAGCACATGGCATGCTGCAGCAAGGAGCCGGGCCTTCACATCCTTTCATGGCAAATTGTCGCAGCCGTTAAAACATGCTCGTGTCCCTCCTTTGCACTCTCCCCTGGCTTCCCAGTTCCAAAAGTGCTTTCTCAGTGTATCGGACGTGTGTTCACAAGGAGTGTGGCTTTCCCAGTAAGAACACCTTGTCCACAGACACAGTTCCAGTTGATATATTTACTTGTAACTAAATATAGCATGGCAGGTTTTCAAGCAATATATGCTCTCAAAACACACACAGACTGGTTCCAAGTGTGTCACCGGTTTATAGCTCACTGTAAGTCAGAAATCATTCATTCTTAAAACAGTGTTAGGGACTTGAGAGAGAGGACAAAATTTTTTGGCTTTATTTATTTTATAAAAGATGAATTTTCCTTCCCAAGAGAGAGAATTCCCAGTAGATCACAGAACTACCTTACTTCTATTTTGTTTGTACTCTAGCATTTGCTTCAGGAAGGGATGGACCAGAGGAGAATGGGAAATACTTAAAAATAACAGAGAAAAAAGATATGTTATGTTGCTCTTCATATTCATACTTGTCCCTACCTCGCATGTTATAGCCCAACTTTATGGTGTCAACTAAAGCCTATCTTTCGTCTTCACATAAAATCTCGGCAGTTTTTATTTAGGCAGGCATGGAAAATAATTGCTCACGTTTTTCGAGAAACTCTTGGAAATTAAGGGAGTTCATAAAAAAGCACGTAAATTGAAAATATTAATTCAAGGTCATATGCAGGAGACTGTATTTGGGATGTGGTACTTACGTAGCAAAGGAAGGGCTCCCCGTTCCCCTCCAAATTTCTCTGCTGCTATGCGCTGGCAGTGAGACTCTTTGCTAGCAGACAGAAGGACTTCATTAAAATTCAGGATTACGGCTTATATCCAGACACCTCTGAGAAAGGTAACTCAGACTTAAATTTGTATTAAGAGAGAAAACAAGTCATCTTGAATCCTTTATTGGCAGCGGTCTTGGGGAGATAAAGGGAGAGTTATCAGCCAAGTCCTGTGTACTAGAAGTAAACAGAGAGTCAGGTGGGCAGGCAGGGCCTTGGCCAGCCTTGAAGGCAGTCATTGCCAAGTTCAAGTGTTGCAATTTTGCTGCAGGTCAGCTGTTGCAGTGTGGATTCCTGATGCTTTTCAGGTCTGGTGTATTACTAAGAGTGCAGGATTTTATAATTTCAAGCTGTGAGTTTGGGTTTTTATATTTCCATATTTCCCCCTTTTGCAAACATTTCCCTTTAATAAGAGTATTTCTCATCTAGTTTTGTTCTAGATATGTGCCGGCTTTTTTCCTCTCCTGGTTTGCAAATTATCATTCAATTTCTTTCTTTTCTTTTAGTAATTATCATTACTATTCTAAAGTGTATATCTGTCTTAATAAAACTCACCTGTCTATCTCTGTCTACCTCTTGGATAATAGAAGAACCTTAGCATACTTTTAACTGCAGTCACTCTCTCTCTCTCTCTCTCTTTTTTGGAGTCAGAGAGATCTTGTTTTATTTTTCTCCCTTTTTAATTGAAGTATAGTTGATTTACAGTGTTTCTGGTGTACAGCAAAGTGATTCAGTTATGTATATATATATTCTTTTTCAGATTCTTTTCCATTACAGGTTACTGCAAGATATTGAGTATAGTTCCCTGTGCTATACAGTGGGTCCTTGTTGTGTAATCTATTTTATATACAGTGGTGTGTATTAGTTAATCCCAAACTCCTAATTTATCCCCCCCTTTCCCCTTTGGTAACTGTAAGTTTGACTCTGTCTCTCCTAATGTCGCTGTCTGATTCTTTTTCCCTGTGGCCACGCGGCGTGGCATGCGAGATCCTAGTTCTCCAACCAAAGATCAAACCTGTGCCCCCTGCAGTGGAAGCGTGGAGTCTTAACCACTGGACCACCAGGGAAGTCCCTGTCTGATTTTTTTTTTTTTTTTGTGGTACGCGGGCCTCTCACTGTTGTGGCCTCTCCCATTGCGGAGCACAGGCTCCGGACGCGCAGGCTCAGCGGCCATGGCTCACGGGCCCAGCCGCTCCGCGGCATGTGGGATCCTCCCGGACCGGGGCACGACCCCGCGTCCCCTGCATCGGCAGGCGGACTCTCAACCACTGCGCCACCAGGGAAGCCCCCTGTCTGATATTTTTATCTGTTTTATGCTCCCCGAATTAGTCATCATCAGTATTTAAATTGTTTATTTCATATTTACCTGTATGTTTATCGATTTATTCGCTCACTATTCCTTCTGGCACCTCAGTTCTTCCTTCTGGATTCAGTTTTCTTTATGTAGGTCCTTTGGTAGCTCCTTCAGCGAGAACCTGTTTGTCGTAAACTCCGTTTTTTTTTCCTGAAAACGTTAGCAGTTGTGGCTGCTGGCTGCCAGCGTGACATGGTGTGAGAGGCACCCTACAGGGAGTCTGGGAGCCACACTCCTAGCCATTCTCTAGGCTGAGACTTTCAGGCCATTATGATCAGGTTAGTGGAGTAGTAGTTAAAGGAATGGAATCCAGGACAGGTATGCTTTCATGAACGATGGATGAAGGGAAATAGGGGCTCTGAAAAGTCCAGAGCCAGTGGGTGGAGAGGTGGTGGGAGGGAATGTTCCCACAGACAGAGTCAATGGAGGGGACATTTAGGGAGAGGAAATTCAACCCCCAACTTCACTGTTTTGCCTTCGGCAGGGCCCGTGGTGCTCTGGAACTTTCTATCCAAATTTATGGTAAAGAACTCCATCACTGCACTTGACTCTCTGAGGTCATCTGGCTGCTGCTCATTGAACAACCAGAGCGGCACTTCTTAGATGTTGTGTCCACACGTCTTCTGTCATTTTAGTGAGAGTACAGGACTCAGAGCCAAAAGATGCTTCATTTAGCGAAAGAAGGTCCATGAGTCACTGAATGAAGCAGGGGGAGAAAACAGATGTGTGGACTAGAGGAGCATGGTTCAGGAGAACCAGGGCCATGGTCTTGGGTAGTACTGTCTGTAAGCAAAGTAGATGGGGTGACTTCAGTGTTGGCTCTGTGCACGCCTCCTTGGAGTTATGCAGGAAGTGGCTGGTGGGAAGAGGTCAGCTGACTCTCAAGCAAGCTGGTACTTTCCACCTTTTCATGGCTCCTCGGACTGTATATGCACCCTGTGTGACGTGCATCTTCTCATTCTTTACCTTCTTGACACTAATTTTCACGAGCTACAACTTGGGTGAAAATGCCAGTATGTATTTTGCTGGGCAAAACTCAGGGTGATTTAACCTGGGCTCTATGCCTCCTTAGGGTTGGTCCTGGAAATTATTCGTAGAAAAATATGGGCCCTTCAGAGAGATTATGAAGGTGCTGAAACACTGTTATACCAGAAGTGAGGAGAAATATAGATGTGTTTAAAAAAAAAAGGCTGATTGTGAAGTCTGGGTTACTAATTCTAGAGCTTTGGTTTCTGTTTCACCTCCTTGCCATTCACTCTATTCTACAAAAACAAGTTACAATTTTTTTTGGACCATGAGGGCTATTTTAGAGCAGTTTAACGGGGATTTCATCTGTATTGGTAGTTTGTGTTGAAGATGTGGGTTCAGCTGTGGTTGAGGGAATTGGAGGACCTGGAAAGTCCTCTTCTGAGACCTCAATGCCATCTTAGTGACACTGAGCAAATCGCTACACTTCTCTCCAGTTCAATTTCTTCATCCTTTTAGTGGAAATAGACATGAAGACAACTTCAGAATATCTGGGAGTAACTCCTAAGGAATGATCATAAAGTACTTGGCACACATGAAGGGCAACTTAAGTACCAAATAGTAATTATGTAGCGCCTTCCTGCCAAGGAGTTCCAAAGGCTTAGACTGTTACCTCACTGATTCTCTTTACATCCCTTTGAGGGATGCATTATGCATTTTATGGGTGGGTAAACTGAGGCATGGGCACTTGAAAACTCATTTGCTGCATGTTGGTCTGCAAGTCAGCAGATGATTTATGGAGGTGGGCAAGGAGCCCAGGTCTCTTCCTGTTCAGTTATTCACTGCTCGGACTCCCTGCTGCTTCGTCATTAAAGTTGTGGGAGCTCCTGGTATCGTGCCCAGGGTATTCTTGGTTGATGTTATGAAGTAGTATTACCTGAGAGGCAAGCCTGGTGATGTGGTAGCCTTGCTGTATAGGAAACAAGTCCCAAGGTATAAGGCCTCACACACAGAAGACATATATATATATATATATATAGGTAAATGTGTGTGTGTGTGTGTGTGTGTGTGTGTGAATATCTATATGTTTGTTGAATGAGTCTTGAATTCATTAAGATGAAAGTTGAACAGAGCTGAAAACACCGAATTTTGTGTGACGAACACAAGTTTTGTAAGTTAACCCTCAGTAGAATCTCACTTTGAATACCATTGAAATAAAGCTGGTTAACCTTAAAAAAAAAATCACTCAAGTAGAAAATGCAGACAAGTACATGGTGGAAAAACTAGAGAATAAAAATTAATCAAAAGAAGAAAATTTTAAAAAGGTCCATAATCGCATCTCCGAAGATTTCCACTGCCAGTGATACATCCTGGATATTAATAAATAATATTCATTACTCATTAAATTATCATAGAAATTAAATGCCGGCTCTTCTGTGAAGGACTCAGCCATGAGGACATAGCATCAGCAAGATGATGGGAATGCTACAAGAGGCGTGACTATGTTGAAGCCGAAAGGAGAGAGAATAACTGGACACGAGATTAATTGTTTTAAGGAGCAGAAGCAAGACGATGGGACCGACCAGTTTCCAGTTAACCTTGGAAGAGGCAGCAGATGTCTCTGTGATGGGGGGCGGGGTAGGGCAGGGCGTGGCCCTGGCCATGTCTGAATGATTAAACCAGACGGATCTGGGTGGGATCCCTCCCTCCCTCCCACCCTCCCACCACCCTGTCCCACTGCTAAAAATACCACTCCCCCAGGGGCTTCCCTGGTGGCGCAGTGGTTGAGAGTCCGCCTGCCGATGCAGGGTACACGGGTTCGTGCCCTGGTCCGGGAAGATCCCACATGCCGCGGAGCGGCTGGGCCCGTGAGCCATGGCCACTGAGCCTGCGCGTCCGGAGCCTGTGCTCTGCAGCGGGAGAGGCCACAGCAGTGAGAGGCCCGTGTACCGCAAAAAAAAAAAAAATACCACCCCCCAAAATACCAACCCCATTTGTAGTAGCTGACAGAGCCCTTTATAAGACAGTTAGAGATGTTTTTTCCCTTCCAGTTTTATTGAGATATCACGGACTCATAGCACTGAATGTGTTTAAGGTGTACAGCATAATGGTTTGGCTTACCTACATCATGAAATGATCACCGCAGGAAGTTTAGGCAACATCCATCATCTCCTATAGGTACAACATTAAAGAAATAGGAAACATATTTTTTCCTTGTGATGAGAACTCTTAGGATTTACTCTTAACCGCTTTCATATATCATAGACAGCAGTGTTAATTAGATCACTCATGTTGTACATGACATCCCTAGTACTTACTTATCTTGTAACCAGAAGTCTCTACCTTTTGATGGCCTTCATCCCATTCCCCCTCCCCCCCCCCGCCCCCTAGATATGTTTTAAAATGTAAATATTTCCAGCAGTGGAGACATTTATTCCTTCAAAAATTGAGTGTGTGCTGTTAGCCAGTGCCAGTTATACAAAGCAGAGCAGACATGACCCCGCCTTTGAGGAGCCATTCGGTGGGCAAGACAGTCAAGAAGTGGGCAAACGAACCTTTATCTATAATTGCATCTAACTGCAAGTTGTGACAAGTGTTGTAAGGGGAACTGATGTAGTAATAAAGAAGGTTGGGGCATTGGGGGACAGCTGGGAACCTATTCTAGAGTGTGAAGGGAAGGAGGTTCCATTAGAGCAGAGACCTGAGGGTGAGACAGAGCCAGCTCTAGGAAGAGTGGGGAAGAGGCTTCAAGGAGAAGGGCACGGTCAGTGTCAGAATCTAATATTTCATTCGATGGAAGAGAGGCCATAGGGGATGCCTATATGGTTGGAGAAGGTTGCAGAGAGAGTTGACTAGAATCACACACCCCAAAGCTGCCCACAGTTCTACGCACGGATGGTGTGGTGCAGTTTGAGCAGCACAGAAGGGGTCTCCACGTCCATCCTGACTGACCCCAACCTCCCTCGTGTGATTCTCACCAGAGAAGGTGCCGGAGATTCTTCTTTGAGTTAAGGCTTTGAGGACAGGACCTTCATAGATGTTATCTGCAAGGCATAGCATATTTTAAGACTTTTTTTGGTTAACAACTTGGTTTAAATAAGTGGATCAGATTAGCTAGATACTCATTGTATAACAGGATCGTTTGGGGAAAGTGGGTTGAGAAAGGCCGTGAAGAGCTCTGGTGGGGAAGAACGCATAGGAGTGAGAACACTGGTTCCCAAAGAACATGTTTTCCTTAGAGAAGGAGCCGCCGGAGTAGGTTTGTACCGAAAAGAACCCAAACAAAGCCGTAGGTTTCCTATTCGAGTACATTCTGTGGGTTGTGTGTAATGCACTAAAGGCCTGGCTTTTTATAGACAACGAGAAGCAATTCCAAAGGTGAGCTGGGTTTCAAAACATAAGAGCAATGTGGAAAACTTAAGAATGTTTAGCAAAGAGCATTGATGATGATTAAAGGATTGTAAAATTGAACCTATAAGGATAAGTTGAAAGACTTGGGATTATTTAGCCTCAAGAAGAGGAGACTAAACAATGCCTTAATAACAGACTTCAACATTGAGGAGTTGTTAAGCTGTGTGTGGCGACCAGCTGTTTTGTTTCTGGCACAGACAGGGTGGGTTTGCACTGAAGCATGATAGATGTAGGTTAGATTTAAAGAAGAACTTCTTGACTCTAAGAGTTCTTAAATAGAACGGGTGGCTGAAGGCTGAGGTTTGGACTGGAGGGCTTTTCATTCGAGTCTCTTCCGTTTTCTCGATTCTCTGTGTGTTTATGAAGTGCAACACAGTGCCACCTTTCTGCTTTTAAAATCAAAGGCACGATTTCTGTTTCCCATTATAATTCTGAAGCTCAGAGTCACAGAGGTTTATAGACATAAATGATGAGGGTAATTTGTCTTGCTTCAATGGCCATTAGAATCTTTAATTGAGAAAAAATATGACGAACAAGAGAAACGGATCTGCCACCTGGTCCAAAAAACATTGTTATTGATAATCAGAAGAGATGCATTATTAAGAACTGGGGCCGAGTGAGGGTGAGAGCGTTTTATCCTTAGAAGGACTCAGGTCTATTTGATTTGGGCATGCCATATTCAAAAGGTAAAGTTTTAGGAAGTCGATTCGTTTTTCTCTGTTCCCTCCATACTGGGAGAAATTAAAAACATTTCCAGGTGACACCAAAGTTCATATAACCTGGAGCTTGAGAGACGCCATCCAGAAATCACCCTCAAGGAATTTATCGGCACGGAGAAGGAAGGAGAGGGGAAATAGGCAGGATTTATTTCTGAAAACAAACCTTCATGCATTTAAAAGCTAGCACAGCAGGGGAGAAGTTGAGCAGAGCGAATCTGAGAAGGGCTGACGTTATCCACTGTTCCTTTCCACCATGGAGCTGGAGCCGCAGGGAAGCAAAGAGCCCAGCTTCCTGGGTTAACCTTTCTCCTGAAGCCAAGTGTCAGAGTTTCTATTTTAAAATTTATGCCTTAGTCCACTCGTTCACTGATTAAATACCTGTCTGAGCAACTTGTGTAATCATAAATTAGCATGCCAGCAGATGGTTTGCTTGAAGCACTGTGGAAGACAAAGCACACACATATGTAGTGTTCTCAGATGGGTTCTTTGTTTTGAACTAAGTGGATATAATTTTCTCTAAAGGGAAAGAAATAATGAAAGAGACCAAAGAAACAGACTTTGAAACAGGTGACATGACTGGAAAGGCTAGGTGGGTGTGGTGCTAAGCTAGGGGAAAGGAAAAATACTCAGAAAACATATTTTTCTTTCCTCCCAAAATAACTTGGGCTCCTTGGTTCATTAAGCACATTTAGACCCTTGAGCCACTACACTTGACCTTTCCAAGGCATCGCTGACCATTGGAGAGCCACCCACAGCCCGCGGTTGGGTGAGAAGTCACAACCTGCTTCCTTTTACGGGCCTCCTTTCTTCCTTGACTGTGGTATTTTCTTAATGGCCTTGGCACTTTGGGACCTTATTGAGTTATTTTTGTGATTTCTACATTTGGGTATCCCTCACCCTCAGATAATTTATTTTCAAAACCCCATCCTAAGGATTCTTAAAACCTACAGCTGCCTTTTCCACTGGAAAAGGTGACCTAAAGGGGATCAGTGGCCCTTCTTTTCTGCTCTTGAGGGCGAGAGATTGATAGTGGGAAGGAAAAACAACTGACAAGAGATGTGGTTTACTCCTATTATAAAAAGGAGCCGTCTTCTGAATCCTTCTTTGTGATGGGAAAAGTCTCTTCATTATACAGATGTGGGCAGTGGAAGGGAATTTATTCCTTATTTTCTGTGATACTTTTGAAATACTGTGAACCGAGTCTAGCTATGTTTCCCCGAAGAATGAGCCGTGAAACTGATCATGCATTGGTTTATCTGAAGCAACAGAAAACCCGCTGGTGTGTCCACAAGAAACTGTCCGGTTGTCTGTTCTTCTCTGAGCTCCTTTCTTTTCTGAGGACTTAAGACTTGTGAACCAACCTCCCTTTCCTTTAGGAAAACTGTGATAGAGACAGAGTGAGAGCTTACAGTGGTCAGGACTTCAAAGAAGGTTGGACACATGGCCGTGGTAATGTCTAAAGCATAATCACGAAGGACGAAGGTTTTTATAAAGGTCCGAAGGGAGCAAAGGTGGATGATTTGGATAGCGTGTTGGCGGAAGGTCCTGTGCTTTGATCACCTCTCGGGGGTTCCCGCATGGGGTCTCCGTGGGTATTTTTAGACATTGCTGGCACAGATCAGACATAGCAAGGAAATTTGCTGGGGCCAGGGACACAGGAGTTTTTGGAGTCTATAATTAGGAAAACATAGATGGACCAAAATGTAGGATATATACCCATTTTATTATTTACAGAACATATTTTGGCCCCTTTTTAATCTGTTCTATGTTGGTTCTATATATTGTAAGCTCCGATTCCACCGTTCCTTGGTAGAGCCAAGTAGCTGGAATAACCCAAGCTGGACACGTGCCTTTTCCCTTTGCTTGAATCCAGGCTGTCTAGGAGTTGTACTGAGGATTTGGTTTGACTGTAGTTTGTCTGTCACATACTGGCCCAGTGGTGGCTTGCGAATTGAAGTTAGTAATAGAACGGGACGAGATATAGCAGTACCGGCCACCTGTTCTTTGCTGCGGGTCCACCTTCCACCATCGCCTCAGGAGAAGCCCTTATGTGGTGTGGAGGCGACCACTTCTGCATTCTCTGTTGTTGGGGGAACTGAAATAAAAGTAAATAAACATTTGCAACTGAATTGGAAGAAATCTGACAGTGAAGGATGAGTTGTAGCTTTTGCAGCGTGAGATTTGTGGCACGCATTGACCAGAGGAAGGAAATCTGATGATCTAGATAGATGCCTCTGGTTGTTACCACTTTTGTTGTGTGCCTCTGGGCTGGGCACTCAACAGGATGAGCCAAATTCAGCTATAAATATAGGCTTTTATGGGGGAATGGGGAGATCCTTGTGTTGGAAGGAGTAGGTGGCATTTCTGGCTCATTTATATATGTCTCCTTTCATTCTTTTCAAAATAGGAATAAATTGCACTAAAAAAAATCTATTGGAAGACAACTTAAAAAAAAAAACTTTTGCTACTACAAAGAGCTTCTGAAGGCGGAACATAGCTGAGCTCTATTCCTAGTTCTATCCCTGGTACTATTTGGCCAGTTCTGGGAATGGATTTTGATAGTCTTCACCTCAGGAAAATGTAGTCATACTAGTCTCTTCCACATTTAGCCAGACTATTGGATGACTCATGGTTTGTAAATTATTAAAAATAACTGCTTTAAAAAATATTCTTATTTGTACATTAGGATCTGAAATCCCAAGACCTCTGCACACTTACAAAGAACCTGTAGCAATGCAGTGAAATCCCAATGTTGATACTTCGACCCTTCTGTTCATGATGACTTTGGTAGTTAAAATAACCTTAGGAAGAAAAGTCAGCCTGTATCTATATTAATTGGGCAAACATTTCTAGCAAGCCTGCTCTGTGTCAGAGCCTCTGAATGCTGGGTGCTGATGGAATAACTGAGAATCTAACTTGAAAGAGCCAAAGGTAGTGCACAGTATTATTTTGAACACATCAGGATGTAAAGCGCTTAATTTGTAGGGAGAACGAGCGGGGTCCCAGCTTTTATTTTAGTAACTTAGAACTTTACGGTTTACTTGTCATACTTTATCGTCAGCTGTCCCCTCTCTGTGGCCACATCCGCATTTCCTTACAGCCTTCAGTGCCCTCATTGAGAACTCAGTCTCACCACCTCCCACTTTATCTCAGCTTATCCTGTCGCTCCATTCTCTTCACTTCTTTGTCCCTCACCAGACCCGCTTCCTTCCCGGCACCTTTGAGCTTCACCACTCCCTTCCACAGGAGCGGGGTTCTGCCTTACAAAACCGCCTTCCAAGGACATTTTGACTCTAAGAAAGGGTTCCAAAGCCGAATGGAGTGTAACAAAATTCATCCAATTTAAAGTGTGTCTGTGCTGGGGGGTGGCTTGGGGAGGACAAAAATTAATGTTCATTAGTTCACGAGGCTCTGGGCTGGATGCCTTATGTCTATTAACTTCTTTTCTACAAATGAGGAAACTGAGACCTCATGGGGTTGCATTTCCTAGTCCTTCACACTAGGAAAGTCGACTCTGTTTTCTCACTTCAGGTCTGTACTTTTTCTGCTGCTTTGCTTTTTTTTTTTGGCCAAGCCATGCAGCTTACTGGATCTTAGTTCCCTGACCAGGGACTGAACCCAGGCCCCAGCAGTGAAAGCACCGAGTCCTAACCACTGGATAGCCAGGGAAGTCCCCTTTTCTGCTGTTTGATAACAAAGGCTTTGAATATCTGTGAGTATTTTGAGGGGGAAGCTTTATAGAGATCTCTGTCAGGGGTTAAGACAAAGCTAGCTTAGACTCACATATATTTTTGTAGTCGTTTGATTTGTCCTTTGTTCAGTGTGACCTGTGAAGGACTAGGATGCAAGGTGGGGGACCAGGTAAAGAGTCTCGTGTGACAACCAGTGATACCACTTTGGACTCCTCTGAGCCTTGCTTAACTTTATGTAGCCATCTTTTCTTCTTAGCGAAATTAGAATTGTTATTAGTCACAGGAGACAAATAATCACACCTACTAAACAGGATTTGTTTTTTCCTGTTAGTCTTTAATGTCATCGTGGATAAATGCTCTGCCATGGTAGAGAAGTAATAATACTTCTATTTTTCGGTAGTTTAGATTATGTGGAAAATATGTTGTTTTGGTGAAAATACAACATTTGTGGGAATCGTAAGAAAAACATATATGATGTTCAGTGCTGCCCACTTGTTTCTTCTTACACTTTAAGTAGAATTTTTTTTTTTTTTTTTTTTTTTGAGCAGGGCAAGGTTTATTGCAGGGCCAAGCAAGGAGAACAGGTGGCTTATGCTCAAAAACCCCCAACTCAAATAATGTTTATTTTTAAGGTTTAATTTTTTAGAGCAGTTTTAGGTTCACAACAAAATTGAGAGGAAGATACAGAGATTTCCTGTATACCCCCTGCTCCACACACGCACAGATCCCCCATCATCAATCCCCCCCGCCAGAGTGGTACTCGATACAATTGATGATCCTACATTGATTAACACATCGTTATCACCCCAAATCCTTATTTTACATTAGGGATTGCTCTTGGTATTGTTCATTCTGTAGGTTTTCACAAATGTGTAATGACACGTGTCCACCATTATAATATCATACCGAGTAGTTTCACTGCCCTAAAAATCATCTGTGCTCTGCCTATTCATCCCTACCCACCCCACTTCAAACCCTGGAAAATCCCTGATCTTTTCACCGTCTCCATAGTTTTGCCTTTTTCATAATGTCGTATAGTTGGAATCATACAGTATGTAACATTTTCAGATTGGCTTCTTTCACTTAGTAATATGCATTTAAGATTCCTCTCTGCATTTTCATGGCTTGATAGCTCATTTCTTATAATGCTGAATTCCATTGTCTGGATATACCACAACTTATTTATCCACTTACAGTAACATTTGTTTGAATTTAATTACTACGTAAGAAAACATTTGCTGTGAAATTTCAGAAAATGCAGACAATATGAAGAAGAAAGTAAAAGTCACTTGAAATTCAGCACCGAATATAACCCCAGTTAGTATTTTCATGTATTTACTTTTAATATTTTTCCTAATGCATATTTGTATGTATGCATATATGTTCACACATTTTATTTGACAAAATTTTGCTCATATCTTCTAAGCTGATTTTATTTTTTACTTATTGGAAGGAATTGGGCTGCATCCCGATTCTCAATCTCAAAATGGTAAATCTTCTGTTTGGTAAAGATAAACATTGTGAAAATTAGCTTATAAAAATTGGCATAAAAAATTTCCTATTTTGGGCTTCCCTGGTGGCGCAGTGGTTGAGAGTCCGCCTGCCGATGCAGGGGACACGGGCTCGTGCCCCGGTCTGGGAGGATCCCACATGCTGCGGAGCGGCTGGGCCCGTGGGCCATGGCCGCTGAGCCTGCGCGTCCGGAGCCTGTGCTCCGCAACAGGGGAGGCCACGGCAGTGAGAGGCCCGCGTACCACCAAAAAAAAAAAAAATTTCCTATTTTGGTTCCTTTAAAAATATTATAGCTCCTGGGATTATTTAGTTCCTGCTATAGTTGCCTGTCTCAGAATATAACTTACATTAATTATACTTTCTCCTCCTTGCTTTTCTTGTCTCTTTTTCCTTTCACCTTTATTCTGTTTTATAGGTGCTCACGTGATGTCTGGTATGCTAAATGACCAAGAATATGCTATGCTGGGTGCCATTATCATGCTTTGAGGGTCTCTTCCCAAGCCTCTTAGAGGCTCCATCTCCATACGTCCTCTTTCGGAGTGGTTCTGTGTGCCTTCACTTAGGCTATCATATGCTATATTTGTGTAGTTTCCAAAGTTTACGTTAACTCTTTTGATTTCTCAATAACCCTGTGAAGCAGGCAGAGAAGATGTCGTTTTGCAGGTGAGGAAGAAGCTTGAGAAGTTAAGGGACTTACCCAGGGTCACACATCTTGATTGAACATTTAATGTTTAAAAACAGTTTAGTATGACTCAGAACAAATTCAAGAAAAGTTTCCTGCTGAGAATTTAAAGCAAAGTGCAGAAAACATTACTACAGTCAGAATGACTTTAGGTTATTCTAACTAGAAAAATGAATCCTTTTTATATGGCTTTTTTTTTCAAAAGTAAGTAGGGATCAAATGCAAGTAAAAAAAAAAATTTAAATCAATTCATGGAGGTAAATAGACATAGGAAAAAAAGATGGTCTCTTCAGTGTAGCAGCTCACACGTTATCAGGAACAGAAGGGAAAGATAGTGGTTTATCTTTCCCAACAGAAGGCTATAGGGAGAGTCAGTGGGTAGACCAGTTGTTCGTTCTCTCCTGGCCTATCTCCTTGGGAGCGAGGGTGTCTGGTGGAGGGCAAGTGAAAGGAAGATCCAATGTCAGACAGTGGCTTTACCTATTTCTGAAGTTCTAGAAGCGTGAAAGATGATACAGCGTATATTCAAACTTCTTAGAAATCCCTAAAATCTAAAACTTGCTCATTTCATAAAGACGTCTGGAAAAGAAAGAAGCATCCTGTTTGGCAGAAGCTTTGTGTTAAGCTACTTCATCGACCTGGAAATGTCATTTGAATTATTATTATTTTTTATTCAAAGCTTGTGAAAACGAAACCAGCCCTTCTAGTGTCAGACTTCTTACGTCGGGAGGCTGGGTTGGGGAGTCTGCCCCACAGAACCAGGTGGAAGAAATAAGCCAGGACGATAATGACTGGGCTGAGGAGGGCCTGTGACTGAGGGGAAAAAGTGAGAGGCTCAGTCAGTCTTCGTGGTCCAAAGCTCTGGGAAAAGTTGCAGAGGTCGTTCTAAAGTCGTTTTCCCTGTTAATAAGACAAGGAAGCTTATGGGCCTGGACTAGGACGAATAAAGGTGCTCTGATCCAATGACAGAGGCAGTGATGTGTTCTGGGGTAGGAAATTAAAAGCAATCCAAGCACTTCCCTGGAGGTCCAGTGGTTAAGACTCCGAACTTCCAAGGCAGGGGGTGAGGGTTTGATTCCTGGTCAGGGAACTGAGATCCCACATGCCGTGGGCAGCCCAAAACAAAACAAAACAAAACAAACAAACAAAAAACAATAAAAACAAGGCAGTGCTAACTCAGAGGCAATGCAGAGTGTTTGTTAAGCACCTTAAATTCTCGATGGAACTACCTAGAGTTCTTATTTCACTTTTGTAACCTTGAAAAATCACAAAGAAATACCGGGTTACTAGGGAACCAGCTACGATAACCTCCACCAGTTATACCTTTATTCAGTGCCAACAATGTGTTCAATGGCAAATACAGTATGCTCTTCTTCAGTTTCTAATCCTTTTTGCCATGAAAATTAAGTCAACAAAAGTAATTTCTTGATTATTTTTCCTCTCGGGTATAAAAAATTCTATTAAAAGTACGTGAATAGCAGACTGCTAAAGGAATCATCTAGTAGTTAGCTCAACGAACTTGTCAAGTTTCGCATGTTCATTTTGTAAATAAAACTGATTGGGAGTGATCTGTGGCAGGACAGAGGGACTGGTTTGAAGCATGATCTGGAAACATTACAGAACCTCCCAGCGCCCTGAAATTCCAGAGCTGCTGCTCTTTTATTAATGATTCTGATTCTCAAGTCAGTGGTGCCACTGATGCAAAACCTCACATTCCTTCCTCTGAGAACAAACTTGTCCACAGGGATGTGGGGCTGTGTTCTTTGGTCCTAACACCTGACAGGCACCTGTAGCTTTGGACTGCTACCTTCTTCCTTCCTCTCTCCGGATTAATTCCCCTCTCTTTGTATGGAACATTCTTCAGTTCTTATTTTTATCTAGATTGCTGGAGTTAAAATCCCATATTCCCCCTTTAGCCTTAACCCCTATTCTATCTTCTAGTTGAATTTCTTTCAGCGTGGGCTCTTGCCATAAGTGTTTGACCTATTTTTAGTTATTTATACACTTTTTAAAATTCCACATACGTTATGATTTTCCATTTTCAGTGTCATACAACCATATTCTCACAGGGCAGGGACTCTCATCAGTTCATTTTCTTTGTAAAAATCTGCACACATAGAGTTACCTAAAAATAACGACTTGCTGAATATCCTTGAAATTCTGGTCCTGCTTTTCTCTGCATTGCTCAAATCGGTGAGGCAGCCACAGTCTTTATTGAACACCTACCGCGTGCCCACAACTATGCCAACTACATACACATTTGGAAGGTAAGGCACAAGGTTCTCCCCTTAAGGAATTAAAATATGGTTCAGGTGATAGCATTTACAATTACTGAACAATTAGATGATACATACTTATTCATTTGTGTGATGTTATCATATGTTCATTCCTTCAACTAGTATTTATTGAGTCCTACAATATGTCAGACACTTTTCTAGGTGTTAGGGAGATAGTCTTTCACAAAAGAGACAAGTTTCTTTCCCTCATGGAGCTTGCATTCTATTGGAAGAGGCATAAGCGAACACATACATATATAAGATGCAAATATGCAGGGTGGTGATAAGTGGTTTAAAGGAAAAGGAGGCATCATGGTAAGGGGATAGAGGTCACGGACGGGAGGTGGGTGCTCTTTCATGAAGGTCAGGCATGCCTTGCTGATGGGGTGGCATTTGAGCAGAGACCTGAATTAAATTACATATCTGGGGAAGGATCCAGGCAGTGGAATGTCAAGAGCAAAGGCATTGAGGCTAAGCTCCTTGACATGTTCAAGGAGTGGCAAGGAGGCCCGTGTGCTGTAGCAGAGTGAGGGGGGCAGTGGTAGGCGAGGAGGCCGCAGAGTGAGTCGGGGGCAGAGGCCGGTGCTGGAAGGCTAGACCATATACGGGTTGGCCAAAATATTTGTCCATTGTATGAACATTTTGGCCAACCCAATAGATCTAGACTGTGGGGCTGGAGTTCAGGCTATAGAACAGGTCTAGAGTGGTGTTTAGAGCCATGGGACTGAAAGGAGTATTTTTATTTATTTTTTATTTACTTATTTTTAATGTATTTATTTATTGTTGGCTGCGTTGGGTCTTCGTTGCTGTGTGCGGGCTTTCTCTAGTTGCGGCGAGTGGGGGCTACTCTTCGTTGTGGTGCGCGGGCTTCTCATCGGGGTGGCTTGTCTTGTTGCAGAGCATGGGCTCTAGGCACGTGGGCTTCAGTAGTTGCAGCACACGGGCTCAGTAGTTGTGGCTCATGGGCTCCCGAGCACAGGCTCAGTAGTTATGGCACACGGGCTCTTAGTTGCTCCGCGGCATGTGGGATCTTCCTAGACCAGGGCTCGAACCCGTGTCCCCTGTATTGGCAGGTGGATCCTTAACCACTGTGCCACCAGGGAAGTCCCGAAATATTTTTAGATAGGGAAGGGAAGAGGGCCAAGGACAAAGCCCTGGGGTGATTCCCAACATTTGAAAATTGGAATTGGGAGAAGGGACCAGTGAGGGAAACTGAGAGGGTACAGTCAGTGAGTTAGGTGGGGCCCCAAGGAGTGTGGTGGCCAGAAAGCCAGGGACTCAGTTCCAGAATAACGTCACCAACCATGTCAGATTCTGTTGATTGGGTTTGGCCATACAGAAACTATTGGTGATCTTGGCCAGGAAGTGTCCGTGGAAGGACAGGTTCAGAAGATGGTTTGGTAAAGTTTAAGAGGAAACGGAGGACAGGAAGTGGGAAAGGAATTTAGAAAGTTCACAGCCTTTGAGTGTGTTCGCTGTAAGGGGATTGCAGAAGCGGAGAGGACCTGCAGGGGGAGGTGGCACAAAAGGAGGACCATTTGGACTTTGTTACACGCCTGCAGCCCCAGGGCCGATCCTTCAGGAGGGAGTGTCCTTGACAAACTGCTCTGCCTGTCTCTTGGGGCCTTGGCATCGTCAATGGAAAAATGGGAATGTTGAAACCTACCTCTAATGGTGATCATTAAGTTTGTAAGTTTGTCAGTTGTAAACTGCAACACAAATGTCAAAGTCTTAGCATCTTTAATGTGTGGTAGAAATTCTAAAGAAAGCTGTGATCATTTGGAGGAAGCTGAGTCCTGAAGAAAGTGGGGATGAATTACTGGGTGAACTGAAGACATTCATTAAAGGCACAGGGAAGGGAGGGACTGTGCGGTGTGAAGAGGGAGTCAGCAGCAAGGCCAGAGTGGGGCAGAGCATGCACGGAGGGGAGAAGAGGAAAATCCAGCTGATGGTAGACCTGGGTGAAGGATGCAGGGCTGGAAGGCCGTACAGAAGAGCCTGAGTTGATGGGGCAGCCGGAGGGCGGCTCAGTGGGTTTGCCAGCAGGAGAGGTGGGAGTGGAAGGCTTTGGATTTCTACATCATGTGGAATTGCAGGAACTGCAGCAAATTCGGCCTCCGTCTGTGGAAGAGCTCCAGCGGTGGGTTGTGACTGGAATGTTTTAATTTGGTGGGGGAAGCAGGAGGAACCAAAAACAAGGAGGAAACAGGAGGTAAGGAGCATACGGGGGCAAGGAGGCCAGCTGGAAAGGTTCTTCCATGACCCAAGTGTGGTGAGAATCAGGGTTGACTGAACCTTATTGTTTGGGAGTCTCTGTGCCATTGAAGTCAGTGTTAACACCGCGGAGAGGACAGTGCAGAAGGAAGGTGTGTCTCCATACAGTCAACAGGTATTTATTGAGCACCTACTATGTGCCATTGCAGTTCTTGGCCCTCCTCTGGGCCCTCTTCCCAGTGCCATCTGAGCATGGACTACATACCCTTGACGGCAGGAAATGTGTGGGTGGAAGCCAAACTGTGACAAAAATGGGCTTAAGTTTCCTTTTCTTTTCGTCTTTTTGTTTTGTGAGGGATTACATCTTACCAGGATTCTGTATATTCTTCTGTGCCTATCATACAGTTTGCTACATGAATCTGTAATACCTGTTAAATGAATTAGCCATGTTAATCTGCTGCCGCAGTTTTTTAAAAAACATGATTTGCCAGTAGACATTAATTACTAGCCTTAAAAATGTTCCCAGGGCAGCTGTGGTTAGGACGCATGACCACAGTTGGCTTGTCCAACTAGAATACTATCAAATTCAAGCCCCCCCACCCCGTCACCATTCATTTGACACTCACACAAGTAAACACTAAAAATAGAAGATATTAACTAAGATTCAGAAAACATACAGAGAAACATTGATTCAGAATAAAGGGAAAAAAAAGATTCCATTTCTGACAGTCTGTCTTAAGGAAATTGGTTTAAATACATGAAAGGTTTTAGACTCAACGAAGGGCACTGCAGAGTTATTTACATCAGTGAAGTAAACTGTTTTCTATTTCTAATCCGGTGGGAAGTGCTGGTTTGATCCTTACCAAGGGAATAGGAATGGGGGGTGGAGGCTGATCTGCTGTCACTCCTTCAGTGTTAAACGGATGGGTGTGGCAGTTCTGTCATTGTTCTTCCTTGATATTGGTGAGCTGATAGGTCTGTGTATATATGTAGAAGAAGACCGCATACAATGCTCCTGGAGATTTAGGTGAGAATGGACATATACATGAATAAGAGAACTCTTTACTGGCTAAAAACTAGCTTCCAGCATGAGGTCAGGAGCACCCACTAATTTGTGAACTATAGTTTTGAGTAATTCATCAGGACTAAGGCTCTGGCTTTAATGTAACGGCTTGTGTGGTGACAATGCACAGCTATTCACAGTAGAATTTTATAAACAGTGTACTTGTAATCGATGTCATTAAAATGATGGATTTGGGTTTGGGTTTTACAGCAGATGTTCAGTGGTTCAGATTAATTTCTAGCAATGGTTTCAGAGGTTGAAACCAAAATGTGTACAAGTGTAAACATTTCCCCTTCGGAGCAAAAGAATTTGAACTCAAACGAAGGAAACATAAGCAAGTGGGCATCAACTACTAGTTAATTTTGACACTGATGTCCGGAAAGCATCACCCATTTGCATACTTTTCATGAGCCATAGTGTAATATTGTCTCTCTGTACTCATGTCAGGAAAGACAAGTTACTTGCTTGAACCCATGCTTGTATAGACTGGCCAGGCCCGAGGCTGAAGTTATCCCCATCTGGACCTGTGTGAATGAGGCACTGAAGCAGGCAGCCTCTCAGAACCGCAGCCGCCGTGTGTCTGAGCTGAAACAGGAGCGTGTCACAGCCAGTTTCTCTTTCCACCAAATATTGATCAGTGACCTTTTAAAGGGGAGGAGTCTTTACCAAATCGTTTTGTTGCTGGTCACTTCTTTGTCTTCCTTTTTGGTTTTATGAGTACAGGAAACGAGACATTCTGATACCTTCTAATGGAAATAAAACGCATTCCATTGTTCTCCAATAGAAATAAAATCTTTCCATACAGAAGCAAGAGGAAAAGTCTATACAAGGAAGCATTTATATCATCCTCAGGCATGTTAAAAATTGAGTGAATTGACTAAGTAAATAGTAAACACTATAAGGTGGGTTATATGCTAAACGGGTTGACATTAAGGCATTTTAAGTTCCCTTATTATTCCAAAAGGATGGAGATATTTCCTTTGTAGCTGGGGAGAAAAAAAATCTTTCCCACATTAGTCTTTATTTCATTTGGTGCATGTTGGGTATTGTTTTTTCCTTTTGTCTTGCCAGTAGAGTTAAAACTGATGGATTCCTTCAGCATGAGTGTCCTGGTCATAAACCAAAGAAACTGATACAGTGATGCTCACATATATTTAAGTGCTTTTTATTTTTTTATTTTTATTTTTTGTGGTACGCGGCCCTCTCACTGTTGTGGCCCCTCCCGTCGTGGAGCACAGGCTGCGGAAGCGCAGGCTCAGTGGCCATGGCTCACGGGCCCAGTGGCTCCGCGGAATGTGGGATCCTCCCGGACCGGGGCACGAACCCGCGTCCCCTGCATCGGCAGGCGGACTCCCAACTGCTGCGCCACCAGGGAAGCCCTAAGTGCTTTTTATTAAAACATTAATTCTTCTCTTATTTTTTGTTTTTTTTTCTTTCAGTTTAGCTTTCCCTGGCAAGAAGAGGGTAGCTCAGTTTATTTGTTTTTCTTCTTTAACTAGAAGAATACAGTGAAGTATTTGCATCCAGGTCTTTATTTTATCCTGGAAATAAATTAATTAATGGAAATGTTTTTACCTTTATTAATTTGTGGGATAAGACCAACTAGACAATGAGTTGGACTCATTGTAGATTGTGTTGAAAATTAGAAAAATGTCTCAACAACTGAGATAGTTGAGCTCCTAAACAAACATTTATAGGTTCTTTATCAGGGACCATGATAAAGAATGTACAGGTTCTTTTTATTCTAACGTACAGGTACCTGGCTCAGTACATCAGGCACTAGTTAACTCTAATGTTTAGAATGAGTAAATGAACTGTTAAGTGATGGCTAAACCCAAGAAAGCACCCTAACTATAAGCATGTTTTTTTTTCTCTTTAGCGGACTAAGATGGTGACATGAGAATAATGTAACATGAAATGCAAATCCTTTATTTCATTTTGAGCAGTGTCAGCCTTCCGAAGCTGCATCTTCAGTGGTCCTTGGTTGGCATGAGCTGCCTCGAACCAGATTACTGTGTCCTTTTCTTTGCTCTTTACAGAGCTGGAAACACCAGCTGAGACCCGTGTCACAGCATTATCCGGTACTTGCTTTCTTACAGGAAATGGAGGAATTTTCTTCTTTAGAATCTGTACAGGATTGAGCAGATATATGTAACCTGTTCATTCACTTTGCTCGTTTTACCCTAATGAATATCCTCTTGTCATTAGTTATAGCAGACATTGTCGTTTTGATAACTATAGGCACCTGACTGTGTCTCAGTTGGATTTACAATTTTTAAGTTGTCTGGACAAGGCCTCTGCTGGGCGTGAAGCACGATCTCCCTCATTGCACAGTGAGACCACGGCAGCGTCTTGTGTATCTGGGACATTTGTCTGTAATGTGGCTGCATCAGTGCTTTCAAACGCAAGGGAACTCTCAGGAGAGCTTCACTGATACTTGAGTGTACGTGATTTGCTATCTTTTATAGCAAATCCTGTTTATAAACCAAGGGAAATGTTTTAGAGTTTACGTGTGACCCTCTTTCTTTTGTCTCTACTGTAGTTTCTTGTAATTCACCCAGTAGCTTTGGGGCCTGTTTCTGAAATCAGGTCACCTGTGTTGTGACATATTTATAAGCCTTGGCCAGGCCGCTGTTTGTGGGCATTCCATAGATACTCTGAAAACTGCAGTTTCCTATAGTGATCCCAGGGGGTCTTAGTCCTGAGAAGAACACACTAGCCAAACGTCCGGGACACCTTCAGGTGGGCCTAGTGCCAGCCAGTTGGACTCCCCTGGTCACCAGATCCCAGATGTCCTTCTCTCCCATACCCTGCTCTGGCCTGTGGGTAAGGTGGGTCGGGCTTCCGAGATCAGAAGACGGCGGTGGAATGGAAACATTACAGCTTTGAATCCGTTCTTTTGAAATATTCATCTCTCATGGTTAATTATATAGCATTTGGGGGTTTTGCCTGATGCATTTAGAAAGAGGTAAACATCGCTGGTCACAAGAGTCTTTTTCTTCAAAGACTCTAATTTTGTTACCACACCTACCTTGTGGATCACTGTCAATACTTTGTTGATCTGAGCTGGTACAAACTATGCAGTCAGTTAAGAAGGAGCCTGGGCTAGCTGGTATGGTCACTGTGATGCTAGCTTAGAAATTTGCCTTCCGTTCTGCATCTGTGGCAACTTAGGAAAGCCACTTCATCTTTCCATGCCTCAGTTCCTAGTTCATCTCTAATCTTGAGATGTTCAGAATACCAATAATAATACCTTACATTCTATAATATACATGACAGCCCTACGACTAGATGCTGGTAGGATCTCACTTTAAATGTGAAAGAAAAGGAAAGGGCTTGGAGAAGTTAAGGAACACGTCGAAGTCCTCAGACCCAGTGGGCTGCAAAGCCACGATTGGAATCCAGCACCGACGTCAGGGCCTGAGCTCCTGCCAGGCTGCGACGTGGTCGTGCAGTGGGCTCTCAGGTCCCCAAGCAAGGAGGCGGTCTGGCTTTTGACACCTCTTCAATGGTGGGCGTGGTGAGCCCTTCAAGTATTATAGTGCTTTGTAGTCTATAGAAGGAGCCTCATAGGAGTGGGACATTTGTTTTTCCCTCTTTAAATCTCATGGAGAAATAAACCCTGTTTCCATGACACAAGACTTTTGTTAGGATACTTTCTTTCCTAACCAGTGTGATCTGTACTGAGCCACTCATCAGAGCATCTTAGGGTTGTACCAAAGGCCCCTGGAGCTCAGTTCATTTACTTGACAGATAAAGAAACTGAAAACCAGTCCCTGCAACATTTTGTTGTTTATCTGGTCAGATTTATCATCCTAAGACGTCCCTTGTCTTTCCTCCTCCTTTGAGCTAATATCTTATTTCTCTTCTTTCTAACCACCAAACTTCTTGAAAGAGTCACTGAGACTTGTCGCCTCCGCTTCCTCACGCCCACTGGCCCCTGGCCTCCTGCAGGCTGGCTTCCGCTCCCTGGGCTGGACTGAGACTCTTCTGACGGCTGCTAGGAAGGCCTGAGCCGCTGGCAGCCGTCCTCCTGGTCTCCAGCCTCGACCTCTCTGCGCACTAACCCTGCCGATTACGTCCTCCGCCTCTGTCCTTGGCTTCTGCTGGATCGTACTCCGCTTTCCTCCTGCCTGTCTGACTGCTCCTCTTTCTATTTTTGCTATGGCTTTTAAACGCCCACCTCCTCCTACAAGTGGACGTCACCCAGAGTTCGGAACTTGGCTGTCCTCTCTCTGTTTCCTCGCCTGCTCATTTAAGGCACGTGTCACATGAGCAGTCACCTTGATTTTATGAACACCCCTCCAAATCTTTATCTTTCATCCTAACCATCTTCAGTTGCCCCATTTCCCTTATCCCTAAAACGAATGCCACAAAATCCTTTTGATCTTTGATCTTTAAATCCTTTTGACCTATGATCTTTAAATAATATATCCCTGTGAAAACTATCCCTTCCTTACTTTAACATAGAGATCTGTAGTGACAAGCCAGGGTTACTAACTGTTGTTGTCGCCACCAGACTCTTTCCTCTTAAAGTTCTCTTTACCCAGAGTTGCAGCTCAGTCCTCCTAAGGCTCAGCTTTGATCATGTCAACGTGAGGGCTTTCTATCGAGTCACCCTCGTGGGGTTCTAGTTGTTTCCCAGTCACCTACAGGCTTCTCAAAGCCACAATCACCTGGCCCTGTCTTACCTTTACATCTCCCATCACTTTCCTACACACTTTCTAGTCCAGTAGTTCTCAAATGTATTAGAGCCAGCGCCCTCTTTTTATAACAAAAACGCAATAGTCTCCCTTTACTTATCCTGAAAAGAAATCGTAGGTTTTCTATATCTATCTAGATAGTAATTTCCAAAAGAGCAACATAATGCCAGGATTGCAGTATAAAGGAAAAATCAAGGAACTTAATTTAAAACAAAATTATATTTATATATTTTAGTATCTAAATACTTGGAGAAGAATAGGTTAGAAAACATAACGAACTAACCAACTGCTTGAACGTGTATAGAACCATCTCACATGTGACAGCTACAAACTGAGATTGATCCAGGTGCGTGTTAGGGGCTCAGACACCCAGAATGACGTGACTGTTGGTGAAGATTTTCTGAAATGTTGTACAACTCTAGGTAAAATTCCTAACCAAAAAGTATGCTCTTCCTTTGACTTTTAGGTAGTTTTATTCCTAGAAAATCCAGTGTGTTAAAACTTTGGGGGAAAAAAAAAAAACCTTTATGTTTATATTTAAGTAGAGTTAGGTTGTAGGGTCAGGTAATTATAACCAGATTTTTTTCCACCTACATGAATGCCTGATGGGTTTTCCAAAAGTCCTGAGGGTTGTGGGAAAGCTACTTTGTGTAGGACTATCCCGTGCGTTGAAGGACAGCTAGCATCTTTGGCCTCTGCCCACCAAAATCCAGTAGTGCATCTTCAGCCATGTGACAATCAACACCACCTCCACGAATTTCTGAAGCTCCCCCAGGGGCTGGCACTCTCCGTGTTGAGAACCATGGCTGTAGCCAAACTGTTCTCACTGCTCCCTGAATGTGCCTTGCCCTTCCCCAGTCACAGGTTTCTTTTCATGCTGTGCCTTTTGCTTTGAATATGCTTCTTCAATTTCCATCTTTTGAAACCTCACCCACCTCTCTAGCTCAAATGGTACATAATCCATTAAGCTTTCCTTTAGGAGGAATGCCTGGCATCTAAAATCTTGCAGCATTCTTGACTGCAACACTACCATTCTTAAAACATATTGCTTTGTGTTAGTTACTTATGTATAGGTATTATCTCACTTACCAGCTTATAAGATCCTTGAGGATATAGACCATCTATTATGGGAGGTTATTTCTTCAGTGTTTGTAGCAAAGGGCCTTATGCATAGTACATACCCAATTAATGTTTATTAGGTAAATGAATGGATAGTTTGTAAAGAATATCGTAGAGAAAAAGAAAAGGAAAGATTGGTTCTGGTTTTAGCATTTAAAACTTACTTTTTAAGTGATATTTACATTTTACCTTCACGTCACAAATTTCTTATAGTACAAATTAATATCGGAAAAGCATATAACAAGTCAATGGGTCTACAATTTCACAAATTTCTTATAGTACAAATTAATATCGGAAAAGCATATAACAAGTCAATGGGTCTACAGGTTTGGTCTGTCTAAATATTTATATTTTATGATACGTGTTTGTTGGAATTATTATTAAAGATGAGACTATTCTTTATCCAGAGCAAGAGTTTGGAGCAGAATTAAACCAGCGTTCAAACATTGTAGGGAAAATGTGGATAAAGTGCTTCTTTTTCATTCAGTTCTGAAATGTACAGATAAAATCAACTTTTGAAGTCAGCCAGGATGCCTGTGCAATTTCCCTTGTTTTCCCTCTTTACTCCGAAACCTCAAAACCACTATGGGTAATTCCCTCAAGATCTACTTCTAACACATAGGGTCTAAAAGCATACGCAAGATTTCCAAGAACTCAGTGCTTTCAACTTTTCCACTTTATACTCCATGTTTGAGCATCTCTCTCCAAGGACATGAGCCCAGGGCATACTCCACACACACCTTTCATCTCTAACTAGAGGCGCATGAAGCATTTGTGCAGTCTCTCCTGCCACGGCTTCATTTTCTGTCATCTTAACTCCATCACCAATCCTCAGCTTCCTAACAATATCCGTATGAAAGAAATCAGACCCCTTCGACAATGAAAACCACATTTAAGCTACTGCACACCACCACTGCCACTGGAAAAGTAGATATTATTTTTTCTGTCAATCCAACTGCAGTACTCTGGCAAATTGTAGTTTTGATGGTTGTGTTTTCACGTATTAAATAATGAGTCAGGCCATAGGTGCTCATCAAGAAAGGCATTGTTACTGTTGAGGATGACGAGAAAATTAACAGCTCTTGGTTCACATCATTTTTTTGAAGTAGGAAGTATTTGTCTTTGAATGTGAAGGCCATGTAAAGTGATCTAAGAAAGTGATACAGCCAAATGACATCCTCAATTTTCATTATTTTCTTTCCCTCTCTTGACTCATGTGCATTTGAGCCTTGTTCAGACCCCATCTTGTTAGAAAAAGCTCAGACTTTGGCCAAATGAGTCAATTAAAAACCAGCTCTTCTTGTAGTTTGGGAGATATAATGGAGACTAAAGATGGGCTCTGTCTTCAGGGACCTCAGGTAGAGCTGGGAAGTTGAGAAATACTCTCCAGGGGAGATTACGAAGAAAAGAAGTATGTGATACACATCAGAGGAGTGATAGAGACCAGAGTTCTGCAGATTACTAGGACGAGATCACTGTGGACCCCAATACTCAGAAAAAGCATCGTGGCCTCTTTCTGAGTCGACAATGGCTCTTTGATCAGATTGTCCTTCTTTGATACCTGGAATACTTCTCTCGGTGGCTATTAGCTTCCGTTGGGGCTCAGACACTGTGTCTTCTGTAACACCGAGGTAGGGCATTAAAAATGGGTCACTCCCAGGCCCGTTCCTTTTCATAAAACACCTCTTTGAAGACATGCCCCAAACTGTCTGTAGTTCTTACGTTTGTTAGCTCAGGACTCTGGCAGGTACTGTGGCTTCTGGGAAGGCAAAAAGTTTCCATAGGAATGAAACGGATTCATTTTAACTTTCCTCCCTCCACCACCCAGGGAAATTTTTGCAGGTTTTGTGGATTCAAGTCCCCAAATTTGAGATTTAACAAAAACTTACATAATAATGGTATTGCGGTAATTAAAACGGTATAGCTGTTCAGTCTCGCCAGTTAGAACCAAGGAAAACAGAAAACCAACCCAGGACCCGTCTTAAGAAGGGGCGACGCTGGGGTGTTGGGAGTGGAGGTGGAAGATTACTGCGTGTGTTCCCGTTCTTTTTAGCAGAAGTGCCTCAACTTTTAAATTGGGTAGAGTGGTTCCCAGTCATTGGCTTCACCAGATTTGTTATACGTCCAGACCAGAGGAATTCCTGACTATGAGTCTGTATGGCTTTCGTGCAAAATGCTACTGTTTGGGTGATGTTTATGGATATAAATCAGAGAATTGTTCTATTTTTAAATTTCTAAAAAGCAGGGTCTGTGTTCTGTGCATGTGTTTTTTTTTTCTCTGAGGAACTCAAGCGATACCTGTATGCCTCACCCCAGGCATCTTCAAAGCTATTTAAATTGAATGGAATAAGCAAGAAGGTGGTGTCCTATTATTCCATTGAGATTGGAAGCTGGCTGCTACCTTCTATTAACAGTTAATTTTCCAGGCTTTCCCTCCTTTTCTCTATTAGCTCTGACTTTTTACTCTGAAGGACACACAATAGAGGCTGACTTTTTTAATTTATCAGGGCTCTGTTTTTGTTTTACTGTTTTAGCCGGTATACTGTCAAAGTAAAACTTTGGTACTGCTAAGTGTTTTGAGAAATCTGATCAAGGAAGGTAAGTCGCATTGTTTTTTTAATTTAAGAAAATTCAACCAAAACCTGTTTGACAGCATAGTTCTCAGGTATGGCTAGGCCGTTTCCAGTTGTTTCTGTCTTTAAGAAATTTCAAGATTTCCAGTTTGTTTTTTATTTAAACATTCTCCTGGATTGTTCCAAACAAAAATGCCTTAGTGTTGGCTGGTACAATAACGAGATGTAAGAGTCTTACTGGAAATGAAAGTGAGCAGAGAGATTTCGCCGCCCGATCAGTCAGCAGACAGCAGACACAGGGTCGCAAGTGAGAAACAAAATTTAAGTCTGGGGTGTCGGCAACAGAGGCAGAGTTTCACTCCGATGTGTATGATGTTGGAATTTCATTCCCTCTCCCCGCAAAAAGAACATCCTTGGGTTTTCTCCTGTTGTGCTAAGAACTCCCTCCCAAGCCTTTGAGACATTCTACAGGCCACACACACAGGAGCAGGGCTGTCTGTCACAGAACCCAGATGCCCAGCTGTGGAAGATATTCTTTCAGCAGCATCCGTCTGTTTCTTGGCAAGACTTTGAGGCAGTCTAAAGAAAACAGTCCTGGCCTGCCTCGTAGTGAATACTGTACCGCTTGTATCTGGTTCCTCCTCCCTGGGCCTGGACACTGCTTGCCCTACAAGGCTGTCTGTCTCTCTCTCTCAGGGAATATTTGTGATTTTGGTTCGATTTTGTGAAATTCCTGTGGACATCTCCAGAAATTTTACTTTTCTTTTTTTTGGTTGTTTCTCTGCTGATTCAAAGAGAGGTGGGTAGGTATTGGAAGGCAAAGATCTAATGTGGGGAAAAGAGACTTCCTGCAAGGTGCCAAGTACGCTAGCAAAATAAAAAATAGTTTTCCTGGGTTCATGTTCAAACTCGGTGATCTTTAATCGTCTGAAAGGGAGAAACTAGTTCATTTCCTAGCCAACTACTATAATAAAATTCAGATTCAGGGGCAACCTGGCGCAGCTCAGCATATTCCGCTCTTAAGGGAATATTCTTAGGCTTAAAGGGTGGTCTTCTTTGAAAGCCTATTTAATGGTTGTGTTCTTTGGTTGAAATCTTTATTTTTACAGCATTTGTGTTGTTCGGCTTTGGCACTGGAGGGATTTTATTTTCCTATTCTCTTGATTTTTTTTTTTAAAGTTAGCAGTTGAATGTTGCTAAAATTTACATAAGGGAGTGGTTCTCCATTACCCTCCCCCATACCCCCCCCCCCGCTGCCCTCCCCCAGCCCTCCTACCTGCCAATTGTGTCTGAAGTAATTTCACAGCAGTGCTGTTGACTTTGGGAGATGCAGTATTTCAGGTTCTCAGCGTGTGTGTGTGTGTGTGTGTGTGTGTGTGTGTGTGTGTGTGTGTGTGTGTGTGTGTGTGTGTGTGTGTGTGTGTGTGTGTGTGTGTTTGCCCTACTGTCTGACTGATAATTAGTTGTTACTTGCAAGCTCTGTTCATCTCCCTCCTCTTTCCTGACCTGCTCAGAGCATTAACATGTGAGAGTCAAAGTGTGGGACCCTTATGCATGGCGACAGGTGCTAATCTAAAGGGAAATTTCCCTTGCATTCTACCCATTAAGGGTACGGTACATAAAAATGGCTTAATGTCTCTTTGAAGGTGTCAGCAGGCATGTGTGGACCACACAGAATGGGTTTCACTGAGAGTAATAGAGTGAAATTGTCTGCATAATTATTTTCCTTGGATTGAGAATCAGCAGCCCTCTTTGGGTTCAGGAAATAAACCTCTGTTAAAACCATATGGCACTATTCTCAGAAGAGATGTTATTACAGGGCCACTTCCCTCTAAAATTTTGAGTCAGGAGTTCTTGAAAGGAGTCACATATGTCTGAGAACGTTTTCTGCCTCCTGCTTAGTTGTGAAAGTCAGATGTTCGTTCTCTTGCCTTTTTCACAAATGCCACCTCGGGCAACAGGTATAAGGTCTTGGGACGGGGCTGGCAGAGTTGCAGTGGTCCAGCCATCTCAGGTATACACACTTTGAATTATTATCTGGGCCAAGCGATTTTGTTCTTAAAAGCAAAGAAATATTGCCCTTAATCCAGTGAAACATGGGACTTGTCAACACCGACAGCACATCTTAAGGTCAGGATAATTATATTCTGTCTGCCCAAACCCTTAATGCAGATGCAGTTGCATTGCTGTGTTTTCCCCTTGTCCAGCATCAGTGGCTGTAAAATTTTCCTCTGAACTACTTGTCACAGTACTGGCGTGCTCTAGATATAGCTATCTGAGAGGGAAGGGTAAAGTGAATAAGAGTACAGTTTGTATAATGGCTAAGGGAATATTTGAGGGAGAATTAGGTTTGGTAAATATATTAAAGGATACAATATTTTCATATTATACATGTATATGTATTTAAGTATTTAAGGACACAATGCAATGTATACCTTGTGATGAATCACTGTGCATTTCATATTTTTTGGGGGGGATAGTCTTCCTGTCTAGTGTTTGCTGTAGAGGGAATATAAGTTGATATTTGTTCATTTCTGTTAATAAGCCTGAAATATGATCTGAATCTGTAGAGCTTCTTCTGGCTGTTGGAAATACTAGGAAGTTAGAGTGTCTCCTTAAGTGTCAGCCTCCCAGGGAGCACTTCATAGATATTAAGTCCAACTTTTCATTTCTTATCCTAGGAAAAGAAGGCAAGATAGGTATGGTTACGAGGCTTTCCTGTTGCCTTCGGTGTTTTTGTAACGAGAACTGTTTTTTACTAGAGAGAATGGTTGTGAGCATATAGATTCTGTCAGTCACTGGCCCATTTATTTATTCAACAGACACTTGTTGGGTACCTATATGTACTTTAAAGAGGGCTGTGGGGATGCAGAGATGACTTAGTCGTAGAGATTGCCCGGAAGGCAGCTCAGATAAGGGGAGAAAGCACGGGTATTCATGCCTGTGCCTGTGTAACATAAAGTGATAGGAAAAGAGAAGGGGCATAAGGTAGCGGCAGTGGAAGTGACAGGGAAGTTCAGGGGCAGCTTTACTTCAGTTTGGGGGCTGGAGGGAAGGTTTTATGGATGTGAAGGCCTGTGAGCTGGATCTCGAATATCAGCAGTTAAACTTACTGGCAGAAGTTCTTGAATATGAAATTCTAGGTAGATAGATGGTGACTTTCAGAAGACTAACATTAAATCTCTTTTATTTTTATGATTAACGCCTACCACCCCCTGCCAAAAAGACCCCCTAAAAACCCAAAACGCAAAAACGCCTCCATCTTGACTCTTTGCAGACCATTGATGGAAGTTATGACCTGGTGCTTTGGGTGGGGTGGTATTTTTCGGTTTTAACTCTCTTCTGCGTTCCTCTCTGTTCATCTGGGGCCTCCTAGACATTCAGGGCTAAGTTCAGATAGCATTTTGCCCCTTGTAGATACTCAGTTGAGGATAATTCCGTGGAACAAAGTCGATCAGGTAATTGAATTAACTTTTAAAACACACACTGAAATTTGTCTTTTCAGATTAGTGTTAAGGAATACAAATTTATGCTGTGACCTGGTACCTAAAATTATTGACCAGCCTAGGACCTCATTTTGAATTAACAGGAAAAAAAAAAAAAAGCCCACTGCAGAATCAGTAGAGGTGATAATCATGTTCTTTCAAGGGAAATTGTAAATTGGTCTGGACTTTAGCAACCTCTGGACTTCAGCGTTCATGGAGGGGAAAGGAAAAGGTCTAAAGATCTTCAGGCCAACTTGGTGGCTCAGACTTTCTTTTCAAAGTCCTTTGATATGTGTTTATTAGTTAAGTTTGCAGTTCTCTAAATGCTATCACTCCTACTATTTGCACTGGACCCCTGCCACATCTCCATCCATAGCAGATGGATTCTTTCCTTCCATCCCCATATACATTCTTCAGGGTTGGTTACTTTCTGATTGACACTGGGAGTGAGACTGCAGAAAGGGGGAGGGTGCAGAAGAGGGATTGCGTTTATTTGATTTTGTTTCTGTATTTCTCTTAAGCTTATTGGAGTGCAAATGGCAGGCTAAGAAGTGGTCAAATATACTGCCGCACAGGATTCTGGAGGATTGTTTTCCAAAGTTATACCGCGAAAGATGGTTAGTTTTAGAGATTTTTGCTGTCGCCTCATGTTTTCTTTCGCTTCCCCTCCTCTTGGACACTGGTTTAGGGGTTCCCGGTGTAATATTTAGACCAGAACACACTTTGCCAGTGACAGGTACAGAGTCACAGTCTGACTTGTGACTTGGCCCAAAGAGGGCTGATCGCTTTGCAGTTAGGAGGCTATAAAATATTCCTTTAAAATCACACGACCAAGATTGAACTCAGAAGACCCTATGCACACTTGCAGTCCCTGGTGAAGGTATTCTTATTAAAAAGATGCCCAGAGGCAACTAGAAATGTGAGTCTCAAGTTCAGGAGAGGCCGGAGATGCATTTGAAGCCATAGATGTGGATGAGGTCACTTGCGGAATGGGTACAGAGGGAGTGGAGGAGAGTTACCTTTTTTACCATTGTGGCTGAATTAACTTTGTGCCCTTGGTCCCGGAGTAGAAGGAGAGGATGCTTTCTCTCAGGCTTCCTCGGGCCCCTGAAGTAGCAGTGGGGCAGTGGTTCCTGGTTTGTGTCCTTTCAGGAGGAGGGCTGCCTGCTCCTTGGTTTCCACGGCACCACTGGCCCCTCTGTCTCTTCTGGCTCCTCTTGCTTGCCGACCCCTTAAGTGTTTGTGCTTTTTAGACTCCTTTTAAGATATTCTCCTCCACTCATTCTCTATATCCATTCCCTGAGGGACCGAGTCATTTACACCGATGGCTTCACGTTCCTGTGACCACTGAAAATGCATCTCCGTCCTCTTCGGAATCTCAGACTCTTAATTCTGGTTTGCTTCCTGGGCATCTCCACCTGAGTATGTCCCATAGGTACATCCAACTGATGTCCCCTACAATATTTGGGATCCTCCCACCTTCACTTTAACCAAACTTCTCCACCCAAATAGGAACCCCCTCTAGTTTCACCAGTTTTGAATGCCCCACAGTCACCTATTTGACCAAACCAGAAACCGGAGACTCATCCTCTCCACCTTACCTCTTTTTTTTTTTTTTTTTTTTTTTTCCGGTACGCGGGCCTCTCACCGTTGTGGCCTCTCCCATTGCGGAGCACAGGCTCCGGACACGGCTCACGGGCCCAGCCGCTCCGCGGCATGTGGGATCTTCCTGGACCGGGACACGAACCCGTGTCCCCTGCATCGGCAGGCGGACTCTCAACCACTGCGCCACCAGGGAAGCCCTCCATCTTACCTCGTACATCTTCTTGTTCTACTGTCCTGTCTGTCTCTGTTCTGTGTCTGAAATGCTTTCCTGCATACCCATCAGCCTGGCTGTAGCTGAGTTCACACTCTCAGTGTTTGTCTCTTGGTCTATAATATAAAAATAATCCCCTAACTGGTTTCATGCCTCAAACTGCACTGCTTTTTAGATCTGTTTTCCCCTTTAAGCAAAGTGGTCCTCTGAAACTATAAATCAGCCCATGGCACACCCTTGCCTACAATATCTCAGTGATCCCCTGTTATTTACAAGGTGAAGTTCTGATGCTGTGACATTGTGGACAAGGCCTTTCAGTATCTGACCTACCTGACCCCCTCCCTCCCACACCCCCAGCCATGCCAAATTGTTCCCTCTATGCTTTTTTAACCTCTCTGTCTTTGCACCTCCTGTTCCTTCTGCTTGGAATGTCTTTTTCTTCTGCACTTGCTTGACTGAATTCTACTCATCCTTTAAGTTTACTCAAATGCCATCTCCTCTGTGAGCTCTTCCTGTCCGCTCTTGGAAGTTAAGCATTTATTCTTCGGTTCCCCTTTGCCTGTTCAGACCTCAGTTATGCTATTTGTCACATTGCTATCATTATTTGTTTATACGATGCCTCCCCAAGTATATGCTGGGGCCCCTGGTGTAGCATAGTTCATGGTACGTAATAAGTGCTTAGGAAATTTTAATTGAGAAACGAATATTATATTTGCATCGTGGTTTCCCCCGTGTAGGACATTTTCACCTCTGTTACATTTCATCCTGATGATGTCCCTGTGATGCAAATACTTTGATCCTCATTTGATAGATGAGGAAGTTGAGTCATAGGAGGAAATTGAGTCATAGAGATGATAGATTATTTGCCTATAGCTCCACAACCAAGTTGGTGACAAAGCCGGGAACAGACTCCAGATTTTCTGATCCTTGAAAAGTCAGGCCCAGATTTCGATATGGGATTCTGCTTTTAGTCAGACGGTGGTTTGGTCTTTTAACTATTCCATTAAGTTCACTAATTGTGTGTGTGTGTGTGTGTGTGTGTGTGTGTGTGTGTGTAACCCATGGTGACAGGTGAGGCATCCATGGCGTCACTGATTCTTAGAATTGTAAGTTAGGTAGTTTGTTATCTTACAGATGAGAAAATTCTGTACCCGAGAAGTTCACAAGCTACTATTAGTGGCAGAACCCAAATCTCCTGACGGTTAGTCACGTGTTATCTTTCTTACCACATGTTGGGCAATCCTCAGTTCTATTGGACAGAGTTTTACGGTTGAACTCATGCGTTGTTAGTAGGACTTGTTGAGCCATTAGGCCAGTGAATTCTTGGGAAGAGCCTACCTTTGGAGCAGAAAGGATATCATTTCTGTGACCATTAAGGTCCATGAAAGTGATAGAACCCAGAAGGGAAGGAATAAAATGATGACGTTGTTTCATTGGTTACCCCACTTTGCAGACCATATTCCTTCTTTTCCAGTGGGCTTCCTGGATTCTTGAGCGTGTGCCATTTTGAAATAAAACCAAGGCATCTAATTAGGCTGATGGTGTGTTCAGTAGTCAGAAGGGTTGTGGTGTCCTGGTGTAAGTAGAGTATACAGCATGTTGGGCCTCAAGAAGACAACATCCCAGTTACCTGGAAAGAGACATGGAACTGACATTGGTGGTATCTCTGTCCCTTCCACTGGGCTCTCGCTCTCTGTACATATATATGTATGCATGTAATAGAGATAATGTAAATTTATAACCATATACACGTGTATGTGGAAAAGCCAATACTTTATACATTTTACGCAGACAAAAGAAAGATCTTCAACTGTCATTACTGATTAGATAATTCAGCACGAAGCCAGCAGACAAAAATCTTTAAACTTTATATCTGCTTTTGGAAAAAGTTTAATTTTAATCACCTGAAGGTTCTTTTTTTTAATATTTAAAAAAATATTGGGCTTCCCTGGTGGCGCAGTGGTTGAGAGTCCACTTGCCGATGCAAGGGACACGGGTTCATGCCCCGGTCCGGGAAGATCCCACATGCAGTGGAGCGGCTGGGCCCGTGAGCCATGGCCGTTGAGCCTGCGCGTCCGGAGCCTGTGCTCCGCGACGGGAGAGGCCACAACAGTGAGAGGCCCACATACCGCAAAAAAAAAAAAAAAAAAAAAAAAAAATATATATATATATATATATATATTGAGCTGGTATCTCTATCATGTTCTTTCATTGAGGGGTCGCTGATTATGAGCTCTGAAAAAGTGGCCACTGACCCACTTCCTTGGGTTTGACAAGAATGCACTTTTCTAGTCTGTTGTGCCTTGAAAAAAAAAAAGGTAAAACTTGCTATCTTCTAACTCCATTTAACACTACTTTAGATTCCCTTTTATATAACAGTAACTTGATCCTACTCAAAATACTTGGCACCTTTAGTGACAGAGTGGAATGTAAGAACACTTTAGCAGATCTGAAAGTGAGTAAACGCTGGTTGTTTTGGAATGAAGAGGGTAGAGTTTTCAGTTCTTTATTCAGAGTTCGCAGAAGATAAGAGTACCGGGATTAACACAATAGACTCCCTTCATTACACATGGCTGAACAAAGCAATTATCTGTCTATCAAGACTGTAGTACCTCGTGCAGCAGCGTTTAGGAAGGGTGTGTGGATGGGCGGATAAGCGCTATTCCATTGGAAAGGGCTGCTGATCCACGAGGGAATTTTTCTGAGTTTAACTTGTAAACTGTTTTATTTTGGAGTTTATATCATGTTACCCTTGCAGTTTAGAGAGAAATGAGGTTGTTATTTTTTTAATGTTGTTGATGGCATTTTTCAGTTCCTTACCCATCTGACTTTTATTAGGGGGGTTATTTCAAAGACATCTCCTGTTTAAGCATGTTTAAACAATCTGTTTGAGACCTGTTGTGTAGATATAAACACAATAGTCCTTTAATGCAGTAGAACAGACTTCTGACAGACACAGCACATAACAGACATCCATCCATTATTGCTTAAGCCGCTGTTCCTTCCATGCCTGACCTGAGAGGGTAACCGCAGAGCTCAGCTGACAGCATTGGCCGTTCGGAAGACACTGACATACCCCCTGTTCCTGTCTAGCGAGCAGAGAATTGCAGAGCGGCAGACAATTGGAGAGGCCTTAGACCAGATTAAAACTAAGTACCTTAAATCTGTCTTAATGGCTGTGTTTACCTCTCCTTCTTCTTCATTCCTTTAAAAAAGTAATCAGGTTTTGCAAGCGTTAAGAAAACCACCTCTTCTTGCCAGCTGGACTAGGTCCAGTTTAAGCAAGAAATTCTCCCCCTCCCCCTCTTTTTTCTCCCCTGTCTTTTTCTTTTTTCTTCTTCTATGATCTTCACTGCCATTCAGCACAGCAAGACCAGGCTGCGGGAGCTGGCTGACTTTTTCCTTGGTTATTACTTTTTAACATTTTCTTCCTGTTACAGAAAGGGGAAAATTGAAAATGATGTTCCTCGGCTGTAGCAGCAAATGTCAAGAGAGGAGCCCTTTGCACTTTTTAATTGCTTCGATGTAGTGCTTTTCTTTCTTTGCTCGAAACACACACACAGTCACACAGCACATGCCCCAAACCGTAATAATGAAAGAGAAACAGAGAAGATCGCATGCTAAGGAAACTCAGCCAGGATCCAGGAATTGCGTGACAGTCTGTAGGCTAGCTGTCACTAGACTCTTTGAAGAATAATGCCATCCATGTTTAGCTGGATTATTGGCAAATAAACAGTGATGCTTTTTGTTCGACTACGGAAACTACCATTTCCATTGCCTAAAACGTTACCGTTAAGAAAAAAAAATCTTTACATCTCTCAGTGGGGTCTCTGTAAAGGCCAGTAACACAAAACTGTGGTGTGTATGAATATATTATAGTCAAAGAAGGCAAAGGAAATGTTTTCAGAACTAACACACTCGAGTTTTACTAAGTTTTGTGAGTGAAGTGTGGACATAGAGAAAGAGATCTTTTGTTCATTTCCCAGAAACTGAAGGGAGAGATGCGGATTCTGATGGCCCAGGACAGTTGTGGATGTTGGGTTGTAATTAGTAGAACTAGATGTGTTGTGATAAAACGGAGTCGGTAAGACTGGGTATAATGTAACAAAATCTCTGAATTAAGCTTCTCGGCTTTTTCTTATTGTGTTCCTTTTAGGTCTCTTTTCCTTAGCCTTTTTTCCCCTTCTTTCCTTGTATGGCAGCCTGGCATATGAAAAAGAGGACAGAGGCTGGTCAGGGGCTAGTGTCCAGTGTCACTGCCTACTTCCGTGACTTCGAACAGGTCACAGGGGTTTTCTGGGCATCAATTCCTTTTCTAAAATAAAACATGGTCTGGTGAAATCCACATTCTCTTCCAGCTCTGAAAAATTCGAATTCATATAATCTTATTTTGAATGCGAGTAAAGATGGAGAAAGAAGCATCCCTTGGAAACAACAGGCAGGCAAAGTCAAGGGTAGCAGGATTGGAACTAGAAAGGAGGTGCCAGAGAATTTAGAGGTAAAGAGGCAAAAGTAGATTAGAGACGCATTAGGGCAGAGGAGAGGGGCTGAGTTGAAGTCAGCCAGCTTCCCGGTTTAGTTCTTTTTCCACCGCCTGCAAAAATACTACATCTCCTCCTGTATATTTCCATTACGCTTTCATCTGGTCTTTCTTTACTTTTTTTTTTTTTTTTTTTTTTGCGGTTCGCGGGCCTCTCACTGTTGTGGCCTCTCCCGTTGCGGAGCACAGGCTCCGGGCGCGCAGGCTCAGCGGCCATGGCTCACGGGCCCAGCCGCTCCACGGCACGTGGGATCCTCCCGGACCGGGACACGAACCCGTGTCCCCTGCATCGGCAGGCGGACTCTCAACCACTGCGCTACCAGGGAAGACCACTTTACATTTTTAAAATCCTTTTTTCTCCTTACCTCCCATGAATTTCTCTTTCTTTAGATATTTCAGGTTGCTTGACTCCATTATTTCAAGAAACAGGATTGTACTCTAAGCATATGTTTTTCAGGGGTTATTCCCTGGTGAGCGACTGTCCTTTCTTCCAGATACTTATTCTTTGATTGTCGGGATCTGCCACAGCCTAAAATCTAAAAATTATAGAGTAACTTGCATTTATATACATGCGAATGAATATCTCACAATTCTTTCATTTGTGTATTTATCGAAAGATCTTGAATTCTTTAACCTTTAGAAGCCTACATTTTGAAAGAGGCTGTCCTTCAATGATCTCTCTCATGCATCTAATTATATTTAAAAAATGACTCCATACGAGTTTGGAAGAGTGAACTTTTTACTCACTGATCTAAACTGGCGCCTCTTATTATTAAAAGAAAGCAAATTCAAGCTTTTAACATTTTTTTCTATGAACTGGAGTTCCTAGAATATTTCTATGGAGTCTATGGCTTAACTATGTAATTATGTCTCTTGAGTAGATTATGTTTTTCTTCCCATAATTATGTTTTTACCCAAGAGACTTGGAAGGCTTCAGACCTCTCTTGGGTGAAATTGTTCTTCTTCTCTTCTTTCCTGATAAACTCTGAATTCTACATGCCTGACTGTTCAAGGGCTCGAAAGAGAGCTCTTGAAGATATGTGGTAGTGATTATCATTTTTTTTTCCTTTAGAAATTGGTTTATATATTAAGAAGGCCCTTAGAGGGAAGATCTGTTAGTTCATTTTTGAAATGCCATCAGAGAAGAATCTCCTGGAAGGGGATTTGTTTATGATCTGTGGTCCTCTGTCTGAAGCCACACACTAACAGTGGTCTAGGGCTGTCTTGTCTCACAGGCCATCCTGTGTGAGCTCTGGGGCCCCCATCATATTCCACGGCTGCTAATTTCCAGTGGCTCGGAGGGGCTCCAGGCCTTCCTTAAACATGAAGATAGTTTCTTAGTCCATTTCATTATTCTAGTCCCGAAATAGTTTTTGACCTGAACCAGACAGCATAGTCTTAGGAAAAAGGATGACTCAGCAGCCTTTCCCAGCAAAGATTAGAGACTCATCAATTTTACTGTGGGAAATGTTGCCCAATAACCAGCCTTTCCCCCCCCCCTGACTTTTACTGGACAAAAGGAGAGATAATTCTAAATGTAACAATGTTCTTATTTACTAATTTAACAAGTATTTGTTGTGTGCCTTCTCTGTACCTAGGCTCAAAGTTACGTGTTAGATGTAGGACGTGACACCCATCCTCAGGGGGTTCACAGTCAAGTCCAGGAGAATCTAAGATATTAGGGTTTGAAATTTTATATAAATAGTTTATATCAATTCACAGAGAGTTAATGCTTACTGAATGCCTACTACACTTAAGTATAACCACATGTAGTGGACAAAAAGCAGTTGTAGCTGCTCTCAGTTTGCTGTGATAGAAACCAGAGGGCTCACCGAGGCCCTAGAGACAGAAAAGACCAGAACAAATGTGGTGACCAGGTTGAGACTGGGAAGGGATTTGGCCAAATGGAGGTGCTGGGGAGAGAGGCAGTTCTGAGTGGAGGAGGCGGCTTGGGCAAAGGCACAGGGACTCTGAAGAACTGTGGGGAGTCCAGTGTGAGTGGGGCATAGGCCGGGAGCAGTATGGTTGGAGCCGTTGGAAGAAAGTGTGATAAGGTACATTGAGACCGTCTTTTCCAGGTTCTTGTTTACTGGGTTCAGGGGGCTCTGTTTCATTTGATAGACACTGTAAGACGACTGAAAGGGTTTGCGCAGGTACATAACGTTAATGTTAGGATTTAGGGACTGAAAGGACTTTAGAAATTATGGAAACGAACTCTTCGTTTTTGCTAGGTCTCAGAGAGTTCCATTAAACCCTTCCTGTGGTCATACAGCTGGTTGGTGCCCTTTCATATATGCCAGCCTGCTGCTCTGGTATCTTAACCACAAGTGAGAGGTTAGGAGTGGTCCTAGTGGGAATGGAAACTAGGGGCTCATCCCTGTAGATGGGCTAGACCTGCAGAAACTACAGGCATGGGCTTGACCGGATGCTGGGGTCTAGGAAAGGGAGGTGGAAAAGACCTAGGCTGGATTTTGAGCCTGGGAGACTGGAAAACAGTTATATTAATGGAAACAGGGAAATTAGAGGAGAAGCTGGTTGGGACTGTTTGTAGTGGCACAGGGAGGTGTGTCAGGGAGAGGCGAAGAACTTATCTAAACATTGGGTGCATGACAAGGGTACAGGTCTTCGATTTTTAGACTTTCACAAACCGCCAGTGAAATGTAATCATCTGAATGTAAACAGATAAGAGTTTCACTTTTCTCAATAGTATTTTCATTTTCACATGTATGTAGGAATGCAGAAAATCAAGGTTTTTAACCTAGAGCCTCAATAAGGTATTTGGATCCAAACTTTGCATGGCTTCCCTAAGAACTCACTTGAGTCTGTGTCATCTTCCATTTTTGCGGGAATGTAGTGACTCTCATCCTCAGAGGTAAAATTCCAAGTAATTTCATTTGGAATTGAGTTATGACTTTAAAATTAGTCAACCTGTTCCCTAACCCCTCCCTGCAAACACTCTTTCATGTGCCACTTTCAGGGTAGAGAGATTAGAATTGAAGGCATCATTTTTGTCCCCCCAGAACTGCTGTGGAATAGCATCTCTGTTGCATATAACCAATTTACTCTGAAAAATGGTAATTCTAGTTCAAGTCCTCTTCCGTTTTCCTTTTTACTCACTAAGTCATCGTCACAACATTCTTAGATGGTTCTACCCTGTGGCTTGAGCCCTAGGGTATTGGACCAGATCTCATTCTGTCACTTGACTTGCTGGCAGCAAAGTTAGCTCATGTCTTCCCAGACCCCCCTCTCCTCCAGGTAGGCCTGACGGCATGGCACAGGAGTCTCAGGGGCTGCCAAAGTGTTGTTTTATTGGTCAGGGGATGAAAAGATCTGTCTTAAAAGACAGATTTCCATATATATTGCATGGTTGAAAAGAATTAATGTTGTCAAATGAGAAGTGTCAAGTGATTCGAAGATGGTTTGCCTCTGGTTAGGTTAATATCACATATATGTTCAGCACCATCTTGTCTCACAGGACGTCTGTTATCATGGTTCTGTCATTTGTCCTCCAACTAGCTTTTCTCCTTCCTTCTCTGCTTATCAGCATCCTCTTCCACCTTCAAGGACGTAATGATCTCATCGGTGAGGGTTTCCTCTTCCCTGTTAGTCAGCATCAGTTGTTCCCCTGTTCTTCCAATGGCATTTTATTACTTTTTAAAGTTTTTTTTTATTGTGAAAAATTTCAGACATACATTAAAAGAGATTATATTTCATAAAACCCCAGGTACCCATCGCCTTGTTTTATAATTAATAGCATTTTGCTGTATTTGTTATTTTGCTGAAATATTTTAGAGCAAATACCAGACATCAGGACATTTAACCTCTAGTTACCCGTTCTAAAACCTAAGGGCATACTACTCTTACATAATCACCAAAAGCACCTCTTCCTTAATATTTTGAAATAGTCCATATTTATATTTTTTCAACTGATCCCCAAACTGTAGCATTTCAGTGATTGTCTCACACAGTCCTTTGCAGTTAGACTTAACTTGCCTTTCTTCCCTACTAGACTGTGCACTGCTTGAGGGCAACGATGTTATCTTATATATTTTCTCCCCGCTCCTCCTTAAAATGCCTAGCGAGACTCACATGGTAGATGCCCAGCACACACTAGCTAGACTAACTGACCTGAATTTGGACGCCATACTGATTCCTGATTGATGCTTTATTGCAGATCTGCCTTTTAACTTTATTTTATTTAAACATTGTATCTTCCTGATACCCAGGATACAAGTAGCTAAATACCTAATAAAATAAGTGAGTGTTTAAAACTGATTTTAAAATACTACTGTAAATAGAGGAGCTGTCAAACATCATGCCCTAGTGACCAGCAAAATGACCCTTCTGTGCCACGTGAGAGCGAAGGGGCTGTGACACGCCCTGCCTGTTGTGAAAGGCGTACTCTTCTGTTAAGTGCACTTGGGCATCCTTCAAGAGGGCTCACTAATTGGCGTACTGCATCACGCTGTGAATACAGGGCACAGAGCGTGAGGTTCTGGCTGGGCGCCCACCCGCCTCTCCAGAGTTGTGAAGCGGTGCTCAATTGACTTTTATAAAAATGGGCGAAATGGGTTACATCAGAGTGGCACGTTTGTTTCTGTAGTTCACATACCACGGTTTCAGAGTCTTCACGGACCAGTTTCAGAAGCGTGATTTTTTAAGCAGAAGTTCTAAAGGCAACATTACCAACTTTCACCGTGGGTGAGTTGCCCTTGGACTGCAAGAGCTGGGTGGGGAAGAATGGGACCATTAGACTATTGGTTGGTGACTTAACCGTTCCTCATGCGTCTTTGCTCCAGGGATGTGTGAATACTGTGACCCTTCCATCACACTTTCTTCTTGTGCCCCTGAATTTGTTGCAACAAAAGTCATATTCAGCCAAACACACTCAACTTTTTGAATGAAATTTGTTCTGAAAACTACTTTTTTTTCCACTTGAAATTCACTTTTGACTGTGATTTTTTCTGAATGACTGATGATGTGCTGTTTTAATCTAACACAAGCTGGTTGGCAAATGGGAGGGAAAAGAGTCCCAGACCAGCAGTCAGAAGACCTGAGCTCTCATCCTGCCACTAACTATGTGACTTTGGGCAAGTCACTTCCCCTCTCAGGGACTCAGAGTCCTCTCCGTTGAAGAAGTACACTGCTCTAAGACTGAGAGTCAAAATGATTTCTCTTGTCCTTTTCAGCTCTATGATTCTAAATGACTTGCAGCAATGCTTAAGAATTATAGTAAGAGCAAATGCAGCTTTTTCAGAAAGGAAGCAAAAAAGCTTTCACTTAAATGAACGTTCTTCAGGGAAATTTCTTAGGAAACATCAATAAAGGCTGGTCTCTAAAAAAGGGATTTCCCTGCTGGATTCACAAGACTGCCAAATAAGAAGGGAATAGTTTTTCTGGGAAAGATAGTGGTATAATATGATATCCTGGGCCAGAAAAATTTCTCTCAACCAAGACATTTATCTAAAAGAGGAGACCATTCATTCATTTATTGTATAAACATTTATTGAGCACCTACTGTACGGCAGGGACTGAACTGGGTTGTGAGAATTACAGCTGTAAACATGCCAGAGCAGTCGTTCTTGTTGGACTCATAGTCTTGCAGGGGAGACAAATCAATGCATGAGATAATTACAGATTGTGGTTACAGCCGTCAAGGAAATAAACAGGGTGTGCTCGAGGGGAGGGCACCTATTCTGGGTCTAGTAGGCAGGCACCTCTCATAGGAGGTGGTGTTCACCCTGAGGTCTAAGGGATGAGAAGGAGTGGGCTGTACAGAGAATCCCGGGGAGAGCATTTCAGGAAAATGGAAAAGTCCTAGAATGGGACGCTAAGGGAGACAATGGCAGAGGCCCAGAGAGACATGATGGGGTCCTGGGTGAGGGTTGTGCTGGTGGAACTGAACAGATTCGAGATAGACTTTCAAGATGGAAATGACAAAATCTGTTAATGGATTGAATGTGGGGAGTGAGGGGTAAGGGGAAATCAAGGGAAGTGTTAAGGATTTTGGCTTAAGGGACTGAGTGACTGGTACTGAGATGGGGGACTCTTAGGGAGGAACAGGGTTTCTTGGAGAGAAGAAGCAAGAATTGTGTCTTAAATATGCTGAATTTAAGATACCTTTGAGATGTCCCAGGGGAGAGTCAAAGTCAAGTAGGCAGAGGGACACACAAACCTGGAACTCAGGACAGAGGTCAGGGCTCACCCTAGCGATCGGGGAGGCATGGACGTGAGTCGGTGGCCTTGAGTGAGTGGGGTTGTGGGATCGTCCTGGGCTGTGGCTCTCTACCTCAGCTGCACGTTGGACTATGTCGTGAGCTTTTAAAGAATAACTTTCCCCAGGACCCTCTTCCAGAGCTCCCGATTTAATTGAGCTGATGGACATCTATATTTTTCAAAGCTCCGTAGAGAACATTTTTATTCAGCTTGGATGGGAGAGCCACTGATCAAGGCAGGCAGTGCAACTAGAAAAGGAGATCCAGGACCGAGCTTTTGCGTAGTCTTAGATATGCAAGACTGTGCAACGTGGAGACAGCAGTTCTCCATTCTTTATAGCTTCCTCCTGCTTGGAAGATCCACTCTTTGGCCCTTTGGATGAGGTTTGGTTCTCCCTGTACCGTGGCAGAGTACCCTGCCCTGGATTGAAGTCGGTGTGCCCTTTGTCTTCCGAGTCCCCAGTTTCCGAAGGGACGGCTTGGGTGCTGAGGATTTAAGTACGTCTTCTTTCAGCCCGTCATTCCTGTGTCACCCTGATGGGGTTTAGCGGTAGCAGTTATTTGTCATGGTTGAAAGATGAAGAACCCGATCGGCTTTTGCTCTTCATTCTCCTGCAAGAATTTTGTTGTGGTCGTGGTGGTGGCTGTGAAGGGGCAGACATTCTAGGAGGAAAAATGGGTATGTTTTTTGTATAGATGCAGCTGCAGGTAGATGTTCCCCGAATTACTCTAGGGTGTGTGTAGATACTCGGTAGCTCGCCTTCGAAGATCATTTCCGAAAGGTGATTGAGGCTTTTCAAATTTCACCTGCTCTTCAATTTCTCACACACATCCGTACTCCTCCAGGTTCTTTATTCTTGCCTACGACCTCCTATCACTGCCCCGAAGCACCGGACTCAGAGAAAATGTGTCCTCACGCATTTGTGTACTGAGTTCACATCTCATTCGGTCTCCATGAAAACCTAACGAAAGGGCTGTAGAAAGCAGAGGCAAAGCTTATTAAATTTTCTTGTGACCCATGGCCCACATAAAGCCTCAGTATGTAAAGGAACCATGCAAGATCGTGTAGCCCTCCCCGCTCCCCCAGCCCTCAGGGAATCTGCCATTCCAAAAATATGGCCTATTAAATAACTTCCAGGGACAATTCCATAAGCTTTCTTGTTAATGTTTACAGCTGTATCAACACCACAGCAATCCTTTATTTTTTTTGGTATGTGTATGAGGAACAGAATCCATGGATCTAAGTGTGACAAGTACTGTACGATTCTCTAATCGTGAACCTTGTAAGACACAGCGAGGTATAGTGATGGAAGTTTGTTTAGGGTAATGGGTGAGCTGTTAACTTTGTAACTGAATCCTTGCTGCTGCTTCTGCCTGCCTTGAAAACCAGCCTGACGCCTCCCAGGGCTTAGTCCTCAGGTGCCTCACCTTGGCAATCTGAATATTTTCAGTCCTTCGTAGCAGCTGGGAGAGGAAGGGAGAAGCTGGGGTCCAGCATGGATGGTGCCACATGGTGTATGGAAGGCTGAGTCCACTAGGACCCGGGCTGCATCCTGGTCCAGACTGAGCTAGTCAATAGCTAAGACCCATGGGCTAGTTGTTTTCTCTCTGCAGGCCTTGGTCGCTTCATCTATGAACACCTCACTTCCCGGGGTCTGGGAGCTGCTTTGGGTAATCCCTAATAGATTTAGGGAATAATCCTTTAGATTTCTAAAATCTATGTGTAATATGGATTAAAAAGTCCTAAATGGTGGGGAAAACGACTATCAGTAAGCAATGAGTTTCCCTGGTTTTTCCTGATCATTTTTCTCCCAATCTTAGCCCCTCATTTGTAGCACATGCCCCAGACTTACACTGGCAGGAAATAGGGTGGTGGGTGCATTTCAGTTAATGGGCCTTAGTTGGAACATGTTTGGCTGGGGAGACAGCTACACTCCTATTACCAAACCTTGGCTTCCTGTCTGTTTTCTTTGGGCTGGGTACGCAATGAAAAAGGAGACAGGAAAATACATTTGGGGGCAAGTAAAATAAGGAATTTGTCTTAGGAAGACAGCTTATAGTTGGGAAATTCTAATGTTCAGCTTAACCCTGTCCTGATATATTCCTCTTGTCCTGTACTAAGTGGGAGATGAGGTGTTCTTGCTACTTGTAGAATCTACCTTCCCATTCTCGAAGGCTCTTAATAATCCTCCTTCAAGGGTTTCTTCTGTTATAGATACTACTCCTAATGCCCTTAACTTTTCCTGCAAATTCTTATTCTAGTCATCATCTGAAACGGCTCTTCTTTGAATCAGCTTCCGTTACGTAACATTTTACTAAACTGTTGGGGCAACGTACCAGGGCTTCACTGGTACAGAATATGGAATATATTTCTGTTTAGTCAGTAGGCATTATTGTACTTGTTCACCATAGTCCCACTCTACGGATTTACACTTAACTAATGTCACATCAAGATTCAGGTGTTTTCCAGTTATACCTGCACCAAGGCAATACCATGCTCTTTGCTAGGAATGATTGGATGATTTTTAAAAAGTCTTAGTACCTTGGTTATATTTCAACTTACATAGTTCTTTAATATCTAGAATTTCTGTGGATTTTACACTTGAATAAACTAGAAGAGAGACAAAGTGAGGTTTTTGTTTTTGTTTTTTTAAATAGTGGATTCTCAACATTCACATGGTAACCCAAAGGGTATTTTTCAGTTTCTCTTACAGAACCACAGTACTAGATTTAAAATAAAAAAAGCATTCTCTCTGATTTAACATAGTTTATTATGCGCTTTCAGGCTTTGGCGTATCACAAAATAGCCACATTCCTCTCGAGGATTTGAGTTTCCTTGCCTGTATTTCTGTTTTCCTCTTAAAGGGGTTTCTCGGTTTGAGTTTTCATTTTTCAGAAAGGAGTCTCCATAAGGTACAGTGGTAACATAAAAAAGAAAAAGTCACTTATGGTCATCACGGAAGTGTCCCTTTAACAGATGTGTTTGTCTCTGTTTCTGCCCCAAGTATGGCCCGCTGTGTGTCCCATGCACAGATTCTCAACTTTCAGGGGAGGTTTCCTCCTTCATGAAATGAGCAAACACAGCCCAGGACACAGTCACCTTTCCCAGCCTCCCCGAGAGGCCAGAGGGGGCGCCTAGAGAGTCCCTCTTGGGCTCTGGTGTCTGGGCCTCACTGCTGATACTTGGCCCCGAGTCACCCTCTGGGCCCCTCCGCTCTCCATTCCTAGAACAGAACCAGGGATGCTTGCCACCGGACGATGCTTATCACAAAGCCCTTTGAAATGGGAGGCATTATATAGACGCATCATTATAAAGATCAGTATTGACGATTCCTTCGCTTAAACCCCTAGTATGTATGTTCACGTATCTATTTAGCATGGTCAATTGTTCAGCTAATTAATATGCTTTTATTTTATGATTTGCTGTTTCCAGGGCACAGACAGAAGCTTGATGACTCTAAACCTAGTTTGTTCTCTGACCGCCTCAGTGATTTAGGGCGCATTCCTCATCCCAGTATGAGAGTAGGTGTCCCGCCTCAGAACCCACGGCCCTCCCTGAACTCTGCACCAAGTCCTTTTAATCCACAAGGACAGAGTCAGATTACAGGTAAGACAGACTCATAGGTCTCACTTTCGCAGACTCCGGCAGGCTGGGGGTGAGGGGCTGCCTGACAGATGAGACGCGTTCACTTCAAAGCTTCTGGAGCTGGGAAATGGCTTATGATGAAAGAAATCAACACTTGAAGACACTGGCCTTCTTTTTTTTTCTTTTTAATAAAAACCAAATACCAGTATCCACTAACTTTGGGATAAAATTTGGGGGAAGTTTCTACTGATGCTGTCCTCTGTAGCTATGTCAGTCTGCACACTGGTGGGACGGTAATACCATGCTGTCTGGGAGAATGTTTGTTGTCGGTTTCTATATTGTGTCCAGGTGGTGCAGGGGATAACATCACACCCTCACTGTTGGAAAATTAGCATTACCATCTCAGATCTGGGCTAATGTTTCCTACATGTATAACTGTTTCATTAAGTTGGCTGGAAAATTGCCCTGGGCTAACAGGTAGCCTTAATTGCTGGTTATAAGGCAAGACCAAGGAGCGGCCCATCGGGCAGACAGAAGTCCCCTCTGATTCACATTGAGCTCCCGTTCTCCATGTGACATTTCTCTTTATGCATTCCAGTGTGCTTCTTGCTTTGCCTTTCTTCTTAAAAATTAATATCAGCATCGCATTACAGACCAATCATTCACATTTGGTGCGTTAAGACTCCCAACCCTTTTTTTTTCCTGCCCCACTTGGGCAAAAGCAGATCTTCCTGTAGGACTAGTCTGCTTGCTTTTATGCCATGGTGACAAGAGAGTGTGCTAATCATCATAGGTCTTTCATTTGCAGATCACAGTACTGAGAGCAGCAAGGAACTCAACATGTCATCTAGTTACTATTGTCGGCAGAGCAACTAGATGGGAAGGAAAATAACTCAAAATGTACAATAAACTCTCAACTTGGATCTTGTCTAATGGTTAGGTTTTTGTCTGTAGCCGTTAGGTTTTGAGTGTCTTTAACGGTTTATAAGCATAATTGTTTATAAACGAAATTACCTGCCTCTCCTTCTGTCCTGCCCTTATTAGGTATATGTCTTTTTGGATATTTACTTAGGTTTCTGTGGGTCTATGTGTATTAGTCTGAATATATGGATATGCCTGAGTATGTATTTTTTAAATAATGTAGAACTATAAAAATAAAATATCTAAACACTGAAGAGAACCAGATATCTGCATGAGAGAAGAAACATAGAACGCTGTGAAGAATAGCCATGTGTTAGGTTTAAATAAATCTCCAGTTATTGAAATGTAGGAGTCAGGTTAGTGTGTTCACTAGACATGGGTCCTTGATGAAAATGCCAGGGTGAAATTCACACCAACTTGTGAATTTGAAGCTTGTCGCTATGCGGCGTGCTACTACATTTAAAGTAATGGACTGAATTTTTTTATTTTTTATTTTTTTATTGACATATAGTTTTTACAATATTATATTAGTTTCAGATGTACAACGTAGTGATTCAAAATTTTTATTGATTATACTGTTTATAGTTATTATAAAATATTGGCTGTATTCGCCATGCTATACAATACATCCTTATGGCTTATTTATTTTATATACAGTAGTTTGTTAAAGTGATGGATTTTAGATCATTGATTAAGGTTCATAATAGCTGTACTTTTGTCTTTATAGTAATCCTTAGATTCTGTGTGTGTGTGTGTGTGTGTGTATATGTGTAGAAGTATGTGTATACATATATAGAAGTGTTTATATATGATTTGTAAGGGTCTTATGATGGCTAATAAGATATATATAAGAAAAATATATGTTCTATGATTTGGCAACCCCTGGGTTCTTTAAATGTGTGATTTCTATATTTTAATCCTTAACTGTTTACTAATTATATTTTGCTGATGGCTAAAGCCTTTAAAATGGTCTTCGGAACCTGTGTGCTGCTAGATTCATTTAAGAAGAAGCTTTTCTCAAGGCTTTGTCCTCAAACCTAAAGATGACACCAGAAAATAGGACCCAGAGGACATTTTAGAATCCAAAGCTACCCTAGATATCATTAACCGAAAGCTAGGTAAACGTTGTGAAGAGGATCTACATTTTAGCAGCACCCCTGACCCCACATATGAGTGCAGAGAGGGAGGCTCCAAGGAGGCCCGGGGCACGTTGCTGCCGGATGAGCATGTGAGCCGAGCAAAAGCCTGGCCACCTCCACCAACCATGCTCACCTCCAGGCATCAGCCTCCCCCCCGTCAGGAGGCTCACGGAGGTTAAGCTCCTTGTCTGCAGTTTTTTTTTTTTTTGCGGTACGTGGACCTCTCACTGTTGTGGCCTCTCCCGTTGCAGAGCACAGGCTCCGGACGCGCAGGCTCAGTGGCCATGGCTCACGGGCCCAGCCGCTCCGCGGCATGTGGGATCTTCCCGGACCGGGGCACGAACCCGTGTCCCCTGCATCGGCAGGCGGACTCTCAACCACTGCGCCACCAGGGAAGCCCCTTGTCTGCAGTTTTACAGCACGTTAGTGACAGAGCAGAATTCGGGCTCTTGACTCCTAAGGCAGTATGTTTGGTCTTATACCATATCATGCTGCAATTCCATCATGATCATTTAAAAACAGTATTTCAATATTCACTGGATGTATTCTTAAAAACGAAAATGTCACTTTCTGGAATTATAGTACAAGAGTATTAGCTCTGCATTTTGGGATGATGGCATCAGTAGAACTGATTCATAGATGAATCTCCTCATTTTTTAAAGTATCCACAAGGTATTGGGCCCTACAACTTCCTTGAGCTTTCCAAATTTGCGGACGTACACACACATTCATGCTGCCCCTACCCACTGTTGGCCACATGCCCTTTCTTTAAACCCCCTCATGTCGTCAGTGAGACAATACAAGTATCCACCCATAACCAAAGATGTGCGGAGTTCTACAATGACCTGGATTATTAGGACAACCCAGAAACATCCGTCGCAGCAGCAACTTCAAAGTGAATTGAATAGATCATTTTTTTCTCCCTGGATTCATTTTCTTATTTATTTAATAAGTGTAAGTTAGAGTGAACCACATGTAGAGAATTGGGTCTTAGGGAACATGGGGGAGAGCAGAAAAGTTCTGCCGTTGAGTTAAAGTCTAAGTGAAGAGTTATCTCTCCCAGCCCTTGTACAGCCACATTCTATCCCAAGGCTACAATGTACACGTCTTCCCTCTGTACCCCCTGACTTACACTGTTCTATCTATGGCGGTCTCTTGCTGTTGACAAGGTCCACCCATCCTTCAAGGTCACTGTTATCTTCTTCATGAAAGTCTTGGAACCTTCATCTAGAGGCTGCCTGTCCATCCTCTAAGCTTCAGTTGAGGTAGCCTTATTTTATGGCTTCTGTATCTCCCCTCTAGATTAGAAATTCTCTGAGGGATTTATTCCAGGCGTTTATTTTCTTTTGTGCCTAGCACAGTGGTAGCTAGCGTCTCATTAAATGTCGAATGAATGAAAGTTTAGATAAGAAGAAATCATTGCAAGAAGGGTTGGACTATCATGCCTGGTTCGTGTTGACCGTTCTTTCTGATTTCCCACCCCAGGGTGCCTTTGTTCCCTTCCGATGAACAATAACAGCAGAAATCACATTTCAGTAGAACACGTACGTACACGTACACGTACATTTCAGTAGAACACGTACATTTCAGTAGAACTACGTAACCATGTATGTAGAACACGTACATGGTTAAACCATTTGGTATCATTTCAGTTTAGGGTCTACATTTTCACATGATTAAATTTCAATTCTCCTTAAGAAACTGGATTTTGTAACTTCTTTGCAATATGCCACACCTGCATTTTAGTTCACGTAATCCTTTGGCTAAAGGTATTTGTAACAGAAAGGGCCCAGTTATCTCTCATCGACCGGCTTGGCTCTCTTGATATCTCAAGCTCTTACCCCCAAACAGTGATCATGGTTGTATAGTCACTGTGAGTTCTCCTACATGCCAGCATAGAAGGCAAGTCGAACTCGCAGAAAAGTGAAATGAAATTAGGAATTGTAAAGTGAAGAAGTCCTAAGCCTTTAGTGTTTCATATTAGTGTGTCTTACAGTTCCTAGGGCTCAAGGTCCTGGCCATATGGTGGGCTGGCTTCTTTGCAGTGCAGGTCTGACCTGTCACTCTGTTGAGGTCTTTAATGGTGACGTTCTGCCTGAGGGCCCAGGGCCTCCCCATGGCTTCCTGAGGAAGTTGCTTCCTCTGCACCTCTTTTTTTTTTTTTTTAAATATTTCAGGCATCGGTTGCCTGTCTCTGGGTGCTAGGAAACACCTAGCTTGTCACAAATGTCCACTTCTTTTGATTCGGAGCATGGTGGTAGCAGTGCAGTAGGGAGGCTGTGCTAGGAGGTGTTGCTCAAGATAAGCACTGTTTTGAACTCAGTACTCTCTGGATGGGTGAGCCGCCTCTGGAGGATAAAAAAGCTGACTCAGGCCCTTGGTGGATTGGGAAATTCATGTAACCTTGGGGGTGGGCATTCTGCGATTTTATTGAGTGATTATTTTTTGCCAGGCATTGATGTAAGAGAACAAGATAGTATAGTTACTCTTCACCAGGGGCTCACATTTTAGTGACATAGAGTCAGCGATTGGGTCAATAAGCATACATGCAAGGTAATTTCAGATAATAATAGAAGCTTTGGGGAAATGAAATAGAGTAGTGGGAGAGAGAGCAGTGTAGGGAGGGAAGAGGCTAATTTTGGTTGGAAAGTTTGAAGAGCTTTGAAGATCTCTGAGGAACAGCATTTCTGGCCAAGGGGAAACTCAGGCAAAGGCTCTCAGGGAGCAGTGATGCGGTGTGTGCAGGGGACAGAAAGGTCAGGATAGGTAGAGCGGAGTGAAAAAGGGGAGCGGGCAGGGGCTCGATTAAGGAGAGTCTTCAAGGCCCTGATAAGGAGTGTGGGTTTTGTCCAGACCACAGTGGGGCGCTATTGAAGGATGTGAAGCAAGAGAATGACATTATCTTATTCACATGCTTTTAAGAACTCCTTTGGCTGCTGTGTGAAGCATGGATCATAAGGGGGCAGTGGTAGGAGCAGGGTCATCCTTTAGGAAGTGACTGCAGTAGCCCCAGAGGGAATGAAGGATGGTCGCACTCAGAACTCAGGTCAAATGTTGTCACCTCTGTCGGGCTTCTTCCAGCCCACCCAAGCTGAGTCTAAGGCTCCCACACCACCGTTGCACGTGGTGACAGTTATTTGTGTACACGTCTGTCTCCTCCGTCAGAGTTTGAACTTTCAAAGTCTAGGGCCATGTTTTACTGACCTCTGTGTCCCTGTTGTCTTCTGTGGTGCCCACTGCTCGGTGACTTTCGGTTTGGTGATGAATGGATGAACCGGTGTTTGACTTCTTCAGGAAGTGTGACCCATTATTATCCTACCCTGAATATTTTTCTAGTACCTATTTGATTGGATTACTCTTAGCTGCCATTTGTTGACTGTGTATCGTGTAGCAGGCATTTCTCACAACGGTTCTATGAGATGGGTAGCGTTGTTGTAAAAACCGAGGGTCCGAGAGGCTAGTAACTTGCTCAAGGTCCCACTTACACACCAGTGAGTCATAAATATAGGAATTAAGGCCAGATTTATGTAGCTGGGGGGTCCTGTGCACTCAACCACCAGGCACCCTCAGGAGGCTGTAGCATACGACCCGCTTGGCCCAGTTTCCTCCCATTTCAGACTTTCATTTGTGCAGCTCTTTACCATTTACAAACTAGTTTTACATAAAGTTCTTGTTAAAGCCTTAAAACAGTTCTGTAAAGTACATATTTTATAGGTGGAGGAAATGGACTCTTCGAGGAATGAGCTGCTAAAGGCCTCTTGAGCTACTATAGTTGACTGTGAGTTCCAGACTCTTAGTGGGCAACCAGCCTCATGGCCATTGAGTCGGCCATGTTGCTGACTGTCTAAGTGGCACGTGTCCTAATGGACCAATGTCTTTTTCTTTCTCCATCAGATATTATTTAGGATCCTCAGAGACGAAATGTTCATGAAAGGGATGCATTAGGAGTATCTGAACTAAGTTTTAAAATGCAATATAATTGCTTTTGCTAATTAAAGGACAGTTCTATACGAGCCTATATTCAAGGTCACCTTTTGAGGGATATCTTGAAAATCAACTTGCCAGGCATCATGTAGGATGATGATGATCTTATCAGCAGTGACCTTGCCTGAAGCGAAGTCGTTTCCGCCCAACTTCAGTCTGCTGCTGTGTCCCCTTGGCAAACATGCCCCTTTAAGCAATAAGAGGATCCTGGCCAGCTGGGCTTCAGCTGTGTATGTGTTTGGCTGTTTTAGCCCTCAGGCCGCTGTGCTTGCACGGAGACATTTACCAGCAAAGCCTTCTAGAAATAGGAAAGCACAGCTGAGCAGCCGTGTCCCAAACTACCGTCCTATTCAAGTGCCGAGTGACCCCGCAATGCTTTCGGGTGAAAACAAGTGGGGAGGTGAAGCGGGCGAGGGTGGGTGGCGGTGGCTGTGAGTGTGAGGAGGATGAACCCACGAGGGGCACAGTGACTGTTACTGAGCAGGAAGGATGACTGCGGGTGCCTTCAGCATGAGGAGAATTGTAGGATGTGGGGAGTGGGAGTCAAATGAGGTCCCCTGCTTTACGATCACTGTGGTCCTACTCACCTATAGGCATCTCGTGTCTTAAGGAACTGAAATCACCACACTCAAGGCCGGTGGTTGGAAGTTCTGTTCTCTCAGTTGGGTGGTGCTGTGTTTTCATTTCTGAAGTTACTGCAGAGGCTTGTCCTGTCTTCTTCCTTTGAGATCTTTTGGGCAGAATAACCAGGAAAATTTGCTGCTGCCACGCACACGTGTGAGCGGGAGAGCTCTTCAGAGGAGGTTGCTGGTTACAGTTCTTATGAAGAAATAGCACAAATCCTGTGTGTGAACACAATTTCACACCTCTTCAGCTGTGGCAGCCATCTACTAAGGAAGAGTGGAGTTCAGGTCCGGCCTGGGCTGCTTTGAAGGATAAAGCTCAGTATGACCCTGTGAAGAGCTGGCTGTCAGTGTGCTGTGTGGTCACTGCAACTGTTGGCATCGTTCGTAGATGAGCTCCTTAAAGGTCTCGGGACTTCTGTCGGTTGGAATTCCCTATTAACTGAAGATGTTCTGACTTTATTACGCTTTTGGAAAAACACAAGACGGGTAATGTTCCAAGAAAAATCAATTTCTTGAGTTCCAAAATCTTGTCTTCGTAATGTTCTCCTGTCTGGAATACAAGGTGCTCAGTTAATATCGAATCATGATAAGGAGAATCGATCTCCTTCATGATGCCTCTTCTTGTCCTTCCCCACGACTCTTCCATTTCTAGCCTGACTTAAGGACTCTGCCCAGAGGAAGTCTGGGTTTCGTTCTCTCATCCTTTTCCAAAGCATCATCTTTCTCTTTGTAGTTTTATATTTAGTTTGAGCTTTACGTAGATGTATGTGTGTATATGTGTACACACATGTATGCGTGTCTTTACTAGTTGCCTAGGGACCCTTCTTGCCCCTTTTTACCTCTTGCTATGGATTCTGGGAAGAATGATCAGAATAGGAGTCGAACTTTGAATGAAATATTCAACCTCCAGGGCTACCCCAGGAGAGGGGCGAGTCAGGCATGCGGTTTGATATAGTGGATGCTCTAATGGTGTATTTTGATGCTGAATTGTGGATGGGCACCCAGGCCTTCAAACAGAGAGCTGGAGTTTATTGTACTATGTGGTATTAATAGCAGCAACATTATATTACAGATGTTATCAGTTTGAAAAGTATTTTCATTCCATTTTTTTCATTTTAATATATGCAGAAGTATTCCAGGAATAAAATTGTATGGCACTGTTCCCAGTTAAGACCATCAGATTCTTTCCAGGGCTTTGTTTATTTTGATAAGGACTTGCTTTTTAACTGTTTAAAAACAGTTGGTTGTAACAGATTTCACAGAAGAGTCAGTAAGAGGACAGATTTCACAGAAGAGTCAGTATTGTGAACCGTGTTTAGCGAATAAGAAAACTTAGGCGGGCTTCTCTGGTGGCGCAGTGGTTGAGAGTCCGCCTGCCGATGCAGGGGACACGGGTTCGTGCCCCGGTCCGGGAGGATCCCACATGCCGCGGAGTGGCTGGGCCCGTGAGCCATGGCCGCTGAGCCTGCGCATCTGGAGCCTGTGCTCTGCAACGGGAGAGGCCACAACAGTGAGAGGCCCGCGTACCACAAAAAAAAAAAAAAAAAAAAAAAAAAGAGAGAGAGAGAAAACTTAGGCACCAGGAGATTCTGGAACTCTCAGGGCTGAAATTAGAAATCAGTGTCCCGGGAAGGTGAAGTTTGACAAGGTGGTTTTAGGTGGGGAGGGTGTAGGGGAAAGGATTAGAAGAACAGTACACCTTTGGGGCTGTCAGCAAGGTGAGTGGGGGGAAAGGAAAAAGACTTTGAGCATCACTGAGGACCCAGGTAAGGACAGAGATGCTGGGAAGAGCCAGTCAGCAGTGATTGTCTCCTGAAGTGGTTGCAGCTTGTGGACAGAAGTGGGCTCTGCAGTGGTGGATGGTCAGTGGGAATGACAGTTTCTCTAGGACTCAGTAGGACTCAGTGCAAGTCAGGGAAACGAGGAAGATGTTGAGCCACTTACCAATGTGGAAGAAAGAATGTTCTGGAGGTTGGTAGGTTAGGGTAAAGACAGAAGAACTTCTGAAGAGGAGTTGGCTCATCTTGTGACCTTGGAGAGTGAGCAACAGCTAAGCGGAAAGGTTAGGAGGAAGGACATGGGGAAATCCAAGCTTCAGTTCAGCTGGGAAGTAGGTGTCTCATGGAAAGGCTGAGGGTAGATGGGAGCTCTTGGCCATTCCTTAACCATTCCTCGTGTGACAGATGGAGGTCCCATGCCTTGTTCTGTCTTCTCCAGGGCTCTGGGCTGACCCTACCTCGAGAAAACACAACCCTCCAGCGCTGACCAGTGGGGCAGGGGTCCACTCATGCTCTGTTAATCCACCTCAAGATTGTGCTGACTTGTTGTCATCCCATCACACTGTGGCTTGCAGTCCATGAAAAACTCTGCTCTTGGGGCAGACTTCCCCTGTGCCGTCTTGGAGTTGACCAAATGCAGCACTGTATTCTTGTTCTTGGTCGATTTCATTGTGTCACTTTCACCTCCTCCTTCCATCTTGTAGGGTTATTTTATAGCTCTGGTTCCTCATCCAGCATGTTGACTGTTTCTCCCAATTTTGTCTCATCTTGAAGCTTAGGAAGGTTGCTTTTCATTCTTAAAGACTTTGCTGAAGATGCAGGACGTAACTAGGATTATCATGCCCTTGAATATGCCACTGTGTTCCTCTCTCGAAGCTGACCATGACCCGTATCAACAACCACTTTCTGGTGGGCCTTTTAACTACCTGTACATCACTTTAGAGGTAAGGTGTGTATCTTGCTGAGGCCAAGATGCACAGCAGACAAAGGAGCTTTCTTTTAAGCTATTGCTCTCGTAATCCTAGGAAACAAGTTTTTAGTGAACCCATTCTGCTTTCTGATAGTCACTTTGGGCATCAAGTGTGAAGTGTTGATTATACACAGGCTTTTGAAAGGGACTCAGGTGTTTTTAGTGGTCTGCAGTCAATGGCTCCAAAAAACTAGCTGCAATTTAGATTTTTATCCGAGGCAATGCCATTCTCAGGAAAGGTAGATGGGGAAAGAGATAAGAGTACTGTCTATCATGTAGTAAACTTTAAAGTCACTATCTTCAAATAATAACTGTCATGTGGATGAGGAATCCCAGGCAGCGAAGCTACAATGAGGCGTGAGTGGAGTTCCAGGGAGACACGTTTTCCTTAATACAAGGAAGAACTTTGCAGACCCTGCTCTGTCAAAGAGAAGCCCTTTGTCTGCCAGTCTCCATACATTCTTGCAATATTGTGGGGTGTAATTCATCTTGGAGCAAGAACCTGAATTCATTTAAAGCAGTGGGTTGCTCTCTCTTATCTCCTCACGTCTCTTGGGCCTTAAATTCCTCTTAAGCATGTTTGTTCTGCTCATTCTATTTGAAGGTCATTCTTCCTGATAGGGAAGATTAATTCAGAGTAGTGTTGGGTAATTTTCCTTTCTAACGATCATCAGTAAAAATGATGCCTGTTGTTCTCAAACTTTGGCGTGTATTAGCATCACCTGGGGAGCTTGTTCCATGTACAGATGCCCAGGCTTTACCCCTGAACCAGAAAGTATGAGGTGGAGGCTGCCCAGATCACAGCTGCAGGCCCAAGGCCCTTGATCGCAGGCTCACCCTGCCCACCCAGAGCCAATCTGGTCCAGCTGAGGCATCTCAGGACCTCAGCCCCCTGGTTGGACCATGTGCAGAGGCAGCTGAGTGCCTCAGGCTGCTTCCTGGTTCCCTGAGTGCAGCTCCTGGACTCCACCCTTGCATCTGTTTCAGCTGCTGTTTTCCCTACCCACCCTTCCCTGTGTGTGTCCTGGGCTGGACCTCTGCCCTGTTTCTATTATGATGCTGTCAGAGGGAGATTTTAAAAATGTGAATCTGATGATATCACCCCATACTTAAAAACACCCCCGTGACCTTCCGTTGCACTTTGGATAAAGACCAAAACCTCTCGCGTGACCCAGCAGGTTCTGCATAGCCTGGATCCTCCCTACCTGTTTTCCAGTCTCTTCTCACACTGTCTTGAACCTTTTGTCAGTCGTCCAACCACACTGGCTTTCTCAACTCTTCAAAAAAACTCTGCTGCCTCCGTCCCAGGAACTTGATATATGCTGTTCGCTTTACCTAAAGCCCTCTTAACCCCACCTACATATCCACTGGACTTCTGCTTGCCCTTCTCTAATCATCTCATCGTTAGAGAAGCCTTCCCCAGCCTTGGCTGGAGTCCCCCACTGTACATTCTTATGATGCCAAGGACATCTTCTTTTTAGCACTTATCACAGTTATATGATTAGTTGATTAATGTCAGCATCTCCCACAAAACTGTAAACTCTATGAGGGCAGGCAGACTCTTTATTCACCATTAATATCTCTAGAACCTAGCAGAGTACCAGAGGAGGTACTCAATAGATATTTTTTGAACGAAGGAGTGGGAGCTAGTTCTTGGAACCATGGACAATACCATCATCCATCCGACAACAGGCTTCACCATGTCTGGGGACCTTCTGTAACATCCCGACTGCTATCATCTCACCCACTAGATGTTAATAGCCTGATTTGAACTTGAATTTCCTGCATCCACTTCAATACTGTGATTTGAACTAAGGTCACTTCCCCTGGCCAGCACCACATCCCAGTTATTCCTCAAATTCTGGTCCTACCTGTTTGTAGCTAGTTCCCTTCCCTCTGCTACCTTTACACTGAGGTCCCGGATGTGCCGAGGCTGAGGCCAGGTTAGGTGTGACATATGGTATAGCCTTTTGTTTCTTCTATTAGATTTTTCTAGGTAAATGGAGTAAGAGAATGTAAAAGTATTGTCTATCGTGTAGTAAGCTTTAAAGGCATTATCTTCAAATAATGTAATAACTGTCATGTGGACAAGGAATCCCAGGCAGCGAAGCTACAATGAGGAGTGAGTGGAGTTCCAGGGAGACATGTTTTCCTTAATACAAGGAAGAACTCTGCAGACTCTGCTCTGTCAGCGAGAAGCCCTAACTAAAAAGAAAATAAGAAAATTCCCTCATTTTCTGTAAGACAGTGATGAGTTCCTTCCAGTCCCAAATTGGTGGTACTGAGAAAAGGCACTTCTCATTACCTTGTCTTAACTTCCTTCTGGTTTTTCTTTTGACATTTTGTTAGGGGCTGTGACGTCTCAGGCTGTACCTGTCAATTCTCATTCTCTTCCCCACCATGGTCCCCTAGGATTTACTAAGTCCCCGTCCTCCCATTGTTTGTACTGACACATGACTCATCATGCCTGGTGCACCCTGCGTAGCATCCGGTTCTATCCGAACAGGTTGCTGCTTTTTTCTCAGATTTCAGCCTTAAGCTCTGGAATCGGCTGGGCTGGTGGCCTGCCGAGCGATTCTGGTGGCCACTTTAGTCAGCTGGAGAGACCGCCTGGCTGGGGACAGGAGGGGAGTCAAAATCCCGCTCTCGGTGCCTTCTCTGCCGACGTGGGCCACAACGCTCTGTGATGGGACACACCGCGAGTGTCAGCCCCCATCAGTTCCTCTCCCAGCCGCCCCAGATCAGCTCAGGGTGGCTTTGGTCCTTGCTGTTGCAACTACCGACTCCAGAAAGGACTGAGGGTTGGGAGCCCAATTTTCCGAGTAGTTAGAATCATAGCATTTCATTGCTGGAAAACATCTTAGAGATAACCCATCCATTCTCATCTACACCTGACGACAGCGATACTCAGAGAAGGTGAACTGTTGGTGCACAGCTGCACGGTTAGTGCCAGAGCCCCCCACCCAGCGCTCCCTCTGCACTTGGAAGTACCTGTTTGTTTTCCGACGGTGTTCCCTCTTGGTCAGGAGAACGGGAAGTGAGTGGGAAAGCTCATTCTAAAACTCCAGTCTAGTTAGCAGGGTTATTAGAGAAGACATAGAATTTAAGATTTAGCATTTAGTGTAAATGTTTGGAAATGGGAATTCACGGAGGTAAGAATGTGAGTATATTTGTCTTATGAATGACAGTAATATGACAGAAATAGTCTAGGATAGGAAATTGTAAAGCTGCCTCTCTCCATTGAGATGATTGACTTTGACCCTGGTTTCAAGGGAGAGGCATAATCTTCAACTAGGAGAACTGTCTGTGCAGTTCATTTTAAGTACCCCAGTTTTCTCATGAAATATTGGAGGTTTGCGCAGCCCGAGTTGAGTGCTGAGGAGGGGGAAATGGGTGGAGGAGAAGGGATGGGAATGTGATGCTCTCTGAATGGACTGGGCTCCCCAGATACAGCAGGTGCTCACTGGGGCGCACATGGCAGAAATCACCGGCCCCTGTCCTGCCACATTACACAGCAGCCCACTGGCAGCACAGACAGGAAGCAGTCGCTTGTGTGCTGGTTCAGGCTTGGCCCCTGTTGACTTGTTTCCTCCCGTGTCTGCGTGAAGTTCAGCACCGTGTCCAAGGTGTGCCCTGTTGCGAGCGGTTCTTAGGAAAGCAGCCCTTCATTCACACCCACAGACGTCTAACCAGAGTGTTTACCAAAGGGGGCTCGTTAATAGCAACCACTGAGTTTCCACGTGTATCTTTCCCTGGGCTTTTCTAAAGCTGTCTGCCCACTCTGCTCTCCCCACTCAAACTTCTTCATTAAGAGACTTCTCCCTGTTCTCCTGGAGTCAGTTCCTTTTCCTATGGTGCCTTTTTTTCTAACCATCTGTCTCTTTATTCCTCTCTTATTATGACCCCAAGTGTTCAGAGTTCAAGTAGGCAGACATGAAATTTAGCTTCTCAGTCATTTGAAAGCCTGGATACTCTTAGAGCCCATGACTCCTTACAAATCATTTTAGGAAATGCATGGCCCTGCTTCCTTTTCCCCATATCCGTTATTGAACTTCAGAAGCTGTGGTCCAACTCAAAGGAGAGAGCTTGCTTTCCTCATATCCACGGTTTAGATAAATGGTTGTCTCCATTTTTTGCCTGATGCAAAGACCACTTAAGACGTGTGAACCACTTCTCCCCCAAGTAGCATCAATTTTTGAGCATCTCCTGGGAATGTTGCCTCCTGTACTTCTATGTTTTGGGGTCTATAGAATGGAAAGCGGATGGCTCAATCTCCAAGTAGCCTAAGCTGAAGGAACACCACCCTAGAAGGAGATCTTACAAAATTCACACTGATATTGGTGTCCTGTGGTTCATGTCTATCTTTAGAGCTTTTTGAAAAACACAGGGACATACTTTGAACATTTTTAAGTTACTTGTTTTATATCTGTTAGTCTTACTTTCCCCACCTGCATGTATAAGCTTTTGCACGGCAAGAAATGTCTTTTGTTACTTATCTATCCCTTAGGCCATTGCACTGCCATGTAGGCGTACAGAAGCTGTTCGTCACCATAAAGATGGATGGTTTGCTGACTCACCAGAATAGCATGTAAAAACTGCCCCCCCCACCCCAAAAGCCCTGTTAAGGTGGCAGTAATGACGATTGGTACTCTGTAGGTGAAAAAGGGATAGCTAAATAAGAACCTTGCCCTCAACTTTAGTGCGTTGGGAGAGAAAGTGCAAAGTGTATATGGGCCCCTGGACTTCTGGTGTCTTTTTTTTTTTTTAATTAAAAACATTTTTTAAGCTTTTATACAATATTTAAAGGTTACTTTCCATTTCCAGTTAGTACAGAATATTAGCTGTATTCCCCTTGTGATACAAAACATCCTTGAGCCTGTCTTACACCCAGTAGTTTGTGCCTCTCTGGTGTCTTTTTAAAATTTGTCCAACAGACATTGCCTTAGTTGGAACAAATGCTGAAGGGATTCTTTTTGTCAAGTGACTGGCTCCTCTTTATTTAACCTGAGCTCTTGGTAGCTAGATTTGGTCTACAGTTTCTTGTGGAATTGTACAGCTGTAGGTCTGAGGTGTCCAGTCACTAGCCTGACCTCGGAAGCCTGGTGGCGGTTCCTATCACGGGTTCCCAGTTAGACTGGAGACTGTTTTCTCCTCAGTGTCGTCCCCAGTGCCTCCAGGAGCTCTGCCCTGCCCTAGGTCTTCTGCTTCTTCCTCTTCTCTCGCATTAAGTCATTGTGATTAGTCACATCCTGCTGTGAGCACAGCAGCCCATTGTATAGGGAAGACCTGATCTTCTCTCTCAAGTTTATGTTACAGGTCATACTTGATTATGACTTCCCTTTAAACTCCCCCCTCCCCTTTGTTAGGTGAAAGGAGAGAAGTTTGGGGAGAAATAGGGGTGGAGTCCTATTAAAACGCCCCTGTGCTGTTTAGTATTTCAGGTTTCCCAAGCACAAAAGAGTATGTGCCCATAAAAAACCCAACACCCAGGGTTTTGTTTCTAAATTGTCATATCTATATAAAAACTCCTGTCAATGCTTTGAATTTCTAGAATATAGTAATAAAAGTAATACTGTTGCTGTTTCCGAAGATTGCCATGGGAAAATAACGAATTATCGTTTTTAAAGCACCCTAAGACGATTTCAAGTTCAATGGCAGTTTTCTTGTCTTTTGGGAATGTCTGTGAAATAGAGTTCAGTTATTTTCTGAAAACTTGTGGGTGCTCATAGGTAATCTCTGGTCACCCAGGATGTAGTATCAAGGCGATGATTGGCACCTCAAGCCTCTGAGACCCAAAAAATCAAGGATATTCTTGTTTATGTTGGAGTGGAAGGACAGGGTACTTCCCTCCATGTTTCTGCAGACTCAAAAGGACGAAACATTCAGTACAACTCTGCATGGGGTATAGGAAAGGGATATGTTCTATTAGCGCTGTGGGGCCTGAGGTTGATGAAGACGGTTTCTTGTTTGTTAATGGTTAATTAGTAGGTTTGTCTCAGAGCTAGGCCCTATACTCACTCTTCCCTATTAGTAACCTTAGGATTGACCGGCGGTGCCTAAAAACACCTGTCACCTGCTGTGACTCATCCAAGTTCAGAGTGAATCTCAGAAGTCTCAGGTTTCTTCAGGAAGTTGAGTTCAGAAATCGTTTATGAGATCAGGTTAAGGTGACTTTTCTCTATTGTAAGCATTAATAATTGTCCACAACAAAGCAAATATGATGTAATCATATATTTATGATAGGATTACATTTTCTTAGTGATTGGACGTTTTATTGCTATTTTATAGCCTTTTTTTTTTCTTTTCCCCCCACTAAAAGTTTGAAAAAAGTTGAAGCATACAGTATTAGAAAACACACTAAACAGATTAGGATTTCTTGGTCTGGGAGAAGCTTAAGACTAAGAAGGAACACGATTCAGGTTAAATGATTGTAAAGGGTATCAAAGTGACCGGTGCAGATATGGTCTCCAAATGGCAGACTTCAAAACTACAGGAAGCTTTCTAAAAATGGCCCTTTGCTAGAAATAAGAGGTTATGGGCTGGAAACATAAATACAGAATGAAGGCTCAGTAAAGTAGATGCTTTAACAGTGGTGAACATTTATTGGGTTCTTTCCATGTGCTAAGCTCTTTCCTACATTACCTCATTTAATCTTCAAAACAAATTTAAGAGGGAGCTCTTCTTATTTATTCCCATTATACACATTAGGCACCTTGAAGTTAGATAGGTTATGTAATTCGTCCAGTATCACACAGGCCAGACGTTGGGGAGCTGGGATTGTTGAGGCCTCATTCACAGGGTATTAGAGAAGCCCTGGGGTGCTTGGAGACCAGTATTATTATTATTTTTTAAAGAAGCCCTGTATGGCAGTTCTTGTGTTTTATTTTTCTTTAGTAACTCTCTCTCCTTAAGTAGGTCATTATCATAGAATCTTAGGACAGTGAACTTGGAAGAGAGATTGGCTGGCCTGCAGCCTGTCCTCTGAGAAAGAAAAAAAAAAAAAGAGAGAGATCGAGATCTTCTCACTTGTTTAGGGCTAGTGAGAAGTTCTTTTTGCTAATCTTGGATATCTTCAGGAAGGACCTCCACTCAAAGGAAAGCTATCCTTTGATAGACTGTTCTAGTATATATTCCAGCAGTCAGGAAGTTTATGTCAAAGCTAAAACGTCACCAATAACAAGTTCTTTTGTAGCCTAAGGGGAAGTTAGAGAAGGACTAATTACTACTTCATTATAAAATTCTATTATTCACTCCAGCCACCCTGGGAGGTTCATGCAATGATTATTTATTGAGCACCTACTATGAGCCAGGCATTATACTGAATTGTGCTGAGTCTGATCTTGGAAATCTTTGAGACTTAACACGAGACAACCCAACCACCCTGGATAGTTTAGAGTCAGATTTTTAATTTTTTTGAATAATGATAATTAGCCACTTGCTGTATGTTATTTAATCCTTACGACACGCTCTGAGATAGTATCCCATTTTACAGATGAGGAAATTAAAGCTCAGCAACATTAAGAAACACCCCATGAAACACAGTAGGGCCTTGGCCACGTGATATGAGCTCCTAGAGAGAATAATAATCATTTTCGTATAGTACTTTACAAAAGGCTTTTACTTGTATTATTTCACCTAGTTCTGTAAACAAAAATGATAGTAGTTATAATTATACTCACTTTACAGATAGCAATAATCATATCTATTTATTATATACTCAGTATGTGCCGAGAGTGTCAGATAACTTAGAAGTTAGGCCTTAGAAGAACTCGGCCTTAAAGAAGGCCTAGTTCATGTAATGCTCACAAGAGCCCTAATAAGTGTCATGATTCCCATTTTACAGATGAGCCATTGAGGCCCCCAAAGTTTAAGTGACTTGCTCAGCAAAGTGGGGAGCTGTGATTCAAGCCTAGGCTTGTCTGTCCAGCTAGCACACGTGAGCACTTTGCTATGTTCACTTTACCATGTTACGCTGCTTCATTTTTCAGATGAGGAAACTGAGGTTCAGAGAGTTAGCTAATACAGCTGAGGTCATCCAGCTCACAGATAGAGAGCTGGGACTCCAACTCAGATCCTCTCATCAGAAAGCCCCCTTCTTTCCCCCTGTACTGGCCTGCCTCTCAGCTTAAGGAGAAATGAAAGGCTGTATCTTACATCCAAGCTAAGTTCCTTGATTCCTTCGTGATATTTCTAAATGTCAGTGATTTTAGTCATTCTTTAGATTTCTTTGTATTTTTCCCCCACTTGCAGGCAGAGAGCCCAATACTGCTGGCAACATGTTATAGTAGAGGGATGGAGATAGAGGTTAGACTGCTTGCTCAGGGAGTCATCTGGTGATGTTAGATTAGAACTCAAATCCAAATTTGAGTCCCGTGTGCCCTGCTCATTTTGCTATGTGGTTCTTGTCCTTTTTGTCTATTGAAAATAGTGCTTGAGAGAAGGCCTTATTACTTTTGTGAGATTGCTTTCTGGTGCTGTAAGGAATGCATCTTTTTCCATCTGAAGATCATTTACCGTTTATCTGAATAGTGAATTACATTAATGGTTAAAGCAAGGAAGTATGGCTATATCAGATATATAACAAGGACCACTCACTCAGATTTGAAATGTTGCCGATCTATACAATGTCAGCCTTGAACATTTTAAAGCACAAAAGTTCATTACTTTAATGATCAAGCATCCTTTACATTTCCGAAGGAAAATTTTCTGTTAACCATTTACAGTGCTATACTTTTATTCAAATTGCAAACTCAGGTAAATAGTCCTTAAAATTGAGTTGGATGAAATTTTCCTATACATCTGTTGATACAGTAACCTTAGATAAATGTCCAGATGTATTTAATTATTTTGACTCAAGGAAAGTATGTCCTATTTAGATAGTCTTTAAATAAAATATTTCTGAATGGAGCAAATAAACAAGAAATAGCTGAAACTAAATGGCTTTGTACAGAAAAACTGAGAGGCTTTAAAGAGGCATCATCTCAGGAAAACGCATGTTTTGTTACACGCACTTTTATTTGTAGCAATAAACCTGAATTGACTTAAATATATTTATAGTTTTTAAAAATTGAGCTTTTCCTTTTCAGAGGCTCATAGGTGATATAGGAATAATTTAAAATCAGACCTATTCCAAATGTATTTACTCCAGTTCAGATGTGTTTTAACCATGGAACTATCCTCGTGTCACCAAGAGTTTTTCTAAAAGACAAGAATTAATACTTACTGAGTGCTTCCCATGCTAGCCCTCTCCACATAGTTTTCTCATGCAATTCCCACATCCCTGTGATTCGTATATTATTACTCCCCCACCCCCTTTTACAGATTAGGAAACTGAGGTTCAGAGTCACTGAGTAATTAACCCAAGATCGCACAGCTAGAAAATAGAAGTCTCAGAACTTGAACCTAATTCTGCACATTCCAAAGTCCATGGCTATTCTAATATACAAAGCTGTCTTGAGAACAGCCTGGTATATGAGAGTGTTTAAAATTTTTAAAATGTGAAGTTAGAAAAAAAAAATGATAAGAGAAATTTGCTTATGATTCTGTTTATACCTCCAAGAAACTCCATAAAGATAAATCAAAAGATATTGCTAATTCTCAGCAGGTCACTCTAACCAGTTGGTAGCCCATTATTTTTATCGTTATAGTGACTGTAGGTAACACTAGGCCACATTCCAAACATGTGACATCTTTGAAACAGATTCCAATAGGATTGAAGACATTTCCCTGTTGTGTTTTGGATCATTTTCTTACTGTCAGAAGCTCATGTGCTTAACATTGAAACTGGATGGTGATGAAGCTTTTCAGTTCTTAGTTGGCTTTGAAATTAAGTTTTGTTTTTTCTTAAAGGTTATTTTCTGGTGTAGCTTTAGCATGAGAATAACATAACTGGCTCCCCTCTTTCCTCTTCTCCTTACATGCTGCCCCTTCTGTGCTCATCTCTACCCCAGCCTCCTAAACCCCAGACTGGAAAGGGCACCCCCTCGATATGCCTGGAAAGAAAGCGAACCATGCTAAAATCATGGAATCATTTACAAACCAAAAAGCACAGCTGAAAGATAGTGGCTGGATGTGTAGCAGTAAAAGGCACAGTCTACCTGCTCTTTAATCAAATAAATCGTTCCCAAATTTTCTGACTTTTTAAAAAAGAGATAAGTAATACCTATTCATTGGAGTAATATTAAAAAACATACAGGAAATACAGAAAATAAACAAAATGGAATTCAACTTTGTGACGATAACCAAAGCAGATTGTTTTCTTAAATGACAGGCTTTCCAAATAGAAATATTTACGTGTGAGAGAGACAAATAGTCCTTACACACGATCCATTTTGTTACTTTCATAAAGACGCGAAGTCTAGAAAGCTCTGTGCCCTAGGGGGCCTGCAAGGGTGGAGTTGTGGGAAATAGACCGTCCTTGTATATTCTGATTTTCCCCTGCTTTATCCTTTCTGAGTCTGGGGTTGTGTGTTCGAAGGCCACAGCGGCTGGTGTGCTAAAGATGTTTCTTCTTTGCCCAGATCCCAGGCAGACGCAGTCTTCCCCGCCGTGGTCCTACGACCAGTCCTACCCCTCGTACCTGAGCCAGATGACGCCCCCGTCCATTCACTCCACCACCCCGCTGTCCTCCACCCGGGGCACCGGGCTGCCTGCCATCACCGACGTGCCCAGGCGCATTTCAGGTAAAGACCACACTTGAACTCAAAACCCACTCCGGTGCAGGGGTGGGGTTGGGACTGCGGGATGAGCCCAGCTGTCTCAGCTACACTCACAGTAACTCTCCATCAGAGGCATGTGGACAAGGGTCTGACAGCTGCAAACCAGGTCTTCTGAATTATGGGGCTGCTGAGTGCTTGAACTTAAACTGAAGTCGAGAGACTGAAAGTCCACCAGAGATGGCATCCTTGTCTAAGATGACACTCAGTGCCCTCCCAGTTTCAGTCCCACTGAATTGCATGCCCTTTGGTTGGCTCTGTCTCCTAACTGGGGCCTTCTCCTGAGGGTCTTGTACCAGGCCTTCCTCTGCTTGTGTTCCTTTCTGTTCCTAACATCTGCCTGAAAGCCAAATTACAGCCTGAGGGCACAGCCCTCCGTTTCTAGAGGCTCTTAAATCCCAGGAGTCCCAGGTAGCCAGTTCTGAGAGAGAGCGCCTGCAAACTTCAGATCCTTGCCAGACATGTGTCACTCCAAGTGCAGGGGGGCTGTAAGAGTCTTAAAAGGCCACGTATGGCCTCTGAGCGGCCAGCTCAAGACCGAGGCAGCCTCTCCACGAATCACACAGCTCACTGCTGTTGCTGTCAACGTGGCAGCCCCGGGGCTCACACACCCCCTCTTCCAAAGGCACCACAAAATTCTGTGACTCATGGTGGCAGCGTGTGTGATCAACATCCTGGCTGCCCCTCTCTCTCATGGAGAATTCATCCCAGGGAGCCAGAGAGTATCCACGAAGATGTCAGACTGACAAGTGGAGGAAAGTTAAAGGCTCTTGGCCAACCATATGAGTCCTGTGAATAAGAAAAAAAAATCTGTCATCCACCCCTTGACATCCAGACTGCAGCCCTGCCCCCATCAGTACAGAAGCAGCCCCCCAGAGACACACACAGTTGGATCCTCTATTTGTCAGACACTCTTCTCAGCGTTCGGGCGCCATGCACCTGTTTGACTCCTGGCCAGGTTAATGCCTTTCTTTCTTTGTCTTTGTGTTTCTGTCTCTGTTTTCTCTCCCTCTCTCATTTTCTGCAAAGCTCGAAGCCGGTACTCACTCCGCTGAGTTGCACCACTGGCAAGCTGACGGGCCGCCAGCAGGCTTGCAGGTTGTGACTAGCTCAGACTCCTTTATTTCTTTCAACTTGGGAGGAGGGAAGGCTTTGTTTCTCAAGCAAATAGCAGGAAAGGGCTCTCTGGTCCTAATGCCTTCACATTTTCTGCCACAGACGGACTCCCATAGGGGTGAGTAGGGAAAGAAGGGGCGGGGGAGGGAAACCTCAAGAGTCTTTGGAAAACCACGTGACCACTTTTCATTCCGACCGCTGTTCTTATTGTCATGAATCACATGGTATTTGTTGGGGAAGTGTGCAGAGTATAGAATTTTAGCGATCATTTCCCTTGACTGGAATGACTCCCTCCCATTGGCAAACATCAGTTAACGACACAGGAAAGGATGAGGAAGGTACGGGGGCGGGTAACCAGGGCTGACGCGGGATCGTAGGTATAGTGTTGGGTGGTGGGTGTTGAGTTAGTTCTGGTCATGCCTTCTGTAGTTTAGACTGAGTCCGTTTTGTCTTACACGGGGCCAAGGTGACACGTTGCCGGGACAGATTTGTGCAAACTTGGTTTCTGTTTAGGGTCCTCTGGGGCTTCCGTCTGTCCCACCCTCTGTGGCTGAAACAGATTTTGCTGTTTGTCCTCTGGCAGTACCTGGAGGAAAAAAAAAAAAAAAAAAAACCTCAGGGAGTGGTCACAGCCTTAGAGACACTTATCTCCAGCATTTTCTCGCTGAGGTGTATTCGCATGTGAATTCAGTGGGAAAACCGTTGAAAGTAACACTGAAGATGGCATTTTATCACTTACATGTGTGATACGGAGCAGCCAGATTATTTGGAGGCAATGTACTGATAATTAATTGAAACATTTCCATAAACGAACACAACACAGCTTTCCTCATTTCACAGAGGAGACAGAAACTGGTTAATTACCCAGCCGTATATTGATCTGAGGCCAATGGTGGGAACGGGCCTCTGCTTTAAACTAGTTTGAGACTGAGTTTAGTCCAGTTTTTTTTCCCCCCACCCCAAACATCTCTATGAGTTGTTCCTGGCAAAGTAACATGGTGCCAGGGTGGGAGGTTCTGTATAAACATTAAAGCGAAGAGAACAGAAAATCCTTCTTGTCAGCAGTAGGGAATCAGGAAGAAAGAACTAGAAGTGGACTGTAAGGGAACTAGAGGAGCCTTGCTTTTTCTGACCTTGCTCTTGGGTGTGGGCCTGTGTCTGCAGCCCAGGGCGCTGCCTGGTGGACTAGGGGACCAAATCATCTGGAGTGAGCCCCATTTTCAGTTCCCTGGGGACTGGTCCTAGGACACTTCTTGGAGAGGAGCCTGTCTCATAAGTTCTCAGGTACCAAGTTGCGTACTTTCTTCTTCTTATTCCCCTCAATATCTAAAGGTATCCCTAAGTTCCAGGATGCTATGTCTCTGCAACACGGACAGCTAAAATATTAACCTCTGTCTCCATCTCCAAGTAGCTCTGTGTTCACTTTTTAAGATGCTTTCCAGAACAGTTCCTGTTTCTCTGTGTAGAGACATCAGTTCTCATCTCGCTATATGAAGGGATACACGAAACATTCTCATATGATCTTGGGTGAGAAAGAATAAAATTCCTCACTTATACAGTAGGGTTGGAGGTTCAGACCCAGGTTTGAATTCTAACTCACACATACATCAGGCAAGTTTCTTACATCTCAGAAACTTAGTTTTATTATTTGTCAAACAGGGATATAATATTTATCTCTTGGGGTTACTGTGAGGATTAAATGAGATGCTTAGTGTAAAGTGCTTAGGGCAGGCCTGACACACAATATGTGCTAAACAGATTGTAGCTGAGATTATGAAGCTAACATTGTTTTGTAAAAATTGTATGTCTGTATATAATTTGCAGGCAAGTCCTGGTTTAAATGAATCAGTAGGTAAAAATCTAAACTTTTAGAGGGATTATTTGCTTTCTAAAATGGATGGCTACAGAGTATATTTAAAACAAAAATCACCATGAGATATTTAAACAAGTTAATACTCATATGGCATTCATAAAGCACTTAACACAGTGCCTAACACATAGAAGTACTCAATAAATGTTTGTCATTATTATTATTATTCCATAGACTTATAAATTTTTATAGAGCTAAAAGCAGTTGGGAGCCATTCACAAAAACTCAATAAAGCGCTAAGAGAATATAACTATTCAGTTATAGTGTCAGAAAATAGAAGATGTTAAATTACACTTAGATGTAACTAGGCATGCTAAGGTTCTTTTCCAAGGAGTTATAGGAATAAAGGGGACCAGAAAGATCTTTCAGAAAGAAATATTCCTAAAGAAATTCCATTTCATCCTAAAAGACCATTGCAAAGAAAGACCATGATTTAATCTGTTTAAAGGCCTTCAGAGAATCCATTTTTACAACTTCTTTTTTTGTTATCCTTTCTTCTGAGTAATTTTTCAAGTGCGGCTACAAATGCTCAAACTTAATGAATTATGATAATGACAGTGGTATTATACCACATAGCTCCTGTAGTCTCCCTCAAATTCTTTACGGAAGCAAGGAGTAAATAAAATAAGATGATAAAGATACATCACTAACATTCTCTACTTTATCGCAAAGAAAGATACAAACCCAGATATCTTGAAGTTCACGGGCGCAGTACAAAGATTCAGAAAATATTTCCTTAACCTTGAGTAGCCTTCAATAGTATAACAAGAGCAATAGCGGCGGTTATAAGTTATGGCTGAACAGTAAATTATTGTCGTCTGGTTGACTAATAGGGTCTACCTTATTGTATTGAGTTTAGTTCATATCCAGCCGAATTACAAAAATCGAGCAGAAACCAGTCTAGAGATACCTAGTGCAGCAGAAGCCCTGTAGGGGTTGGTTCCCCTCCCCACCCTACTTACTGTGGTAACGTACGGCCTTATCACATAATAATCTGTATTTAAGTGGCACCCCCCAATCCCCAGAGATTTTATACATTATCTCATTTCATCTTATATGATCCTAAAAGAAGATTCACTACACAGAGGTAGCCAAAGTTATTTCTCACTGATTCTATTAAAGAGCAAGGTGTGTGGCAAGACAAGCAAGGAACCTTGACAACAAACCAAACCGTTGCATGGCTTCATCATTGTAATATTATCAACCCATGGCATTTTTGATGCTCAAAGCACTTGTGGGGCTTAACACAAAGATGATAATTACTTTTCTGGAGCTCATTAAAAAAAAATAGTACGTAGATAAATAATTACTGACTTTCAAAATGTAATTTATGTAATTATACTCTTAGGAAAAGAAGCACAGCTGTTTATTGAGTCTTATTCTTTGACTGGTGGGTAAGAGTGTGAGCTATTGTTAGCCTCCTAGCGGAGACTGTACCTTGCGTTGGTTATTCACTGCAAAAAACTCCTCCTCGCCCCACCCATCTGAGTGAAGTATCTTAGATTAACCTACGTCTGTACCACTCTTTGGCATACACGAGGTGGAAGGGGTTTATACAGGCATTTTTCTGCAGTCTTGGTCATTGTGCCCATGGACCTCTCTGATCCTTTCTGGAGGTCTCTTAGTGTGGTAGGATACATGAATTAGAGATGCAAGGTCATACACATTGGCTGCCTCAGGTACCCTGGGAGAGGCCAATACAGGTTGTGTGGATGATTTTTCTCTGCAATTGTAGGATCATTTTACATGAGACAGAGTTAAGAACCGTAATCTTTTTGAAGTTTTTTTTTCCTGTTTAAGCAAATAGTCTTGAATTCCTTCTTTCAAGATATTTAAATATCGACGAATTCCACTTAACTGTACAGGACTATTAAAGATGTCTCAATTTTTATGACTCTTAGTCGCTCAACTATAATATTTCCAAAGGGCAGCAGAGAGTAGGGATGAGTCTAATAAACAAAGTTCCTAAAAATTATTTTATTACTACCACAAAATCTAGAAACCGCAGTGGAAAAACTCCATTTGCTCACTCAAGGTCTATCGGGAGGATTGTTTCATGTCATTTCAAAGCCGGAGGTCTTTGATGTAGTTCATTTTTGAAATGTCGCTTATAGCTGAGTTTCTGTCAGCTCCCCAGGTTGAGGGTTTGGAACCAGCAGCTTCAGTAATGTTTCAAGTGTATGTGGACATTAATTTTAGCAGGGCCACTCAACTCACAGAGGGAGTGATGCCTTAAGAGAGGTAAAAAGGAAAACTCCAGCAATTAATACTAATAAACCAGAAAGTTAAAGCAACTATAATAAAACACTAGACCATCCACTCTTTTTACTGTAGAACCCTTCCTTTCTTAAGACCCACCTATTTGGTAGACACACCTCTGCCATCGCAGCCATGGGCAAGTAATTAAGTTTAATAGGAGCCACTCTTATTTTGAAGACGTTCTCTGTTTAAAGCCACAGAGGGGGAAGTTACTAAATTTAATGGACCCTAAACAAAGGCAAGCCCTGTGTTACCAATTGAACATTCCATATTCTTCCCTATAACATTGACTGTGATCGGTTGGGTTCTTCTTGCATTCCGTAAGTTGCAATTCATCTCGCTTTCTTTAGAAATGGGCTATTTTCTGACATGAGCAGAGGATATTTTTTATCTTACTGCTGTAGGCCCGGTTTTCCAGGGCCTCCCTGGACCTCAGTTGAGCATAACTTTTGAGTTACTGGTGCTGAGGTTGCAAGAAGTGGTTTCCATTCCTACGACATCAGTGGGGGATAGTTGGCCCAGCTCACAAAGTTGACTAAACTTGGTTGTATGACTAGTTACTGCTACTTGTAGCTAGACTGAGCTACCGAAGCACAGAATGAAACCTGTGTACACGGTTCGACTCTGACTTTATACGTGGTTCTTGTCAGTTGTTTCTATGACGATTTATTTTTGATACATGTACAGCCACCCACATATGGAAAAAAGACTCAGTAATGAAAGCAATCATGCTTATGCAGGGATGGCAAAGACATGGTGACACATTTTATTGAAAGGTTTGCTCTAATCCCTTTCTTTTCATAGAAGAAAGCTTGGGAGCTTGAACCTAACTTCACCAAAAGTATTAAAGTTAATTTTTGAATGACACAGTGGCTTCTGTGGTTCGCTGTGATCTGAGAAGAGGGTGGAGACAGTTGAACTAAGGAAACTTGAGTTTTAGTTTCACTGTCACTAAAGACTCTTTGCACTGTTCTCAGGTATGTCAGTTCATTTATTGTGCCTCAATGGTCCTGTGTAAGTGAATTACTCAAAATTGCCCACCTACGTGTCTCAGAGGTTCTGCAGGGAGTACGATCATGTCTGTCCAGGGATTTGTTGTTCTTAGGACTTTTGGTAAAGAAAGCTCGCCTGACCTGATAAATGCCAGTGGAAGAACTAAGTTATGTCATTAGCTTCAAAAGAGTAGGAACATACTATCATATATATTTGCTTTTAAATGAATGCTCTATTTTTTAGAGCAGTTTTAGATTTACAGAAAAATTGAGCATAAGGTGCAGAGTTCCTATCTCTCTCCCCCACACCATCCCCACTGGCCACTTTTTCATATTATTAACATCTTGCATTTGTGTGGTACAATTGATGAACCAATATTGATGTGTTATCATTAACTAAAGTCCATAGTTTACAGTAGGGTTCACTCTCAGTGTTGTGTGCTCCTGTGGATTTTGCCAAATGCATAGAGCCATGTAGCCACCATTACAGAATCACAGAGAAGAGTTTCATTGCCCTAAAAAAATCTCCCGTGCCCCACCTACTTCTCCTTCCCCAACTGCCCCCCAGCCCCTGGCAACCACTGATCTCTTTCCTGTCTCTATATTTTTGCCTTTTCCGGAATATCATATAATTGGCCTTTTCAGTATGTAGCCTTTTCAGACTGGCTTCTTTCACTTGGCAGTGTGCATTTAAGATTCCTCTGTATCTTTTCATGGCTAGATAGCTCATTTCTTTTTACCACTGAATGGTATTCCATTGTAAGGATGTTATTAAATTTTAAAAAACATCCAGACTCTTCTCCCTGCACCTCTGAATACTACCACCCCATTTCCTTTTGTTACTGACTTAGTGATATTTCTTTTTAGAAAGCATTTCATGCATTCCTACCTGGGGGAACAAGTCCTCTGTCTCAGCAACTGTCCCCAAATGGTCCAGATTATGGTTTTCCTTATCTTTGGCCCATTTTAAAAAATATATATATATTCATTTTATTTATTTATATTTTGTGCTGCATCGGGTTGCAGCACGCTGCTCAGGCTCTTCGTTGTGGCACGCGGGCTTCTCTCTAGTTGTGGCATGCGTATTTTCTCTCCCTAGTTGTGGCACAAGGGCTCCAGGGCGCATGAGCTCTCTAGTTGAGGCGGCTTAGTTGCCCCGCGGCATGTGGGATCTCAGTTCCCTGACCAGGGATCAAACCCACGTGCCCTGCATTGTAAGGTGGATTCTTTACCACTGGACCACCAGGAAAGTCCCTGGCCCATATTTTATTTTATTTTATGTTTAAAATTTATTTATTATTATTTTTTGCGATACGCGGGCCTCTCACCGTTGTGGCCTCTCCCGTTGCGGAGCACAGCCTCCGGACGCGCAGGCTCAGCGGCCATGGCTCACGGGCCCAGCCGCTCCGCGGCATGTGGGATCTTCCCGGACCGAGGCACGAACCCGTGTCCCCTGCATCGGCAGGCGGACTCTCAACCACTGTGCCACCAGGGAAGCCCCTTGGCCCATATTTTAATTAAAATTTTTTTCTTTGGTTTTGCCCATAGAAACATTTACCTTTAGGTGGTCGTTCCCATCAATTCAAGTACAGCACAGACCCAAGCTAAAAAATACCAATCCATTTATGTTATGGATTGATAGCTGCCTCCACAAATACTCAACTCTTCTAGGTAAAGGATGCTCCTTTTCTTCTAAGAATGCCTGGCATTCCTCATGTATGCTGTGCTGCCTCATACTTACGGGCCAGCCCATTTCTCTGCATTGGCTGGACAGGGCCCGACTGATCCTTCTTCAGGCATCCGTTTCCCAACCACCACTTTCCTCCAAGCGAATCACTCTCTCCTCCATTTCTCGTCTCTGTACTTTGGGCACATCTCTAATGTGTATGTATTTTCCTTTAGTAATAATTTCATTATATGCCTTTCCCCTTTCGTGGAAGATAGGCTTCTCCAAGGACAGGACTGTGTCTCACACATCCTTGCACAGGATATTGGTGCGTAGTAGGTGCTCAGTGAATGTTTAATGGAAAAACTATTAGTGGAAAAGACAAGAGAAACAAAAAAAAGGAAGACTGGCATGTAGGAAAAAATGAAAGAAGAAAGGGGAAAAGGAGAACGAAGATTTTATTCACCTGGGAAAACAAATAAAGGACAAAACAAGAGAAACTTTTATGACTGATAAGGACAGGAAATAGCACAGTAAGAGTGTGCATGAGCAGTGTATATTTTTATTTCCCAGTCTCTTTGCAATGTGTTTCACATTTAGAACACATATCAAGACTGCATCTGTTTCCAGTACTTGCTGCTAACAGTTAGTAATCATGCCAAAACATACTTTAGATCCAGCTTGAAACCAAATGATCAAATAGAGTTTTTGATTTCTAATTTAGAGTCTGACATTAATTATAGCCGTCATGTAATAAAGTGTCAAAATCTTTTCTGAGAAAACGATAGAAATTATATTAACTAAGCCATAAAGTGAAGCAAAATTATTCCTCCAAAACAAAAGCAAGAGATCTGGTTTGGACAACTGTCATTTCTCACAAAGTCTTCTGAATCTTTCCTGTTTTCACCTATTCTTCCCCCCCTCTTTTTAAACTCTTGCCGTATGATGGGGTTTGGTGACATGTCACCTCACCGTCCTGGTCCGTGGTCTCTGGGCAAACTACACTTTCTCAGTGGCCCTCTTAATGCCTGGCATCGAGAACCAGGCTTCTTTATTCTTGGCCCCTGCTGGTGCCAGCTAACGTGGTCTTGGTTCTTTGGTGGCCATGTTACACTGTTTTCTCATATTTGCCACTTCCTGTCAAGCTGCGCTTCTCCCATTTCTAACCTCTGCAGTTTTTTTTTGTTTGTTTTTTAGATCCAAGTATAGAAATTTATAGTTCTTCCTGTTAGGTTTTATTTTATTTAATTCAGGTAATAGTTTCTACCTGTCAAGAACTTTGGATTTTTATTAATGTCACCCAATATATTAGTAGTCTCTTGCTTTCTTTCCAACCTCAAGTGTCTTTCTTCAATTCATTTCAGCCATTTCAAGTCGGGTCAACAGATACGTGGTATGTGACTTAAAATGTGCTTAGGCAGGCAGTGAATAAAAGCAAAACAGAAGACAGCATCTCTGCCTTCAGGAAGGTTTCAGTCTCGTTCAGAAGACATGATGGGAATATGACACGGTTACATTATGATACCAGCCCGTGTGGATGCCAGGATATGCAAAAACTGCTCAGGATTTTAGTGAAAGGAAATCTCTTTTGCCCCTGCATAAACTTAAAGTCTTCTCCTTCAGGAAATTAAAATTCAATTCCATTCTGCTCAGATTATATTTTTACTCTGAATTGCTTCGACAATTACGTTTTCAGCTGGAAAAAAAATGACACTTGTCGACACGTGTGGTTTCATAATGTTTCTTAAGATATGACGAGAATATATAAGACCTTGTCTTTTCCCAGCTAGATTGAAAGCTTCCTTTAGGCCAAGGACCTGGCCTTCTAATCCTTTGCTACCTCTGTTACTCTCTCTCTGCTCTGCATGTAGATGCTCATGGGAAGTCCGTGCCTGAAGAAGAAAAGTCTACCCAGTAGTCCGGGCTGCATGCCTCAGGGTTCACTATGCTCTGACCATTAGGAATTGGCAAATAGATCTAGAAGTGGGGCTGTATCGGAGACTAAGGATAATTGTCATTTACCTTAATTTCATATTCTGTATACACAGATATGGTCCTAGCACATGATGATGTTATAGAATTTTCCACTGTCTCTTTTAAAGTGAAGGAACACCGTTAGACATGTGCTCTAACATATACATACATTATGTGCATGTATTTACCTATTCACTACATTTAGAATGAAAATACATGCGAATATTCTTAACAGGTCTCTTATTTGGGATAATCCTAAATATCAACCAAGCTACTACTTACTTTTTTTCAGGAAAAATACATTATTAGCATTATTTTTTACTTTATGGAGCACTGCTTTCTCAGGAAATATTACTTGATCAGTGCTGGGAGAAAAAGGGAAAGAGAAACTGCATGATTATATTAAGTTAGTTTTTAGGTTTGTTACTATGTAGAAATAATCATAAGGGAGAACTTAGAAAGATAGAACTAAACAAGTAAAAAGCTTTGGAATAATTTAAATTCTATATGATAAAATGTAGATGACAGCACTTAAATTTGAATGGTTCCAAGTCATTTTTGGGTAGTATTTTATTTCGAAGAGTTCATTTTCATAAAACAAATAGGAAGGCATATAGTATTAAATTGGGTTGGAACATAAGTCACTTGGTCTGAGGTAAATCTAGGATCCCATTTGACTAAACTGTCTAAATTATTATTTTTTTGATGTGACTCTCAAGAAATTCATGGATGTCCAGTCTATGAACATCCTATAAATTAAAATACTGCTCAGGCAACATTGTCCCTGAATATCTCAAAGGATTTCTTCCTCAGAGAGGTGTCATATCTTTTCCAGAGAGACTTTCACCTTAAGTGACCAGCTTAGAAACTGCCAAGCATGGGGGACTGGGATAAGACCAATGTTTCTGTATCCAAACGTTGGCTACAGCTGTCTCCAACCCCAACGGTCACCATTCCAGCTCCCTGTTGTAATTAATAATAATGTTATCATTAATGGAATAATAATAACAAGTATAAGGATGGTTATAAACACTCCACCCTATGCCAAGGAGAGCAGTGATTCATAATAAATCAGTAATAAACCCATTGATGTGGATACAATAAATCCACATGTAATTAAGAAGAACCCTTTCTAAATAACAACTACAGAGGAAATAAAAACAGGCTTGGAAAAGAGGAAAAAGTCTGATAATACTGTTGTGGTACTCATCATCAAAAATAACAAACCTGTAAGCTCCCAACCTACACCTTGGGAAAACAGTGATTCTCAGTATTGCTTAAAGGTGTGGTGGAGAATTGGCCTTAAAGATTCCAAAAAGGAGGGGCTTCCCTGGTGGCGCAGTGGTTGGGCATCCACCTGCCGATGCAGGGGACACGGGTTCGTGCCCCGGTCCGGGAAGATCCCACATGCCGCGGAGCGGCTGGGCCCGTGAGCCATGGCCGCTGAGCCTGCGCATCCGGAGCCTGTGCTCCGCAGCGGGAGTGGCCACGACAGTGAGAGGCCCGTGTACCGCAAAAAAAAAAAAAAAAGATTCCAAAAAGGAAAGAGTTTGACTCCCTGGGCAGTTAATAGAACAAGTTCCATTTTTTCTGACCTTAGAAGTTTATAGTTTGTCAAGAGTACCACACCTTTGAAGCATTAGCTGGGTCTTGGTTTTCGATCCACTCTCTCTTTTAATTGGCGCATTTAGACCATTGACATTTAAAGTGATGACTGATACAGTTGGAGTAACATCTACCATATTTGTTACTCTTTTCTTTTTATTGCCTTGTTCTTTATCTGATTTTTGCCTTCCACTCTTTTCTGCCTTTTGTGGTTTTAATTGAGTGTTTTATATGATCCTCTTTTCTCTCCTTTCTCAGCATATCAGTTCTACTTCTTCTTTAACCTTTTTTTAGTGGTCGCCCTAGAGTTTGCGATGTACATTTATGACTACTCCGAGTCTTTCAATAACACCATACCACTTCATGGGTATTGTGAGTACCTCACAATATATAAACATCTGTGTGTAGGTTTTGCGTGGACGTAAGTTTTCAACTCCTTTGGGTAAATGCCGAGGAGATCAGTTGCCGCATCGCATGGTAAATGTCTGCTTAGTTTTGTAAGAAACGGCCACACTGTCTCCCAAAGTGGCTGTGCATTTTGCATTCCCACCAGCAATGAATGGGATTTCCTGTTGCTCTACATCATCTCTGTGTGCCTTTGTATTTAAAGTGCCTTTCTTGTAGATAACATACAATTGGGTCTTTTTTTTTTGATCCACTCCAACAGTCTCTGTCTTAATGGTGCATTTAGACCATTGGCATTCAATGTGATTATTGATATAGTTGGGTTAGTATCTCTTTGAAGGGTTAGTAAAGTCTTAAATAATCTTTTTAATCCAGCAAATGATGGAAGCATTTAAATTTGGGACACGCATCCCCAAAGAGAATAGAACCCAACAGTGATAAAATAACAGTTGTTCAATAAAATTGTGTTGAATTGACTTGGTTTATCAGAAAAACATTTCTTCTGAGGCCCAGGCATATGGCACAGTGATTAAACTCTCATAGCATCACTGGACGTGTGTTGGAAACAGCACTTGGCTAGGAATTGAGGAACCTGGCATCTAATTTTGGATGTGCCTCTGAGTTCTTGAGCAGGTCACGTAACTTCCATGGGTCTTAGTTTCCTCAGGTGTGAAATGAGTTAGTTGGGCTAGATATTCATGAAGCTTTGAATGTCTGTGATTCTAAATTAAGGCCTGAAAGCATATCAGAAAACTGGATACTGCCACCCATTATAAGAATAAAGGCTAGTATAGTATTTGATTTATGAACTAAATTTATAGGAATAACTACTACAGATGTCAAGGAAAGCTTTGTCTCGTGCTCCAGTTGATTCTGATGAGAAGCAGCCTAAGATCAGGTTAATTAATGCCAAAGAACTTGACACTTGACCACAGCTGAGCTTCTGTACATGGTGAAGCCTCATAGATGTGCATGTGTGTCAGGGTCTGCAGACAGATTTTGAAACCCCAGCTTTAATTTAAAATTAAGGAACTTGGGCTTCCCTGGTGGCACAGTGGTTGAGAGTCCGCCTGCCGATGCAGGGGACACGGGTTCGTGCCCCGGTCCGGGAGGATCCCACATGCCGCGGAGCGGCTGGGCCCGTGAGTCGTGGCCGCTGGGCCTGCGCATCCGGAGCCTGTGCTCTGCAACGGGAGAGGCCACAACAGTGAGAGGCCCTCGTACCGCAAAAAAATAAATAAATAAATAAATAAAATTAAATCAAGGAACTTAATTTCATTGACATTTTACACACCCTTGCGTGGCTTTATGCAACTTTTCTGTGTTACACACTCTTTACCAGAGGATGGTTATAATGAAGTGTACTTTATCTCACTGGAGAAATGAGAACCTTGTAAGCTAAAGGTTATTAAAACAAAAGGTGAATTTTGTAAATAACAGAATAAATGGGATCAGAGACCAGACTTTCTATATTAAAGAAATTAGATATATTTAGAGAAAATATGACTAGAATTATAACAGATTTCCTTTTAGTGATGCGTTGCTATCATAGTGTTTTACGTCCACATGATAAAAATCTTTATTAATACGGTGATGAATAAAAGCTTTTTCTAATGGCGTATGACGTGGTGATTAAACATTCAGTCTTTGGAGCCAGACTCCCTGGGTTTAAATACAGGCCTCTTCTCTCACTAGCTGTGTAATCTTGGGGTTATTACTTAGCTTGTCCGTACCACAATTTTTCTATCTGTAAAATGGGCTAATAATAGTAATAATAATATCGCCAATGTTGAAAGGTTGTTATGAGGACTCAAAGGTAGTTAATATATGTAAAGCCCTTAGAATAATGCCTGGCACTCAATACATGTTAGCTTTTCCTGGGGAAGGGTAGGCAGTTGAAAATAAGAAAATATTATCTAGGGATATGTGCTGTGAAAAAAATAAAATAGGGTGATGTGATGCGGAAGAAGCATTTAAGCTGAGATCCAAATAGCCCGGAGGTGTAGCTCTGCCCCATCACCCCAGGCAGTGGGCAAGAAGAATGCCCGGTGGCTGGAGTGTGTAGAAGGTGAGATGCCGTCAGAGGGATGGGATCCAGGCCATGCAGGGCCTCGCTGGTCAGGATGAGAGGTTTGGATTTGCAGGTACCTACAGTGATGAGCCACTGGCAGATTTTAAGCAAGGTCACGATAAAAATGAATTTCTGTCTTTCAAAGGTCACTCTGGCTGTTTGGGGGAGAATTTTGTAGGAGGATGAGGGAGAAAGCAAGGGTGTGGCCGGGAGGCTGTGGCAGTCATGCTGGTGACAGGACGGTGCTTTATGCTTACCTGGAAGGGATGGGGATGGGGAGACTGCGGATTGGAGGCGGTATTTGCAAATACCCCTGTATCATCAAAATGTTTCAGTAATTCTCCCTCCACCCCAGTCATTAGTTTACTTTAAAAGGAATAATCCTGCATCTTATAAAACCGTAGTTAATGTTTAGACGCTGTTCATACACCCCAGAGTGAAGTGGTAATTCAGGAATTGCTTGATTTATTAGGTGAATACAGAACCACCCACCTGGAAAATTCAGGCCAGCAATCCATTGTGAGAGCTGAAATGTTTGGTTTGGTTGTTTTCATTGACACGTTAATCTGATTATTTCCAGTAGCTCCCCTTCCTTGGCACCGTGCAAACCCCGACTACAGTGCAGTGAAGTGAAGTGCACTGATGAGATTAATTAGGAGGACTGACCCGCATTGTATGTCCTCCTCTTAAAATGTAGGTATTGTGTTTTTATGTCTTTCATGGCCTTTATATACTATATGCTATACAGTGCTTTTAAGATGGAGTGAAATGCTGTGCAGGGGCTATTAGATGATCATAAGGGAAGCGTGTGTGGCAACAGCCCTGACGGGAGGAGACCCCTGGGCAAGGGGCTGGGGGTTCCTTACATCAGGCTTGCTAGCTCATCTCCTGCATTTGAGACAAGGAAAGCTGGGTGAGACACCAGTACTTGTGCTCACTGGGAATGGAGTCAACAACCCCGGACACCTGCCTCCCAGAGGACTGAGAAATGGGGACATGGCTTAAACTGGGAAGACTTGAGTTGATAAGGGATGAGGGACTTGTTCTAAGCAGAATCTCATAAGCACAAACTAGGGTTAAAGGAGGAATCTTCAAACAGCTGAGACTCTTGTATAGAGTCACTGCTGTAGTCAGTGATCACTCCCTTCTCAAATCCTTTAACCGGGCCTTCAAGAGGGAGTCTTCCCTCCCCCCACCCCCAAACCTTCCATTTGTGGTTCTAGTAATTAGCTTCCAGATCTTACGAGGATATGAGCACTTTTGACATTGCCTGTTTGAAAAGTAACAAAAGTTCTGCTCTCCATGGACACCAGCGTCCTCTTCTTCCTGCAGTGCCAAGGTGCAGAGGGAGGTGTGTCCTGAAAACCGTTACCACCATTTGTTAGCTTGTTTTAAAGGAAAGGAGAGCAGTAAAATCAGAGTCTGGGGAGCATATTTCTCGGTGACCTGATCCACTTAAAATTTAGTTGATGGATTTATACTGAGTTTTGGAAGCCCAAAGGACCCAAAATAAGGTACGATTCAAAGGGCATCAGCATCTCCTGGGATGGGACATGTAGAATAATTCCAGGGGCTCTGAAAACTTCATGGATTGGAATTCCAGATAACAGGTGGGACATTTCTTTAGCTGTGGAAGCTCATTCTTAACCTTTCTCTCTGGCTTTGTCATTTAGAATAGAGCAGTCAAGGAAGATTGAAACCAAAAGACTCAGTGTAAGGAGGATGCAAAACCAGATTGAGAAACACCAAATAACAGGCTACTGGGGAAAAAAAAATAGGCACTTTTTAAAAGGAATAAAACTTAAAGACAACAGGCTTGAGAAGGAGGACTGTTTTCTCCCCAGGAGCCAGGTCTGAATCCTGATGGTCAGACTTGCTTCTTCCTCAAACGAGGGTGGTCTTTTTGTGTGTGTGTGTGTGTGTGTGTGTGTGTGTGTGTGTGTGTGTGTGTGTGTGTGTGTGTGTGTGTGTGTGTGTGTGTGTGTGTGTGTTGTTGTTTTTTTGCGGTACGCGGGCCTCTCACTGTTGTGGCCTCTCCCGTTGCAGAGCACAGGCTCCGGACGCGCAGGCTCAGCGGCCATGGCTCACGGGCCCAGCCGCCCTGCAGCATGTGGGATCTTCCCAGACCGGGGCACGAACCCGTGTCCCCTGCATCGGCAGGCGGACTCCCAACCACTGTGCCACCAGGGAAGCCCGAGGGGTGGTCTTGGTCAGGCTCATGGTCCCTTCCAGTTTTAAGGCTTTGGTCCTGTTCTTTTTTGCTATAACTTTGCAGTATTATGTTGAAAATCACTACAAAAGTGGGCAAGGAGATAGATAACTAGGCCTCTATTTAGGGACCTTGGAAATAGAAAACTGGCGATGTGGTTGTGTTTCAGCCCCTGTGCAGACCTTCCAAGCTAGTATTTGAAGTGTCAGCTAGAAGCCACAGCTTACGCCCTGGGTCCCTGCAGGTGGCTTCGTGGCATTGCCCAGCTCTTTGCCATGTTCCCTGGTGCCTAAATTAAGAGAAAAACTATTTCACCAAAGTGAACCCCACCCAAGGGTCTTCCTGCTAACATTTTAATACAAAGGTAACATTTCAAATGGTAAATAACAGAACTTCCGCTTGGAAGTTGGAGAAAAAAATCTTTCTGAAAGTTTGTAAAAATCGAATAAGCAAGTACCACTTGAGATTATGTAGAAGGCGGATTGGAGCCATTCACAGTGAGGTAAAGCTCTGCAGTTACTGAAAAATGTGGCAAGTGAGCTCTAACAAATAGAACAAATAAATAGGCAAGTTAGCCTTGAGGGAAACGGGACGAATAAAGAGATTTGTACAGATACAACCTGCGGGTTGGGACTGTGGATTCCGGTGGCATCACACTGGGTGTGACAAGGACCATGGCCCAGTGCAGTTTGAGGACGAGGGGCCTCCAGCAGCACGACAGGGTGCTGGTCTGAAGGCTGGGTCGGCCAGGAGACGCGGAGATTCGGGCAGGCGCCCCTGAACGTGTGAAGAAAAACTGAAGACACCACCAGGGAGGAGGAATCGTCTTCGTGGTGGGGAGGCTGGAGCTCTCCTGCTGCTCTAATTCAGCAACTCCCAGAGGAAATTGAAAAGACCCAGGACGCTCACATCATCGATAACAGTGGCTTTTCTGATGGCAGAAGTTACGTAAGGCCTGCAGAAGAAGAACACCGTGTTACGACAGATTAGGTGCAGAGGAAAACGGGAAGGAGTATACAATAGCAACTATATCCAAAGGTGATAGTAAAATTAAGTGCATAGCAAAACTCAGGATTAATAATGATAATAATATTTAGATAGTGTTTTAAATATATAGAAAAGACTTTCACAGACATTCTCATTTGACCTCACAGCAGCTCATCGGAGTATAGATGTTATTATAGTCCCTGTTTTGCCAGTAGGAGTTTGGGTTCGGGGACATTCAGAGACTTGACCTCTAGGTCACATGGGGAGACGGGGGAGGGAAAGACTCAACCCCACATCTCTGGGCTCCAAGTGTGCTTTCCCCAACATGTGTTGTCATAGGGGTCTCCACATCAGAGCCAGATTTTGCTACAAAACCTGTTGGGTGTCATCCTAAGAGGGATTTTTATCACATTGGTCTTTCCAGGCTATCTTTGGGGGACATAACACCAGTAATGCTTCCTAAGTAGCCAATGTTCATGCTTACAGGTCAGAGAACCCAAAATAAAGTAAAATTCACCAGATTCCTACCAGAAACAACAGTGGAAATAATCCACCTTCTGATTTTTGTAAACCTGAATTTTATTCTGAGATGAAAAATGTACATATTAATGAAATCTTAAAACCTGAAAGTATGTATTTTTATGTGTGGGGCAAGGAAACTTAAGCTACTTAAATTATGCATAACAATATATCCTATCCTGCAAGAGTTGGAAAGGTGGATATAAATATTTATATTAATTTCAGATAGGTCAGATCAAAACAATTTGCTGGAAAAGTCTAGAACAAAGAAGAAAGAGAAATAGCTCACATCATATCTCTCATTGAATGTGTGAGCCTAAAGCAAATTTTAACCCCCTTTACTGCTAAATTTAATGACGAAAAACTTTCTTGAAAAGCTAATAGTGTTCCCATTTTCTTTTGACCTCCTTGCAAACTGTTGTTAACAGTTATACTTTTTTTATTTTGTGAAAGAACTTAATTTTCTAATCGGCATTTTGTATATCGAGGGAAACCTGGTATTTTTCGCACAGTGGATTTATATACTTCATTTAAAAAAAGACTGTAATACTGTTTTTTAATGAATGGGCACCTTTCTTTAGAGGAACAGCACTTCTAATAGAATTTTAAAGGTACTTTTGGAATTCTCAAGGTTTTGTAATATGTAGCTGAATTCGAATTTTAGAGCTGGAAACCCATAAAGATGATTGAGTCAAGTTCCATCATTTTACTGACAAAGAATGGGGTGGGAGGGGGCTCCACCATGATCACCCTTCCCATTAGGGACACTGCTGTGACTAGAAGCCTCCCCAACCCCGACTGCTAGCCCAAGGCTCTAGAATCCTATTCTCCTGCTACATATCTAATAGACCACTGACATTATTTTGCTATTGCTGCACATGGCCATTGTGACCTGAAGGAAAAAAAAAAAGCTATCCCTGAATTATCTCCTTGGCCCCTTTCCTCTTTTCACCCTCGAATTAACTCCTTATGAATAGAACGAGTAGACTCTGCTCCACGTCGGTGACAGCACCATCTCTCCTGGCCGGTCATCAGCTGTTTTGGGCCACATCTAGAGTGCACTCAGTGGACAGTATGCCCAGGCTGGGGAAAAATCGGGCTCAGGTTTCGGGCAGGCAGAGAACTTCCACTGTTGGAGGAGCTACTGTTGGACTATTTGTTGTGTTTTTGTGTGTTTCTCTCAAGGATATGGAGCTGACCAGGCCCTCTTTTTTTTTTTTTTTTTTGTCATCAAAACAAGTAGCTCCTCTCAGACACCTTAATACATAATTAGGTGTGTCTGTTTACACTCGGGAGACAGCGGTCTTCATGTCCTAAAGAAGTACAAGGAGTCTGGGAGCAGCCACAAACAGATGTTGAAATTGTCCATTTGCGGCAGGGTTATTCCTCTAGCACCAGGAATAAACATTGAGGATGAAACCCCTCTGCAGGGGTGGGTGTGTGTGTTGAGAGGGCAATGTTATCGAGCAGAGTAGAAAGTGAAAGGAGGTCCTCTTTTTCTTTTTTTTTCCATTTGCCTTAGTATTTGTTTATCTCCTACAACAAGGAAAATTTCACTCTTTGGCTTTGGCTGTTTGAAGGCTTTTGCCAAATGCTTTACAATCTGTAGGGTTTGATTTGTGTCAAAAAAAACCCACTTTGAGAACAAGGTTCTATGTAACTAAGATGTGTTTGTTTTTGTTTAAATCACTCAGAAGAGAAATCATCTCTTGTCCATTGTGAAAAGAGAGGTTTCAATCAAAGGAAAATTCTCCATATTCTAAAATATACAAACAGCTCTTTGAAATGGATGCCAAATCAAACTCTAAAAGGGACGTTTTTCTTGCAGAAGTTTTGAGTTAATTCCGTGTGCAGGGCCTGAGTGGAAAAACTCAGAATGTCAGAGGAACGAGTTACTGCAACACTGTGTTTGGATTCGGAAGTTACATAAGGAGCATTGTCTCAGGACAGTATGAAGACTTGTACATGGTTTTAGGCTGAATCCTAGCAAGAAAGAAAAAGAAATTCTTTTCAAAGTGAGTCAGTTTTTCAGTTAAATAAAAGGTTGTAGTTTGGTTTCTGATATTACTGGATATAAACCTTCAGTGTGAGAAGGCATGCCGGTCATCACTTAAAAAAAAAAAATTCAATCGAGATCATCCCCGTTGTTAAAGAAATACCATCTTTCTCCCTGCCAGGACTTCTCTTAGGATGAAAAGTAGTAGACGCTAAAGGGACAAGTTGCGTGGGGAAAAGGGACAAATTAGGAAACGCAACAATTCCATCCTGGCTCTGCCGCTAATTGGCTGCGTCCTTGAGTTGGTGCCTCCTTTCCTTGACTGAGCTTCCACATCAGCTGGGCTTTTTGTGAAGGTAAAACCAGATGTATGTAAAAACAGTGACAACCTAAAAAGCAACATACACATTTGCAACATGATTTTTTAATTGAACTATTATTTTTGAGAGTCAGTGTCGACGTGGGACAGGACAGTTTGCTTGGGACTGAAAAAGCCAGAACAAATTTTTGCTCTTAGTATAAGGGAGCAAACCCAGGGGACAGGTTAGAACGAGAGATGCACCCCAGAACCGGTGGGCAGAGCAGTGCTGTGGGTCTGGGACTAACCTGAGCCCTTTCGGTGCAAGTAAACCACAGGGGTCGTAGGTCAGGAAGAGCCGTCGGCTGCAGATGGACAGGCAGAAATCAGAAGGCACAGGCAGAATGCAGTTAGAGGCAAGGCTTTAGGTCAAACCTGGCATCACCATCTCTTTCTCCTCTCACACATTTAAAAACTTCCCGAATGTCACTCTGAGAGGAGCTACAGTGCATTTGAAGATATGGAGGCCAGAGTTGTGGTTCTCGAGGAATTTACAGGCTGGTAGAAGTGGTGAGGTGATTGTAGGTCCTCTGCGTGTGCACGCCTGCCTAGAAGAGAAATATAAGTGAAGAACGAGGTGCAGAGGAAGGAGGGGTCACTCTGGGCCAAAGCAAGAACACGAGAAGGCTCTTGGAAGCGGAGGGGGATTGTGAGGTAGATTTTACAGGCTGCTTAGAATTTCAAGGGATTGAGATAGAGTGGAGGTGGGGACACTGAGGGCTGAGGGGAATAACGTAAACCCAGCGCCTGAAGGAGGGAAAATGGAAGGTGGACAGGACAGAACATGGACAGGGGTCCAGTCTGAATGGATTGTAGAGCTCCCAAAGAAGGAGAGTGAGAAACGAAACTGGAAAGGGAAGTTGGGACAGGATTGTTACTCCAGCAAATGTTTGCTGTGTTCCTAATAGAGAGATCTAGAAACATACACACAAACCCGAGTAAAAAGCGTGACCTGAAGTCACAGAACGGGTAGGAAAGCTTGAGGAACCAGCAAGTTGGATGAGACGAGGATTGATAAGCCATCTGGGCAGCAGATACAACACACACACAAGTGGACCTTGGATCTAAGGCTACCTTCTGTCATGACCAGGAAGCCTCTTACATGGTCTCCCTGGGACAGGAACCCCTCCCAGGGCATGGGCAGAGGGAGCCAGTAAGTGGATGCGTCTGACTGGAGAGGGAGAGAGGGCACGGGTAAGGACAGGTCCCGGCAGGACACAGCTTGAGGCTGAAGCCTGTGGCTTTGATCCCAGATTAACGTGGGTCATATCAGGCCCGGGAGAGCTGTAGCTTGTGGAGCTGACGTCGAGCCTGAACCAGAGCACTTTGGTCATCTGGTTCACATGCTGGGTCTTGGGACATCGGCTGGTTTGAGACACAGGCGTTAAGGTTCAGGATGGCCTCAGGGCTGTGGGACCACACCAGGGCGCTAAGCCCTTTGAAGGGAATTTTATTTGAAAAAAATGGTGCCCCGAGCTTGTCACATTTTGAGCGATGCTACCTCCAGGGCAGCTGCTGCCTGGAGCCTTCCTGGGTCTGCGCTAGAGTCAGTCACAGGGAGAGTCTGAAATTGCATTGGTGCTGGATTTAGTCTATCTGTTCCTACTTTAAGAAGGGGAGAATCGAGCTGGATCTGAAAACAGTCTGCGCATTTAGGGGATGGTGGAATGTGGTTGCTATGGTAGTTATTTGCTCTCCTAGCCTCCTTTTCCCACTGCAAGAGGCTTTTTTTTTTTTTTTAACAGAAGAGTTTGGTTGGGTCTGGAGCTGGGTGTGTGGAGTGAATCAAGAGTTTCGGGATTCTAATTCTCAGCTCACGTCTTTCCTAGCTTGGACCCAATTTTTAAATTTCCCTTCATCTCTGGCTCTACTAATTCAAATAATACCGTATGAAGGAATACCCTTTTGAGGTGGAGGTGTTTACTATTTGCTGTGTACTTTTGCCCGTTCTCACTTACAAGAGTCTTACCCAATGAGAGAACCTGGGGAATAAATAAAGTGACTTGCTTACGATCACTCAGAACATCAACGGTAAGGACCATATGAGAATTCTGGGGCTGAGTCGAACACGGAAAATAGGTGGCAGGAATCAGCCCCCCCACCCCACCCTGTTCCACATCCCATCCCCACCTCCATCCCCAGGCCTGTCACTGACAATTGATCAGAACCCTCTCCATCATTGCCCTCCAGGTAGGCATGGCCACCAGTATGTTAGAACTCGCATGAAAGTGACACAGAATCCCTGAACCGTGGAGGGGACTGTAGCAGCTGAGCCCCCTGGGTCTGGGGCCAGGTCCCAGGCCACCATTTACTGGTCTGTAACCTTGAGGAAATCACTTTGCTTCTTGGGGCTTCAGTCTGTCATCCATAATGTGGGGTCAGTGATAACTGTCTCCCTCCCAGGGCTGGGGTGAGGATTTAATGTGAGTAGACATCTCCCATGGAGTACAGATCCTCTGCAGGGGGGAACCTTCGAACCTCTTTCCCCGTAGTAAAACCTGTGACACCGTGGGATGCTGTGACTACAAAATCGCTTGGAGGATTCCTGTGCTTGGAGCAGAGACTGGTCTGTTAACCACCAGCCAGTGCTGGTACCCAGCGCATCCTCAGGGCATTCCTAAACGATGTGCCAAGCTTGAAAGACTTTCCCACTGGAGCACCCCAAAGGGCAGAGGGAACTCGGCTCCTTCCCCACTCTGCGGCTCCCAATCTGCTGACGTAACCCAAAACAGCCCCACCTCTTGCCTGGAGAGCATTTTCTTGTCTCTTGTTATACCTTAAAATTAATGTGAATTTTCCTCCATAGTGTATCTGCTTTGGTTTTAATATAAAAATAACGTCTTAACTTACTAATATCAGTTCAATGTCCCTTTTTAAAGTCCCTCCCCCATTTGTTCCCTTCTTGTATTTCATGCCTTCCTATCAGCTGAGCTTGATTGTCTAATATATAACATCTCAACCAGTTCATAAATTTCTGCTTTTAATATAGTCTGAGTTACCATTAGCACAGGCCACAGGAAAATACCAGGCTGTCCCTTCTGCATTCAGGCTTTTTGGAAAGATTTACTTAGGAACAATTTATCATTTAGTTGCAATTTTTAAAATAATCTTAATTGGCCACATATGTTATCGAATAAAAGCCGGTCTCCTAGCCTCTGCCTCTGTCCGCGTGGTCCCACCCCACACGTGCGCATGCGCACTGCATGTTGCCAGGATGTCAGAAAATTATGCCACCCTAGGCAGATACCGTCACAGGAAAGCCTCCCCCTGATTTAAGACAAGATTACTGATATTGAAGCTGTTATTTTTAGGAGGGAAAGGCTGTTGCTTCTAAACCTCTGTCCCTCTTTTTCCTAGTTCCTCCTGTCTTAATTGTGGCTCTGTGTTTTGGTAGCCATAAGTCATTAGTGGTTTTTAATTTCTCTGAAACTGAAATAAGGTCTGAAAGGGTGGATTTGTCCCTTTTTCCTCCTTTTCTTCCTTCTTTTTTTTTTTTTCTGGCTAATCGGAGGAACGCAACCACATCTGAAGCCACTTGGCTCATTATGAATTTCATGGAAACTGATTCTCTGAAAGTGTTTCCATATGTGTGTTCCCCATATATCCCATCCTCTCTAAATGGGAGCACAGACGTGTGCATGGGCTGGAAATGGCTTCAGGATGTGACAGAGCAGTCATATGACCACCGCGGCACTGTGGGTGGCCCCTTCTGAAAGACACGGTGTCCTGGGTGCTGGCCTCCTTCCTGTGGCGGATCTGGTTTCAAAGACTATCCACCCTTCCTAGCCTTTAAAAAGTTCTTAATCAAGGCCTAGCAAGAAGATCTCTCTCGTTTTTCCTCCGTTTCTCTCCCCCCTTCACCCTTTGGTTTCTTCCTTCTCGCTTACCCTCCCTCCCCGTGCACACACGGGGACACACACACACACACACACACACACACACACGCACTGCACATCTATGGCCTCCCTCCTTCTCACCGAGAGGAAATGTATTATTCCAACCATATCCTCAAAATTTGGGTGGGTTTAAGGGATGGTTGAAGTTTCTGAAAATTGCCAGGTTGTGCGTTTTTGGCTTTATTTTTATTTTTATTTTTCCTTTTTCTCTCTCTTTCCTTCAGCATAGCATACTTTCTTAGCCTTGGGATCAGCTGGTCTTTCAGAATTTGTGAGGGTGCAGTGGAAAAGTACAATTCATTACAACACGGAAAATAAATATTTATACTGGATAGTCGAGGCACTTTTCCTCTCTTTTGCAAAACCGTGGAGCTTGCTGGTCTGACCTCTCATTATCTTCAAAAAATCGATTTCAGATCCTCATTTTGCTGCTTTCTTCTCCATCAACGTGATCCATTACATTTCTCCCACGGGGGGGTATATTTTTCCACCCATTGTCTAATGAAATTAAAAGTAAAACTAATTTAGTGATTGATACTTGATCATTTTAATGTGAGGGGACAAATTCAGGGAAAGTAAGAAAACCGATGTAAAAAATCTCTTAAAACCTCAATGTGGAAAATGCAAAGTAATGTTCTGCGTAGAGTCCAAAGTTGATTTTTAGGTAATGTTTACATAGCATTTCTGCTTCTGTCATGTTGCTTGCTTGGGTCTGTGCTAGTAACTGATTCGTTTAGTAGATGTTTTAGAAGTACGCGTCTTTTTTCAGTGCCATACCGTGAACTAGGTAGGGGAGCTGCTTTTTTTTTTTTTTTTTTTTTTTGGCTGCACAGTGTGCGGGGTCTTAGTTCCCTGACCAGGGATCGAACCCGTGCCCCCTACAGTAAAAGTGAGGAGTCTTAACCACTGGACCGCCAGGGAAGCCCCTGCTAGGTAGGATCTCAAAGAAGGATACACGGTTCCTCTTCTTCATTTGCTTTCCCTTTAGCTGGAAAATGAAAATGCTTCTCTAAAACCAGTGATGATACTTTAAAATGCATGGAGTGGTAAATTTACATCTGTAAACGTTGCAGATGTATAGGGTAAGGAAAAGGTGATAGGGATTTGTATACCTGGGAAGTCCTTGTGTAGTGGTGAGCTTTGAAGGCAGTGCTTACGTACCCGGCTCTGGCAGAGAAAAGAGAGGTGGCCGTGAGTCTGGGGATGAGCAAAGCTGTAGTGAGGGTTCTGAGTACATGCCCCGCCCCAAAGAGGAAGGTTCATACCGAGCAGTAGTGGGACGTGACCGTGGAAGAGTAGAACAGAGGGCTCTGACTGTGCCAATAGCCTCACCCTTATTTTCCGCACCCCCTTTGCAGAGCTGCTCAGTCACGCCTGGTGAAGGGTGGCTGTGACCTGTGCTGGGTCGGGATGACACCCTGTGGTTTCAAGGCTCTGCTCCTGTGTGGCCTGAAAAGGTGGAAGATTTTCCCCTTCTGTGTGTGTTTTCATAGAATGCAGATCTCTGGAAGCTCAAGGCCGAAGCTCTACGTTTCCCCACCGGCACGCACTGTCAGGGATGCAGACAGGGAGTAGCACACTCGGGCCTGAGACAGGAGGACCGCGTTTTCATCTCGGGATGTCACGCAGATCCACGTGTCTCCAGGGTGCCATCTCTTCATCTATAAAGGTCATCCACAATTCTGGATGATGCTGACATACTGGCTCTATATACTACCTAGAAATTCAGACAGGAAGCAAGCTTTCCAGCCCACTCCAAATAAACCACGTGACCTTAGTGGCAACAGTTACCTTGGGGTCCAGAGGGAGAGGAGCGTGCTGACTCGCCTTCCCGCAGGCTGTACCTTTCTGGCCTGGCTGTCTTTCTCCTTCCTCTCGTCTCCCCGTGGCTCCCCAGTGTAGACTTACACACAGATACGGGCTCTCAGGATATTGGGAACAGCACGGTGGCAAAACAGAGGAATCCGTTCACTAGTGGCAACCGCCATTTGCGGGCCCCTGTCTGAAACGTGAGGTCAACTGATGTAACAATGCTCGGGGAGAGCTCTGAACACCCTTTAAAGAGAGCTTTAGGAGGTTTTATAGGTATGGAATCGTATTTGAGTTACATTTTAGGTTTGATGTCAGCATTACTTAATGTTTATTATAATATCTATTTGCTTGATGCGTCAAAAATGTACCAGCTGTTGTGCGGAGTTCCTGATCCCCCAACTAATTTACTTATTTGTTGATTTATCCATCCCTTCATACACTTACATTTAAAAAAAATTTAAGCTCTTATAATATAGACAGTTCTGAGGGATATGAAAGGAAAATAAATCATCTTTAACCATCCAAAGCTTACTTTGTAGTTGGAGAGCACAGGCTACGAAACAGCTAATAATTCAGTAAAGTAGTGGCTGAGGGCCCGAAAGAGTGACATGGAAAATAAATGCTATTTCGAACAGGAGTGAAATAGGAAATTATATAATAGAGCAGCTGGGAAGGTGGCAGCCAAAATGTAGAAGGGAAGAAGATTCTTAGAGGAGAGCGGCTCTGTGGAGATCTCATGTATTATATGTTCCAATAGAAAGGATGCTGCGAGGGGGTTAATAAAAAGTACCCGGACGTTGTTATTTGAGATTTAGTGTGGCGACAACTCCTACCATTTGGAAGGCCTCGATGAAGCTTTGAAGTTAACGCCTCATTGCCGAGAAGCATGATGGCTTTTCATTCTGTATATTTTTGCCCTTGCATTAAAAAAGGGCAGAGGACCTCTGCATTTGCCCATCTGTGTTCCACCTGGATTCAAGGCCCCTTGTCCTTTTCTCCGCCCCGACCTGCCCTCCTTGGCTGGGGCGTGTAAATTCCACTGCTGAGAGGGGGTGATACATGGGTACGATGTTTCCTAGCTGACAGCCCTGAATGGCAAGTACCCCGGTCTGCTATTCTTTTCAAACTCCTATTTCCATTCTTTTGATAGCTCTCCTGGCCCATTTTCAGCCAACCATAACGTCTTGAGGGTCTACTGACTAAGAAAATGCATGTGAAAGTACTTGGTAAAGGCCTAGAAACATCAAGTATCATTGTTATTAAGCCCCAAAGGGGAAAACGAACAGGGATTAGACTATCACTGCCCTCCGCAGCTCACTCTAGTTAAGAGTCAAGTATGACCCAAGATAACTCTCCTTAGCCATCGGGGTGTGGAAGGCACTGAGTGGAGGCTTGCAGGCTGCAAGAATAAAAGATCAGAGCTTCTCTTTTATTCTCCCTTATCTTGGTTTCACTCCTTTCCCCTACACTTTCCACTTGCTTGGGAGGCCCAAGAGACCTGGTTGGGTGAAGGGAGGCCATTTCGTTTTTCCCCATAGACTTTGGCGGATAGGAGCAAGAAATTTTTACTTTTTTTTTTTTTTTTTTTTTGCGGTACGCGGGCCTCTCGCTGTTGTGGCCCCTCCCGTTTCGGAGCACAGGCTCCGGACGCGCAGGCTCAGCGGCCATGGCTCACGGGCCCAGCCGCTGCGCGGCATGTGGGATCTTCCCAGACAGGGGCACGAACCCGTGTCCCCTGCATCGGCAGGCGGACTCTCAACCACTGCACCACCAGGGAAGCCCAGAAATTTTTACTTTTAACATTGATTTTATTTTTATTTGAGCTGCCGGGCATTTTATTAATATATTCTTCCCCAGGTACACTGGGTTGTGAAAAATTGCTGCTGCTGCCGTTTCAATGAGCAAGGTTCTTGCAGCTCTATTTATGATAACTACATAAATCTGCAGCTGTCTGACTGGCTAAGGGTGCAGCGAGCAGTTGTGGAATGAAATGCATCTGTAGGGAACCAGCAGGTCCTAAGGGAATCAAGCCCTTGACCTTGGTCTCATTCACATTATGCCACGAACAACTGAATTAGTTGCTCACTGTTGAGCAGATTAGATCAACAAGTCCCGAAAGAGTTTTTAAATAGTGTCCCAAGAACAGTAGCTCTCATTGGGCAACACATGGGCACCAGAAGAACCTACTTAAATATTTCTAGGCAAATTCATTTCGGCAGATAGGCTCGTAAGACAGCAAATGTATCTGTGGTTGTGTCCACCGAATTCCTTAAGGGTGACTAAGACTGCAGAGCGGTTAGAGGTCGAAGAGGTCTTGTCTAGCTGCGGTTCTGCCTCTCTGGAGCGTTGTGATTTTTGTAGAGCACATGGCTCCCTTCTCCGCTTAGCTTCCCTATTTGTCAGCGGGTTGGATTAGGATCATCTAAACAGTCAATGAGGGGTTTGGATTTGTTTTTCACCGGAGTACCCCAGACTAGCAGAGGAGGATAAATGGGTACCTTAGGGAATCCGGGGGCATAGTTTAAAGCTTCACAAGTGCAAACTTTTGTTGAAGTCATTTTTTGTTTGTCTGAAAATTCACCCAAGTGTTGCATTCTACTCCATATCACGTCCATGTTTACTGTACAGCATACGCTTGTCTCCATGCTGGGTAAAACAAGCCTATCAGGAAGATGCGTCATGTTTATCTTGGGCTTCAAGTAACTCCTGGCAGTGCTGGCTTTATTTAATCGGTAGGTTGTAATCTGGAGTTTTAAACTGGCTCTAAGGCTACAAGGCAGATCACTGGGGCCGTTACTGAGCTTCAGCATTGCATTTCTAAAATTAGACTGGGGTAAGAGTACTTTTAGAACTCTCCAGGCTTTCATCCTGATCCTTTTAGTAAGTAGATATTATATTTTCTTTACTTTAGTTGATATAATATCCAGGTCTATAGATAGTTTGTAGTTGTACGTAATGTGGCTGGTGACATGGGTATGAATAGTTTAGGACACAAGGTCGAAATAACCTGAGAAGATGGTCTAAAAGAAAAACTGAGTTCTTGTACAGAACGGAGATTAGAAGTACAGGTACAACCCCATTCAATGAAAGAAAATTTAGTTATATCCTTTGCTTCTGTAATAATTATTATAAATAATCGAAGGTTAGGAAGGGGTTTAAGTTCTTTCTTTTTAAGTTTAGAATTCCTTCCATCTCCCCATCATTGATTATTATATAAGAGCTCTCACGTGATACTGCAGCAAGTTGTTAAAATTTCTTCCTACAGAACACATTGCAGTGTAACACGAAATAACTAAGTTCTAGAAAATTTTATTTTTTGTAACATAAAAATTACCGTATCATCCCTTTAAAGTCCTCCTGAGCTCTCTTTGCCCAGAAGGAGTTAATCCTCAAGACATGACAGTCTCAAATGACTAGAAGTCATTGGTCAGAGTTCTGTAAAGCCAGCGGAAGTTTGTTGTATTATTTTCTATAAACCACAGCCAGAGCTCATTACTTGAAAAATGAATGTCCATTTGCATTAGCTGGCATTTAGAAGCCAAAAAGGTAGAGTGATCCTGGCATGTGATGGATAATAAAAACATCAGACAAATGTATCAGGTACAATCGAGAAGTTGGGGGTGGGAGGTAGAGAAATTCAAAACCACACTGGAGTTTACTGGCAGGGTCCCCACATAAAGGGTTTTAATGAGGTTTCTGCCTCAAAATCAGGGAAACCACCTGGAATTTTAATTATGGCGACAGTATATTTTAAGTATAAATACCCATGAGAAGCATTTTTTACATTGCTGAGCCTACCTGTGTGAGCTCTGTGCTCCCGTGGGGGGCAAACGCTGGTGTTGTAAGGGTGCCGTCTTTCCATTTGAAATTGCTCACATTGTTCAGGTACTACAGAAGCACAGGGCAGGGAGATGGCAGATCTCATCTGGCCCCGTTGGCGATTCTGTCCTAATCACTTCTTGTACCTTTTCACACCTGAGCTTGTCAGAATTTCCTATTTGGGTGGGGTTAGGGAGAGGCCAGCGGAGGATGGAAGAATTTATAAAAAGCAGAGAGTAACTGCCCAGACTGTGCTAGTTTTGGTTTGTCATCTTGAAAGTGTTTGCTTCTGGTATTAGAAGCTGCTCACCAGCTTTTGACTCTCTGCTTATGGGCCTGTGGATTCTGGGAAGGTACTGTGAGGGGTGGGACCTTCTCTGCCTCCCCTTCCCCACCCCCAAGGCCGTTGCTTCTCCTCCTGTCTTGGGATTCATGGTGATAGAACGTTAGAGCCGGAAGGGAACTTAGAGCTCATCCCCTCATTTTACAGATGATGACACTGCCACCTCTGACTTCTGCCTCTGGCCTTCCACTCTCAGTAAGAAGAGCCAGGCAGGTGAGACTTTTCACAATTGCTGGGCTGGGCTGGGTGGGGCTGTCTGATTGGGACTGTCCATGAGTGAGAAACACCTTGTTAACGATATATTGCTTTGAAGTAGTCACTTCTTGCTACCAGTGCACATCACGGCACTTGACCCGAGCATTTTATAAAGAACACAGGCAGTGTGCATTTTAACAAAAAATGAACAACTCTTGATCAGCACCTTGAAAGAGAAAAATATTGGGATGATTCGTTTAATAAATATTATAGTATCCAAGAACGTGGCTAAGAAAATGGAAGCTGAAGAAGTACCTGCTCACTAAGACCTTCAAGAATTACTGAGTGCTTTCCCTTACAGACAAAAGCGGTAGGAAAAGCAAATGTCTGAGAGCCAAAGGATTGGAAGATTTTAGGTGTGAACAAAATCTTAAGAACACTGGTATTATAAAACAGCTTGTCACAGTTCTGTCAGTGTTAGAAATTCATAACTCTGTCTTTAAAGATCACAACTATAAGTTTTTGGCATTTCCGAAAACTAATTTCCACATGAAGTAGTTTCTAACTGTGGTTTCATAAGTTAAGTGCCAGAAATACCTATTAAGGAGGCACCCTGTTAGCTTTAGAAGTTAAAGGACTTTACATTTGAGAGGAAAACTGTCTTTGCTTCAGGTTCCCAGTTCAAACTGGCCTGAAGCTAATTCTGTAGGATGTGGTACAGGGGTCCGGAGGGTGGATGGTGAGGTACCCTCCTGCTTTATCTCCTCTACCAGCGAGCCTTTCCCCAAAGCTGCTGTTGGCACGTGGCCTTAATCAGGTCCTACTTCTCCCATCAAGACTTGAAATGCAGTGATTCCTAGGTACCAAGCCTTCCCCCCACCCACTTTCAAAACCTGCTAGTTTATGACCCTTGGGAGAATTTCTAAGGGTCAGACACTCCCTATACACCCCCAGATAAGTAAGATAGTTCCAGAAAACATTGAAATCTAGTTTGATTTTTTTTTGAAATCTGTTACCAAGATGAGGAATAAAACAGGATTTCACATTATTTTAAGAGTTGAAGTGATAGGCCCATGCTAGGGTATCTTTTTGACGTTCCTTCATTGACAAGGGGCCCTGCTAAGAGTACCCAAAACAAAACGGATCACTTTGGAATTTCTTTATATTGGGTTGAGGAAAAGAAATGTGTCCGACTTAGTAAAAAGGTCACTTTCAAATATCTGAGGTACAACAAGGAACAAAAAGAGAGGGGGAAAAAAATCAATGAGGATTCAGTCTTAAAGTCTGGTGAGTGAATCTGTCTGATCAGAGTGTTGGGTTGGTTTACACACACGACCTAGCACACATTTGGGCTTTTAAAGCCCTTTGGGATTCTCTGGGGGTGAAGAACTTGAGGCTCAATGCTGCTAAGACTGTAAAGTGAAAAACAAACAAACAGAAAAGCCCCAGAAGTCTGTGTAGTGACCGGTGCATTTGAAAGTCTGTTTGTGGCTTGCTGTTCCTTTGGGGGAAAGCTGAAGTTTTCTTTCTTTTCTTGTAAAAAAAAATAAATTCTTTCGTGATTTTAACTGCTATTTACAGATGTTTCCCTCCCCCCTCCCCATCTTCTGTTGTAATTTTTAGGTGCTTCAGAACTGGGCCCTTTTTCAGACCCCAGGCAGTTCTCAAGCATTTCATCCCTCACTGAGAGCCGCTTCTCCAACCCACGAATGCACTATCCAGCCACCTTTACTTATACCCCGCCAGTCACCTCAGGCATGTCCCTCGGTATGTCCGCCACCACTCACTACCACACCTACCTGCCACCACCCTACCCCGGCTCCTCCCAAAGCCAGAGTGGACCCTTCCAGACCAGCAGCACTCCATATCTCTACTACGGCACCTCGTCAGGATCCTATCAGTTCCCCATGGTGCCCGGGGGAGACCGGTCTCCTTCCAGAATGCTACCGCCGTGCACCACCACCTCCAACGGCAGCGCGCTCTTAAACGCAAACCTGCCTAACCAGAACGATGGCGTTGACGCCGACGGAAGCCACAGCAGTTCCCCCACCGTTTTGAATTCTAGTGGCAGAATGGATGAATCTGTTTGGCGACCCTATTGAAACTTCCTCAGCAGTGGCCCAGCGGTCTCTGGGAGCCACATCCCAAACGTACCAACATATACATATATAGAGAGTGCGTATATATGTATATCAACTAGCCTATCTACAAAGTGCCTGTTTTTTAGAAGGTTTTTTTTTTTTTTTTTTGTCTTGGCATTCACTCACTCTGTCATGATCTTGCAACCCTCAGAGGGTAGCTCTTGAGAAGCAAGAGGCCCAAGAGAGACAATCCTAATCAGATTTCAGATCATTCTCTCTTTAAACACGTACCTTTGCGAGCAAACAAAGGAAAAAAAGGTACTTTTGTTGCTGTTGTCATTTGGTCTGTTATCCTCAGTAACCTGTTCAGATGCCAGTTCAGAGAGGTGGACTCCAAGTTCAGGAGGAAAAGCAAAGACGCTTGTCCCCTGTGCTTTGAAACCACACACCCTCACGGTGCCGCTGTGTGTGGACCAGTGCCCTCCGCAGACCCACTTACACAGCCGGTCCAGGTGCCCGCGGAGGGAAAAGGGGCAGAAAGAATGCTTCCGTTCCCTTGCCATCCATTCAGAGTAACTGTTCCAAACTTTGGCTTTCACACTTTCTGCAAGTACTCATTTGAACTGTTTGGTTCAGTTGTTTTTATTTTAATTTTTTCCTACTTTAAGAAAGTGACTTCAAAAAGTACCGATCAGGATAGATTATTTTATTTTACCTTTTTATACTTTTTTTTTTCCTTTTCCCATTTAACCAAAAAGAAATCCGATCCCGAACTGCCCCCTTCCCACCTAACCCCTTCTTCTTTTATGCAAAACTGAAAATGGCAATACCTTATTATAGCCATAATGGTAGAGATAGTGTTTGCGTTTGGCTGTGTGTTATTTGTCTTCTTTTTTTTTTTTAAATTATGAATATGTGTAAAATCTGAGGTAACTTGCTAACGTGAATGGTCATATAACTTTAAAGATATATTTATAATTATTTAATGACATTTGGACCCTTGAAACATTTCTTAGTGTATTGATATGTTGACTTCGGTCTCTAAAAGTGCTCTTTATTAAATAACAAATTCCTTCAGTGGGCTAGAGCCATATCTGAAATATTGCTAAGCAATTTCAGTTCATCCAGACACAATGTGATTTTTTAAAAATACTTCCATCTCCAAATATTTTAGATGTAGCTTGTTTTTGTGATGTATGAAGGAAATGTTATGTTAGTTCTTTTCCGATCTTTGATTGCCTCTAACACAGCTTTGCCTTTTAAAAAGCAATAATCAGAGATTTAAAAAGCAACCCTTAGTCCTTTATCACTTATGTTGCTCATTGTCAGCATAAAATGCTGGAGTGATGTGGTTTCCTAATTTCTTTGAAATAATGATGACTCTTGTCATATTAAAAAGACAAGCACAAGTGAATCCTTGAACTGCAGAACAATGTTCTGTGGTTTCAGAGTTAAAGCAAAACTCGACATCACCAGTGAAGACGTAGTCAGCTTAAAGCCACACATGTGGCTGAAGGATCAGTCGTGATACACACACGGTACAGGAAAGCAGAACTGCTCCAGGGAGTGTTACCCAAAACGCCTTACCAAACAGTAAGTCAGGGGAACCCAAATCTGCCTTAGCCCCGGGCCCACCGGCAGCTTCCCACAGAATTTGCATTTAAAGGAGCAGAGTTAAGTCCTTGTCTTCTGGGAGCAGGGTCGTCTGAAGGAGCAGGCAAGTTCCAGCAGGCAGCTGATCTGAGAACGTACAGGCAGTGGGGACCCATAATACAGCCTCTGATATTCATGTTTCTCACCATGGGGGGGCGAAGGGAAGGCAAAGCTAGGTGGAATTTGGTGTCTACTACTGCGTATGAATTTGAGCCGAAGCCCTCCTGTCGGATGCACTTTGACCACTCCTGGCGGCCACGTGGCAGATTCTCAAGTGTGGATCCTTGATCCAAGCCAGGACCACTTCACGACACCACCAGGCAGATCCCCACCCACCTCCCCCACAGGTCAGGGCCCTTTCATTTAAAGCTTGTGCCCGCCCCCAGGCAGAACCTTTAGAGATTTGCCTCCGGCCCCAGAGGCCCCTTGCTCCCGGGTCATCGTCCAGCCCACCTCATAGAGCACCAAGCATCTTGGGACGGCTCGTGGGGCATTGGACCTGTGCTCCTCGCCTGGGAATTCACCCTGACTCCTCCTAATAAAGATCGAGGGGAAAACCAAGCCCAACCAAAACAAAACACTTTGCCTTCTAAAGGTTGTATACCAAGTATGCTTAGATAAATAAGCCACTTTCCTATTACTGAAGATGGAAGTAGTAATTGATACTATTTATTATTTGTGTGTGGTAGCTTGAAGCAAGCCACTGTCCATTTATTTGTAAGTGTAAAATATGTGTGTTTGTTTCAGTAGCACTTAAAAAAGCCAGTGTCTGGTTACACATTTCAATCTTAATTAATTGACAGAAAAATGTCACTGCCAGTACCAGCTGTACCCTATTTAATAAAAAAGGTACTATATCTGTACATCCTTTTAATGTTGAAAGGGCTTTTTTAAGTTTACAGTACACATACTAAGTGACTTGAGGGATGCTTTTGTGTTGAAATGTTAGTATAGTGGCTGCAGGCAGCAACCCAGAAACACTTTAAAAGTTTTCTTTTTTTTTTTCTTGGGAAAAATTCAAGCACTTCTTCCTTCTCCCCTCACTCAAACCATTCCAATGGGGTCATTTACATTTCTTAGATCAAATTCAGCCCTTTTTTAGCCCGGGGGTTTAAATTTTTCTATCTTTTTTTTTTTTTTCTTTTTTAACCAAATCCTTAATTTGCACTGGGTCACGTGTATGATTTGTGATTTCAAGACCGAAGCAAAGCCTTACTGCTACTGTGGAACCATGAACTAGCCAGCACTCTACTTCCTTCAGATTAAAAAGGCATGGTTTACAGCGTGACCAATACAGCCACTTTTTTAACCTGTTCTAAACTATGTCAGAGTTCCAGGACAGGTACCGAAGCTTTAGTTTTTTTGTGTGTGTGAAATGACATCCAGGTTGGAACTGAAAGACTCAACAGATCAGCTGTGGTTCGCTCTTCAGGCCGTCTTACCCCCACCAGGGCCTTTTAAAAGTGAGCAGAGAACTGTACACCATTGGGGCCCATCCATTGCAGATTCAGAGGGGAAGAGATGTATGTGCTGGCTGAAAGAGTTCCCTCCATTCCCAGGAAAGGGACTGACTCAGAGTCTAGGTGAACGCATGGAAACACAAAGCATTAGCAAAAACAAGAATTATACCTATGACATTCGAAAGAACCATAATAAATAAAATAAATAAAAGACGACTCTTCCAAACCTTGAATTTGTTGTTCTTAAAAAGATAACACGTTTGAAACATATTTTCTATGTGGGAATTTTTTAGATGTTTGTTTACTTCATGTTTACAAATAACTGTTTGCTTCTTCATGCAGTACTTTGAAATATATCAGCCAAAACCATAACTTACAGTAATTTCTTAGGTATTTTGAATAAAATTCCATTTTTTTGGATATGCTTTACCATTCTTAGATTTCTGTGGAACAAAAGTATTTGTAGCATTTTGTGTAAATACAAGCTTTTCATTTTTATTTTTTTCCAGTCGCTGTTGCCCAAGATTTGCTTTCCGTGCACATATTGTACAAATTCTGCTTTGTGCCACAGGTCATGATTGTGGATGAGTTTACTCTTAACTTCAAAGGGACTATTTGTATTGTATGTTGCAACTGTAAATTGAATTATTTGGCATTTTTTCCATGATTGTAATATTAATTTGAAGTTTGAATTTAATTTTCAATAAAATGGCTTTTTTGGTTTTGTCATGTGTGTACACTGGGTCTTTTCTCATCCGCGGTTTCTTCTCTAGTCTGACACCTACTCCTGCGTACACCTGGGCACTTATTGGTCGTAGGACTTGCCTGGGCTGGATGAGAGCAGAGATCCTATATTACTGGTGAGAGGAAAACCGTCTTGGTAAGCGCTGGGCTCTTGTTTTGGCCTACCCCGAGAGAGGGGTGGGTGAAGAATCTAGCAGTGCGCTGGCTTCCTTATCAGCCTGTTGTCTGAAGGAAGGAGTGCTCACCCCATCCTTGGGTAAAGCCCCTTATTGCAACCAGGGGGACGAGTCAGGGTAGAAAGACAGCAGCCTCGATGGTTCCACGATGCTTATCTCTGGGCACATGAATGGGGCCGACAAGTGAACCCTTGACTGTAGTCACGAGAGCTCAGGCAGCCCAGCCGTAGGGGGTAGTCTGTTTGCCTTCTGACATCTCTTTTGGGTTCTTAAAAAGAAAGTCAACCAAAGACAAGGATGAGTAAAAACGGACCTTGGCCTGGAGAGCTCTAGCCTCAGAAAAATTCTACTACTAGTGAGGCTAACTCTAGCTTGGAAACTTTTTTTTCTAGGCCGCTGTTTATTTTTGGTAAGTCCCTCCCCTGCGAGAAGGTCGAGGGCCTGGGGTAGAGCGGTTGCTTGCTTTCTGTCCCGTGCTGTCCGTCCATATGCCTTGACTTATCACAGCTCTAGAGAGGGACGGGGAAACCTCGGTGCCGACAAGCGCAGTCACTGGCGGGGGGCCCACATCACGCTAGGAGTTAGAGGCTGCCTTTTAGATCTGCTCATTCTTACCCCTTTGGCACTGTTTTCTGAGAGACCTTGGAAACAGCTCATTTCTAAGCCTGGGAGACATCCTAAAAGTACTTGGGCGAACTTAGGCCAGGGAACTTGTTTGCAACTCTTTGAGGATGTATATTTATTTATCCTTTTAAATTAAACATCTGTGTGGCTCTAAAAGGCACTGCACGGGAGGTGGGCATGGTGGCCTTCTCGGCCTCTCCAGCTTTCTCCTGCAGCAGCAAATCACTCTCCTCCTCGGGGTCTCAGTTTCTTGGTTTATGGAAAGGCACTGGGCTAGACCTTGGCGCTACCGACACTTGAGGCTGGATAATTCTTCGGCGTGTGTGCAGGGAGGACTGTCCTGTGCATTGTAGGGTGTTCAGCAGCGTCCCTGGCTTCTACCTGCTACATGCCTGTAGCGTCCGCCCAGTTGTGACAATGAAAACTGTCTCCAGACGTTGCCAGGTGCTCCCTGGGGGGCAAAATCGCCCCGATTAAGAACGACTGGGCTAAATGCTCTAACTTCTTAGGCTTTCTGGACAGAGCTGGTGCGAGAATACGATGCTCATTGAAACAGGACGGCCAGATAGGAGACTGAGGGACTCCCCAGGGATGGAGGCCCATCCGCCTGTCCCGTCCCTCCACCTCATGGCACCCCGAGGGCTGTATGTGTCGGGACAGAGGCTCCTGACTCTCCAGTCTGCACTTCCCCCATCTTCCCCGCTTCCCAGGCCCTGCAGCCAGCGAACAGCACGGCTGTGGGGCTTTGCTAGGCCTGGCCGGCTGGGCTGTATTTATCATGGCTGCTTCTGTTTCTCACTGGGAACGACAGGCGGAAGAAGAAAGCAATTTCTCCAGTGTTTTTGACCCTTTGTGCCCCCTGCCCCACAAATATTTAATCATCAGACATTTCTTGGAGAGTGGGTGTTTCCTGTTAACTCGATCCCGGCCGAGACTGGCCCCATAAACACCTCGGCTCTCCGTCGCAGAGTTTATTTGGCTGGGAAATGGGTATTGCCGTGTAAACAGGAAGCCCCCTGAAGTTATTATCTACAGATGCGGTTGAAGAGCCACATGTTTATATTTATGGGATTTGAGAACAGTCTGAAAAGGCCGGGGAGGAGGTAGAGGAAGCCCTTGTTCACAGGGAGGGCAGGGCCCCCAGATCTGCACGTGTTGAGTTTTCATCCCCTCTGGAAGCGGGTGGTTCATTGCACTGACCCAGCCAAGAGCCAGGGTACAAATGCAGGTACCGGCTGGTCTGATGTGAGCAAACAACCCTACCTAGATGATCAGGTTAACAGTGGGCAATCCAGTTTCAATCTCTGACCCAATCACTTAACGCCATTTTAGAGACCTGTCCTAGGAAACAGGGTTTTTTTGGTGGGGGAGGGGAGGGGCGGGTGGTATGATAAGACCGCTATCTTACAGGCTCTAAGTTTTTCTGGGGACAACTGACTTCCTCCGTTTCGGTGAGTGGGGGCCAGCTCTCCTGTGAGACCCCAGGCAAACACACGCATCTGCTCCTCGAATCGGGTCCGAAGGGCTCGGGAAGAATCCTTCGAAGGATGCCTGAGCTGTCCGGGTGTTGGTGCAGAGAACATGTGGGTGACAACTGGCTGCTCACTGGCGCTGTGGGTACCGGGCTACTCCAATCCCTGCTCTACCACCTCTGCTCTTCCTTCCTGGGCTCTCTCCTTGGGTCTGCAGAAGATGCTTAAGTAAGGCCAGGTAGTAACCAATACGTGGATGGCTCTCATTTAAATTATGAGCTCTGAGCAAAGGCGAGGGCATCTCCCTCCTCCTCCAGCTTCTTTGTGGCTCCCCCGAGGGGCTTCACAGCATTCAGTCGGGAGGCCTTGGAAATGAAATTTTTTAAAAAGTTATTCATCAAAATTTGGCAAAGGATCTACTGAAGATGTAAAGGGCAGTATACTAAGGGTGTGTGTGTGTGTGTGTGTGTGTGTGTGTGTGTGTGTGTGTGTGTGTGTGTGTGTGTGTGTGTGTGTGTGTGTGTGTGTGTGATGGGTGCAGGCACACCTGAAGGGAGGGAGGCGGGCAAGGAGGAGGGTGGAGGCATGGGAAGAGGTGCCCGAGCAGCCTTCAGGGAAAGACGAAGCTCAGCACACACACAGATACCCCTTGACACAGTCTTTATATAAGCCTCAAATTCTGCAAAAAAGCACACCATCCCCCAAGCACCTACTCTTCTTCAAATAGGTTATTTAGAAGGGACAGGGGCCACTGGATGCCTCCCTGAGATGTCAGGAGCACGGTGACATGGACATCTGAGAAGGGTTATTACTCATTTTTGTAACGCATTTATTCACAAGCGTTTTGTGATTCACCCGGCCCTGCTGTCCTGGACGGACATGCTCAACCAGTTGGAAAGCAGAAGGATCAAGTTTCCGGAAACCCACTGAACTTTTACTAAAATTTATTTTAATTTCATTTGCTTATTATCTTGTTGCAATGATGTCTGACCACTCAGTGGGGTTTTCTGGAAAACCTGCTTTATGTTTTAGCATGGCAAAGGTAGCTCACGTCATGATTGCTGTCTTTTTGTCCCAGGTCTTTCTGTGCCACTCCACAGCCAATAGGATGGAAAGAATCCCACCCCTGCCCCCCACCCCCCAACCTGTCATCCTTATACAGAAACCAAGACCATCTAGCAAACTGCTAAAAAAATGGGAGGGGGGAGGGATGGGGACAAGCAAAAGTTCTTCCACACAAGCCCTTCAAGAACTAGTTTTGTCTTCACAACACTAAATGAGACCAGAACACAAAATTGCAACGAGGTCTCATGTGGCCCTGTACTCCTTCTGCCTTGGGACATTTCTACTGGAGAACCCAAAGTACCAGAGGTAGCCCGGTTGCGGGGATGGAAGGAAGATAGAGTGAGATCAGTGGAGTTAGGAGATACAGGATACAGTGGCAGAGCTGAAGGGGGTCTTTGAGAGCTGAGGGTACCAGGAACTCCCAAAATGCAATCGGATGATGGATTGATGTAAATGTGCAAATGTCTCATTTAAAAACAGCAAAAGCAAACACACAAAACCGCATGACATGTGTAATCGCGGGAGCCTTAATACAACGGTTTTATGATTTAAATCTCCTTGGACATCCTTTCCTTCCTAAATTAGGTCATTTATTTTTTTTATAACTGCATCCATCTCTGACAGTGCAACAACTCTGGCCAGTTTCACTTTCTGTTTCTCTGTGAGTTTCTCTCTATTCTCTCTATTCTTCTGCCCTGAAACGAGAGGAGCGTTTTGTGGGAATCATGACATATTCCAGCAATGTCTTAGACCGATTCTGTTTTTCTCTAACAGTCATTTAGTATTGAAATCTTGAAAATCACAATGACCTTTCTCCTTTTAGCGGTGTGCTCAGGGAGTCTTTCTGGGTGTGGATTTGGGGGCATAGAAAACCTGACTCCTTATCAAGATCTTATTAGTGGTTTTACAGATGAGAAATGCAGAGACAATTACTGAATGTAATTCTCCACCACAACTTCTGGGACACACTGGGAACTCAGATTATGCGGGGAGAGACCGATGGACCAAATTTCATTCTTCACGGGCGTCAGAGGGAGAGAAGGATCCAGGAGGGAAGAAAGGGCGGAACGTTAGCAAGGAGTTAAGTGGTTAATGGGAACTCAGTTTTTTTTTTTTATTGGCTAATAAAACCTCTCAGGGTTTTTCATATTATATGGTTCCTTCAGGCTCCTAGCCCAATGCTTAAAAAAAGCAAAAGACAAAAACAACAACAAAAAAGCTGGAGCCTGAATACTGATGCAGCTCCAGTCTTGTTTACTTTTTCATTTCCGCAGTTGTAAAAAAAAAAAAAAAAAAAATTTCCTCTGGTAGTTCAACTTTATCACACAGCAGGAGCGGGTCAGTGTTTGAACAACTCCAGTGATTCCTGCCTCCCAGTGAAAGGAAAAAGTACACTCCATCTCTCTGTTTCAGAAAGAGACCACGATGCAAATGACAGATGCATTGGGAAATTTTTAAACGAAAGCCTGGGTGGGGAGGGGGCGTGAGTAGGAGCGAGGGCAGATATTGAACCGAAACCCATCTTTGGGATCCTGGATGCAAATATCTCTGTCCTTTTCTTGCCAGTGGTGCTGTTCTCCCAACGGAGCAGGATGTTCTTGTTTTTAATAATAGCCAGACCAGATGCTAAATTCTCCTCGGCAACATGCTGGAGAAGTGAGAAGGCAAACAGCTGATTCCTGTTAAGATGAACACCAGGAGAATAAGCCAGAAAGTATGAGAATTCTCTGGAGGTTTTTGCTTTGTAAACCCCCGTTTGGCAGGGAGATCACAGAATCCTAGCTGAAAACACAGTCTGTCCTCCTGCACCCGTGCCTCCTTCATGCTGCTTGCTGGGGGCCTTTGAGTCTCCTGCCTGCTGTCCATCCAGCTCTTTTCTGAGTTATCCAGAGGACCGGCTCCCAGGTGCCCCGGGAGGGAATAGTCGGAAGCCCCGAGCCCTTTGGCTTTCACCGACTATAAAAAAGTACTCATCAATAGGAGGGAATTTTTTACTTGCTCCTTGCCATAGAAAATAGTGAAATCCTGAACCCAAGCCAATAATTCTAAAATGGCATCTTTGTTCCATCTTTTTCACTCCCTTCTTCCCCCTGTCAGAGTCCATCAAATCTCGCAGTTCTTATTTTGTTTTAGAATACGCCACACATGTAAGACGCTGCTTTCTTGTTTCCCGGGGAGATGCCAGAGCCGCTGTGGGGCTCTGTGGGGCAAGGCTGCACACTGCTGCCGGCTCATGCCACCCAGAAGTTGCTTCCCAGAGAGCAGGGGTGCCTGGTGCTCCCTGACAGTCTCTCCTTGGGGCTTGCAGGAGTGAGAGAAGGAAGGGACGTTAGGAGCAGGTAGAGAGGCTCGTACCGGTAATCAGGTCCCCAAAGTCCTCCTTATGGCCTTTCTTCTTCCCATCATCCTCCTAAACCCCAGTCCTTCCTTTTCCTGCTGGCCGCTCCCTCCCCTGCAATGCACAAAGGACACCCCAGCAACTATTTTCTCACTATTTTCGTCCTCTGTAGCTGTCCTTGAAGTTTGCTTGGCCCTCATCTCACTAATATGAACATCCCGGGGAGAAAGGAATGGGGACAGAAGATGATTTACCTCCTTCCCCTCTTGGGATGGCACCGATGGCCATTGTTTTAATTTCCTCTTGGGGAAAAGTTGTATTTGGTACTGGTGATGTGATCAAATAATAATAATACTTAACAACATTTAATTTTCATGGCACACTGGACTATGCCCTTGGCACTGGCTTAATGTTTCACATGACTTATCTCAATCTTCTCAGCAACCTATGAAGGAGGTAGTATTGTTTTTATCCCCATTTTACTGATGAAGAAACTGAGGCTCAGACTTGCCCAAGTTACGCAGCCATTAAGACTCAAGCCTAGATCTGCCTGATTCCAGAGACTATATTCCTAAGCTAAAACTTTAGACACAATCTCCTTTGTCATCTGTATAATGGAGAAAGTAAATGAGTTAATGAGATATGAGGAAGCCTAGCAAAGTATCCACAGCATAGAAAGTATAAAATTGATGGGACCTATTATCGTTACTCATAATAACTAAGATGATTCTCTTAAAATGAGTCAATAAGGTTTCCAAATAGTTTGAATCACAATAGAGCTGGAGCCCGAAGTGGAATGCTTTTTAAAAAATATTCTTTTAACACTTAAAAAAATGTTGCTCTTTGAAAGTAATATTTTTCTACATATTTTACAAACTAATTTTCTACCGAACATCATGGCTAAGTCTGGCAATTGGTTTAACATGGGTTCTTCCCTGTGGGAACTCAGAGACATCACATCACATAAACTATAAATTTAAAATACACGGGCACATTCAGAACAGAAATGTTGACCCTACCCCAACCTCAGTCCCCGGTCTGTAATCTCTTCCAAGGTTTTCCATTTAGGTGTGTTGAGTTTCATGTTAATTTTGTTACTGCAGAAGGTATTAATGAACCTAATTTGGCAGCATTGGCCTCATCTTAGAAGAGGAAGGCCCAAGCCAAGAAATTCCTGTCAACTTCAGCTCTTTCGTTTCCAGGAGTGGCTCTGAGATCCTTCTTACCACCTGATAAAGGGGCAGCACCCAGATCCCCCATTTCTGAAATGCATCACTACGAGGCAGTACTGTGTACTGGAGAGAGCTGATCCTGGAGGACCCAGGCCTGAGATGGGATACCTGGTGTGTGCACGGCTTTGTGTACTTGTGCAGGGGCCCGGGAATGGGGCGTCAGTGTTCTCTGCCCTAAATCATTTAAATCTCTTTAACTGAACAAGTAGGCTTCTCTCCAACTGTTTTAAAGCATTTTATAGACTATTTCCTTACGTCTGCTTTATGTGGAATTAATATCCCATTTTCCCCAAGTCCCAAGAGAACAGAAATGACCTCTCTCCCTCTCACTCTCTCTGCCTTCTTTTCTTTCTTCTTTCTGAAAATATTTATTGAACACCTACTCTAGGCAGAGCAGTATGGTGGAAGGCTTAAAAAAACACCATTACAAAGCACCTTGGAAAGCGTCTCTATTCAACTTAATCCATCCCAATAAGAGGTGTTTGTCATGCCATTCTTTATTTATGTGAATTCATGAATGTTTCAGGTTGCCCAAAACAGAGATTAAAAAGTTAGTGATTAGTTTCTAGAGAGAATTTGGATAGTTTTGATTTCTGCTTATAGCCAATTTCATTTCCCATTTCTCATTTCCTGAAACGCTCAAGTATTTGTGAGATACTTGGCATCTATATTTAGTCATACAAGCCTTTCATTTCTGTCACAGTATATGGGAGGCTTGGTGTTGAAAAAGTGGATGATTTTCATATAATCAAAGGGGGAAAGCTGGTCTTCCATTTTCTCTTTCTTGTTGTCACAGTCATGCAGCCAACTCTGCATTAAGGGGTTGAGTCGTATATTGAAAGAGGGAAGCAGAGGGAATTCCCTGGCGGTCCAGTGGTTAGGACTCTGAGCTTCCACTGCAGGGGGCACGGGTTCAATCCCTGGTCAGGGAACTAAGATCCCATATGTCATGTATTGTGGCCAAAAAATAAATTAATTAATTCAAAAAAAAAAAAAAAGAAAGAAAGGGGGAAAGCAGTTAGTGGCAAAAAGATCTGGGTTCCAGATCCCTACCAACTAAATGTGTGACCTTGAACAAGCCACTTAACCTCTCTTGACCTTCCCCCTAAATGTGGGCAGTGATATATTACCTTCTAGATGGTATGCTAAGGTTCCATGCAGCAACTCTTACCTATAGATTTGGAGTGGCTTTTAGAATGGAGAAATTATGGGGAGTTTTAAGAGGCAGGTAGAGTCTGCCTAGCATTAAGAGAGAGAACGAGGTCCATTGTTTCTCACAGAATTGGCAAAAATGGCCAATTTGTAGAGGATTAGTAAATGAAACCCCAGAGAGGTCAAATCACTTACGCAGGATCACCCAGTAGACAGATGAGGGGACCTGAAGGGTTGGAATCTATTTCCAAGCCGTTCTCATACTCATTCACTGGAAGAGACATTTCCTTCCTTTATAAGAGGAGCTTCTTCTGTCTTGTCTTTTCATTAAGCACTTATTTACTTTTGTACTTTTTATGAACCTATTTCCATATTTTATAAACTCATACTGATTCTGTTAAAAATTTCTTATACTCATGTGAATTAATTTCCAACATACGAATTTCCAACATACCATACTCCAGCTCAACTTATTGAAAAAGAAAGACCTGCTATATATGACTTCATTAAAATCATAGATAAAGCTCCCAGGTCTGACTTAGTGAGAACTTCAGTCTAAGAGCATCAGTGTCATTCCTTCCTGGATAAAGATGATCTATCTGTTGGCAACATGGTTCAAGCTGATGTCCCTAGGCCCCTTGTCCTCAATGCTAAGGGTAGATGTCATGACTTTGTCGTGGTCCAAGGTCTTTCTATTCGCTGTTTCATGCTCTGGCTATAGAGACAAGGCCACACTCTGGACTTCATTAACACGATATCCTAGCCATCTAAACAAATGGTACATGACAGCTAACCTTGAAAAAAGATTTTCCATCTCAATTTTACCTTTTATCTACTTACTATCTGAGTTACCTATAACAAAGATCTCTTCAATTTTAAAGAAGCAAGAAGAAAACTGTGCTAATGGGGCAAGGATGGAAGACACAGGTACTAGGTGTAGTGCTATCACACAAAACTTAGAACGTAATTAATCATCTGATGCCTGTTTAATGATAGACACAGCCTTATTGTGCCCCTTGATTATCAGACACAGGGTGGAAGGAGGTGGAGGGCTAAGAAGAGGAAGAATCTGTAGCTCTACCCTATCCCTTGCTTGAGAGAATAGCTGTCATTGTTTGCTTCACAATCCCCAATTCTCATCTGACCTTGAGGGAGGGGCTGCATTTTTATTCATTCAGTAAAGACTGATGTAAAAACACTTCTTAGAAATGATGGAAATGGCAGTGGATGAGACGTACCCCATGCCCTCAGGAAACTCACCATCTGCTCAGAGAGACAGAAAAATAAAGCTGTAAGTGACAACATGGCATAGAAGTGCCACAACAGTGATGTGAACCAAGGGTAGAGGAGCCCCATTCAGGCAGCAGCTCCTGGGCACAGCAGGAAGATGACACTTGAGCTGGATCTGGAAGGCTGAGTAATTCCTTGCCATTCTGGGTCTGCAGCTGAGCTCGTGTCAGCCCCACGTCCACCCTGCAGTGTAGCACCTGGCAGCAGATGGATCCCCACCGTGGAGATCCCACGGACAGCCCTCCAGAAAGAAAAAGAGGATGAGACGGCTGCCCCCAGCTCGTGGCGTTCGGTAGCATTCCAAATCACACTTCCACTGACAGGATGGGCAAGGGGGATTATCAGAGAGGTTAGAGTGAGGGGGGTGGGATAAGCAGTGTCAGAATCTCTGTGGAAGACGAGTCCTACTTCAGAAACCAGATTCAATATCAGATAATCAAAAACCAGAGGAAATACCTATGTTATCAAAATATATAACATGAAGAAAAAAACGTGCGATTCTTAATGTTTAACAAGAGTACCACTATAAAAATGTCGAGGGATGACAGCACAAAATATCAAAATTTCAGGACAAAGTATCGATATATTTTATCCGATTGCTTGTTCAACCTCTACTACCAAGTGAACCGGAGTCTTGATGAGAAAGGGAGGGATGACTTGGCACGTCGGACCCTTCGGCATTCAGTAGCGTGACAAGTATAAATGGTTGGGATATGTTTATGCTCCGGATGAGACACAGTCAAAGAACTTCACGAGAGGTATTCTCATGACCGACCCTGCATAATACTTTAAAACAGTACTTTGGGGTCTTCCCTACCCAGTCCTCTGGACCCCTCTTTTGGAGGCCCGCCATGGCCCTGAAGGACCTCCCATGGACCCCGCATCTCTCTCCGAGCCCACACCAGTTACCCCTGCGCTGTGGACGTCCTCTTTTATAGAACAAAAGTGTCCCGACCCTCACCTTTGAGGAGTCAGTGTATTTTCATTTCAAGGAAGGTTTTTTGGAACCACTAAAACCTTCCTTCCAAAGCCACACACCCTGCTCAAAGAGCAGGAAATTTCCTTGGGATGAATTTTTTGACATCTCGTCTTGGGGCTGCTGCCTTCCTGCAGGCTAATCTCTTCCTCCTCCAGTTGAAAGCCAATCCTCATTCTTCTGTCTCCCTCTCTTGCCCAAGAACCCTGCCCTGCCCAGATCCCTTGAGGTGATAGGGGATCCGTGCTCTTAGCTGCTATGGGCTAGAGTGAAAATGAGGAAGAGTGTCCTGGTTCTACCTGAAGCTTACATCAGGAACCTTGCATTTTATTCCTGTCTCTGCGAGAGGCAGTTTATTGATTAATGGAAATCTATTACAGTTATTAGGGCAAATAAAACACATGCACACACACATAAATCCATCTCTATGCCTCCCAAACCACTGGCTGGTGAAGCGAGTTCTATTTCCAGCCCTGACATTTTGCCCGTTCGTCATTCTCCGTCCTGGCCACATCAAGTTCCATCAGGTTTGAGTTTATTGGCTACGCAATGAAGTTTATGTTGTCATAGAAATTAACCTTGATGGACAGGGATACGGCCAGGGGATCAGGAGAGCTGGGCAGCCTCGTGGTGTTGGCATGACTGAGATGTTAGGGTGCCTGGAACCCTCTCCAAGAAAAATCAAAGCTGGCTCTTTGCAGCAGAAAACGAGAGCAACAAGACACTCCCGAGGGATGGGGGCTGGGACGTGATTGTGAGCCATCCAGTTCCCATTCCCCCCAACCCTCCCGGTGCCCCCCTGGTTCCAAAAATCTTTCCTCGAGCCATGGAGGCAGGGTGGGGAGGCCTGAGGTTAATCTGCCCTTCTACAGTTCGTGCTTAGCTTTCGTAGGCTCTTGGCTGTTTGACAAAGTTGGATAATAATTCAATATTTCTTACTGAAATACTTGACCTTATTGTTAGTATTTGTGACAAGGGGAATTTAAAGGAGCTGCAAAAAATGCAAGCAAGTGTGGCTGAGAAAGGCCAGGGTATGCCACTGACTAGCGCACAGTTTCTTTTTCTGACAACTATAAAATTTAGGTGAAAACAGGTCAACATTGATGTTGGCAAATGGGAAAGCCAGTTCTATTGTTAGCCAATGAGCTTCAGATATAAACGTAAGTCTGGTTCAATCAAAACCACGTTTGGTTTTAGACACTAGTGATGTGCTTTCTATTAAAAAAAAAAGCCTACTTATATAGACACACGAAGTAAAAATATTCTTCAGCCAAAGGATTCTTTTCTAAGTATCACATCGACTTGTTGGAGGACAAGACCTTTTTCATTTTCTTTTTAAAATTTATAGGGGACATGCTCCCAGCATCCTCTCTTCTCTTTATTTTGAACTGGCCAGGGCTGTTGAAGATGAAAATCATAGATTAAGAAAAATTCTGCATTGCCTGACATGGGGACTTCCTGGAGACTGCTTGCTGGTGGCAAAGAAAGAAATGAAGTTATAGGAGCCAAATATATAGCCCCCCCCCCGATTTGGCCTGAGTTTATCATCACTTTTATGGGCCCCTCTTGGTAGTCTCATAAGACACATTTGGGCTCACAGAGGAGGAACAAGAGAGAAGTTCAGTCCCTTGCCAAGTCCAGGTCATAGATAGGGTCAGTTAATTTTAGCCTACGGGGTAGCTTGCTGATTTCATTTTCTCTCTGTCCTGGGAGCCTCCAAAGCTCTTGTCCTGCTAGGACGTGAAACCATCGGATAATGTGGGTCCCGCTTCTTCCGCACAGCCTCCCATGAGCACCTCAGGGGACTGAGGCCCAGTCAGATGTGGACTGGTTAATAGGATTCTAGAAGGACTTACTCTTTCTTGGAAGATCCTTTTTTTTTTTAAAGAAAAATTGAGGTGAAATTCACATGGCATGAAATTAACCATTTATTAAAGTGAACAATTCAGTAGTGTTTAGTACACTCTCCACGTTGTACGACCACTGCATTCCTGTCACTCCCAAACAGACACCTTGCACCCATTAAGCCCTGACTCCCTGTTCCCACCTCTAGATTCTTTACTTATTAAATTAATTAATTAATTAATTAATTAATTTAGTTTTGGCTGCGTTGGGTCTTCGCTGCTGCGCACGGGCTTTCTCTAGTTTCCGCGAGCGGGGGCTACACTTCGTTGTGGTGCGCGGGCTTCTCTTTGCGGTGGCTTCTCTTGTTGCGGAGCACGGGCTCTAGGCGTGCGGACTCAGCAGTTGTGGCTCACGGGCTCTAGAGCGCAGGCTCAGTAGTTGCGGCGCACGGGCTTAGCTGGTCCGCGGCGTGCGGGATCTTCGCGGACCAGGGCTCGAACCCGTGTCCCCTGCACTGGCAGGCAGATTCTTACCCACTGTGCCACCAGGGAAGTCCCTCTAGATTCATTTTTGAATACAAGTTGGTTAACTGCCTTCCCGCAGAGTGTCGTTTTAGAGCTTCACGATTTTATTTTATTTTTTCTCCAACTTTATAGAGGTATGATTGACAAATAAAAGTTATACATATTTAGGTTGTACAATGTGATTTTTTTAAGATGTACGATGTGATGATTTAATATACACATACATTAGTTACTGCAGAATGAGCTTTAGCAAAATGAGAGAAAATATGAAGATAAATGACAACATAGAACCCAGGGAAAGGGGGTCCAATTCTTGAAAGGAATCCTTTCTTCCTTCCTGCCTGCGTGCCTTACTTATTTCCTTTTCTTCTTTCCTTTAAAAAAAATTTTTTTTAATTGGAGTATAGTTCCTTTACAATGTTGTGTTAGTTTCTGTTGTACAACGAAGTGAATCAGCTATATGTACGCATATATCCCCTCCCTCTTGGACCTCCCTCCCACCCCCGCATCCTACACATCTAGATCATCGCAGAGCACCGATCTGAGCTCCCTGTGCTACACAGCAGGTTCCCACTAGCTATCTATGGCAGTGTATATATGTCAATCCTAATCTCCCCATTCCTCCCACCCTCCCCTTCCCCCACTGCATCTACATGTCTGCTCTCCACACCTGAGTCTCTGTTCCTGCCCTGCAAATAGGTTCATCTGTACCATTTTTCTAGGTTCCGCATATATGTGTTAATATACGATATTTGTTTTCCTCTTTCTGACTTATTTCCCTCTGTATGACAGACTCTAGGTCCATCCACATCTCTACAAATGACCCAATTTCGTTCCTTTTTATGGCTGAGTAATATTCCATTGTATATATGTGCCACATCTTCTTTATCCATTCATCTGTCAATGGACGTTTAGGTTGCTTCCATGTCCTGGCTATTGTAAATAGTGCTGCAGTGAACAATGGGGTATGTGTCTTTTTGAATTATGGTTTTCTCAGGATATATGTCCAGCAGTGGGATTGCTGGGTCCTATGGTAGTTCTATTTTTAGTTTTTTTAGGGAACCTCCATACTGTTCTCCATAGTGGCTATAACAATTTACATTCCCACCAACAGTGTGAGGACTTCACGATTTTAAATAAGGCACGGCTGTATTTCCAGAAAGGACTGAGAGGAGAGAGTAGTTGTTGTGGGGAGGGGTGGAGGCCCTGGGCTGGGATGGGGGGTGGTGGGGTGCAAGAGAGACAGCATCTGGAATCACGCGGTAACCCAGAACCAAAGCCTTTCTGAACTAGAGGTGACCATCTGTTGGGATAGCTGCTCTTTCTGAGACTGATTTTTGGTCTCCTGCTGAGGTGATGATCCCTTTAAAATTCTCAGCATTCTCACTCTCCTGCGTCCCCGTCCTGTCTAGGAGGCAGTATATTCCTTTAATTTGTGTTGGTCGGCGTCCAAGTCTGGCACCAGGTAGTCCCCAGTCGAGAAGCCGGGAGGTAGTGCAGGCTCACCCAGGTCTAGGAAGGGAGCTCTCCCCGGGATGCTAACTGCAGGCCGTCTCCTTCAATACACATCATCCTGCTAGATAATCATTTTCAAATGGCAAACAATAATAAAAGCTTTCCTCTCTTTTGCTTCCAAGTGTCAACGTATCTACACAGGCTATAGATGTGAGAGAGAGAGAGAGAGAGAGAGAAAGAGAGAGAGAGAGAGAGAGAGAGTGTGTGTGTGTGTGTGTGAACTGTCTAAGAAAAAGAAATTTGGGGAGCATTCCAGTGTGTTGGAAAGGCTGAGAATCACCCTAGGTTGCTTTCCAAACACTCTACGGGTGGCTGACCTGGAGGGTGGATCAGAGATAGAAGAACTAAAGCATCAGGTGACTTTAATTTTTAATCCACATCTGGAGGGAGTCCTCCGGGTGTCTCCTGATTTGGGCCCCTTGTGAACCTAGGGCTAGTTTAAAGCTGGGAATGAGACAGGAAGCGGGGAGGCCAGAGGCTAGATTTGTCTGCTGAAGATGTGTGATTATGACGCCTGCCTCGGGGTGCACGTGTGTTCTGGGGCTACACAGTCTCATGTCTCATTTTGACCCCTCTTCCTGGAGTATCTATTTTCCTTGAACTGGTTAGGGTAGGGTGAAGTTAAATAATCTAACTGGTAAGGCATTTCAAACATTTTTTATATTAAGATATGGATGAATAAAGTATGGAAGGCAATATAGAATTCATGGGAGTTGGAGAGATAAAACAGGACTCTGGAGAAATCTTCTACTTGTAATGGGCTGCTTTGGGCCAAACTCAGGCTGATGTCCCAGAGTTAAGGGTTTGCTCTCTGCAGTCAGGTGGCTGCAGTAGAAATAAATGAGGAGTCCGGTGGGTGTTCAGGGCATTTTCCCAGAGGCCTGTGGAGTAGTTGGATCTTGTAGAATTTCCTCTCCCCACATCCTGTCCTTGCACTCATCCAACTCCATCCCCTCCTACAAACCTTCAGGTCCCCCTCCTCTATGAAGACTTCCTTACCATTCCGACCCAATTGCTCAATGACACCATTATGTCATCTGTACTGTGAGTTTGGTGCTCTAATCCTCTTAGACTCTGTTTCGGCTAGCTATGTTTCTGCTTAACCAACTACACCGTAATTTAGTGCTTTAGAACAACAGCTGTTTTATTGCTCATGATTCCGTGGGTCAGGAATGCAGGCAGGGCTCAGCCGGGCAGTCCTGTAGAACTACCTTGGGCTTCCTCACGGCATGGCGGTCCCAGGGTAGTCAGAATTCTTCCACAGCCCAGCCTTCTAAGAGGCACAGAAGTGGACGCTGCACATCTTTTAAGGTCCACCTTGGAAGAGGAGATGGGCAAGGCCACTTCCAGTGTGTTCTGTCGGTCAAAGGCAGTCACGGAGGCAAGCCCAGAGTCAAGGGGAGGGGAAGTGGACCCACAAATCTTCATGGGAGGAGAGGCAAAGCCACTCTGCAGCCATACCCTCAGATATCACAGTTCTCAATGACCCCTCTCAGTGCCCATCGCAGTGGCACTTGGTCAGCATTTGGTGATTATCTCAGGATTCAGACATCAGTAACAGGTGTGTGAGAAGAGATCTCGGGCATGAGGCATCCTGCACAGTTAGAACCCTCTTCAGCAAAACCCAAGGATAAGTAACATCCTGGCAATGGAGAAGGTGTGTGTTTGTCAGAGAAAAAGGAGTCCCCAGTATTTTGTAAAAACGGTCATTATATGCTTTGTTGAGTCTTGTGATGGACCGAGTATATGCCAGATAACCTAGGGTTGGGGGACTCTTGTTAAGGGGAAGATAGAAGCTCACGCCACTTAACAGTTCTGCAGGGAAGAGCTGGGTGGCAGGATTCCTCTAGGCTTGCCCAGGCCACCTGGGGGGCAGTCAGGCTGGAACTGGCTACCCTGGTTGTCACTCAGAGAGTCAGCAAGGGTCCAAGAGCCACCCTTCCAGGAAAGCAGAGAAGGAGTCTATTGTTTCTTGCCACTTGAAGTAGCTGATGATAGCGCAAAGGAATGTAGTTAGAACCTTCCCTCTTAACTGTGGAGGATTAGAACTGACCGAAGAGCCTCTGGGCACAAGGTGTGGGAACCACTGTGGGGCAGCGAGGGGAGGGAGCGTCCCCTGAGGGTGGCCCTGTTGATTCTAGAATTCCATCCCTCCACCTCCCAGCGGCTGAAACCTCCATCCCACTGGGCCTTGGTTTCCTCACAGGCAAAATGGGGACACTGGTTCTTAGGCTTTTGTTTGTTTTTTTTTTTTTTGAGGAGTAAATAAAATAATCTAGATAGAGGGCCTAGCACGGTGCTTGCCACAGGGCAAGCACTTAATAAGTATTAACTGCTTTCTCTCCAACATGTTAGAAAATGGACCTTGGAAATCATTGAGTCCAATTTGTGAATAACCAAACTGAGGCCTGGGCTTGTTAACACGAGCTGCCCAAGGTTAAGCATCATATTGGTAACTTCCTCCTCTCAGCCCAGGGCTCTTCCTTCTGTTCCATAGATGTTTGAGTCCCTCTAAGGACACAAAGTATTTGAGTTGCAAGGACACATTGCCACTCAGAATGGCCACTTGTGGCCTTCATTCTCGAGGAGCGTGCTCCACAGGACCCCGAAAAACACCGGGGTGACCAGAAGAGAAAATGAGAGCGAAACATAAGATAAAAAACCGTCTCCACCACCAGCAAATTTCAACATGAAAATCTTTGAGTAAAGTCATCCACTGAAATCACATTAGTAAGTCTTTGTTCTGCTATCGATTTCTTTATTTAAAAAAAATTATTTGAGGGCTTCCCTGGTGGCGCAGTGGTTGAGAGTCCGCCTGCCGATGCAGGGGACGTGGGTTCGTGCCCCGGTCCGGGAAGATCCCACATGCCGCGGAGCGGCTGCGCCCGTGAGGCAGTCTGCTGGGCCTGCGCTTCCGGAGCCTGTGCTCCGCGGCAGGAGAGGCCGCAGCGGTGAGAGGCCCGCGTACCGCAAAAAAAAAAAAAAATTATTTGACAGATCAAAGAGTCCAGAATTATACGAAAGCAAAAAAGAAAATGTCTTCTTCTGCCTGCTTCCCCTCCGCCACCAATTCTACTCCAGACGACTCTTACGTAGGTCCGGCTTTGACTCTTCTTCAATCAGCAAGTCCCAGCGGGAGCTGCGTAGGCCCCCCGTCCCACCCTATCCCTGACAGTCAAGCCATTCAGTCTGTGGAATTCAGTTTTCCAGACTCCTGGGTTCTGTGAGACATGGTACTTGGGCCCCGTCATCTGTTACTGAACAATAAATCACCCCAAAATATAGTGGTGCAGGAGGACGACATTTAATTACTCTCACAGATTCTGTGGGTCAGGAATTGGAACTGGCTTGTCTCCACTGTAAACAAGTGGCCTCAGCTGGGAAGACTTGAAAGGCTGGGGGCGTCTTCACTCCTGTGTTAGGTGCCTGGATTGGGCTGGACAAAGGGTAGTCTGAGCCGGGACTGCCTCCTGGGGGCCCTCTGCATGGCCGGCCCCATGTGGTGCCTCAGGGTCACTGGGTTTCTCCTGTACTTGCTTGAGCTCTGAGAACAAGTGTCCCAGCCGTCCTGGGGGGAGCTGCCTTTAATGCCGGAGCCTCAGAATCACACGGTGTCACTTTCACCATATCTATTGGTCCAAGCGGTCACAAGCTCACCCACATTCAAGGAGAAGGGCCCCTGTCTCTCAAGGGAGGAGTGTCAGAGGACGGCACTCATGGGGTTAAACTGTCACAGACCTACTGTGATTATGTTTTCTGAACACTGAAAGCCCACCATCTAACAAAGGATTTTGGTGCTGCTTCTAGGGGAGAAAGGCAATCTAAGAGATGAGACTTGGACGTTTGAACTCTGGGCTATTTTGAAGGGTTATGGAGACAATAATTAAAAATGGGACTACCTTGGGCAATCCGGAGGAAAGTATGGTTTTTAAGCAGTTTGCTGGAAATATTCATTTGCCACACCTGTGAAAAGGGGGGGTCACCACCACCACCTGCTTTTTAGGGAGTGAGACTGTCCCAGTGGACCCCCAGGCCCTCACGGGGATGAAACAGACTTTGCGTTTTTTCCACTGACAGCGGAGGAAACGGCAGCGCAGGGAACAGAAGGAGTTGTGGCTTCATTTTGAGGGGTGATGGGACCCCACTCTCTAGCCTTCCCCCAACCTGTGTGTACACATACCCAGAAGGAACATCGTTTGTATTGAATCCAAAGAGGAGTCTTTGAAGCCCTCAGAGATCTTCAGAGCAAAGTGCTGGGTGAGGTCAGGGCATTCAGGAGGCGTGAATGGAGGGAGGGCGGGAGGCTGGGTGTGTGCCAACCGGGCTGCTTTGAGGCTGGATGCAGCTAGAGGGATGCCCACTCATGGCCAGGCTGCCCAGCAGCCGTGTGGTCCAGGGCAAGAGACTTGATGTGCTGCCCCGCATCTCCTGTGTTTCCAGTGTGAAGGGAGAATTTGAGAGCTCACAGTTTGGTTTGTACAGGGCACTGTGTTAGGTACTTTGTATCATTTATCTGTTTCATTTACTCCTATGAAGCTTCTTTATGCCTCTGAAGTAGGCATTATGACTCCTATTTTATAGTTAAAAGACTGAAGCTCAGAGAGGTTAAATATCTTTTCTAAGGTCACACAGCACATAAGAAGGGATGCTGGAATTCCAAAGGGGTAGATTCTGTTTGCTTTTACAAAATCAGCAAGGCCACAGGGCAAAGAAACCATCCTCTCCTTTCCTTCTCTTCCCCTCTTCACTTCATTCCACACTTTTTCCTTTACTCCAAACCACAAGATTTCCATCACCAGGCGTCTTGATGCTTGCAAAACCTAATCCCTTTATGGTTAGGGCCAAGTAGGAGTTTTCTGCAAAACATGTTTGAAGCAATGATGCTTTAGAGCCATGCTGTCTGATACAGGAGCCTCCAGCCACATGACTGTTTAAGTCTAAATAAAATTAATACAGTTAGTTTAAAATTTGACATGCAGTTCCCCAGTCACGCCAGCCACATTTCAAGTGCTCAGTAACCACGTGTGGCTAATAGCTACTGTATTAGATAGTGCAGGTATAGAATGTTTGCATTATTGTAGAAAGTTCTACTGGACAGTGCTGCTTTGGAGAATAAGTGTAGAAAGATTCACATTTTTATAACTAATGCTATTGTTAGTTTTATTAATATTTTTAACGGTGCTCGACGTGTTTATTTTCTCCAGATCTTTCTCAGAGATAAAATAACAGACTATGTTTTTACAGTGCTTTAAAGTTTACAAGTAGCATGCGTATACTTGATCTTATTTAATGCAATAGATCTGCAAAGTATGGTAGGTAATGACTGTACAAGCAATGTAACAAAGGTTCAGAGAGGTTAAGCAACTTGGCCAAGTTTCTATAAACAGTAAATGGTCGAGCTAGGCCGTCAACAGAAGTTCTCTTACTGTGCACTTTCCACAGAGAGAATCTGTGTATATGATGGCTGAAATGATCCTTAGGCAAAATTATTAAATCAAAAGTAATTTACCAGGCTTCCCTGGTGGCGCAGTGGTTGAGAGTCCGCCTGCTGATGCAGGGGACACGGGTTCGTGCCCCAGTCCGGGGAGATCCCACATGCTGCGGAGTGGCTGGGCCCGTGAGCCATGGCCGCTGAGCCTGCGCGTCCAGAGCCTGTGCTCCGCAACGGGAGAGGCCACGGCATTGGGAGGCCCGTGTACCACACACAAAAAAGAAAAAAGTAATTTACCAGTGAGTGTCCTTGTAGGGGGAATTGTGCTTGTCCCTTTTTCTTATTTAAACCATCAGATTTTTCATGAGGTCTTGCCACTAACAAATACCTTTGTTTTCTTTCCAAAGTTGTCAGCAGCTTTTATAATTATTTTATTATAAGAACACAGTTTACACTGGTATATATTTATTAATTAGAAAATTACCTTTTCAGATCAGTTTATAGTGAGAATGATTATGCTTACTCTCACTTAGACAAGTGGTGAATAAAAAAGAATCAATTAACAAAAAAAGTAGCTTTCCAGAACTAGGTGTGAGGGAAGATACATGGACAAGGTAACCAACAATATGTAGCCAGGCATGATAAGTATCAAATTAATATATAAAGAGCAGTTCAGTTTTTCACTCATTTATTTATATAAAATACATGCCATCTGCTTTTCTAGACACTGCAGATTATAACAAGGGCAGATAAACAGTAACCCTATAATAAAACAGATAACATAATATCAAGTTGTGCTAAGTGCTTTGCATAAACAAAAAACAAAGAAAGGGGATAGAGAATAATGGAGTAGGCAGGGATTTTGTTTCACGTAGGGTTGCCAGGAATGATCTTTCTAAAGAGGCCATACTTGAATAGAAACTGAATAAAGTGAGCGAGTAAGCTATAACCCCTGGGAAAACTGTTGCAAGCAACAGGAGCTATAAGTGCAAAGGCCCTGAGGCAGGCATATGCTTTGTTTTTCTTCTTTCACTCACACATAATTGATCTTTATCAGATTATATATTATTGTCTGTTTCTCTAGTTATAATGCCCATGCTTGGTTCTAGAAACAGTGGGGAGGCTCATGAGCTTGGGGGGTGGTCAGAGAGCTGGGAAGTGGTAGGAGATGGAGCCAGGACCAGTTCATGGACTACCAGTCATAGGCTGTGATGGACTTTGGCTTTTACTCTGAGATGACTGGGGAAGCTGGTGGTGATGGTGGATGGAGGGTATGAGCTGCTTTAGGAGTTGTTATTTTATTTTTAATCCAACTTTTAATTTTGAACATTTTCAGATCTTTAGAAAAGTTGAAAGACTTTTTAAAATAAATACTCTTCACCTAGCCCGTTCACTAATTAATATTTCACCACATTTACTCCCTTTTTCTTTTTTTTCTCAACCGTTTTAAAGTCAGTTGCAGACATCGTGACACTTTACACCTAAATATTTCATCATATATTCCAAGATACGATGATCCCACCCAGGAAATGTTGATATATCATATTATATATGAGTATTTAAATATTAAAATATATTATTGAAATATATTACTATGTCACAAATAGTAATATATTAAATTTCTCAAATTGCCCCAATGATATTCTTTACAGCTACTTAAAAAAAATTATCGGGTTCAATCAAGGGTTTCATCTTGCATTAGCAGCCATGCCTCTGCTTCTCTTCTAATTTAGAATTGTCCTCTGTAAACAGCTCAGTGGGAGGTGTGTTTGAGAAGGGAGATTGGGGCCAGATAAGGGAGACCTTAGGCGCAAAGCTAGTGATTTGGGGCCAGAGGGAGCCATTGAAAGTTTGTGGCAGTGACCTATTGAAAGCAGTATTTTAGGACGGTTCATCCAGCTGCTGGCTGCAGAATGGATTTGCACTGAGAAAGCCCTCACGGTAGAAACGAGTAAGAAGGTGGCATTTGCTTTCATCCTCGTCCTCTCTTAGCGCCACCCTCTCCTCCTTCCTTCCTCTGGTTTCCAAAGCAAAGGTGCTGTCTCTGACTCTCCTCCTCCGCTTCTGGCTTTACCTCTATCCTCTGTTTCTCTTCCTCTTGCGTCCTCCTTTCTGACTCCCCTCTGCCACTCTTGCCTTCAGATGCTTCACCTAAATTGTGGAGCTGAGTGCAGAGGCACTTGGGGTCCTTGTCAGGAAGAGGAGACTCCACGGTACAGTGGGGGAGGGGCACGCCTGGCCTGGATTTTCTCAAATTAGAACAGTTCTTTCCCAGAACTTGGAGGGTGAAAAGGCAAATCCCAAACACAGGAGTCTGCAGTTTTAACCCAGCTTCCTGCCTCTGCAAAGTCCTTCCGTCCTTTCCCCAACTGTTCGTGTAGCTCCTTCCTACAACCAGGAATCTAGAGAGTAAGAAAGCTTCAGACTTAGGGCTTGCCTGGTGGCGCAGTGGTTGAGAGTCCGCCTGCCGATGCAGGGGACACGGGTTCGTGCCCCGGTCCAGGAAGTTCCCACATGCTGCGGAGCGGCTGGGCCCATGAGCCATGGCCGCTGAGCCTGCGCGTCCGGAGCCTGTGCTCCGTAACGGGAGAGGCCACGGCAGTGGGAAGCCCGCGTACCGCAAAAAAAAAAAAAAAAAAAAAAAGAAAGAAAAAAGAAAGCTTCAGATTTAGATGCTGTCCTCCTCAGCATGGACCCGTGGTCCTCCTGGGTCCTTGCCAGCCATGCCTGTGCTTCCAAGTAGCAGTTTCCTTATGGGGTCAAGGGGTGCTGGCCACTGTATCTGAGGGCAGGAGAGAAAGCCTGGCCTACAAGTGGGGTCCTAGGTAAGCGCGGTGACCAGGACATCCAGGAGAGCCCTTGCTTCTGTGGTCCGGTCCCCGCTCCTGAGAAGCGATCCAGGCTGGGAGTATAGCCCTCGTTGGTGGAGCGACAACACGGCTAATGAGTCTTGAGCAGGTGGGGCTTTGTGGGAGCCCCTCAAAGCCCACCATGTAAACTGGCTACTCAGATGTTTCTCATTATGCTACCCGTCCTTCCAAAAGTTGGTAAATGTTTCACCACTCGCTCGCCAGAACAAAGGCAAAAGCCCTTGTGTGTAGCTTGCCGATTTCTGTGGTATAAATACTCCCTCTTGGCCAAGTTCAAACTACCAATGTGACGCCACTACAACCAGAACTGAGAAGTGATGGGCACAGCTGACTCTCACGAGCTGCTGTGAACTGGCCCGGCGCACCTTTTCTTTCTGCCTCTGCAAAGTACCTGGGAACCTTTTCTTTAGGGCCTCTCTGGAGATCCTGGAGCCTCTTGTCATGTTTGAGCACACATAGACACCACAGATGAATCTTCTAGGCTACCCCTGGGAATGGCCTGTGCTTTGGGACTACGTTGCTGAAGTTGGAGGGCTTCCTGTTTTCGATTTGTAGATCCCGCCTCAAGCTGTATCTGTTCACTGGAATGTGTGTGTTCATCGCCATCATAAATGGTTACTGGGTCTGCGGTCCTGAAGGGAGAGCCCTGGTTGTCAGCTTCAGCAATATGATGAGAATTAGCTAAATACAAAGGTGAAGGAGGAAAGCTGGCTGATGGTCAAAGTTCTCCTTCTTGGTGAAGGGCCACTTGCACAAATCATCTCCCTGAAAAAACCTGGGGGAATATTGGAGCGTGCACAGGCTTTGAAATGAGGCAGTTATGATTTAAATCTTTCCTGGACCTTGGGTAATCGTCACTCTCTTTGAGTTCAGTTCTCACATCTCCCATGTAAGATCATGGTGCAGATCACGTGAGATAATGCACATAATGTATACAAGGTGCCTAGCACAGTGTCTGGCCCAGAATAAGTACTTCATTCTTTTTTTCTTTTTTTTAATTTTTTAATTTTTTTTTTTTTTTTTTTCTGGCTGTGTTGGGTCTTCGTTTCTGTGCGAGGGCTTTCTCTAGTTGCGGCAAGCGGGGGCCACTCTTCATTGCGGTGCGCAGGCCTCTCACTATCGCAGCCTCTCTTGTTGCAGAGCACAGGCTCCAGACGCGCAGGCTCAGCAGTTGTGGCTCACGGGCCCAATTGCTCCGTGGCATGTGGGATCCTCCCAGACCAGGGCTCGAACCTGCGTCCCCTGCATTAGCAGGCAGACTCTCAACCACTGCGCCGCCAGGGAAGCCCAGTACTTCATTCTTGATACCCCCAATGTAAAAAGGAACGGCCGTGTATGTGCAAGGAAGCAACCCCTAATTTATCCTCAACCAGGAACCTGAGAGGAACCAGACTGGAAAAGGTGGATTGAGGAAGGCCGGCCTGACAGATGCTGGGAGCACAGAGGACTAGATGGAACCGAGCAGAGAGACCATGACAACCATGAAGCCAGGGCCTTATTAGTCACCACTGCTCCAGCTGGTGGCCTTGCCTTCCTCCATAACTCAGTGGTGGCGTTAGTAGCATTAGATGGTTGATTTCTGAGGGGACATTGAGGAGGAAAATCCCCATAAGTTGCTTTGTTTGCCAAGCAAAATATCAATGAAGAGCCCCGCACATGGCACGGGTAATTAGCCGCGGATGCACTGGATGGAATTTCCTACGATCTTAGAGTCTAGAGAAGCTAATCGTGGTCTAGGCCCCCTCTTCAATGCTCTGGGACTGAAATGGAATTGCTATTGGAGCAGCTTCCTGGCTTAGAATGAAATATGACATTTCATAAGCCAAGCAAAACAGAAAGAGCAGACGAAGAACTAGAGAAAGCCAAAAGGGTAGGCAGGAAAACATCCCTTGAAACATGAGCCAGGGAGGGTTAGGTCTGAAAGGACAGAAAAATCTGAGCCCCAGAGAGTCTGGATGTTCTGTTATGAGCCAATTAGTAACACAAGCAACGAGGCTGCCGACCTGGTGAGGGACACCCATGAATAATGGAAGCAGGTGCAGAAACAAAAGCACCTTTCCTCCCAGTGCATTCCTGCGTGATCTAGTGTGTCTGAGACCAGATCTCAGGACACATCCCCGAGGTCACCCCTCCAGGCATGGCAGCTGAATGCTAACCACACACCCTGTTGAGTTCAGCATCCTGCTGGTTCCTATCGCCTCCAAGTGCCTCTACTACAACCTGCTGATCCAGGAGCTTTGCTCCCTTATAATGAAGGATGTGGACATGGTGTGGGATGGGCGGTGGAGCATGGGGAAACCGAATGTGTAGAACGATACCCTCTTCTTACCTCAGATAGACTGGCGAGTCCCTGAGTCCCAGCTGCAGACCAGTAATAAAGGAAAGCCAACGGGTTAAGAAGAAAGAAGAAAAGGCAGGCAGGGTGAGTTAGGAAATTCTCTGGTTCGATGTGGGAGGCTGAGTGAAGAGAGCCACATTCTCCATCAGAGTCCCGGGTTCTTGGTACTGCTCCGCCCTGGCTCGCCTTGCTAACTAGGGCAAGTCCCTCCACAGTCTTGAGGCTTTAGTTTCCATATGAATAAAATGGTGATGGTGGTAGCCCCATATGACTTCCAAGTTCCTATCTAGTCCCCTAATTCCCTTGTTTTACCAAGGCCAGTGCTAAGGCTAGCTTCTGAGGAATGCAGGGGTGGGTTGGAGTCCAAACTGGGCAATTCGCTAATGTGGGTGGGATACACTGGCATCACCACCTCCATCATCCAATGTTTGCCATTCTCTTGTTAGTTCCAATGGAGAAGGGCTCTAGTCTGGGACGGTCAGTACATGGCGCTCACATTCTGTTGACCACACCATATGCCAATGGCGTATGTTGCTAAATAAACCTTGGTTTCCCACTGCATCTGGGTTACGTGTCAGGATGCTTAACCGCATCAGAGGTGGCATTGAGATGAGTACTATGCCTGGACATGGTGGCCATCATTTTATATTTTGACCGGGCAAAGGGGACCTTGAGAAGAGTTTAGCTTGGGAAGGACTTCTGATCTTCAGAGACACACAAAGATGGGTTTTCACACATGCTAAAAATTATCCTTCTCATGGGACGCTGACCCACTTATCAGCTAATTCCTTGCTCGTGAGGCCAGTCCATCCTGTTACAATGTTGCTTAGCTTGTAACATGGAAATGATAATAGTCCAGGGAAGTGCTTGGAAAAATACCAAGTGCTCTGCAACTATGGGGTTATTAATACTGTTGCTATTATACATTTTGATTGATGAGATTTTGATAAACGGAAAGGCTGCCCTCCTTCCCCCGCCCCCAGCCACAAGACCTGTTCCCCGAAGTACATCTCCGTCCACACTCCAAAGACATTTCTTGGAACCACATCTTAGTGCGGTTCATCCAATAAAAAGCTCCTTTGGCTCCAAGTGGGCGTGAACGTTCATCACAACATTTGCCATCAATAAAAAACCAATTCTTTCCATATGAAAAGCATTACTGCTGTCGAATGGTTATTGAGTGATGATACCTGAATGATGGGAATACAGGAACGGGGAAATGTACAAAGGGAAACTTCACAGGGACGCCAAACTGTAAAGATAGAAACGCTGATATCAGAGGGAATTCGTTAAACTGAGCAGAGGACGTTTGCCTTCACCAAGTGGGAAGGATGAGGGGAGCAGGAGAGATGGGAGGTGGAGAGAAACAGGTAGACGTGAGAGAAGCGGTGCTGCCTGGCCGATGAGTCACAGAGGAGGGTGACACACAGAGAGTCACCGCGACAGCCCCCAGCTGTGTATGGCCAGCACTGGCAGTCCAGGAGTTTGCCAAAAATTATCTCCTGGAAAATTCTGCCACAACAGCCATTGCCATTATAATTAGAGCTCCCTTGGCCGCACAGGAGCCCTGGAGCTCGTCTGAGCCGCATCCATGCCTGGGGGGTGGCATCTGGGGCCGGAACACCAGACTAGCCACCTCCGTGGCCCCTGAGGAAGGTCAGCCTCTTTCAGAAACCCAGCCTGGCTGTCCACCCGCCTTCCTGGCTGGGACCTCCTGCCGGCTCCTTAATGCGGCTCTTCCTTCTGCCACCTTCCCATCCATCTTCCGGTTCTGCCACAGATGTTTACATGCTACCACTCGACCCTGTGGCCGTTCCTGGCTGACCAGAAGGAATGTGGGTCAGGGTGGTGGGTGAAGAATATGGCTCTGAAGAAGAGTTGTGGTTGAGCGTGGTTCTATCCACTGCCTGGTGGGCCTGGGGCAAGTGGCTTATTAACTTTGCAGCCTCAGTTGCTTCATCTGTTAGATGGGAATGATCCCTCCCTCGTGGGGAGGAGCAGATGAGATCAAATAGTGAATGTCCTGTGTAAAGAGCTATGCATTTGTGGGGTAGGGAGACCACAGTCCTGGTTTGCCTGGGACCGTTTAGGACTGTGGTCCTGTTGAAATCAGTAATGGGACCCCATTTCATTCACAGAAGTGTCCTGGTTTGGGTGATAAGTCATTATCACCCTGGGCATTGTAATTAGTGACAGATGGAAATCTGGAGGGACTAAATGAGGCTGGGAACTCTCCCCAAAGACCCCCAGGTCCCTAGAATCCTTGTCCCTTCCTCCTCTGTTGCAGAGCTGAACTTCATGTCTGTCAGTCCTGATTCATTTTCAAAATAAAAATTCTTCAGGTAGTCCGCTAAAAGAAATAACAACCCTGATTTAATTTCAGCAACGGCTTTGGAATGAAAAGACTACTAATTACTCCAATTAACCAAGCACATTAAGTGCGTGTGTTCAAACGAATATTAAAATACCGTCAGTCTTGGTCCTCAAGTCCCCGAAATGCTGGAATGTGTAAACATTTAGTGGAAGAAACTGACTTCAGAGAAAATACAAACATAGCAGCCTGTTTGTTTGCGCGACTGCCTACTTGTGGAGGAACAACCAAGAGATGCGGAAGGACACGAGGGTGTCTCCCCCACTTTATGTTTCCAATTATTGCCCAGAGGAGACAGAACAAAGAAGCTCCTATTTATAGCCAAAGTCTAAAGAGGCGGGAGGAAAAGAAGCTTAATCATGAGAAAACACACTCCACGATCGGCATTAATAAAATAAAATCAAACTGTAGTTTATCAGAAGAACCAGCTCTCTGCAGGGAAAAGAAATAACTCCTTCCACGTCCTGACTCCGTGCACAAGGTTGTCTGAAACCACTTTACTTACCAGTGATGAGAGCCAGGGCGGGCTTCAGCCTCTGGGGGACACTGGCTTTGGGGTGGGAGCCAGATCTGGAGCAGTGAGGGCACCAAAGCTTCAGCCTAGCTCGTGCCTCTGTACCTGTGACCAGCGAGGCCCAGGATGGCCACGCTTCTTTGAGCGCATCGCTAGCCCTTGGGTCGTTTCTTAGGGCTCAGACCTCTGGACATGCTATGAGGGAGCAGGGAACGAAGCTCAGGGACAGTGTCAGCTTCTTGGAAAGGATTCTGGTTAATAATGTCCAAACTGCCTCGAGGTTCAGAGTCCCTTCTTGTTTTGGAATAGATAACACGGCGGCACCCTCCTTGGCATGCGAGAGCTGCTATCCAAACCCTAGGAGAGGGCACCTGCCTTGTGTTATAGTTTGTGCTCTTTCCTTCCCTCCCTCGACCCCCTTTCCCCTCTCATTCGTTCACTCTTTCCCTTATTCATTATTTACTCAACAGACACTTTGAGTTTTTTAGAACTAAAATAATGTTTGACCTGTGCTCAATGCTGTGGTGAAGAATCACAGTTTCTTGCCTCAAACATCTTACGATCCCGTTGCAGAGACAAGACTTCCCCTCCTGACGTCTTTATTTTGATCACTGATAGCACACTTTCCATAATAGCCTAGGCGTATATTTTCTGAGTTCATGAAGATTCCGTTTCTTTCATTCCCGCTATTTCAGTCCTATTGATTCTACCCTTTAGTTTTCCTGTCTCCTCTTCCCTTTACGTTTCTCCTAGCACTTCTCCAGAAATAGAAGGGCTCTCTTTATCATCTCTTTTTAAACCACTAACTAAAAAAATAAGTGTTAAATTAATACCTTGGCCAAACCTCTGCCACCTGATTTCTATATCATTGTGCCATTTAACCCTTATAACAAACCTTTAGATGTCTGTTACTGCCATCCTTATTTACAGATGAGGAAACTCGGGCTCAGAGACACTCAGTGACTTTCTCAGGTCACACAAGTGAAGCTCTAGAAGGCCTGGGGAATGGCCAGTTTGGATACCATTATGGAGGCACCAGAAATGATGATAAATGTGCTTCCATTTTCAGGTAATTGGTTCCTTGCCTTTTGGGGCTTAGCGTCTCCTATCCAACCACGGGATAACGTGGCTCTAGGAAGAACCTGGTCTAGGGCATGGAGAGCGGACCTGCCCGTCCTATGCCAGGACCTGTGACATGGTTGAGGTAGTGTCCTCTCCTTTTCGACAGTTTATCTGGAATTCCAAGATCCTTCCAGATCCTCCAGTGTTGTGGGCTGGGATTAGGGGAGCTTTCAGGAGAATAGCAAATGAGCATTTTTGTTTTCCCATTCTCATCCAATTGGCTTGTGTTTTGGAGGCTCTGAAGGCTACAGTAGTGTTTGGTCCTCTGTTATGCCAAATTATTTCCAGGAAAGATATCAAGGAGGGGTTTACAGTACAACTGGGGGTCACTGCAAACACTCCAGAATGTCCAATAAGTAAATCGTTTGCTCTCCAAATAGAGAGTCTGAAGCTGGCTTAGGGTAGAAGTGACTCCTGCAGGGGCAGACTAGAACAAGCATTGTCATCATCATTCATTAAATAATTTTTGCCTCTTCCTTCATCTTCAGGAAGTCAGTTGCTCTCACTACCCCTGACCTGCAGAAACAAGAACAGTCAACAAAGACCATCACTTCTTTCCTTTTAGATTTTTCCTTTCTTTCCATGCCACTTTGATCATACTCGTCCAGACAATCGTTTTAGTTGTTCCAACTTATTTCTCTGATTCTAGCTTTTGTCTCCCGATCTCTCAATCCATCTTCTAGTCTATTCCCAGAATAATAACCCATTCTCAAGTCCCCCTGACTCAAAATTCTACAGTACCCCATTGCCTATTTTTGAGTTTTTTTGAAATCACAGAAATAACACTTACTGTCCCAAATTCAAATAATACAAACAGAAGTGTATAAAAGAAAATATCTCCTATCTATCTATCTATCTATCTATCATCATCATCTATCTTTCTATCATCAAACCAAAGGATTGGTCTTTTGAGATTCTTTCTTTTAGTCTTTTTTAATTTTAAAATATTTATCCTTATAATTCATGCAAATGTTAAACAAAAATTTATTCAAATAATAATAGAAAAAATCTTATAATGGAAAACAACAATCTCCTGTCCCATGCTTCACACTAGCAAGCCCTTTTAAATCAAAGTCAAATGCTAAGCTTTTATATCCCTGTGTGACATGGTAGTGCTTGCATCACCTTCTCAAACTTATTTCTGCCCTTCCTCAACTTGTACCAACTACTCCTTCCAGGTCAGTCTCTAGTCTGATAGTCTTTGTCTTTCAACTAGAGCGTTTAGTCCATTGAAATCATTTGTAATAATTGAACTCTTGGTATTCATTTCTATCATCTGATGTTGCACTTTCTGGTAATATTTTTCCTGTTTTTTCTGTATTTCTTTTTCTTTTTTCTCCTTTGCTTCCTTGTTTTGAATTGATTGGTTTCATTCACCACCCCCCAGTTTCACTTTTCTCCATATTCCAGTTCTTTCAGAGGTTATCCTAGACATTTCAATATGGATATTTAACATAATAAAGTAGAAAATTAATAGATTTAAGCTCTTTCCAGAAGATAAAAGAAGCAAAGAACCCTTGAATTCTAATTGCTCTCCTCCAATTTTACACCCAGTTGTCCAGAATTTTAATTCTCTCTTAATTTAAAAAAAACATAAGTTAGACATTATTGCTGTTTTATACCATCAATGTTTCTTAAGATTTTGCCGCATTTCAACCTTTTACTTTGCTAACTGAATTGCGTGCATCTTAGACCTACACTCTAGGATCGATTTCCTTCTTTCTAAAATGCATTTCCTTTAGAAGTTCCTACAGTGAGAATGTCCTGGTAGTAGATTCTTTCAGTTTGTGATGCTTTGAAAATTTTTGCTCCTCCCCCCACCTTTGGGAAATAGCTTCCCTTGTTTAGAATTCTAAATTGTTGGTTATTTGATATGAATTGGTTGATATTAATGCATCTAATTTTCCCTGCCGTTCTGAAGAATTCAGCTGTCAGCTTGTCATTCTCTTCCAGATTATCTGCGTCTTCTCTCTGATTGCTTTAAGATCTTCTGTTTGTTTTTGTTGTTGTGTTCATTGTGATATGTGTAGGAATGGATTTCTTTTTATTCACCCTGCTTGGGATTCTCTGGGCTTTCTCACCTATTTTCTGTTTTAGTCCAGTCATTAAAATTCTAATTTTATTGATCACATTTTTCATTTCTAGAATTTCTATCTCATCTTTTATCAAATCTGGCCAGATAGGATAGTCTCTTTTTTCCTTTGCTATACTTTCAATCTCCTTTCATATTTTTGAACATGTTAATCATACTAATTTTATATTCTGTGTTTGATTAGTTTCAGTATCTGTGGTCTCTGAAGGTCTGATTCTAGAGTTTCTTTTTCCAGCTGACTCTCAGTGTGGCTTTTTTCCTTGTGTGTTTAGTGACAAAAAAAAAAAAAAAAAGAAAAGGTCCTTTTCCTTGTAACTTAACGTGTAGGAATTCATTGAGGCCCCATTTAAGGGTATTTTCTTCCACAGAAAATTGGAATTTGCTTCTGTCAGGTGCCTGAGGGTATCACCAAGTTGAAACCAGTTTAAACTAACATTTCAACGTTTTCTTCCAGCCACAGTGGTTGTGTATATTCAGGCCCCAAACTCATGAAAGTCCAGGTCTGTAATTAGAAATAAGGGATGGGGGATTTTTTCTTTTTCTTACTCTGCTCCACACAGAGCTGAGGACAAGTGGTCACAGATCTCCACCTTCCCGTTCTGTGGGATCAGGGTTTCACCCGTTCACTTACTGAGAGGGTTCGCTTCAGTATTCTTGGTCTCTGCTCTGACCTTTCACTCAGCTTGGGCTTCAGGATTTGTCCCTCACATGTGGGAAATGCTAACTCCAGCATCTAATGACTCCGTTGGATTTGGGCTTTCTGGTCATTTCTGCAACACAAAGAATTACTTCACTTTCTAGCCAAATCTGTCATGCATTAAAAAAAAAGATTTTATATTTTATGTAGCGCTCTTAGGAATTCCCTGAAAGTCTAGTTGACCCTATTGTCAAAAATAGAAGACTTTACTTTTCTGTATCAGACAATTACTTCTGTGAGCTTTAGTTTGTTTCACTCGTAAGGCAGCATAATACCTATATCATTAAGATTTTTGTGAAGATTAAATAAGACACTGGATATAAAAGTCTACAATGTCGAAGTTTAATAAATGACGGTGATCACTATTACATTTAATAAATGATCGTAATCACTACTATTCTACTACAAGTGCTACAGCAAAAACTACTAAGAACACAAAATGGCCTGTTATTCCATGGAGAAGCAAAGAATTAGATAGAAGAAAAACAGTTAAAACTTTAGCTTTCTAAATATGTCTCTCATGTATATGATGTGTGAGAGCTGGTGTTTTTTTTTTTTTTTTTTTTTTTTAACACCACCCTGAAGTAGCGAATCACAGAGCTCCCTGTAGGACTTGGGCCCTGTCCCGTGAGCTATACCTTTGATAGGGGTATGTGTGTGGGCTTGAGGCGAGTTTCAGTCAATAACCAGTGTCAGAGTCCACAGTGGAAACACTTCCGCTCCATGCAGCATGGGTGGGCAAGCTGAAAGAACACCATTTATTGGAAGAAAGGTGCTACACATATACAACGAGGTGTTATATTTATTATTTCTATTTTAAATTATCCATTGAAGAAAGAAGACATGGCAAGAATTTTTAATGAGGCCCAGGGTCAAACTGGGTTCAGAGGCCCAAAGGGAAATGTGGCAGTGTTCTGACTGGGATGCCTATGACCTTGGGCAGGTCAAGTAACCTCTCAGCCTCATTCCCCTTGTGTGTGAAGCAGAATCGTGGGGCTGTAGTTTTAGGGAACGTTGACATCTCAAATACTATGATTCTTATCTCTCCCAACCCACACCCCCTGGGGCCCCTAGTTCACTGACTTCTAAGACCCACCATCACAGCTTTGCCAAAGAACACTGTTTACCCAGCACTATCTACCCAGAGTTCCCCTTTCTCTAACATGAGAGACAGAAATCAGAGCCACAGTAGACACACAGTCCTTCATGGGGCTTTGGTCTCTCCCACTTTATGAGATGCTCATTTATCTCAGATGTGTGGTTGGAACGTGAGGAGCTCCAGCCAGGGGCCCCCATTGCCATCTAAGGAAGGAAGCAGTTGGACCCGATAGCCTGTGAGTGAGGTGAACCACGTGCAAAAGTAGGCCACACCCAGAGACGGTTTGTAGTTGTGTTTCTAAGGAGACTTGAAAACCTGCTTGATCCTGCCAAGGGGATGGGGCCGTATCCCTCAGCCTGGGAGGCAACTCCAGGGAATGAAACCACAGTCATGGTGCATGACCTCTTAGAAGAAGGGGATGGCTGACGGGCAGTGGTCTCGTTGGGGTCTGAAAAATGGGTGGAGTTTACAGATGAGGAAATTGAAGCTTGGCTAGTCAAGTAAGTGTTTGCCTCCAAAGCCTGTGGGTGCTTTCAACTCTAGCTTATACTGTTACCCTCCAGAGCTGCCAGGTGGCTCCGAGTTCTGGTGAGTTTGGTGGAAGATAGTCGGGCTGTTTGAGCACCAGCTCTGACTTTACTGATGACCCCGGTTTCTGGTCTACAAAGCTCTCGGTGTGGCGTGGTGGTTGCATTGGCTTTGGTCTCAGATGGGCCTGAGTCCAAATTGTCCTCTGCCAGCTACTGGCCATGTGATGTGAGGCAAGCCACCTAATTTCCCTGGGCCCCAATTTCTTCATCTAGGCATGGAATGTTACAGAAGAGTGCACGCAGAAATCCCTCAGCGCGCTGCCGCCAGTGCTAGCTAGCATGCAATCGAAGGTATTTATTATTACGGAGAGGAAGCAAAGAGGACCTGGCTGGGAAAGAGAGGTCATTGGAGCAGGAAGACGGAGATGGAAGTAGAGTTCTTTCTGTTTCTTGGTAACTTTGGTGAAAGTATCAGAGGAGGCCTGGGAGAGCTATTTCCTCCTTTCTAGTAAACACCTCTGGTGAGCAAACCGTCCCACCCCGAGGGCCCCTGGAATGAGTCTCTGGTACTTCTAGTTGGTGGAGACATGGCCTCCTGAGGCACGTGGCCAACCCTGCTGGCTGTTCCCTAACCCGCCTGCGAGGCTGCTGTGGCATTTTAGGAAGTGAATTCCCTCACACGGCAGCCAGAAGCGGGTGGAACACCCAGAAGCATAGGCGGTGATGACGTGAGTGTGAGCCAGGCAGGGGGCACAGAGGAGGAGCCAGAGGGTGGCCTGGGTCTGCAGGGAGGAAGGGGCAGGAACTCCTGGGGTTGGCCTGGACTTAGCTGAGATTCAGCCCTCTCCAGCCTGGGCACTGGTGGCACCGTCCTTCCCCTGGCCCTCAAAGATCACTTCTGCCGTGAAGTGTCCATTCTTACCTTGAAGAGGACTCTGTCCATCCAACACGGCCTCTCTCCCATATCCCCCCTCCCCAATCCACCACTCCCCCTTCCTTCGACTCATGGCATCACCCTCATTTGCCTGTTTACTTGGTTTTGTGGTTTTTAACTTAGATGTGGTCAGAGAGAGGCGGGGTCAGAGGACAGGCTCTCCAATCCACTCTTCCACCTCTCCAGACAGACAAACGTGTCCTGCTCGGGCTCAAAGACCCGACATGGTACTGCTGGCCCAGCAGATGGGGAAGTTCTGATTCAGTTTCTCTGGGGTAGGGCCTAAGTATTGGTATTTGTTAAAAGCTCCCAGGTGATTGAGAGCCGCTGGTCCAGTTATGGAAAGAACTGGGACGACTAACTGCACTTAGAGGGCAAATCACTGGGAAAAGTTGGGCCCGGCCCTAGTAAGAAGTAGCATTCCTTATGCTTGCATAAATATTAGCTAAGGATGGTCTGATAATCTAGAGCCCTTTGACAAGCCTTTCAAGAGCTTCTTCCCAACATTTCACGGATGTAGACAAAGAGCATCTGTTTGTCCAGCTCGTGTGACTCCTGCCAAAATGGTGCTTGTTCTCAGCAAACCTGTGAGAGAACTAGGACATTATGATACCCATGAAAAGATTCAGCCCAGGGCTTCCCTGGTGGCGCAGTGGTTGAGAGTCCGCCTGCCGATGCAGGGGACACGGGTTCGTGCCCCGGTCCGGGAAGATCCCACATGCCGCGGAGCGGCTGGGCCTGTGGGCCATGGCTGCTGAGCCTGCACGTCCAGAGCCTGTGCTCTGCAACAGGAGAGGCCACAACGGTGAGAGGCCCGTGTACCGCAAAAAAAACAAAAACAAAAATAAAAACAAAAACAAAAGATTCAGCCCAGGTAGTGGTGGTGGTAACAGGGACCGGGCAAGACTGGAAACCTCGGGTGCTCAGATCATTCCAGAGTTCTCCAGATCTTATTAAACCGGTAGGGGTGCCCTAAGAATAATGAGCTCCACCCAGGGGGGTCTGCTGGATACTAGAGGCCATTCGATCTACCAGGATAGCTGGGAGGGTGTAAAGAGAAAAAGGGCTCTGTCGGTGCTGCTCCTTGCCCACAGATTTATAGCAGAGAGGACAGGCTTAGAGCCTCAGTGAGACTGCAGGGGATTCTTTAAGGGAAGGATGGGTTTCTTGGTGGGCATATGTATGTGGTGAGGCTGGATAGTCAGAGTGGTGGTGCTGTGGTGTCAAGAAATGCCAGGTGCATGCAGCAGGCCTGCAGGGGTCTCAGCTGTGAAGAGCATGGGACTCGCTGCTGGGTGACACAGATAGAGACGACTCCCCTGCCCCGCCCCACCCCCTCCCAGGCTCTTAGACCTCAGGTGTAGACTCAACTCCGTAGTTTGTGGCACGGTGATCTGTAAGAGGCTCCTCTGTGTTTTACTAACTTTTCCCCTTCCCCAGCACGGTGGCCCATATTCAAGATTCATGGCCCACCGGCAATAACCAACTAGAAAAGATGATAGGAAATGAGATCCCATTCACAGTAGCAGCTAAACCCATCACAAATCTGGGAATCAACCTAACAGAAGACTGCTCAAAACCTTTTTGGGAAATTTTAATAACTCTTTTAAAGAATGTAAAAATTAAAGGATGATATTACAGCAGAATATCTTTAATGTAAATGAAAACACATGCATTCCATTTTAAAAAAGGATAGAGACATACTCAAGGACTTCTGGTAAATAAGTGGATGCCCCTAGGCGGGGGGCGGGATGCAGCGGGCGGTGGAGGGGGCATAAAATAGGGGATGACAGACCTAGACACATATACATTGTTTCATAACACTTAAACCTATTTCCTCAGCAAATGATAGTTGCTCTCTTGAATAGTCAAACAAAATAGGCAAAGTCGGCATATTGTCAGCATCATTATGCATGTCCATTTTTTGTAAACTACCAGATTTTAGACTTCCTTGAGGGCGTGGATTATTTCCATGGCACTTAACGTAGAGCCTTGCATAGAAAAGGTGCTCAATATATATTTTTGTAGAAGTCCCATTAAAAGTCATATTTAGGGCTTCCCTGGTGGTGCAGTGGTTGAGAGTCCGCCTGCCGGTGCAGGGGACACGGGTTCGTGCCCCCGTCCGGGAAGATCCCATATGCCGTGGAGCGGCTGGGCCCGTGAGCCATGGCCGCTGAGCCTGCGCGTCCGGAGCCTGTGCTCCGCAATGGGAGAGGACACGACAGTGAGAGGCCCGCGTACCGCAAAAAAAAAAAAAAAAAAGTCATATTTAAACATTATAGAATATATGTTCTTGAAAACTTAGAACATGTGCATTACAGAGAAAATTTAGAAGATGCTTATTATGAAAATTTAGAAAGTGCCAATAAGTCAAAAGTATATTAAACCCATCCAGAATATCACTATTTATGGATAACCAATATGAACATTTTGGGTATGTGATTCCAGTTTTCAAGTAGGGTATTGTTTTTATGGTCGCTGGATGACTCTTAAATTTTTCATCTAGTAGTTTTGCCATTTTGTAGTTTGAATGACAAAGCATTTAGAAATGAATTCAACTTACAACATATTCGCTCTGCAAGGCTAAGTTCAGAGTGTACGCCACGGGAACCACCAGCCCGAGGGCTAGTCTGCAGGCAGCTCTGAAGGAGGAGGAAGGGGCTGGCCAGACTCAGCGTGGGTGTGCGTGGTTGACGAAGGGAAGTGGTGCAGAGGGCAGCAAGCTTGATCTGTGAAAAGCCAGGTGTAAATATCAGTGGGTCACACGATCTCCGTCACAACGACCCAGCTGCGCTGTTCTACCGTGAAAGCAGCCATAGACGGCATGTGAGATGAACAGATGAACACGGCTGTGTCCCAATAAAACTTGATTTATGGACATCCATGTCCGTAAATCTGAATCCATTCTGAATTTTCACACACTTTTCACAGTTTTCAGAGGGAAAATACTAGAGGCAGGTGAGAGCTCAGCAAATCGAAAGAACTAACAGAAGGTGGTCACAGGCCACTGAGTGGGAGCCGGAGGTGAAGGCTGTGGCTGCAGAGGCTTCAGCCGCTGGAAGCTTGGCTCCAGGTGCCACCAAAGGGGTTGAAGGTGTGGTGCTGGAATCAGATCAGCTGGAAGGAACGTAGAAGTGGGTTCATTCTGGGATGGCACTGAGGTCTGAACCATGGCTCAAAGTGCTTTGGTCCAGAAAGTCTGCTTTCAGATTCTTCTGTACTCTCTCAAGAAGACAAAGCACCCAGGGAAACAATGTCCCACCTTGGGAACACCCAAGATTTAATACAACTAATGACTTGGGGTTGGATGGGAGCCGTGTACGTCAATCACTGCACAAGGAGGAAGGATGGGCTGGGGGTCCCTGTGAAGTCAGCCCGGGGTATGTCTTCGCCGCTCTTCTCCTTATGACACTCTGCTACACCTGCCATTTCCTCCTCTTGGGTCCATGGCTACTGTGTTTCCATCAGTCTCACTCACCTCATCCCCGGGTCCCTGATTCAAAAATCAAATCGCATCGTCCACACGGCCTGCTACCTTCCTGATCAGTCTCATCCTGCTTTAAATGCTACATGGAAACCTTCAACCTACAGGCTCACTATTTCCTGAGTTATTTCCTCCTTGCCTTCCCTCACCTCCTTGCTACCCCAGGTGGCAAGTCTATACAATGACCTGGGCGAAACCGGGGTCAGATTACGTTTATTCTCATTTCATCCTATTCCACTGAAATTCAACATGTACCTCGATGGAACATGACACATCACAAAATCTAAGCGGGGTTGTTTTTCTACCCCAAGTTCCTGATCTCAGCCCGGTTCCTTGCACCTTTTCCCAGATTTCCTGGACCTGCATGGTGTTTTGGTGCAAATGCCTGCCTATTTAACTCCGGTGCTCTTCCCAGTGCAAGAGAGCTCTCGACATTTGGAGTGTGAGATTGAATTCCTCACCCAGGGGAGGTATGAAGAAGCGATCTCAGAGGCATGGTCTGCACCTTGCAAACTTGCTTAGAATTTTAAACCAGCGTTTTCAAAGCGGACTTGGTTTGCTGGCCTCAATTATGAAACAATTAATACACAGCACATAAAACTGTCCAGTCTGTTTGTTCTTGCTGTCATATCATCAGTAATGATGGCAGGAACTGACCTAGTAAAGCAGCCCAAGTGTCTGTGTACACAGAGAAAGAGAGGAAGAATGGGGGCAAGGGAGAGAGCACGCCTCACTAATATAACTCACGTTTCTCTGAGAACACGTCTCTTCCTAATGCTTTTCTCATGAATAGTTCAGGTCTTTCCAGAAAAAAAAAGACAAAAAAAAAAAAGGAAAAAAAAATCTATATGAAATTTAAGCCCCGTTTCTCATTTCATTGAAAAACCTTTCAGAAAAGCCATTTTTCATACTTAAGACCTTTTCAAATCTTTCCTAACCAGTTACACTCCGTATTGTATCTTTCAGAGCTGGCAGCCGTCCAGCGACAATCCTTAAAAATCCCTTTACAGTTTTCAAGGAAAATACAAGCTCTCATTTACCACTGGATGGAGTCAGAAAATAAAAGCTTAATGCCTTGACAGGCCTGGATATTTTTTTGAGGCCTAAGTCTGATTTATATTGGTAGCCAGCAAACCAGGCTGGTGAAATATTTGCTGCTGCTCCCAGGGATATGGAAAAATGAAGTGTGAAGTTCTGGGGAGACCAAGCCACAGCCTTCCAGTCACTAAACACTCCCACCAAGTTGGCAGTGGAACAGAGCCCTGGGCTGCAAGATGAACCTCAAAGGAATAGAGGGGGAGTGAGGGACCGCGCATCTTGTCAAAATACTGCCAAGGCTTAACCCTCGCCATACATTTTGCGACATGGGGTGGGATGTTTATGCGGGGCGGGGGGGGGGGGTTAGGGAGGAAAGAGAAGAGGAACATTCTCTTCCTCCTTTCTTTCTTTTATTTTCTTTACAGCTTCCCTGTAGGGGTTTCACTCCAAGTTGAAGAAATTAAGAGCAACAACGGGACTGTAGGAAGTTGCTTAAGCCCCCATCATAAAACCGTTCAGTTGGAAAAATACGATCTGGTTAGAGAGAAAGCACTGCCTTGCCCTAGGGCTTGTAGCTTCAGGGCAGGAAGACCGACCCACGTCCCCACGTCCCCAGATCTGAGCGCGTGGGAGCCGGGATTTTCATTCCCATGAAAAGGGAATTTTCTAGAGGTAAAAGTGAGGTGGGTTTTTCTCCCCTCACCGGATGTTCTTGAAGTGAGTCATCACAAACACACATGCCAGGTAAAACATTGGGTGTTTTGGTTTTGTTTTATCTTTCCTTTATTTCAAAATAAAAAGACATAGAAATGGACATCCACTGTTTAGAGGTGTTTTTTAACCTCAGGTTTCTGAGGTAGTCTTAGATACCCAGGCTTGTCCCAAAGGGCTTCATCTGTACTTGGTATTATTCACAGGGAAGGTGGGGGGAGGCCTGTGGAGAAGCAGGGGTTGATTTTTGTTGTGTTTTGAAGTGAAAAAGCTCTCTCCTAGGTGGTATTTTTTCAATAAAACAAGGCAAGGAAGGGCAAAGATGGAAAACATGCAACTCATTTTCTCCCCAACACGGACTTATCTTTGGAAGGTCAATGTCAAAATCTGATTCATTTGAGATCTAAAATGTGCCTCTTTATTATTGTTTTTAGAATTTTAATAACAGCATCTCTATCTGCCGGCTGGAGATTTACGTTACTGTGGATTCAGTGAAAGCAGGCTCAGCAACTACGGAAATGTTCATACCCATGTGTGGCCACCCCTCCCCCACCCCTCTCTCAATCACAGATAAACACACCTACTGTCACTCAGACAGACTCTCCCAGACGCACTTTAACACCCCCCCCCCAAAATCAGCCTCACTCATTCACTCCCTTATGGCAACGTTAAACTTAGAGATACTTCAAGTCCACGAACGTGTATTGATGGATGCCCACCATGTATAAGGTACTGATGGGCGATGGAGGGGGCAGGGGAGCTTGGAGTAGAATATAAAAGCAAGATTCTGGTCTTAGACCTCAAGACATTTGCAATTTAATGGAGGGAGAAACTGCTTTTTGATCCATTTACCTTGCAGTAAAACTTTACTGTGGTAAAACCATAAAATATGCTTTTCTTCCTCCCCACATCGGCAGAAGAAGAGAAACTAAGTGACTTGCCCACTGCCACCAACAGTAATGGCAAACATGACAGCTCGCGGTACGTGCTGGCATCACGCTAAGCACTCCCATGCCGTATCTCCTTTAATTCTTGACAACCCACTCAGAAGCTTCTCACTCTACAGATAAGGAGACCAAGGCAGAGAGGAGTTAAGTAACTTATCCAAGATCACTTGGCAAGGAAGTGGGGGGTGGAGATTCACAGCCTCTGTCCAGAGCCTGCTTAGTCCCTGCACAGAGCTGAGACTAAACCTTCAGTCTCCTTTCTTCTGGGCCACTGCTTTTCCTCCCTGTCTCTAGTCCCCAAACCTGTGATGATGAGGTGGAATTTAAAAGGAAAAAAAAAACAACGTTTATTGTTTATTTTGAATGGGTTTGGGGTGAAGAAGCTAGGGAGTGCTTTGCAAACTACTTTTGTTTATTTGGAAGCACCTAGATTTCAGCCTGCAGGAGGTTTGGAAGTACTTGAAGAAATTTTGAGTATAGTCATTTCTAAGCCATACTTCTTACAAAAACCTTGTTTTGGGAAACTGAGAAATCCAGGGCATGTACAAGGTGACTGTACCTCCAGCGTGGCTGCCCTGGCTTTTGGTAAGCAACACGCTGAAAGTGATCATGGGACTCAGAATTTCCTCCATGGCGACTGCCACACGCATACAGGCCTTAAAACACACACCCACAGTTCAGATATTTTAGCAAATGTCCTGGCTTTCCTCCACCACTAAAATGAAAGTGAAGGTGAAATCATTTGGGGGCCACTGGAGCAGACTTCTCACCCTTGATAGCTGCCCATAGATTTAAATGTCTCACAGGAGATCCAATTAAACATGAGTGAGATCCCAATTCACCAAAGGATCATATTTTCTGGCCATTTTCATCACTCACACTTCCTAGCAATTTAACAATGAGTTTAGGATATGACTTTTTCCCTCAGGCACCCCTTTTATTTTATTTTATTTTATTTTATTTGGAATCTGGAATTCTAGATGGCTCGTGTCTGGAAATACCGAGAGCAGGTTTTTCTACCCAAGTAACCAGTGGCTGTCTCTACACACACCCTGGTTTTGTTACGATCTGAAGTTATCACAAATGAGGGCTGATGGGAGTGTCCAGATTTTGTTGACAATGATCATTCAAGAGGATCCCTGGGACACAATGTCAAGGGAGCCTACAGAGCACTGTGGTTCATACAAAGCAGGTGTTTTTTTTTATTTTTTTATAAAGCAGGTGTTTGTTGAATGACTTAATGAGTGAGTAAAGAGGGGACACCTCTTGCTCGTGACTGATGGAATAACAGAGGCAGATGGTGGTGCAGCAGGTGCTTCTCGCTGCTGGCCCCTGAATGACCCCCATCTTGTGTGCTTGATCAAGAACAGCATCTTCAGTGTAGTTTGCATCCGTCTGGGGGTACCCGGATTCTCCAGGGGTTATGCAGATGCACATGGCTTTAAAGGCATGGTTTTTTTTTTTTTTAATAAATTTATTTATTTATTTTAGTTTTGGCCGCATTGCGTTGGGTCTTTGTTGCGGTGCGCAGGCTTCTCATTGGGTGGCTTCTCTTGTTGCAGAGCACAGGCTCTAGGCGCGTGGGCTTCAGTAGTTGTGGCACTCGGGCTCAGTAGCTGTGGCTTGCAGGCTCTAGAGCGCAGGCTCAGTAGTTGTGGCGCGCAGGCTTAGTTGCTCCACGGCATGTGGGATCTTCCCAGACCAGGGCTCAAACCCGTGTCCCCTGCATTGGCAGGCAGATTCTTAACCACTGCGCCACCAGGGAAGCCCAAAGCATGGGTTTTGAGATCCTTCACTCCCATCTTTTCTATAGCTCAACAGCCTGAGAACATCATTCCTTTACAATGATGTTACAAAAATAAGGCATCCTCTCACCCACCCTAGTGTCACTGTAGAGCATTGCCCCAGGGTCTAAATATCCTCTGGGTCTCTAAATGAAGGGATAATTTGTGAAGACATTTCACCCCAGGAAAAGTCCCAGGAGAACAAAGCAAAGAGAGCTTTGGGGAGAAATACTGAAAGGGGACAGAGCTTTATTCTACCCCATAACAAACTCATGGCAAGTCTCCATGTATGTGTGTCTGTATCTGCCATCACTATCTACCCACTCATCTGTCTATTAGAATGACAATTCAGAAATGAGTTAGTAGCCATGGGGACACGTATTAACACACTTATTTGAAATGAAAAATGAAGTTCGAGTTTCTCTGTGAGAAAGTGAGTCTGATTTGGCTAATTGGATTGGCAGTGAGAACTGCTTAGTCATTTAGGTCCTACGGCAGACATTTCCCATAAGTGGAATCACCTGAATCTGTTGCAATACGGGTTTGATGGAATAGAGTTAAAGTACAAGTAAGTAGAGAGCACCAATTGCAAAATGGTACATCCTTTATAACTACATGTACGATGATGAAATGTAGATGTTATCTGAAAAATTTAGTTTTAAAAATTTCTTTTGCGGGTACACAAAATCTCCTGAAGACCCCTGGTTTAGAGAAAGTTGAGAGACACAGGCAAGGAGGAAAACTCATTAATAGACAGAAAGGAGCCCGGGATTCAAAAAATGCTCTCAAAATTGCAGAAATCTAAGCAGAGATGGAAAAAAGGTGAAAAAGATAGGAGACCCTGGGGGAGAAGATCCTGCTGCCTGTACTTGGGCATGAATTTGTCTGTCTTATATGAGATCTTGGCGAGCTGTTCTATCTAGAATGAGAACACCCGTAGCACCAGGTTTATTTATTTATCCCTCAGAACACTCTGGAATTTAACTTTCTTCTTAACCAATTTGACTTTCAGAGAATGAGGTCATCAGAACATTTGTCCAAAAATCATGAGTTTGTTAGGGTGTTTTTTTCAATTCATTAGGGAGAGTATTTCTGAGTCCAACTAAGAAGTCACTGTTGTCACGTATACATGTGACCGTTCATCCAGTAATAGGCCATAGTGATATATTAGATGTATTAAGTAGGTGATTCTGAAGTAGTTGGGGCAGTGGAATGGTGAAAGCCAGGAGGACAAACTCCCCATAAAAGTATTTATGCTGAGGTACCTTGAAAAGAAAACACCTCCTAAAACAGATACACTTTGAAGAAGCTTTGCAAAAGACATGCAACTTGGTGCCGATGTCATGCCAGAGTTTGCTGTGTTTAGCTGCCTAATTTACTGCCATCTGGTCTCTGCTACACCCGCATCAATCTGTCAGCTGAACGAGTTCTAATTATGCATCTTGTAACCCGGTGTGCTACAGCACACTGCGTTCAAGTGGGGATAGATCTTCAAGATTTACTGCACATATGCTGATAAAATCCCTGGGTCTCCAAGCTGGGGAGGGTGAGGAGGGGGTGAAATCTACCTCCACCCACCACAGGCAAAGAGGAGCAGACGGGCATGAAGAAGCAGAAGAAGCCAAAGGTTCAGCCAGTGATTCAGTGCACTCTTAGTCTGACAAAATGCAAAATACATTTGAGATGAGCTTTCATGGACATGGGCAACGTATAGCCCAGAGTATACAGAATCTATAATCAGTTTGTTTGAGGGGTTGTTGGAAGCTTCACGCCTCCCGCTGCCGATCTGGCTGCCTCATATGTTCTGCCCCCTTCTGTGGCCCATTTCTAGAGGGATATGGCAGTGAGGAGGGAAAGGGAAGGCTTTAGGAGGGCATTGCCTTTTATTATGGATCAGTTATTTTTATTTTATTTATTTATTTTTTTACTTAGGTCATCTCCCTGAATCTTCATCAAAAATCCTGCAAGGTGTACACTGTAATCTTGAGTCCCAGGGAGGCCCAGATTGTGTGTGTGTGTGTGTGTGTGTGTGTGTGTGTGTGTGTGTGTGTGAGGTGTGCAATCCTGTAGCCCCTGTCTCCTTGGGAAAGCCGAATGCCTCTGATTTCTTTTTCCACCAGCTTGCTTTTTCCTGGGCAAGTCACTGATACTTTTTTTTTTTTTGCGGTACGTGGGCCTCTCACTGTTTGTGGCCTCTCCCGTTGCGGAGCACAGGCTCAGCGGCCATGGCTCACGGGCCCAGCCGCTCCGCGGCATGTGGCATCTTCCCGGACTGGGGCACGAACCCGTGTCCCCTGAATCAGCAGGTGGACTCTCAACCACTGCGCCACCAGGGAAGCCCATCACTGATACTTCTTAAAACAGGTTTTGTGGATTTCTGATTGGTGTTCCAAGCTATACGGCTGGCTTCCTCTCTCCTCCCTCCATCTACCAGGAGATTGCAGGGGATAAGCCAGATAATGCCCATAAAAGGCTTTTAACCCCCCAGGAGAAAGTTGTCCACGACAAACACTGCATCCTATAAAACTTCCATGTGTGTTTGTAGCCCCATCCATCCACAGGGAGCAGGAGACAGTCCCAGACGAGGAGGAATCCTGTGCGTCTGCTGCTGTGCCCACACCTTCTAAGACAGACAGTTGTCCTGAATGGACTTTGCACTGCCACATATCCCAAAATATATCTTTGTGAGGACTGAGAAAAAAACCTTTGTCTCACAAACACAATGACTGACTTTTTTTTTCTTGCTGTTTCTCCGTAACTTAAGCAGGGTCCTAGCAGGGACTTTAGGTAGCGTGAGTTTGACCTTTAGAAAAGGCCACGGTACAGGCTTATTTTCAATTTTAGTATTAAATCTCATTTGCTTTCAGCCTAATTTCTTTGAGGCTCATCTTCGCTCTGCTGGCTTAGAAAGCAAAAGATTTCACTTCTTTGCAATTCCATGGACTAAATAAAAAGTATTGAGAACCTGGAGTCTGGTTGAGACCCCAGGACAGGCCCCCAGACACTGGTGAAAGGAATCTTTAAATGACCCCAAATATATAAGACCTTGTGTTTCACGGACTACCCTCAAGCTCTCTGCCAGCAGCCCCCGAGCTCCTTTCGGGCACATCGGAAACCAAGTTCTCTAAACAGAAAATGTAACCATGATAAGTTGTGTCACTTTGGTGATATATCTCTGAGAATATTATAAACTGGGTAGCTGAATGTTTCATTGCCTTAGAGACGTCCACAGCCAGAGATCTGAGAATAGAAAGTTCACGTCTCTCTCCATTAAGAAATTTAATTCACATTTTACTCGGTCCTAGCCTTTGATTAATACCCTGGATGTGTCATGCAGCAGTCCTTAGGATTATGAAAAGTGATTTGTCTAATCTGCGTGTCAGTCTCCTCTGGGGTCTGCCTAGGGGGGAAAAAAAACCCAAGAAACCAACACTCTGTAGCTATTGATTTCATAGCATTTGCTCAGCGTTTGCCTTTACATTCCGGCCAAGTTAAGTGGATACGGAGCAATTTGATCCATGGAGTGTGGGGAGAGTGTTGTCACCATCTACAGACCCAATTCATCTGGAGGATTTCATGTTGCACATATCAAGACTGGAAGTGGGTTTTAATGAAATCTCTAGCAAAATGAAGTTCATAGAAAAGTGAATGTAAAAACATATGCTTGTGATTCCAGCTGGCTGGTTGAGGTGCAATCAAAGTTGCACAGCATTTAGGTCTTCGCTTCAGACTCCTGGCCCCAAGGCATAGATGTTGCATGATCTGAGTCCATGCTGGGCTGAAGGACAATTGTGAAGGACAAGTATCACATCCCTGGTCTACAGTGGGGTTTTCTGAATGTCAGCTAGCCCTCCTCTCTCATCAGGTTTTCCTTTCTCAGCCCCCATTGACTCATTTCTCCATTAAGGCAAAATCTCAGCCTCTCTATCTTCTTTTTTGTCCACCAATTGAATTTCTCCTGATCTAAGCTGGTATTATCTCAGAATCACTCCTTCTTTCCAAGAGATGGTTAGCCAGTTGGAGGTGCACATCTACTTAAATAGATGTGCCCAAGGTGATGCACATTCCTTACCTCAAAGTATTAAACCAAATAGGGGATTTTCGGTCAGAGAGATTAGCTGGAGCAAGTGGGGCTTTTATACGTCTCTGTATTAGAACTCGTATGGTGGCCTATTTCTTCAAGAGAGGTTTGGCCCTGCCTGGAGGGGTGTTTCATACAGGAGTCTTGCTTTAATTAGTTACGTGAACCAGAGAACGATGTGGCGGACCGGAGGTAAGCAGCATATGGAACTCAGACGCTGGTGGGCTTGGATGGGGAGCCTGTCATTCTAACTTGAGAAATGCAGGCAGGGCTGAAAGAGTCTTGGGAAGCCACTTTTGCCTTTACCTAAGCTATATATGAAGGAGACATGAGAAGCAATGAGTTACTGCAGAATGAGATCACATAAACTTTCGGGCAACAAACTTTAACATCTCATGAATCCTTGAAAGGAGTAAAATTTTCCCGATGAAATATTCAATAGAAATGCACTTTCTATTGTTTTGTTTTGCTTTTTCCCCTTCAGTGAAAATAATTATCTAGTGCTTACCAGCAAACCTTGATATCACTTCAGATATTAAATATTGTTATTTCAGCTCCTTTCTAGACCAATTAATCCCCAATATTTAAGTTTTCTATTCCTAAATCTTGCATTATTCTTATCAATTTTCTCAAGGCTCGTCCCATGTTCCCCACTTTATTTCAGCTGGATGACATCCCAGTTGAAGGAGAACATTGAACTATGTTCAACACTAAGCCGTAGAGTCTAAAGTCAGTGTTTAAATCCTATCTCTACCACTTAAAAACTGAGATGTTCCTAAGCCTCGTCTTCCACATCTTCAGAATGGGCATGACTAGGCTTCCCTCCCTGCCAGCATTGCTATGAAGATTAAATTTGAAATATGGTAGCACATTGCTTGGCTCCTGGACCATGTGTTGAACATAATAAAAACAATTTGTATCTGCATCTTGTATGATCAAGACCAAAATAGGTGAAGTTACCTGAACTACCAAGACTGTAGTGACATCTAGACACATCACAGTACAACTATTGAAAGACAGAGACAAAGAGAAACCTTAAAAGTAGTAAGAGAAAATAATGCAATACATACTCAGGAACAACATGATTAAAGTTGAATTTCTATTAGAAACATTGAAAGTCAGAAAGCAATGGATGACATATTCAAAGCACTGAAAGAAAAAAAAATCAACCAAGAATACTATATATAAAAAACTGTCCTTCAGAAGTGACAGTGATGAAACATTTTACCAGACAAACAAATACTAAGAATGTTCGTTGCTGGCAGAACTACCTTACAAGAAATGACATCAAAGAGTAACTTGAATCCACATGAAGAAATAAAGACCATTGCAAAAGGTAATAACATAGGTAAATATAAAAGACTGTATTATATATTTTTCTCTTTTCTTCTCATGTCAAGTTTAAAAGATCAATGCATAAAACAAAATTTCTAAAACTGTATTTTGGGACTTACAGAAAGATGTAATATATACGTCAAAAAAGCAAAAAGGAGTTACGTAACAGTTGTATTGAAGTAAACTCAATATTGTACTGGAATTAAGTTAGTATTAATCCAAAGTGGACTGTGATAAATTAAGATATAAACTATAATCCCTAGACTAACCACTAAGAAAATAATTTAAAAATCCAGTGAAGGAATTAAAATGGCACAGTAGAAAATATCTATTTGACACAAAATAAGGTAGTAAAGGAGGAACAAATAAATTAAAAAGAGCATGAGACATACAGAAAAGAAAAAGAACATGGCAGACATAAATCTAAGATTTCAATAATTGCATTAAAGGTAAATGAATTAAACACTCCAATCAAAAGGCCGTTTGTCAGATTTGATTAAAAAACAAGATCCAACCATGTGCTATCTACAAAGAGATGCAGTTTAGATTCAAAGACACAGGTTGAAAATAAAAGGATGGGAAAAGATATACCATACAAAAAGTAAACATAAGAGAGCTATAATGTCGAACAAAATAGACTGTAAGACAAAAAATGTTATTAAGGGACATGGAGGGACATTTCATAGTGATAACTGGTCAGTTTATCAATAAGATGTAAAAGTTATAAACTTATGCACACCTAAGCACAAAGTCCCAAATATATGAATAAAAACTGACAAAACTGAAGGGAGAAATAGATAATTCAACAAAAATATTTGGAGGCTTTAATATCCCACTCTCAATAATTGATAGGGAACCAGACAGAAAACTGGCAATGGTATAAGAAGACTTGAACAACACTACCAACCAACTTGACCTGATCTATAGAACATTCCACTCAACATCAGCAGAATGCATTCTTTTCAAGCATACATGGAACATTCTCCAGGACAGGTTATATGCCAGGTCCTAAAGCAAACTGTCGATACATTTAAAAGCATTTAAATGATACAAAGTATTTTTCTGGACACAGTGGAGTTACATTAGAAGTTAACAACAGAAATAAATATGAGTAACCTCCAAATATTTGAAAATTAAATGACACACGTCCCAATAACCCATGGGTCAAATGAGGAATCACAAGGGAAATTAGAAAATATTTTTAACTGAATGAAAACCAAAATACATCATCCAAATTTATATGAAGCAGCTAATGTGCTTAGAAGGAAATTGGTTTAAATAACAGCTTTACTGAGATAAACTTCATCTACCATAAAATTTGCCCCTTTAAGGTATACAGTTCAGTGGTTTTCAGTGTAACTCTGAGAGATTTGCAACCCTCACCACTAATTTCAGAACATTTCATCATCCCAGAGAGAAACCCCATACCCATTACCAGTCAATCGGTTTTATTCCCTTCCCCCATTCCCTGGCAAACACGAATGCAATTTCTATCTCTATGGACTGCCTATTTTGAACATTTCTTATAAATAGAATTATATGCTAGGTGATCTTTTGTGTTTGCCTTTTTTCACTTTGCATGTTTTTAAGATTCACCCATGTTGTAGCTTGTATCAGTATTTTATTCCTTTTTATGAATGAATAATGCATTGTATGGATATACCACATTTAGTTTATCCATTCATCGCTTAATGGACATTGGGATGTTTCCACCTTTTGGCTGTGATGAGTAATCCTGCTATGAAAATTCATGTACAGGTTTTTTAGTGTGGACATGTGTTTTCCATTATTTTGGGTATATACCAAATTGGGAAGTTGGGTTATATAGTAGATCTATGTTTAAATTTTTTAGGAGCCATCAAACAGTATTCCAAAGCAGCTTTACCATTTTATATTCCCACCAGTGATAAAGGGCATCTATGGAAAACCCAGAGCTAAAATAAATCATACTGGTGAAAGACTGAAAGCTTTACCCCTAAAGTCAGGAAAAAGACGCGGATGTCTGCTCTCACCACTTCTGATCATTGTTGTACTGGATGTTCTAGCCAGGACAATTAGGCAAGAAAAAGAAACAAAAGGCAACCAAGTTGGAAAGGAAGAAATAAAACTCTATTTGCAGATGACATGCTCTTATATATAAAAAATCCTAAGGAATCCACAGAAAACCTTCTAGAGCTACTAAACTAGTCCAACAAGGTTGCAGGAAAAATATCAATATGTAAAAATGAATTATATTTCTAAACACTAGCCACGAACAGTCCAAGAAGATAATTTCATTTATAATAGAATCAAAAAGAAGAAAGTACTTAGGAATAAATTTAACCAAGGAAATGCAAGAATTATCTATTGAAAACTACAAAACATTGTTGAAGGAAATTAAAGAAGACTCAAATAAATGGAAAGATATCCTGTGTTTGTGGACTGGAAAACTTAATATTGTTATGTCTGTAATATTTCCCCAATTGATCTACAGAGTCAATGCAATCCCTTTCAAAATCCCAATTGCCTTTCTTGCAGAAATGGAAAAGTTGATTTTAAAAGTCATAATACTCCTTGAATTGTTATGAATTCCAAAAAAAAAATTGCTTGTAGCATTTTTGCCAATGTTCTTGTTGCTTTTATGGAGGAGTTGATTTTCAGAGGTTCTTACTCCATCATTCCATAAATGTTTCTAGAGGGAATTTATACCTTTAAGTGTCTATATTTGAAAACAGGAAGGACCTCAAATTAATAACCTTAGCTTATACCTTAAGAAACTAGAAAATTAAGAGTAAACTAAGCAAAAAACAAACAGAGGGAAGAATATAATAAAGAATAGAGTGGAAATGAATGGAAGAGAAAACAGAAAAGCAATAAAGAAATTCAATGAAACAAAAAGTTGGTTCTCTGAAAAGATCAATAAAATTGACAAACATGTAGCTAGATGGACCAAGAAATGAAGGGAGAGAAGACACAAATTACCACCTGAGTGAGAGTGGGCATTACAACTAGAAAACAGAAGAATCCTTACATTAATGAGCTAAGTGTCCAACTTAGGAAGTTAGGAGAAATGCAAGCGTAAAGGTGAGGTGGAAGGAAGGGAAAAATACTAGCATGAACAGGGATTAAAGGAACAGAAACAAAGATTCAAGAGGGGATTGACAAAGTCAAAAGCTGGTCCTTCGAAAGACAAATCTGTGGCAAAATTAAGCAAGAAAGAACAGAAAGCATGAGCAAACCATGAAAAAAGGGACATAACTATACATACAAGGCTATCTTGAATAATTTTATGCCATAAATTTGAACATTTAAATAGATAACTTCCTATTAAATTACCAAAACTGACTCAGAATAAACTTTAAAAAATGAATAGATCTATAACCATTGAAGAAATTTAAAAAAAATTAGCGGCTGCATCTGGCTTATTCTAAGGAGATGTCTCCCAGCCCTGGTGGCCTATGAGACTCTCCCTCCCTCTCTCTGCCTCTCTCTTTGCCTGAGTGTTTTGAATATGCAGAATAACGCTAGAATTCTTTCTACTTGGGACGAAAACTCCTTGGTGGGGGGGCAAATTAGAAAATGTGTGTCCAGTGGGAAGTTGGTTGTCTAATGCCCTCAAAAGGGTAGGCATGGGGGGGGGCGTCATTTCTATGTTAAAATTGGTGCTCTAGCAGCATGTGGGTGTAGGGGTCATGGCCACACTTGGGTTTGCACGCGAGAGGGTAGGACTCCAGTTAGTTCCCAACTCCTGAGATGCAGCGGGGAGAGAAGTAGAGGGAAAGGCTGTGGGGACAGAGCTCTATGTGCGTCTCTCTATGGGGACAACACAGAAGGCTCCTGAACCCTACCGGGGACACCAAGGGGGTAGAGACAGTCTGAAGCCTACCAGCCTCTACCCCAGGGTTGCAGGCTCCGCAAGGATGAATACATTCTACACCTGGCCTTATGCTGTGTGGCCTGCTGACTCTTCTCAGGTCTTTCTGCAGAAAGGCATCCTTGGGGTGCTTTGTTCTGGGTAAGATGCTACAGCGGGGTCAAGTGGCCATTGCGTAGGGCTAGTCCTCTGCCGACTTTCTGTTTGTGCAGGATTGAAGGGGGAGGTGGGAGAGACTCCCTCACGGTGATGAACCGCAGGCTCTTCCTTGAGGAGCTGGAGAGGACAGTGTACACATCCCCTTCGCCTTCCCTCGCCCCATCTCCAAGAGCTTACAGGAGCCCGAAAGGCTGAAATGAACATTTCTGAAGTTTTATTCCCTATGAAAAAAAGAGAGCTATTTTTCTGAGACCACATTTTATAGGAAAGAAGAAAGTTTAGTTAAGCAGGTGTTGGGCTCCTTGAGTGAGGATAGGACCGATTTGGGGAGGACAGTCATGGAAGGGAACCTGGGTACAGGTGGCAGGGAACGCTTCTTCATGAGGCGGGGAGGGCTGGCCCCCCAAGAGTTGTTCTGCTCGCTGAAATGCTCCCGGAAAGTTGGCTCGCTGAAAATGGATCGTAGACAATGTTCTAATCCAACTGCCGTTTTTCAGGTTGGACAAGACAGATTTCATTTGATTGCTTTTGCATTTTCTTTTTATCTTAGATAAAGGGTGTGCCTGGTTTCTCTGTACTGAACAATGGCCCGATTGTTAGAAACCTTGCTTACATGTATATATGTGTGTGTGTTTTGCCGTCACTCCTGTGTTTTGGAAGTCTTTGGGGACAGATGATATTTATGAATGATGTCCCAAGGGTATAATCAGAATGACTCATTCTTGGAACCAGTTTTATCCGTTAAGAGATGTCAGCTGCACCCAGTTCACAACTGAACGTACTTGAGACAGCTTCTCGCGCTAACCTGCTCCTGGTTTGGGGTCAGAAGGGCATATTTTCGAGGCCTTTCTACTTTTCCAGAGATTTAATTTCCCATGATGGAGTCCCGGGGACTTTTAAGTGTTTTGACATTGTGAAGTCAGTTACATACTTGAGAAAAAAATTGTGTTTTGGGATTTCAGAAAACATACCCCGTAGGCAGTTTTATGAATTTCATGGTTAATGGCAGTAACAAAGTCTCCTATTTATTCTCTGTCATTCTTGAAGTAGTTCAGAAGAATTTCCTGACGTTATTGTCTCTGTATTTACAGGACATCAGTTAGGCAGGTAGAGTGGGGATTATTAATCATCTCTCTTATTCGGCCTCTTACCTTCCCAAGAGTCACCACCAAAGGGGGGAAATGGAGGTGCTCCTTGGTTACGTAATGTTCAAAAGCCCCTCCAGTAGGGCAGGGTCAGAACTGGAGACCACAATCTTGGGGTCTAGGTTAGTAAGTTTCATCGTAAGTTCCACCTGATCCAGTAAAGCTAAATTTCCTGATGGCATCTGAGACTTAATTTGAGATATTGAGGTGTGTCTCACGTCTCAGACAAACACTCCATGACCTATGCAGAGGGCTGGCCTCCAAGTCAGATTGGAGTCACCTCATCTCCAAGGCATTTTCACTCATTGCTACTTGTACTTTCCTGACTTTTTCCCATGGGTGACTGTCCTGGAGCACTTGCATCTGCCCAACTGAGGTTTCTCTGTCTCCTGGGGTCTTCATGACCACGGATTCATTTATCTTAGGGAATTTTCCGGTTTTCACTTTTTCCACCCACTTTGCCAAATCGGATATTGTACCAGCATAAGGATTAGGTAGGCACCCCCTCCTTTTTCTGGACTCATCCTCAAAATAGCTGTCTGATCCCATCTCTTGGAGAGAAGACAGGCGGAACATCGAAACACACTTCAACCTGCACATCTGGCAGGCGGGCGGGCAGATGAGAATGGAATTCCTGGACCGGTTCCTTGGTCTGTGGTCTCCGGGGACCGCTTGTTGAATAACTCCACATCGCATCACTTCACAGATAAGGAAGATCTCATCCCCACGGCATCTCTGATTTCGGCACAAGCTTCAGAAAACCCCAAGCAGCTAATCTAGAACATGATGTTTTAAGCTGCTATAATCACCAGCCAACTATGAACATGTGCCACGCACATGCCGGCCTTCCCTTCTTAACTGCAACACTCAACGGGCGGGACTACCTCGGTGCGCTCTTTCCTGGTTCCTGTCAGAGGCGGCCTATGTCATGCCTGTAGGACGGAGTCTTCTGAAGACACTGGCGTGTGACAGCAGGGCTTCCTGGAAAGGGCACTGAGTGGAGGTCAAGGCCCTTGATTCATTCCTCCCCACCGGCACCAACAATTTGTGAGATCTTAGGCAAGTCCCCTCTCTGGGACTAAGTCTCCTTGCCTGCCAAATGGAAACCTGTCTGGCTGGGAAGGACCTTGACTATTTCAGGAGCCAACTGAGGCAGGCTGGACCAATGGGTCAAACAGACTAACAAGAGAAGGTTTAATGGGAAGAGATTAAACATCCTAGGCACGGGCTCGGAAAACAGCTCAGCCAGGCAGGAACAGAGAAGAGTTGAATAAGCAGAAGCACGTGGGAATAGTTGTTGGACATTTTAGTTAATTGCAGTGGAAACATGAGGAGTCCAAAAAAGCAAGTGTAAACATAAGCTGCATTAGTAGAAATATAGTTCTCAAAACAAGGGAGTATCATATTGGCCAGACCAGTGCTGGAGACCTGGGTTCAGTTTGGGGCCTCACCCTTAAGAGGACAGTGATATCCTGGAGTGTATTTGGGGAAGACGGACCAGCATGGTGAAGGGTATGGAAGTCAAAGGCATCCAGGAATCAGCAGAAAGAACTGAGAATGTCCTTTTCCATTTCTGGGAAAGGGTCCATTTAGCAGGAGCTGGTAGTTGCCCAGAGAACCAACCCAGGACAAAAAAGCAAAAAGCTTCAGGTTTTTATTTTTGCTTTTCTCAGCTCAAGGAAGAACTTTCATTTCTTTTTTTTCTTTTTTCCTTTCTTTTCCAACTCCCCCCCACCCTCCACCACCACCCAGCTTGGAACATTGCTTCCTCGTAGCAACCAGAGAAAATTTTATTTAGTACGTGGTTAATATAGTCACGTGGTTAAAAAAGTTAACCAGCTAACCAACTAACCAAACAACCAAACTAACAAAAATTATAAAAACAAATACAGATACAGGGAAAAGCCTCCTTCTCACCCTTGTATTCTGGAAGGAACAGTTTGGCAGGGTCCTTAGAGCTGGATCTCTGAAGCTATGCTGCATGGATTTGCATCCCATCCATGCTGCTTACTAGCTGTGTGACCTTAGGCAAGTTACTTAACCTCTCTGGGCCTCAGCATCCTCATCTGAAAAATAGGAATAATGATGCGGGATTGTAGAGAAGATTAAATGGGTTCATACATGTGAAGCATTTAGAGCAGCTCCTGGCTCGCAGTAAATTGTACAAGACATGTTAGCTCTCATTCCTCTCATTATCCTTGGCTTCATTCTCCCATTCCCCCATAAGTAACCTTTATTTTTCAAGTTTCTTGTATATTGTTTCAGAATTTCTTAATTCACATACTATAAGCAGATATGAATGTCATTTCTCGTTTTTCTCATTTTTAAAAATTCCAAAGTTAGTATGTGGTACACATAGTTCAACACCAGTTTTTTGGGGTTGTTTTTTTTTTTCTTTCCTTTCACTTGATAGTATATCTTGGAGATTTCTCCACATCAGTACAAAAAGAACTTCCTCATTCTTTTTCACAGCTGCATATAAGGAAGAACTTTCTAACAATTAGGGCTTGTTTGAAAATAGAACGCTGTCACTGGGAGCATTCAGGCAGAGGACAGACAGGGATGATGGAGCTGCGATTATGTGTCAGCGAGGTAGCCAGGCTAGAATACTTCTACTGTTCCTCCAACTGAGATTTCCTGATCCTGTGTTAAGTTGTCCAAAGATTAAAGAGCAGTTTAAAAAACTCCAGAAACAACATTGTTGTTTTCTGTCTCTCACTGGGCTCTGAGTTGGGGCTCAGCCAGCCCTGGGTGGTTCAGACGCCAGAGGGCTGGCTTGCAGCGCTGACCTGGGCCATGTCAAAACGCAGGGGCTTCTGAGTCAAGGTCCTGGCTCATCATCTAGCCCCATCGGGAGCTAACCTGTCCCGTCATTATTACCTAGAGGGAAGAAGGATTCCATTCCGGTAGATTCCAAGCCACTCTTTGGCAGGCATAGCCTCGCAGGGAATTGTCCTCCACAGTGATACCTGTTAGGGTTCTTGGCCTTCCCCAGTCAATAGAAACTGATAAGAGGCCAGACAAGAAATTCAGTCAAGGCTTTATTGGGGCCCCTGCTGCAGCAGGGTGGGGAGCAAAAACAAGTAACAGTTTTCCCTGCTCGCTCCCCAGCAGGGGTGGTGCGCTAGCTTCTCACATGGGGTGAGGGTAGCGGCGTGTTCAGGGGTAAGGCTGGAAGGGTGACAGAGGTGGTTTGCCAGCCCCTTTGCTGCTGTTGTGTGCGGGGGGCATGCACAGTACCCTGCTTTTGCTCCTGACACCCTGCTTTTGCCCTCAGCTCTTCAGAAGTGGTAGTTGGTTTTTGTTTGTTCGTTTTTGTGTCTTGTTGGCCATACTTTGCCCCAACTGCACGTGCATGCAGTTATTTTTAGTCCCTTATAGTTTCTTTGTATTTTGTTGCTTGAGGAGACATTTGTCCAGGTGCAGGCGCTGCAGCAAAGGGTCCCAGCTCCCAGCCTGCCTCAATAGGACTTTGGGTTTGTTCCCCACTTCTCAGCCCGCAGCTCACCATCTCAGGTGGAACTTAGGTGGTGGCCAGCATGACTGGGTTCCCAACAGGCAGCAAAAGCTCCAGGGCTTTCCTTCCACCTGCTCTTTCCTGAGCGGTCAGTTTGAAAGGAAGCAAGAGATAAGTTCAACTTCCCTCTGCCAGCAACTCCCACAACTGGAGAGTAAGGGTCTCTTGTGATCGCAGAAGGTGAGAGGGGATTGTGGCCCATTGCCCAGGTGATGGAAAGGTCCCACAAGTCCCAACAGAGTCTGAAATGTCCCCTCTAGAAATGAATCCTTTTGAGTCTTTTTGCTCCACAGATCTGTAAAAATGCAGGTCCCATTGAGAGAAACAACACAAACATTCTTCAGGCACTAATTCCTCCGTGGATGGGAGTAGCTGAGAACATTGCTCCCCACAGGGCGCTCACAACAGCTAGCAGGAGGGAGTACAGGTGGGAGGGGGGGAGAAGGTTCTAGAGAGAGGTGGGAGGGCTGCTGGTGGCTGGCCCTGGACTGGGGCCATATAGGTCCAGATCTTAAAAGGAATCGATCTGGTCTACTTGCTAGGATTCTTAGCAAAGAATTAATAACTGCAGCAACAGTTAACCTTGCCTAACTCAAGGTTATAAATATTTTCCCCCATGTTTTCTTCAAAAGTTTTATAGTTTTAGGCTTTAGGGCTAGGATCCATTTGGAGTTAGTTTTTGTATGGTGTGTGAAGTATGGCTCAAGATTCGTTTTTGGGGCCTATGAATATCTATGTATTCCAGCAACATTTATTGAAGAGAATTTCCTTTCTCTCCTGAAATCCCTTTGCGCCTATGTCAGAAGTCCGTTGGCCGTATACCTGTGGGTCTACTTCTTTTAATGCTCCTGACCCCCACTCTGTCATAGCCCCTGCTCAGGGCTAGCACGTGATAGGTGTTTAATAACTGCTGGGTGGGGGGGGGCTATAACTTGATGGCAGGTGTTTTCAGGGCTTTCTCATTAGATCCAGGGGAATGTTGCTGGGCTTGGGGAGAGAAGTGCGGTAAGGAAGTCAGGTGGCAGGACAATAGCAGTGTGTTATTGGTGCTCTTTCTTGCTCACACTGTCCCTAAGAGTTGGCACTAAATAAGTCGGGGTCAGCCTGGGTTCCTGAAAGATGCTAAAGATTAGGGTTGGGGTTTGCCTTCTCAACAAGCCAGCAGACTTCAGAGACCATGCCCCCAGCTTGTGAAACTTAGGGCTAAATAACCCAAAATAACCTTCAGCAAAGGTTATCCTTGATTCCTGGTAACTGTCTAGAGCCGTGGTGTCCAACAGAAAGATAAGGCAAGCCACAGATGTAACTTAACATTTTCTAGTGGATGTCTTTTAAAAAGTGAAAAGAATCAGGTAAAACCAATTTTATAACATGATTTAACTCGACAGATACAAAGCGTCATCCAATATACAATCAACATGAAATCATCAATGAGATATTTTGTATTGTTTTGAACTCAGTCTTCCAAATCCGGTGCGTATTTTACAATTATAGCACAACTCAATTCAAACTATGCACGTTTCAAAGCCCAACAGCCACATGCATCCAGTGGCTACCACGTGGACAGATGCCTTTTGAACTTGCCTTAACGTTTCTGGCTTTAACGCTCTCCCTTTCTTCAAATCTTTGTTCCATAGAAAAAGCTCTTCCCTCTGGAGTCTAGCTTCCATTTCCCATCCCAATATCTCCTGTTGCCGAAAGACAAGATCAGAAGAGGAGGGGGAGGAGAAGATTATCTTGAGGATGGAAAATAGAGAAAGAAAACCTAGGAAGGCTCCACGGTGTGCAGGCTCACGAGAACCAATCTATTACTTTTCAGGAATTTTGCAAGCCAGTTGTTAAACACAGCCATTAATGAAAATTAAGCTATATAAACTTTCCATTGAATATATTAAAAACATAAGTAAGGGCTTCCCTGGTGGCGCAGTGGTTGGGAGTCCACCTGCCGATGCAGGGGACACGGGTTCGTGCCCCGGTCCGGGAAGATCCCACATGCCGCGGAGCGGTCCGTGAGCCATGGCCGCTGAGCCTGCGCGTCCGGAGCCTGTGCTCCGCAGCGGGAGAGGACACAACAGTGAGAGGCCCGCGTACTGAAAAAAAAACAAAAACAAATACATAAGTAATAAATATACAGCACACAACACTCACCACTTCCTAATTATGTGACTCTATTTTGCTATCATCTCTTATGACTATGACATCTGAGTGGCAGAAACACTATATGATGCTGTGCTCTTCTTTCCACCTCTGAGTCATAACTTGAAATCCATAGGAGTATTTACACCACAGAAAATGGCAAATGTTACAAGTCAGGGCTCTACCCCCAAATTTGCCAGTTGTTAAAACTTTACCATCACGCCCCTGGGAAGGCTCTAGAAGATGTCAACTCAATGAGATGAAGGATGCTTGGCACATTATACATGTTCAGTAAGCTACATGTGGAGTAGCTCTATTGATAATGATTGGAAATCTGAATAATTTCCAAGAGGGAGAGGATGTTTGGTTTGAAACAGCCTGTATCATTTCTGTAAGTTTTTTCCACACACGCCTACTGTTGGCTTTTCCAAGTGTCCAAGAGTGAGGTTGACCTAGAAGTTACAGCTGACTCTCAGTGGAGCCTTGGTAATAAAGTTATTCTCTAAGTACCCTCATTCCCATCACTCTAAAGGATTAAGACAGAGAAAGAAGGCTTGAAAGCCTACCTACTAGATATTCATAGCAATTTTCTCCAAGAGGTGAGAGTTTTTCTTTTGTTTACCTGCATTTTCTAATTTTTCTACAATAACATTCCCAGTTTTAACTAAGTTAATTTTAAAAACAACACATAAGAAGGTTTAAATGTCTTTAAGGGCCTATTTAGGTGCTAAGAGTGGGAAGAGAAGTATTAAAACATGAGAGAGTTTCAGCTGAACTGGATAAGTCTCCCTGGCTGGCCAGTATTTGAGATAAATCCATTAAAATGAGTCCAGGGACTCCCCTGGTGGCTCAGTGGTTGACTCCACGCTCCCAATGCAGGGGGCCCAGGTTCAATCCCTGGTCAGGGAACTGGATCCCATATGCATGCCGCAACTAAGAGTTCTCATGCCACAACTAAGGAGACTGCAAGCTGCAAGTAAGGACCCTGCCTGCCACAACTAAGACCCCGCACAACTAACTAATATATATATATATATATATATATATATATATATATATATATATAAAGAAATTCTTAAAAAAAAAGAAAAGGAGGCAAAACAGGAAGACTGTAGACAGGTGTCTGTGAGCTCCGGAGTGTTTCCGTTGAAGTACCCTTTCTCCCACATGAGAGCCCCCATTCATCTGCACAGATGACATATGGGATGTCGATAATGAATATGGATTTGATGTGATTTCATCTCTCTGCCAAACCAACTCACGGAACTAATTCCACTTTCGACTTTGTTAAATGAGGTTTTAAAAAGTGTATCAGAGGATAACTTTTGAAGTCTCTCAGCTAGATCAAGAGGTGCATTTGGGAGAAAACTTTGGGGACAACTCCTTCCCCCTATACCCACGGCTGGAGCCATATGCCGATGTCTTTGATTTATAAGGGTGAGAGGCTAGAGGGATCTGTCTTGAGAGGGCTTTGACTTTTAAGGGATTCAACTAGTTGAAACCTTATGTGCAGTTGGAAATACAGCTCTTTTACATCATAAAAGCTTGAAGGTGGGATGGCACCCTGGAGGTCAATACCCTAAACCTAGATTGGGTTCCTGAGTCCCCTCTTTATGTCTATGTCAAGTTTCCTTCTTTGCCTGACACACCTCCCACGACAGTGCAGTCCATTTTGGGTGTCATCCATAGAAAGGTCGGCTCACGTTGATCCTATAATGTACACCCATTGTTCCTAGGTCTACAAGGTGGGGACAGGGACACACATGGATGCAAGCTGGTGAGATCTGTATAAGAAAAACTATTTCTGTAGTAACTTAATGCAACATGGCCAGCACTCACTAAGCCATGCTTTATGTGCAAGGCAGTGATTTAGGCTCTGGGAGATATAGAAATAAATAAAATAGGGGCTCCACTCACAAGGAGTTCACAAGCCACAGTCTAATGTGTGCATACAACCAACTCAAATACAAGGGACAAGATAAACTGATCAAGGAAATGGAACCAATGTTTGTTGAGTACCTTTGATGTGCTATCCTTGTCATGGGTCTCCTGTCATCCTTGTGGCTTGTGCATTAAACTCCCTGAACCTTAGTTGTGAAATTTGATGTTGGATGAGATGCCCCCCGAAGTTGTTTCCAGCCCTCACATCCCATGATTCATCCCTCCTTTGCTGGTGGCCCCAGGCTTCCCTCTCCTGGTTTGGGCTGGCTAGAGGAATGGAGAGGCAAGAGATATATTGTTGTTCTTTTTTCCCCTCCCTGTGAGATGTACTGTTGACTTCAAACCAGTCTGAACAAAGCACTCAGGAATAAACCACAGAGAACCATCTAGAATTGGCAGAGGATAACCCTATGACCCCAGAGGCCTTTTCCGACTCAAATTTTTATGATTCACTAATTTGCTGCACCACACTCTGTCCGGGAACTCAGCGTTCAAAAAAAAGATGCAATGTAAATTGCTGGAGGTAATGAGAAGGCTGCCGGCACCGTGGGACCAGAAGCGTGGTTTTCAGTGAAATTAAATACAGAGAGATATTTAAAGAAGCCAGAGACTTTTTTTCTTCCCTGAGAGACTCCCATTTTAAGGCGGGTAGGGCACATTTCAGGTTTCCTTTTTTCAGTGGTGTGACTAGGTTTTTGCTATGTTATGACTCCAGTAGAGCTCCTTATCTGTGTTATATATAACCTCCCAAAAAGCTATCAGATGCAGACATGGTTGTTTAGCAATAAGTTCTGCTGTAATTAAAAGAAATCATGTTTGAAGTGGGAGATGCTGTAGGAAGACCAATGTTCTATAAATACATCTGTCTTCTTTGAGGGAATTGCTGAGGGCAAGGAGCAGTAACTTGGTGTTTGATGAGTTTCATGACTTTTTAGTGCTTTCTACATTTCCCCAACTTTGGGGAATCTTTATGCCTCTTTGCAACTTTGCATTGAAATTATGTGATGGAGATAAGAGATAAGCAGGATAATTGTTCCAGAATTACAGTGTGACCAGAAGACCAGAAAGCTAATAGCCTTTGGTGCCTATAGGAGTTCAGTGAGGGGTGGTTTAGTTGGGGGATGGAAGGAGAGGGCCGGCCAGCCAAGTGCATATATGTGTGGGAGGTTACTGAGTAGTCAGTACAGCGGAATCACATCTTTCCTGGGTCCATGTTCTGAAGTCAGCCATAAGGTGTATACCATGCATGCTTAATAATGTTGGTTTAAATCCCATAGAAAGGCACACACTGGAGAGTGTCAGGCATCCTGGTGATTTTTCCTCTATGTTGGAGTATGCTGCTATTTTGGGGGCTGGGCACCAGATGAAGAAGTGCACGTGTGTTCAGGGACCATGTTCCATAACAAAATATGTCTTTAAATGTTGGGTTTGTACTCAGAACATGCAGTCAGCAGAATCACCTGAGGTTGGATGTCCCAGAAGGAAGAGTAGATTCATATCCTTCATCTTATATGCTCTTTGCAGAAAATGACTATAGAGAAAAACACCAGACTTAATTACTAACACAATTTAAATAGTTATTTTCTGCTATTATGATCTTTCTCTCATTTTCTTTTCCCCCCAAATATGGAAAGTTGAAACGGCAAGATATAATAAATGGGTACGTGATGCAAACAAACTGCATAAAGATTGATGTGTATTATCTCCCTTGCTTTTCACAAGAACCCTGCATAGCAAGTGGGGTTATCCCCATTTTGCAGATGTGAGAACTGAGGAAGGTTACATGACTAGCCTAAGCTCAGCTAATGAGTAGTGGTGGAATTTGAGCTAAGGTTCCAAAGCCTGTGTTCCTTTTTCTATGCCCTAGAGACTGGATATATTTTTTAAAAGGAGGATGAGAACATAGAAAGCACACGAAGGAAGGAAGGGATGGAGAAAGACTTGCAAATAAGAAACAAACCTTTATGGAGTGCCTTTTATGTACCATTTCTTGCACCAGGCATTTTCACGTCTCTTTGTGTTCCAGACTGTGTTAGTTTCCTATGGCTGCTGTAAAGAATTATCACAAACTTAGTGGCTTAAACAACAGAAATGTATTCTGTCACAGTTCTGGAGGCCAGGAGTCTGTAATCAATATTGCCGGGCTGAAATTAAGGTGTGAGTGGGGCCATACTCTCTCTGGAGGCTCGAGGAGAGAACCTGTTTCTTGCCTCTTCAGCTGCTGGCAGCTGCCAACATTCCTTGGCTTTAACCACATCCCTCCAAACTCTGCTCTGTGGTCACATTGCCTTCTCCTCTTCATGTGTCAAATCTCTCTCAACCTCTCTCTTTATAAGGACACTTGTGATTAGATTTAGGACCCACTTGGGTAAGTCAGGATAATTTCTTCATCTGAAGAATCTTTAACATTTGCAAAGGCAATTTTGCCATATAAGGTAACATTCCCAGTTCCTGGGAACTAGGACATAGATATCTCTAGGAGGACCGTTATTCAGCTGACCGCACAGCCTAGCCATAAATGTTAGGAATGGCCTAGGTGAACAGCTTAGCCACTTATATATTTTGTTGTCGTAGTTTATTTTTCTAACTGCAGAGCCCCTTAATCATTAGTTCTATGCCTTACCTCTGAGGTCCCCTTGGGCTGAGGAGGGAGAGGAGTCATCCACTAGCTGAGTTTGCATCACACTGATGTTGGTGCAAGAATTTTTAAAACTCTGTTTGTTACACGTTGTTGACCCCTGGTCCATACGTGAGCCTTAATTTTTGCCTTTGGCGTGAGGTTAACTTTCAGTTAACTTAACATATGTCTGCCCTGGGTCATTGCTTTTTGCAGAAGGCTACAGCCTGTTTGGTGCCCACATCTTCTGAGAGCAACCAGTTCACATGGCAGCAAGAGAGACTGGGCGAGCTGTGCAGGATGGCTGATCATGGAGGCAAGGGATAGGTTTGATGAATGCTTCTCCGTGCGACGGGGGATAGAGTTAGAGGAAGTCTGAGATGCCCTCAGAGACTGAAGCTGCAGAACAGGAAGTGACTCTAGCATGTTCTATGACCTCTGAGTGGAGGACTACAGTTTAGAGGGCGTGAGGAGGTGTGCTCACGGGGAAAGGCCGATGGTTCCTCAGAATTTGAAGGTGTCAGTAGGATACTGGCACCATGATGAGGCCAGTGCACAGTTCACGCGGGCCAGCCAGCCCTTCCAGGTTATAGGAGGTGCTCCTTTGCACAGAGGGGACAAGTGCTGGCTCTGACCCAGAGATGTGCAAACGCAAATCCCAGTGATCTCTCCCAAGGGCTTGAAGTTCTCTTCTGACTTGAAACTTAGACACTTGGATGTCCCTCCATCACTTTAAATTCACGCTTATCCTACTCTCCTCCCAAACCAATCGTCTCTGCTGACGTGTCCATTTTGGACATTTGTACAAGCATTCCCTTAAGCCACTCAGGACTGAAGTCTTAGTGTCAATATTGACTCTAAATTTTCTTAGCTTTCTGCCTCCCTCAGCCCCCTTTGAGAAGAAGCAGATAGCCTAGTCGTAGGACCGTAGAATCTGGAGTAAACAGAGGAACCAAGAACACAAATTGTGTTCCAATCAGGCTCTTCCACTTATTTGCTGTGTGACTTACTCTCTACTATTCTGTCTCTGAAAAATTAGAATAACACAATAAACCCTACCCAGCAGGGTTACTGTGAGGATTATATAAAATAATAATAATAGTTATTATCGTTTTTGTTATTCTTTCTCACGTAGCTTCCACTTCGATTCAGGTCTTAATCACCCCAAATCAGGACTATAATAAATTCTTCTAAATCAGTACTTTTCAACCCTTTTAACGGTGACCCGGAGTGAAAAATTTATTTTAGATCGTGACATTACAAACACCTCCACAAAATGGAAGTACAAGTTTTATGAAATACTGATATTTTCTATCCTTTTCTCATTTATCGCATAAAAATTTTGTTTCAGTCTATTACACTGATTTCATGACCACTAATGAGTCAGAAAAGGGGCTGGGTCACGTAGAAGATTGAAGCCATTGTGAGGACTATGGATTTTATTTAATTAGTTCTTCAGAAAAGAACTCTACGGAATTTTTTTTTTTTGCGGTACACGGGCCTCTCACTGTTGTGGCCTCTCCTGTTGGCGGAGCACATGCTCCGGACGCGCAGGCTCAGCGGCCACGGCTCACGGGCCCAGCCGCTCCGTGGCACACGGGATCCTCCCGGACCGGGGCACGAACCCGTGTCCCCTGAATCGGCAGGAGGACTCTCAACCACTGCACCACCAGGGAAGCCCTGCTCCAGTATTTTAATAAGTAATATTGTCTGTGTCATATAGAGATAGCTTATGTACTTCATATATATACAATTCATTTTTATGTTACGTTATATTACATATATAATTCACTCATAGTGTCACAGATGGAGGATAGATTTTTAAGAACAAAAGAAGGCTATTGGCAAATTTGAGCCTCGTGTATATCAGTAGTGTGTTTTTATTAAATTTATTAACTTTTATAAATGCAGCCATTTAGTCAGTAAAACCTGATCATGTCTAAAGCTTCCCAAAGTTCACATTTTATAAAATCTTATTTTCTAAAGAGCACAACATAATATTCCCAGAATCTCTTCCTTGAAAGTAATCATGGTTCAATACCTTTTCTAAAAGAAGAGGTAGAGTCTAGTTCAAATTCAGAACATTGTCTCGCAGCTTGATTAACTCCAGGGCCATGTGCCGTGTGGTGTCTTTGAACTGGTGATGAGAAAGGGAAGCAGGGTTGAATGAAGTTATGAAGGAACCTCATTTCTTCCTCAGTGCTGCTACCTTTGCTCTCCCTTTCTGCTTTCTTTCTCCTTCCTTGATGGCCTGTTTTATGTTCCAGCTCATTTTTCTCTCTGTCTCTCCCCCTTTCTTTTATTTTCTCCCTCTCCCTCCCTCAACTAAAGAAAACCCAATATTGGGAAAGAATCTGATCAACATACAAGTGTACGTAAGTGGTCATAAGGTCTTAACTCTCCTGCAGGCTAGTCTATGGTCGGTGCACAACTGTTCATCAAATATTTAGAGAGCACCCCCTTACAGGCAGTCCTCGGGGCTGTGTGACTTTATTGAACCACCAAATTGCCATTATTCCTGGGACCTTCCTGGACTTCATGTACATAAGGGACGAGAGAGATGAAGTGAGTACCCAGGATCTCATAACTTGCTAACGGCAGAGCCGGGAGACAGAAGTCCCTGATTCCTAGTGGTGTTGTTCTCCCCACTATAGCATACGGCCTCTCCGATTTGCTTCTTCATATCCATCATGGTGAACCTCTACGTGGTCTTGAATCAGAATTGGAGAGTTCTTGGGATGAAGGAGGCAAACAACTGGTGTGGTTAAATTCCCATCATAAAGGAAATGTCCTTTTCCAGTTATTTTTAAGGTTACCCTTAAAAATACATTAACAGGGATTAATGATCGTACCCTATTATCAGTGTAGGGACCCAGGTCAGGCAAGTTTTGGTAAACGTTTGGAAAGGGCAACATACTCCCCTATCAGCAAGGTGATTGCACTGAGAATTCCCGGGCACAGAGAGGGCCCAGAGAACCTGGTGGGAGAGGAAAGTCTTAGAACACAAGGTGCAGTAAGGCCCACTTGACAGCTGCCCACACCACATCAGTACTAGCTGGCTCTTTCATTAATTGGGTCATCTTGAGAACCTTCCAGTAGCTAGTTCATCCCCAAGATGGCAGGTCAGAATGCTGCAGGGCTGAGCTAACTGACCCCTCAGATGCACATCCCTGCCCGGCCCCCAATTACCCAAGTGCTTTGAACTCTCCAGGCAAAATTCACTTTGCTTCTGGGCTGAAGCACACTGGGCACATTCTTGAACAGAGTTCAATCTAACAGGATTTCCCTAAAACAAGCAACTCCCTGGATGTCCTGGGAAGCACTGTGACTACTGGGGGGATTAACATAGCCAGAGCAATGTGGCTGTGGTCCAGAAAGAAAATGTATGTGCTTTTAAAAAAACCGGCTCAGAGTCTTGGGAACCCCATAATCAGAAGCATACTCATTCTGACAGTTTCAAAAGACCCAACACCCACCTCAATGCGACCTGGCGAGGGTTCAGAGAAATCCACCCCCTCTTTTGTCTTTTGGATGGAATGCAAGAGCCATATAAGACTTCCTGCCTAGAAGGCAGAGAGAGGGCAGGCCTTTGCCACCCTGTCTCAGCAAAGTGGGGGACGGTTGGAGGTGCCTTGTTTGGGGGCTGTGGTCTCATCTACGGCACGAGGCATTCTGTGTTAATTCTGCATGGCGCCCAAGCCACTGCAAATCTGCCGTCTAATCCTTATCTAGGTCTTTTGCTGGTTTCTGTCTTGTTTTGTTTGTCTCCTGAGGGAGAGGTACTCACAGTTTGAGGTGTGGGTGGCTCCTGTCAGGACCGGACATGCAGAGATGGATCACGAATGGAGACTAGGGGTCTGCAGGCCAAGAATGATGAACTTGACGTCTTCAGAGGTCAGGCCTGAGGCCCAACTAGTAGATTTGTCACGGCAGGACAGGGCAAACATGTCTTGGAGGTCAAGGCAAGCAAGGTCAGGAACCCCGAGGGTTGGGTACCTCAGAACAATAGCGCTGGCTGGTAGAAAAGTCATCCTGGGTCTAAAGTAGGCGCTGAGTCATCTCTGGCTTCCTGATTATTTCTGGTAGGCTGCGCACAAGTCTGGGCCCCACAGGAGTCTACCTTCTATCTTTAACAAGCTAGAGACCAAAGTTTAAAGTCTGGGAAAAGGGAGAGTCTTACAGCTACTAACAGACACCTCCCTGGGGTCTAACTTATCCTCTGCAGAGAGAGGGCATTGTCTGTGGGTGTTGGGTTTGCAGGACACTTTGGCAAAGGAAAACACAGGAGCCATCTGCCTGTAGTCTGTTGTGATCCATATTTTCTACAACTGGAAGTGCCAGTGGAAGATTTTAAAATATTGGATCCACACCCAACCAGCTTCATGGGGGGACTCTGCAAAATGAATTCTTCAGACCTTTCCTTAGACATCTTGATTTTCTAGAATTGGCTGAATTTTAGGACGAAACTAGTTTTGCAGGTCTGGTCACAGTTTTGCAGGTCTGGTCACCTCTGCACACCCTGGTCCTGGTCTGTGCCCAGGGATGGAGTTTCAGCGTTACTCCGCATTCCTCCTTGTAAGTCTTATTTCTGCCGTTCAGCTCTAATGATGATCAAGGGTGGAAGTGTTACCATATTGAAAGCAGGATTTCTAGACCAGTGCTTTGCAGACAACTCCTAGGGAATCCATCAGTGGTTGCTTCCCACTCCAAACCAATCATTTGTGCACCCACGCAATCATTCATTCAAAAAGTAAAGACTCATTAATGGACTTCAGTGTGTCAGAGCCTACCAGGTGCTGAGGAAAGACACAGAGCTGATTGAGAAGGAAGAGATGGAGGCATGATCCTAAGGGACTTGAAGAGTGGCGGGGTCAGTATCTGGCTTAGGGAAGGAGAAAGAGGGAAGATAAGCTCTTTTGAACATGTAAGACAAGGCAAGCCTTGAAGGTTTAGTTGATTAGACTGATGCATGATCAGAGCACACAGGGCAGTGAAAGGAGGGGCTGGAATGTCCAATCCCAGAAGAGACTGGGCTCTGAACTTTGAGAAGAAGAATATGGTTTCCTCCCTGGGGGTGCATGTCGCTGCCCTTTCTATCTGCATGACCTTAGCGATGGGCATTGCTGTGAGGTTGAACTTGAAGAGTCTAGCTTTCTGTTTATGAGCAGCCCTACCCAAGTGACTTCAAAGGTTTTAGTCTACAATGAACTGATCTGATTGGCTTGATTGGAGCAGGTCATTCTAAGCCACAACTACAGACTCCTTCCAGTGGGGCCAGTTGACTTCCCTCTGTTTTAATGGTAAGGGCTGATCCTAGAATGAGCACACACATGATCACACTTAACTACTTGACTGGACGTTTCTTGAGGTCAGTCGCGTTGTTGTCCATCACAACTCTCCAGGGCCTAGCAGGTCGTATGCTGGTGATTATATGAAAGCTGTGAGCTTCAGGTAGGACAGTGTGGAAACCCATTACTTACCATGAGTAGAAACCCATGGCCATCCCTTGAGAAACTCCTCTAGTACATGTCTGCTCTCGTTGGGTTAGATGGGAGACTTGAGTCAACTCTGCACACCCCCACCCAGAAAGGCTGGGTGCAGAGTTATCATTCAGTTTTCCTCTTCTGCAGCACTCTGTGTGTTGTTATCTACAATAATTTTACAAAATGATACTAGTCCAGGGAGCTTAGAAATCTTGGAAGGAAGTCAGCGTTGGCAAATTCTATTCCTCAGGGTTGAAAGCAAATGTATCAGCCTGGGTCTCTCAAGAAAAAACAAAACTCATGCAGAGTAATATCATAGCAGAAATTTAATATGGGAAATTAGTTACAAAGATTTTTAGAAGAATTGCAAGAGCAAGCTTGGAAGGTAAGGCAACCCCAATATTAGCAAGTACAGCTTACTCTTCCTTTCTAGGGCTGGAGGAGTAGAGGCATTACCTGAGCTCAAGAGCCTGGGCTATGTCTTGGAATCTGGTTCCATGGGAAGTTCAACAGTTGTGCCGAATGGGGAAGACTCGGCCCGAAATACAGGATGGGGTGAAAGTGAACACCTGGCTTCTCTTTCCAGTCCACCCTCCAATCTCTTGCCTGTGCTTCCCGTTGGCCAAACCAAGCAGGTAGCAGTGGGCGAGGTAGCCTTGGTAGTTTCCTGGGCTCTCCCCCTTTGAATACAGAGAGCAAGGAAATGGTGGGGACTGGATCTGAGGGCAAATAGGCAAGTGACCAGCATTCATCCATAGACGCCCCAGTTCTCCTTATGGTGTGGATTTGAGGCAATACGGCTGCACTCATCTTAGATAAATGGTGGCCCCTTGGGAGGATTGTACTGAACCTTTTCTCTCTTTCTTCCCGATTTGGCCTTTCTTGGAAAATATGTAAACTTCTTAGTGAGTCCACTGCACCCCAAATTAGCTTCACCCTTGACACTGGAAATGTACATGGGTGGAGTATCTTTTAGGCAACACCTCATTAAATAAACACTTGACCTGTAAGAGTACAGGCTGGGGTCACTGTGATGGGAGAGAGTATGAGGGAGCAGAGGGGAGTGGGAATGTGCTTTTGGGTTAGAATTCCGATTCACAGGTCTTCTGATCCTGGTTCCCGGGGGAGGAGGCCAAGCAGACTACCTACAAGAGACAAATGGAGCCATCCAGCCTGTGTACCTCATCGTACGTGCCTTGTAGGCTTCCTGGGGTTGAGATCCCTGGTGGGGGCCCCACTTTGTTTGGAGGTTCTATGATCGCATAATTAGTCAAATACTCTGTGTCAGTTAGGGTTTGATCAAGGAAGCCAAATCACTATGAGTGATATGGTCAATAAGAGATTTTCTGTAAGGATTATAGCTTACCCATCTGCAGCTGGTGAAGAAATCTGTGGAAGGCTGTTGCCTCTGTCTGAGCGTGGCCTGAAGTCACTGCAGGTCAGTGTCGACAGTTGGGAAGAAAAGCTTGGATTTGAAGTGTGGGAGGGCCAAGGGCAAACTGGAACGCACCTTCAAGAAGCCCGTGAAGACATCCTGGAACCTGTGTGCATCACTCGTCACCTCTAACCTCAACCATATGGATGCCCTGCAGAAGCAGGTGCCCGTCTCTCCATGGAATGGCATGCATGCCCGGCCCAGGACTCAGAGAAGCTGAAGGAGGCGATCTTGTAGGATCTCCTCCCACAAAGTGGGCTGGTGGACCAGTGGCAACAGGTGCAGGCCACCAAGGTGCTTGGTGCTCCACACCACCATCCCCGTGTGATGGAGGCTGCTTGCCTTCCACCCCCCAAATCCCACTCCAAGTTCTTTGGTGGCCAACCCTAATCTGGAGTCTTAAAGGGAAGGGAATTCTGGGAATCCCAGTTACAGTTTAACTGAGTTGACACTAGACAAAGCCAGCGTGTGTTGCAAGAAGACTCTGAAAACTAATGGTTGGAGGAGAGGTCCCCATTTGGGTGCAGAAATGAGCTTTCCTTACCCCGAGAGAGAGGAACTGTGTCTGTCCTTGGGGACAGCAGCTGTAAGCTGGTGGCCTCCTCTCTGGGTGGCTCCTACAACAGAGGCGTCACCTCTCTCTCAGGCCTGGGGAAGGTGGAGCCCTCTTTGGGCCACCTTACCTCTCTCTCCAAGACAGAAATAATCACACCTCCCCTCCCAGGGTGTTGGGAGGATTCATTAGTTAATGCTGGCGAAAGGGCTTTAAAGGTGAAGGGTGTGTTGGAAATGCTGTCATAATTGCACCCAGATGCCTGAATCCAGATTTACAGGCACTCTGCTAACAGTAGAATTTGTCAGAGTTGGTGGTGACCTTTCCTCCCCACGACATTTCTAAATATTTCGGTTGTCAATTGTAAACAAGTCCATCCCAAACCAAAAATCAGACTTTCTGTTGGTGCTTTTTAAATGGTCCTTATTCCATTGAGTATTTACGGCTCCCTTCTTTCTCCCTCATTTTTCTTCTGTTAGGGGTGGCCAGATGAGGCTGGCTTCATTTCTGCCTCCACCTGGAGAGAGCCAGCCTGGTGATAAGACTTGAACACACCCTTTTCAAGCAGGCTACCTTCATACCAGGTGGCTAGGATGTCAAAACTTTCAGTCTAGTTTGTCAGGATGGCAAACACATTAGTCAAACATTTGGATTATTTTTTTTTTAATGGTGAGAAATAATTGGTCTTTTCTACTGAACGTTTGACATCGTGTAAGCAGTGCTGCTGCACTGTTTGCACTTCTGTCCTTTCGACCTTCATCCCTTTCTTTCTTGTCCTAGTTGCTCCTACGTTATCATCTTAAAGTCTGTAACAAGGACAGCAGATTGTGATAATATTCATAGCCTCTCTCCCCATCCATCTCTCGGAGGAAGGCTTTTAATTTTCTGGGATCTTTGATATTGGACAGGATAAGATGGGTTAAGCCTAAGACAGCCAGGGTGACCTAGTTGATAATAGAGAGCTGAGCCCCAGAGGGGAGCAGGAAGGGAGAAGTGAAAGCAGGTGTGAAATGGGCATTTGGGAGAGTTTGAGGGCCATAGAGAGAGAGGGAGTAAGTGGATTTTTTTGTGTGGGGAAGCAATGACAGGTATGAGAGAGAATAAGCATGAAAGACATCTAAAGAGCCTTGTATTTGTTTGCCACGGTTGCCATAACAAAATGCCACGGACTGGGTGGCTTAAGCAACCAAAATTTACTTTCTCATAATTCTGGAGGCTGGACATCCAAGATCAAGGTGTTGGCAGGGTTGGTTTCTCTTGAGGCCTGTCTCCTTGGCTTGCACGTGGCTGTCTCCTTGCTGTGTCCTCACATGGCCTTTTTTTGTGTGCATGCATCCCTGGTGTCTCTTCCTCTTCTTATGAGGACACCAGTCATATCGGATTAGAGCCCACACTTATTACCTCATTTAACCTTAATTACCTCTTTAAAGGCCCCATCCCCAAATACAGTCACATTGGGGGTTAGGGCTTCAACATATGATTTTTAGGGGGAACACAAGTTAGTCCATACAAGGGTTTTAAAGTTGTTTTATTATATTAAACATGTGTCTCCCCCCACCGTCCCCAATTTAGTTTTTCTAAAAAGAAGCAAAAATGATTTAAATTGCTTTCAAGTATATTTGTTTTCTATTGAATTGCTTTTAATATAGCCCTGTACCAAGCCGGGGTCACAGGGGCCCTGAGTTTATAGGGGCTGTATGTAGCTTTAGGCTGCTCTCTGTTACCCAGTTTTCAAAGGATCAGAATATAATAAAACAAACTTGATAAGAAAATCAGAAGGAACATAATTGAATCTCTCATTTGTAATCTGAAAGGCCTCGTAGGAGTGAATTCACCCCCAAATATGAAAATTACATCTGAAAAATATCTGGATATAGTTATGTTGTTGAAAAAAACTAAGCCATAGAACACTTTTGGTTTTTGTAGGTATAAATAAGTATGGATAAGCACATGAGGTCTATATAGTTATAACGCAGGTTTTCTTTTGCTATTAAGAAAAGGAATTATAGCCTCAAACTTTACGAGTTTCATTTTTGATAATCATCTAAATGAAACCTGTCATTTAGTGACTGCCATTTGGAAGTATCAATAACTGTTTGAAAATAAGCAAACCACAATCTGGCTGGAAAAGAAAAAAAAAGCCTGTCCTCCAGTACCGTGTTGGGCTTCTCTGATTACTGCTGAGAGCTGCTGCAGAGTCACAGAAGGGCCCCTTTTTCAGCGCTTGGTATGGTGACTGTGAAATCTGGAGCGAATTTTACCCAGGCTGCAGACACAGGTTGCATGTCAAACACACGCTGCTTGTCAAGGTGCTGGTCTCAAGGATCGGTGGCCTCATGTCTTCAATGAGATGTGTGTTGAGAGCACAGGGAAATGCACAGGTCATTTTCCATGGGGAGTGAGAGCCTGTCTGTAGTCACTGGACACATCTGAGCTACTGCATCGCCTTGAGGCGGTTAATTGCAGGGTCTAACCTTAGATCATATCGCTGAGGAATGTCTCAGAGCAAATGTTAGCGGTGGGACTGGGACGGGGGTGGTGAGGTAGGGTGTGGTCAGGATAAGAGAGGGGGAGAGAGGGAGGGAGACAAAGAGAGAGAAACGCGAGTCCTGTGCCGGGTGTGCATGGGAGAAGATATGGATCTCTTATTTATTCAGGGGCAATTTCTAGGCCAATCAAATCAACACTGTCCTAAGGCTAATCTGGTGCCTACTTATGCAGTCGGATGGTAGTAAGACGTGGGTCCAATTTTATGAAGACCTTAAAAGTTTGTCTACGTTTCCCTGGTATAGGCCTGGGTTTTTTTTTTTTCTTTTTTTTTCAGTCATTATTATTTATATTCCCTTTATATATGGAACACGACTGTTCTTTATGGTCCAAATGATTTAAATCTGGGCCTTTAGAGCCATGCGTGATTTATTTGCTCAAGGAAATCATGTTTTCTTTGGAGCTTTTCAATGGAGGCATAATTACAGTGTTGCAAATACAGTGCTCTATTTAAGGGTCTGTCAGCATTTCCATAATAAACCTCTATTTTCAGGAGTCCAGAATATTGCCAGAGAGAGACAGACACACACATGGAGGGATAGAGAGAGAAAGAAATCCTTCTAAAATATAAGCTTGGTGGGGTCCATCTGGGGACTTTATTTCATCCAAATCTGTACAGGTATCTGCAAGCACACATCCTTCTTTGTTTGTGTGGTGGTACCATTACGGGCCAGGCATCTCTGGACCCTGCCCAGGGGGGTTCAGCTTTAAAGCAGTATCTTCCCAGGAAGCAGCAGCGTGCTGGGTGGCTGGCCGGCTCCCTTTCCAGACCCCAGCCGACTGCCAAGTTGCATCTCAGCTTTAAGAAAAGAAAAACATTTTTTGCCCTTTCTTCTGGTTTGTTTGTGTGTGTGTTTGTTTCGGTTAACTCAGGCGTATGCTAACTTGAATCCTGAATAACAATATTAATAATGTTAATGATATGAATAATAATAATAAACATATAATATTATTGAATATTAATACTATCATTGAATATCAATATTGTTTGAACGATATCAATATTATATCAATATTATTATTGAATAATATTATTGAATTATTAGCTTGAATAATAATATTGATCATGATGATATTCTTATTAATACTAGCAATATTAAGTACAATTTAAGTGCCCAGTATGTGCTTGGCACTTTGCAAATATTATTTCATTTTTCTACCTTATACCAACCCTGCAACGGAGCAATTATTACCCCTGATGTTCAGAAGATGCAAACAAGCTGAGGGGAGATAACCTGCCTGGTAGAGAACTGGGGAGTAAAGTTCAGGGTGACTAAGATATTCACCGAGATAGCCATTTCCAGGCTCCACGAAGGCTCTAAAAGGCATCTCTCAAGCTGGAGTAGCCCGTTTAGAGAGTGAAGCTAGGAGAGGCGGGTGCACTCAGAGGCAACATAGGCAGGACCAGAGAGGGCTGGGGGAACTGGCCAATCAGGAAGAAAAAGCTTGAAAGCCATTTAATGACGCCCGAAGCATGGTTTAATAGGTGAGTGTGGGTCTGGTTGAGCCTGGATAAAAATATCTGACGTTTTTTTCGAGGCTTACTCTGTGGCAAGCTTGCAATTTTACGTGGGTTATCTCATTTATTTCCCAATCTGAGCAATGCAGAGAGCGAGTTTTATGGAGATTGGATAAAACGCCAGGATTATATAACCAGGAAGTGGCAGAATTCCCAGGTCTGGAATCCTGGTTCCTGACTGTTATGCTTTATGGCCCCTCAGGACTCAGTCTCTCTCTCCATTTGGAAGGTACATTATGAATGGAGACAGGAAGCTGGAACTCAGGATCCTCCTGCCTTATGTGGGGGATCCTGTCTTGGAATTGCTGATGGACCATTTCCAGGAGTTTGTGTGTTGGCATTTAACAGAGGGAAAGGTAATATATACCCCTGGCGCACAGGGAGGACGCGGGGACCAGCGATGGAGGGAGAGACCACCCTCCAGACGGTGTTCGCAGCCAACCACAGGGAAACTATATTGTAAACTCCTGATCCCTTGTGGGTGGTGTGATTTAATTCTTTTTCCTTCTCTTTTCTGGGGCTGCTTTTGGGTTGCTAGTTCCAGCTGAGGCTAGAAGTGGTAACACAGCCCAGGGAGCTGCAAGAAAAGGAAGATTTTTCACTGAGAAAATGTTCTTCCTTCTTCTTGAAGCAAAATCCAGAAACCGTATGGGCGGGTATTACTTATTTTCCTGTGTTTTCCTGCTCTCAAAGCTGGGGGTGAGGCTCAGACGTCTGAAGAAAGGATTCAAATAGACTTTAGAAGGCAGAATGCATTTGCTTATTGAAAACCACTCTGGGAGGCTGCAAATTCTGTTCAACAAGTATTTACTGAGGGTCCTCTAAGGGCTCGGTGTTGGGTGTTATCTTCCACAAGAGGGGTGGCTTGAGTGGCATAAAAATCTGAGTCAAGTTAGCGTTGGAAGTAAAATGGTGGAGTGGCCTCTCCACATCCGCAGAACCTAAACACTACTGGGAGTAAGAAACAAAGTGACCAGTGTCCGTTTAGAACCAGAGCTGTTCACTTAACCAACCAATATTTACTGAGCAACTACTATATGTTGGACAGTGAGGGAGGATCTGAGGATTCAGCAGTGAACCAGACAGAGGTGGTTCCTGCCTTCACAGAACTTAAAATGTAGATGGGAATAAAGACATTGAGCAGATAATTATACTAAGGATTGAATAATATATTAAGTGATTATAACTGTGATAAGTTCTACAGAGGAAAATACAAGGTCATATGAAAGTGGCTAACAGAGGAACTGATGTGTTCAGCTGCAAGGAACAGAAAACTGACAGTGACTTATACAAGTAGAGTTTATTTCTTTTCACATAACAAGAAGTCCAAAAGCAGGCATTTGTTGGCATTGGTTTGGTGATGTCTTCAAGGATCCAAGCCCTTTCTATGCCTCCTCCCTCCCCTCTTCAACATATGGACTTTTTACTCTTGGGCTTGTGGTCTCATGATGACAGAATGGCTGCTGCAGCTCCACTAGTCTCATGATGACAGAATGGCTGCTGCAGCTCTGCTTTCAAAGTCAGGAAGCACAGGGAAGAGGGTATACCAGAGAGCTCTCTTCTCTAACCTCAGTATTTCATCATCAGCAACAATTCTTTCCCAGAAATCTTTCAGCAGACTTTCTGTTAATTCATTAGCCAGAACTGGGTTTTTTAGGGAAGACTATAGAAAAGACAAAATGGTCAGCAATTACGCAGGTATAACTGTAAGTAACCCTTGTGGAATGTCTTACAGACCACATTCATGTGCATTAAGTTGTTTGAGTCTCCCATCAAGCCTGTGAGAAACACAGAGCAATTTCTCAGATGAGGACATTGAGGCTTAAGTGGGGGACTTGCCGAAGAACACACAGTCAGTCCTCCTACAGCCAGGTGTCCTCGGTTCATTCCTGGGTGCGTGCACCGCCTGATCCCTGGGTTTTGGGACAATCCTGAGAGCTAAATACATCCCGAAGGGACATGCAAGAGTGTGAGGGTTTGCAAAAGGGTGAGGTCTTGCTTTCTGAGATGTGTGCTCTGGGACTCCAAATTTAGATGGTCTCTGTGACATTTTCTTACGGCCATCGCTAGGGTTGAAAGTCACACAGTGGGAAGACAGTCCATCGGGGAAGCAAGAAGCCTTCTTCTGATAGCAAAGTCAGAATCTCACAGTGGAGCCTTTGGGGTTCTCACTTGCTAGAATATAAAAACACGTATAGCAAATAGCATCTGCTGATGGGACTGTGACCTCATTTCCAGACAACTTTGGAAATATTGATTTTAAATGTTTTTGAGTAACCCTCAATCCCTGGCATCCAACTCAGGCCAAAGGTGGTATGTTTAACAACTGGTATAAATGACTAAATATTAAAACCGCAGATTCTCATGGTATTTTAAAGCCACCCAGAGAAGTCATGCTGCCCCTCACACGCGGCACCCTAGTCTGTGCCTCCTCCCCTGTCTCCCAGCGTGCCGTGTGCGCCTGTCACGGCAGGAGTGATGTCCTTGGCTGGCTCCGCTCCCCCACCATGTCCCTTGCCTCTTGGATCTAGGTTCTGAGGTTTTCTGTTGTCTGTTGCTGGGCTGGTGGAAGGAGAGATGACCTGTTGGCTTGGGACCATCCCATGAAAATCAGGATGGGCAGGATGCCCGGAGACGCACCAGTATCCTTGAGTTACGCCAGTGGAAACAGGAGTCATGTACCCTGTGCTGGAGAATGTGTAAAATTGACACCGTTTACCAGATGTTCCAGGGTTTTATGGGCTTTACAAGGCCTTCTGTTAAGAAACACTTACTTGAAAAAAGTAAAGCTTGCCTGCTCTGAGTGGAAAGCTTTTGTTTTGGGTTTTTTTTTTTGGGGGGGTGGGTTTGGTCAAGTCTTTTGGATGAACTCTGCCGCACCTGTTTGCACAGCAGAGTTTCAGCCTGCAGGGGGCCGCTTCTGGTGAGTGACAGGCAGAAGAGAGGTATGTGGCAGGCAACCTGGTCCTGATTTAAAAGGCCAGAGACCAGAGGCCCAAGCTTATGGATGCAGAAACACACACAGACAGACGGGGACCCAGATACGCTCCCGCCCCCGCCCCCATCTCTCTTTAATGCAACAAATGTGCTCCTGAAATGTTGGGTGCAAATCATGTATTTTTGTAGCCCCATTTAGGATATCCCTGTCTTACGCAATAAATGGATTCTTAAACAAATAGCCACTATCAAATTCATCTTTAGTGTACATCTGCATTTTCAAAACATAGAGTTGATTAAAATGACATCCGTCTTTACCACATGCTGTGGAAAGCAGTGCATTAGGAAGTGGCCATTGAGCATGGCTGATGTCTTGAGGATGTTACACAAGATGGTGAACGACCTTAAATAATTAGAAATGAGAGAAAGCAAGAAGCTGCTCTGTGGGAGCAGAGGGGAATTCTGTTTGGTAGGGTTGAGGAGTTCTTTGCAATTGTGGGGAGACCTGCGTGGGCAGTGGAGCCACCAAGGAGGCTAGTGACACCCCGGTTTGGTACCATCCTGACCAGATCCCTGCCATACACACAGAACAGACTGGAAGGACCATCTAAAGGGGCTACAGGGTGTGCTGAAATCCACATAGGATGCCCTCTCCCACCACACCCTACCCAACTTGGTTTTGGGAGGACTAGGAGAACATCTGGGGCTGCTCTGTTTGTCCTTCCAGTCGGTATATTTTGAGCAGAACTCAGTCTAGCAACAGTCTTTAAAATGATAGCACCACATCCAGCATCTACGGGTTAGAGGTCTTCTGACTTCTTATCGGAGATTCCTTAATTGCAAGCGTGGATCTCTGCCTTGGTCTCTTTGTCCAGGGTCCATTGTCAAAATCTAGAACTTTCCCGGGAGCAGGGCTTTTATCATGCTCCACTGCTGTGTGGAGAAAGCAGCGTGAAGATCAGGGTGGGAAGAGGGCATATAGGCAGCATTGGTGCCCTGCAGGGGAAGCGTTGAAGACGGGAAGGTGGGAGATAAGAAAAAAGACCATAAAAGAGAAAAAGGTGTGCACCATATAAGAACACCAGTACCTATGACCTCCCGCTTATATAGAAAGCGTACGTATGTTCACGGACAGAGATATAAAGAGATGGATTACCAAAACGTTAGTGGTGATTAACAGATTAGTGGATTTCAGGTTAGTTTTAGTTTCTTATGTTTTTCTAGAGTTTGAATGTTTTGCACTGTTTATTATTTTTGAATCGGAAAAAAATAGACTATTTTCAATGTAAAAATTAAAAATAGCAACAATAAGATAAATAACAAGGTCCTACTGTACAGCACAGGGAACTATATTCAATATCCTGTGATAAGCCATAATGGAAAAGAATATGAAAAAGAATATATATGTATAACTGAGTCACTTTGCTGTACAGCAGAAATTAACGCAACATTGTAAATCAACTACACTTCAATTAAAAAAAATAGCAACAATAAGACAAAGTCAACATGTACATTTCAGAGCTCAGAGGGTATGCCTCTGCTCTTTTCCCCTCTCAGAACCCTGGACCCAAACTGGAGAAGTGGCCTCCAGGAGAAACAGGAAGGAGATACAGAGCCATTGACCCCACGATTGGGGCCTGTGACCTCCCTCTGGAAGACTAGGTGTTGATACCGAGGTGATATCTCAGCAGAGTATCAGTATCATCCCTGTGGAAGCTGGGTTTGCAGAGGCTGTGGTCAGACCCAAGGCTTAGCCTCAGTTACTTCCCCCAGCATTGCTCTTTCCAACAGATAAGAACCACGAAGAATGCAAGTCACCACATAAGGGCAGGTCCACTAACTGGCTGCAGCGAGGGGAACATCCCCAAAGAGCCACGGGCTTCGCAGGAGGAAGGCCTGGGGAGGGGCTTGTCATAGGCTCTGGGCTCAGACTGAATGATGGCAGGGAGAGACCAGGGAATCGAGGTCTACTCCGGACTGCGGGCACACAAACACAAGGTGCTGCCCGTTTAGTAACTTACTATCTCACCAATCTCCCAGGCAGGAGGAAAGAAGCAAGGCAATCACTAAAAGAAGGGGGTTGGTAGTCACTTTGTAGCGTGGTGTGGCACACTGAATTTTGTTGGCTTTGCCATGGGGCTTGTCTGAGACTTTTTGGCGGGGGTGGGGGTGGGGGGTGGGGGGTGGGGGGTGTCTCTCTGTGATGAGGAACAGGGCTGAATTTCATGTTTCCACTCTCTGGGATCCAGGGGCCCTTAGGGCTGGGGTCTGATAGAAATTGCTCTGTTCATAGGCTTGGCTCAGCGGGGTAAGGATGGAATGCATGGTCCTTCAGCTGCTGTCCAGGACCTCATCCTCCACACGTTGGAGAGGCATTGAAGTTTATGGGTGCATGGAGGAAGTTATCCATCAAGTTCATGGGTTAGGTTCACGGGGAACCCTTGACATTGAGGCTTTTGGAGACAGGTGCTTAACAAGCAAGTACAGATTTCTCCAGGTTTCCTGAAAGATCTTCAGGGCCCCTCCTTATAGGCCAGGAAGCCTGCCTGGATTCCTCCCGAGTCTGTACCTCTCTGTACCTTTTTCTCACCTGTGAAGAGGGAAAATTATACCACCTTCTCTAAGTAAGGCCAAAATGGCATTGAGTGAAACCCGCATTGTATGCTCCAAGAACTTCTCATTTCAAAGAGAACGATGAGGCAGACGTGTCAGTGTCTTAACACAGGTGAAATCTTATTCTGTGGAAGAAGCGAACAGCAGCCTCATGGATGGTAGCACCTACCTGCCTGGTGTTCCCTGGGCCCCTTGAGGCATCACAGCTGCAGCTGCTCCTGCTTCGTTTCCCTCCCCTGCTCATCCTACGCGGCCCCCCTTCAGGTGAACCCTTCTGAACCTTGACTTTGGCCCTGTCTCAGACACGCCTGCTCTCCCCTATGGCTTCCCAGCCTGAACTTGGCCTTGGCCTCCTTCTGCAGGCAGGAGGGCGGAGGGCCTGCAGCTGAAGGGCTAGAGGGGAAGGTCTGAGGCTTGGTCTTCTGACTCAGGCCACTAGGCTGCCCTGTGTGTGGAAAACAAGAGGGGCCAAGTTAACAGCAAAAGCAACAGCCGCACACACCAAGCGCAGACCTTCCCTTCCCCTGCAGAGGGTGGTGAGCAGACATGGGAAGGAGGACACAGTTTCCTGCCCTATTAGAATAAGGTGAGCCGCGGTTATGTGGGGCTGGGCTCCAGCAGACTCTTGGAGAGCACCTCAGAACTGCAGGTGAAGCCCCAGGTTGATCTGATCGGGGCGATTTCAGCACTGCCAAATATGTGCATCGTCAAGAAATCATAAAAGGTACCAGTGGTCTGGGCGCTGGATGGGGTACACCCTGCATGTACTCGAGACGGCTTGGTGATCTGCTGACAGGTCTGTTTGATCCCCCTCACCCAGAAATCAGTTTAGATCTGCCAGAGAATGAAATTCAATGTCGATGGCCCTGAATCCATTTCTTCTGCTGCTCCCTTTTCCCCTTATCTGGAGAGAGCAAGGATTTTTGTTTGTTTGTGTGCCCCCAGGCGCGATTTGTATTTAATTATCACAGTGCAGATTTTTCTCTACCCGCACTGGAGGCCTGAACCCGCTTCCTGTGCATCCCCGATTCTGGAATAACACTGCTCCCTGTTAGCGATTATCGCTGCCATTTGGGAAGTCTGCAGCAGGCCCCGTGTAAGGCTGATCAGTTTGCTTTAATTAAGCTTCAAAGGGGAGCGGGAGCCTCGCTCTTATCTGCAGTTTGCTTCTTTAATTCCTTTTCCACGGTCCCTGCTGTAGGTGGGAAGCGCAGCCTGGTCTCCGATGGGCGGAATGGGGACCCTCGGGGGCCGGGGGGGGGCGGGGGGGGACCCTCTTGGTCTGGCCCAGCCCTGCCTGGTGAATGAATTTCTCTGAACCTCCTCCAAGGGCCTCCTTTCGATTTTCCCCGATTTCCACAGGGAACTAATTGCTAATTATCTTAAAAAAAAAAATCCCCTTGGGCGTTTCTCACTGCTACCAGCTCAGAAGGAAGAAGAGGGGGCTAGCAGGAAGAAAGGGGGTGCGGGGCAGCCGCTAACCCCACCACCCAAGAGCTTCCGGCAACAGGAGGCCTGTTTCCAGCCCCATAGAGAGCACATTGCCCTCAGCAACGGACGCCTGCTGCTGGCCCCCCCATCCTTTTGTAGAATTTTCCTTCGGAAACTAACACGGTGGCCCCGCCCCACTAGCGGCAGCTTTTTGTCCACCGGTTGGGATTTTTAGTTTTTTTACATCCAGCCACCAGCTTCTGTGCTCCTGAGAAGGAACATTTGTAACCCTGCATTCTTGATGTGGTCTTTGATTAATAAACAGGAACCCACCTTGCGAGGCCGACTGGGAAACCATTTTTTTTCCTGTTTGCCGCTCCTGCGCATAGGGTCCATGAATGGGGGCTTTGAGAACTAGCCCTTCCTCGGCCAGATATCACAGTGCTGTTCACACCTACACCCCGGCTTTTCTGAGGTGCGGCTGAGCCTCCGCCCCTGCGGCCGCCCTGCGGTTCCACGCCGGCCACCCGGTCGGGCCGCAAGGCCAGGGCTGGCATGGCCCAGGTTTCCTCCCTGGGATGAGCGCCGACCCACCGGGAAGAAGCTGGAGACCACCAGCATCTATTCCCCACCAAGCCCTAAAATAACTGTATTTATATTTACTTGTCTGTGCTCCCTTTCGTGGCCTTCCTCCCCGTTACATCCCTCTGTTGGGGAAGAGAGTTCATTTTTAAAGGTTTTGTGGTGAAGTGTTCCTCCCTTTCTCTTTTTCTTTTTCTTTTTTTTTTTCCTTTCCTTTCCTTTCCTTTCCTATCTTTTCCCTTCCCTTCCTATCTTCTTCCTTCCCTTCCCTTCTCTCCTACGCCTTCCTGTCTTTTCTCCTTTCCTTCCCTGTCCTGTGTCCCCCCCCCACCCCGCCACTTCTCTCCTGTCTTGGTTATTGGGTCCTCACCCTCCCACATTACAGCCTGGTGTCTTCCCTGTGTCACCCCAAGGCTCTGAGCTCGGGCGGTTTTGCTGGGACTTCAGGGAAGGGAAGTACGAGGCCGAGAACAATGACCACAGTCAGGTCCCTGCAGACAGAGAGGGTGTGTGAAGGGCTGGGACTCCTTCTACAGATGCTGCAGTCTGAGACGGGGCTGATGAAGGCTTTGTGAGTTACCATCAGGAGGATAAAGGAGGTGCAGCACAGAAACAGGAAGGGCTTATCCTGAGCTCTTTGTGGGTGCCCTGGAGGGCTCCTCTGTCTGGGGAAAGGCACCTTCTCTACTTGGGCGTCTTCCATGTGACTTATATTCTGGGAACCAGCTTCAGAGCGTCTGTAACTGGAAGCACTGATCTGGAGGCTGGCTTGGGGGAGTGGGGAAGGAGCAGAAATGAACCCATTCTGTTCTCTCTTCCCTGGGGTCCTGTCGTCTCACTCCATGCGGACCAGTTAGGAAGATGGAGGTAGGGTCGCCTTGGGTTCAGTCTTGTCAGGGTCAAAGCCACACGTGCTCAGCCACGGTCCTGATAGCTTCCCAGGAAAGAGCTTGGCAGAGAAGACGAGACAGGCATCGTTAGAGCGGGTAAGTGGTAAGGGGGCGGGGGCTGTCTTTTCTCTGATATGATCTGTAGTCCCAGGTAAGGCAGCTCAGGGGACTCTCACCGTGTAATTCTGTGATTGGAATCTCACGAGGTGGGACCTTTGGTCTCCTGCGGCCTCATGTGTTGGGTGAGAGGGAGTCTCTATTTGATCTTCATGGGGGACAGAGGCTGAGGTGCAGGAATGGAAAGCTTCGGGGAAATGGAGGGGAGGCTGGTCTTTAGTTCTCTCAACCCCCTCTCGCCATCGTGCATCTCAGAGGCCCCTGTGAGACAAGCCAGGAGGGAACCACTGTGCCCATGTCCCAGATGGACACACTGAGGCTCCAAGCTGCAAAGCGACCACGCCGTCTCACAGAGCCCGGGCAGCTCCTGAGCTGTGCTTCTTCGCTGCCTCCCTGGGTACTCATGCCCGTGGAGGGGAAGAGGAAGAAACATGAGCTGGCCGGCAGCGGCTTGGCGTGATTCTTAGAAACCCTGATGGTTGTCCAGAGGATATCGTCTGCCTGATTCTCACCCAATTCCCATCCTTCTTCGTAGGGACAGTGTCAGGGGGAAATGAGGAGGAAGTGATGGGAGTAAACACTCTGCCAGCAGCGATGCTGCAGTGGCCAAGTGAGCTCTGTTTACAAAGCTTCCAGGTCGGTGCCCTGTGGGAACTGGCCTGGCTTCTCCAAATGCCCTGATCCCGTCTCTTGGATTGGCCCCGACAGTTCCCCCGTCCCTACCCCGACCCTCCGACATCACCAACGTTCCCAGGAAGCTAGTAGGCCACTCCTCTCTTCCCCCGGATTTGAAGAAAACAAAATTGGCTCAGGGATCCATGTCCAGGCTGTAGGGCAGTTCGAAGCATCCTGAAGAAGGACACAAGTCCCAGAACCTTGTCACATGGGCCACCAAAGAGAGCCTCTGGGGCGCCAGGAGGTGAGAGCTGATTAACCAGGGGCCTCAAAAGCAGTTAGACCAAGTCCAGAAGGCGGCCAGCACCAGGGTAAGAGTTGTATTTGAAAGAGTCATCACGGCTCACTGCCAGATCTGGACTTTTCTAGGCTTTGCAGTGCTTCTGTTGCCCTGATGCTGGTACTGCCGGTGATGAACAGCTGAGGGCTCTGGCTTTTTATGAGGGCCTCTGGTGGAAAGAAGAGCTTTGGCTATTCCCTCATGATGCCAGGCTGAAACACAAAGGCCGGAGCAAATCCCTCATTTGCCAAAGGGCTTCTTCCTCCTGTAATTGTCAAAAGTTCTGGGAGATGAGGCATTTCTGTTCTTCTGGCTTGAAGGAAGGCAGAGGCGTTGGTCTTTCATGAGCATTGGCCCGTGCACGATGCTTGCTGGGTGCTGTACGTCATTCACGAGAGGAGCTGATGTCCACTGAAGCATTGACCAAAGCGATGCCGGTTCCTTGAAATATTCCTCTAAAGACGGGGTTTTGAGGTTAAGCAGATTTGGAAAACCCTGAATTCTACATTTCTTGTGGACGATCGCCATGCCCTTTATTGTGTTAAGATGCCGAAAAGTCCTGTTTAACTTTGTTCAGCTCCGAATGTTCCAGCATTTCTACGTCATGGAGCTGAATTTTCATGGCACTCCATTTAACAGGCCTTGGGAAATGTAAAGTAAAACACAATAAAAGAGAGCAGGGCGTCCCTGGTGGCGCAGTGGTTGAGAGTCCGCCTGCCGATGCAGGGGACACAGGTTCGTGCCCCGGTCAGGGAGGATGCCGCAGAGGGGCTGGGCCCGTGAGCCATGGCCGCTGGGCCTATGCGTCTGGAGCCTGTGCTCTGCGACGGGAGAGGCCACAACAGTGAAAGGCCCGCGTACCACAAAAAAAAAAAAGAGAGTAAAATATAGATAAGGAAGACACAAGTAAATACTATTTTTCCCAAAGCACACGGGATTGGGAGAGATTTTATATACAGATACACACGGGATTTAACACGTGATGTTTTTCTGATTTGGTTTTTATTTCCATAGGGATGAGTGAAACACTGTTGGTGTAATGGCCTATATGGCAAAAGAATCTAAAAGAGAGTAGATACATGTGTATGTATAACTGATTCACTTCGCTGTACACCTGAAACTAACACAACATTGTAAATCAACTACACTCCAACAACAACAAAAAACGATTAAAAAACCCCAAAACAGCCACTGTTGGGGGGCTGCTGTATGGCTATAATGGCACAGTCCCTACTCTTGTCTTGTTGAGGAGGCAACACACACACAGGCGCACAGACACGCACACACACACGCACAGACATGCACACACACGCGTGCGCACAGACACGCACACACACACGTGCACACGCACAGACATGTACACACACAAACACACACACACACACGCGCGTGCGCCCCACCAGGGTAACTAACTCTCCCTGAGAGGAGGGTGGGCTCTGGGAGGTGAGAAGCTGGGGCAGGTAAAGGAGAGAAAGGCTGGAGGGGTGACAGAGGGGACCCAGGGGCAGGAGGAAGGTGCCTGGTTCTGTCCTGTCCCCAAGCTTAGGAAGTGTGGTGTGGCAGCCTCTTTGGAGCCGTGATCAGAGCCAGCCAGTGAAGGGTCAGCCTTGCCCTTCTCTGGAAACACCTCCTTCCCTGCAGTGAGGCCGGGAAGGTGCCTCTCATGGGAGGAGCTGCTCTCATTTGAGCCTCACGCGAGGGCGAGGGTGGAGCAGAGGAGAGGTGACTCGGGCTGTTTTTTGTCACCTGGGACTGTCTTGTGCCCGAATCTCTGTGGCCTCAGGACTGGCGGGGTGAATGGAGAGAGGTCATGTCGGTCGCCCTGATCCGGGATGTTTCTGTGTGTCCAGAAGAGGGGGTGACACATGCAGGCATGCCCGGCGGCCCACCTGTTGAGGGCACAGCTGCGGCCAGGGCCGGGGGCATTCTTGGCCGCTGTCTCACGGCCGCCCTAGCAGCTGCCTGGGTGTTTTCCCACATTCCACGTGGGATGCTGACGTCGGGAAGCCCTGAGTAGGGAAGAGCCTCCGTGGGGACAGCCGGGCCCTGCTCCATCACCGCCCAGTGGCCCACACTCCCCAGGAGGCACCAGGCTCCATTTCAGAGAGTGCCGGTCCAGGAGGACGAAGCAAATTTTACAGCCAAGAATTCAGAGTCACATTTGTTTCAATTTATCGAAACGTCTGGCATGTGAAAAACAGGGGGTGCGGGGGCTTCCCTGGTGGCGCAGGGGCTTCCCTGGTGGCGCAGTGGTCTAGAGTCCGCCTGCCGATGCAGGGGACACGGGTTCGTGCCCCGGTCCGGGAAGATCCCACGTGGCGCGGAGCGGCTGGGCCCGTGAGCCATGGCCGCTGAGCCTGCGCGTCCGGAGCCTGTGCTCCACAACGGGAGGGGCCACAACAGTGAGAGGCCCCTGTATGGCGCAAACAAAACAAAACAAAACAAAACGGGGTGCGAAGGGAAGCACAGGCAAAGGAGAGGCAGGGATGAGAGACAAAGAGGAAAGAGCAAGATGGGAGGGGGGCCCGTCTCCAACCAGCTGGCTCCTCGTCTGATAACCCACATTAGGAGAGAGAAGGTTTTGGCTGCGTGAAGAAGAAGAAAAGCGGGAGTAGAACTAGAATTTATTAAAAGGTAAAGAAGAGCAGAGGCCAAGAGATGACTTAAAGGCGTTCTGAACCCCTCATAGCTCACGGTCCTTGTTCCAAGTCAAGTAAGACACAGGGGTGGGGGCAGATTGGGTGGCGGGAGGGACAGAACACATGACCACCGAGTGGAATTCCACTCTGGAATCGTATTTTCTTCTCTCAAGTAAATTCTTTAATCCAAGGACCTTAAAACACTTGACAGATTTGCAAGGATTCCACCTCATCTCCTGCCCGTGGGAGGGAAGAGTGTTGTTTTGCTCATTTTGTATAGAGGGGCACCACAGCATGATGGGGCGGAGCTGGAAGGAAAAGGTTTCCAGGGCCTGCCAGTAAGAGAGGCTGGCCCCGGGCTCAGAGAAATCCCGGCTCCCCCAGTGCCCACCCCAGGGCCGCATCTCAGCCAGCAAACTACAAAAAAGATGGTAGATGGTCGGCTAGGAAAAGGAAAGGTTCTATTAGTTTAAAAAATAAATTATAAATATATACATATATAGTTATAATAAAAATAATTTAAATCTATAAAAAATCTACAATATATAATAAATTTTTTTAAATTTAGAAATCATAGTTCACTAAGATTTGATTCCTTCTTACCCAATGGCCTCATTTAATTCTCTGGTTTTGCCTTCACTAGGCAGTGAAAAGACAGCAATTCAGAAAAACAGTTTTTTCCAGAACGAGAAGAAAACTGAAGAGTTGTCTCTTTGGATGGTGGTGAGAAGACAGGAAGAGAAGGAGGGGGTTTGGGGGAAGGAGAAGAAACGGGGGGCAGGGAGAGGAAAGTTACCTTCTTCACTTTGGTTGAAAGAGCCCCAGAAAGTATTTATCTTCCATTTACCTCAGAATAGCAGGAGGTGTAGGAGCTCTGAGAGCTTCTGCTTCAAACTGGGATTTTCCTTCCCAAGTTCGACTTTCTACAACCGAGGATGCTCTTCCTGGGGGTCTAAGGAGGGAAAGGGGCTACGTAGGCAGATGGGGTACGAGGTGCCTCATTTTCCTCAATGTCTGGGTAACTCCCCTAGGGTCTGCCCTTCGTTTTCTGCATTTGAAAGAGAGGTACTTGGCCCTACTAGGACGGTTAGAAATTCTCTGCTCTATTTATAAAAGACTTAATCTTCTTTGGTCCCAAGGTGGGGTCTTAATACACCCTAAGGATGGTGATTCCTTGCTGTTTGCGTAGCATATGACAGTTTGCAAAATGCTTCCACATACGTTCCCAAGAACCCCGAGTGAGGCCAGTCTCCACAAACATTTAGCAGTCTCGTTTTAACACTTCATTTGTATTAATTAATTGAAGTGTAGTTGATTTACAATATTACATTAGTTTCAGGTGTACAGCATAGTCATTCAGTATTTTCATAGATTATACTCCATTAAAAGTTATTACAGGGGCTTCCCTGGTGGCGCAGTGGTTGGGAGTCCGCCTGCCGATGCAGGGGACGCGGGTTCGTGCCCCGGTCCGGGAAGCTCCCACATGCCGCGGAGCGGCTGGACCCGTGAGCCATGGCCGCTGAGCCTGGGCATCCGGGGCCTGTGCTCCGCAACGGGAGAGGCCACAACAGTGAGAGGCCCGCGCACCGCAAAAAAAAAAAAGTTATTACAAGATAACAGCTGTAATTTCCTGTGATATACAATATATCCTTGTTGTTTATCTGCCTTATCCATAGTAGTTTGTTATCCCTTATTCCCCTACTCCTAATTTGTCCTTCCCCCTTTTCTTTCCCTTTTGATAACCACTAGTTTGTTCACTATATCTGTGAGTCTGTTTCTATTTTGCACATACACTCATTTGTATTATTGTTTAGATTCCACATAGAAGTGATATCACAGAGTATTTGTCTTTCTCTGTCAGACTTATTTCACTCAGCATAATATGCTCCAACTCCATCCATGTTGCTGCAGATGGCAAAATTTCATTCTTTTTAATGGCTGTGTAGTATTCCCTTCATTTTAATTCCAGCATCTTTTGAAAGATGTCCTTGATCTGAGCACTTCCCCCCCAGACTCTGGGGGGGAATTATAAACCATCACTAGCAGATACTGGTTGTAGCTGGTCTCCACTGGCAAGTGATATCCAGTCCTAGCAGTCAGATAATTCAGATAATATAATACAAAATTATAATTAATCTACTTTGTTTGGCTATTTCAGATTGGTTGTCAACATCAATAAAGTTGAGCTGATAAATCTACCTGCCTACCTAGTCCGGTTCACCTGGACCTTTCAGCGGATGTTCTAGGATCTTGCCAGGACTTTGTTAATCTGAGCAATCTCTTCTCTCCTCCACGGCTGTTCTCATCCGCCCCCCTGCCCCATTCTCTAAATACCTGAAACGTAAAGACCAACAAACATCATACAAGAGAGCTTAATTCTGCAAAGGAAGTCAACTGCATCAATACAGATCTTTCCGTACTTCTAGAGAATATTAATATCCTGATAAAATATGGTTCCATATCTCCTCTCATTTGGAGACAATATGGAAGGAGAGTTGGGGGGAAGGTGGGGGGGCCTTATGGATTTTCATCCTCAGTTACTCAGGTGGGAGATGCTTTTCACGGTGTTCCAGAAGGGAGGGGAGCCACTGCAAGGCACACCATGTGTCACAGTGCCTCACATTGACTCATGGCCAGATCTTGAGAAAAATTCACAGAAGTCAGGAAATTCCGAGAGAATGCTCTCATTTCACCCTCTGCTGACCCTGTAGTGAAAGTGTAGGTAGGGTCAGGCTGGAGGACGTTTTTAGAAAGGGAAAAATCAAAGCACTACTGTTGCTCTTGCATGCCTGGGGCAGGGCAGGGTCCTAACAGGCCTGGTTGAAGATGCAGCATCAGCCTTCAGCCCCAGTGCCCTGGGGGAGCCAGAGCTGGTCTGTTTCTTCTTTTTTTTAAAAAAAGAAATTTATTTATTTATTTATTTATGGCTGCATTGGGTTTTCGTTGCTGCGCATGGGCTTTCTCTAGTTGCAGTGAGTGGGGGTTACTCTTCATTGAGGTGTGCAGGTTTCTCATTGTGGTGGCTTCTCTTGTTGCGGAGCACGGGCTCTAGGCACGTGGGCTTCAGTAGTTGCGGCACGCGGGCTCAGTAGTTGTGGCTCACGGGGTCTAGAACACAGGCTCCATAGTTGTGGCGCACAGGCTTAGTTGCTTCGCATTATGTGGGATCTTCCCGGACCAGGGCTCGAACCCACGTCCCCTGCATTGGCAGGTGGATTCTTAACCACTGCGCCACCAGGGAATTCCCTGTTTCTTCATTCTTGACTTTTGCAGGAGATTCCATCCCCCCATCCTTGGCTTTGTTTCCCCTTGGGGAACAGCATCTTTCTTTCTGGGTAGAGTAAGATGCCCAAGACCTCCCCTTCTAATGGACAGGGCCAAGTTTAGAGTTGGGGCTGCTCATTTGAGCTTTGTGTGTAATTGAGCCTGGCACAAGGGGTTATCATTAGGAGGGATGGCATGGAATGAAGGAAAGGGAAAGCTCGGACCTAAATTAGAAAAGCTTTCCTAAGGAGAGACACAGTGACACGGCTGGGTGATCTAATCTCCAGGGAATTCTCAAGAGAAAGGATCAAGTATTAAAAGTGTCCGGATGGGGCAGTGAGAGAACTCACAGGGCCATTTCTTGGGGTCATTTGCTCCTATGTGCAGGGGGTGGGGTGGGGGAACTGTGGAACTAGGTGACAGACACCAGAGGCGTCAGACATTAAGAGCGAGGCTCTGCTCCCAGGGCTGCATGGAATGCTGAGAAAAACAGGGTAATCCACTTAATAGATGTTTACCAAGCGTGTCCAGAGCTGGACATTGCCACTTAGGTCCAGAGGACAGTGAAGTGTCCCTTTCCTCTGCTCTGCCATTGACTCAGGGAACACCCTTGTTGAGAACCTCGCTGCTTATGGCTTTGGGAAATGGGACCATCGCCCCTCCCTCCTCTGCAGGTGGGACGCTCCACTGCTTCCTTACTTCCTGTAGGTCAACAGCGTGGCAAGGAGGCGTCGGAACAAGCCAAGGAGGCTTCCTCCTTGAGGTGCTGTACCTGCTGAGCTGGTGAGTGGACACGCGTGTGTGTCCACCTGCCTTACCCCAGGGGTCCTGGAGCCTGGTCGTGTGAAGAGGGTCCAGCCGAGCCCCGCGCTGCGGGCACAGCGCTGCTCCCGCACAGCTGTCCTGGCCTCTCCGTCCGCCTGTTGACTTGCGTCAAGGAGCTGGCAGCGCGGGGCCCCAGTGATCCCCAGCGCCGCCCGCCCCCCCCGCGCCGCCCCGCCAGACCGTCTCTCCTGCCCGCATTCCTGGTGGCGTCCCAGCTCCGGGTGACCCCAGGTTCTAATATTCTTGGGTTGGTTCAGACTACCCAGCTGGCAGCGCTCGCTCCGGGCTCCTGGCCTTGTTAAAGCCAAAATGCCGTCTTTTACAGCCTGGCTCTTTCCATCAAATTCATCAAGCAGCCCGCGGGGTTTTTTTTTGTTTGTTGTTTTTGCAAGCAAGATGGCCCCTTTGCTTAGCTCTCTTGTTGGGGTATGGGATAGGGGCGGGGAGCCTGGGCTGCAGTAGGGCCTGGTCTGGGCTGTGCGATTGTTATTTTTTTAAATGATAGTTTTAAAAAATAAAGTTCAAAGGTGAGTGCCCTTCCAGGAGGAAGGATTAAATGGGTGGATTTGGAAATCTTTCAACCCTGGAGGCATTGCTAGGGAACATAATCTATTTTGCATTTTTCTTCGTGAGCCAAAGTCGGTTATGGTGTGGGAATCGCTTTTGCATTCTGTCTCTCCCTTTCTGCATGCTACAAACATATTCATGCCAAGGAATATACAGGTTGTATAAACATCTCTTCAAAAAATCACATAAAGATATTATATATAGTCACATATGTCTCCTTCCAAGTGGGTGTGCTCATAAAGACACAGAGAGATATCCCTCACACCCTATATGCAAAAAACGGCCAATTTAGACGTTGGCAGAGCCGTTCTGTCTGAGTAGAAAAGCTTGGCTCTGCGCTTAACAAACAATCCCATAAAACCCACGCTCGCTTTTATTGAATATTGATGCATGAAAGGCCCAGGGTGGACAACTTGAACCAGGGCAGAAGGCAGCCCTCACTGTATTGTCCATAAAGGGTGGCAGGAAAGTCTCTTTTTGCTGAAATTCAATCCATTCCTAGAAAAAAAAATTTGCTTCTAATACTGGTTGGCTGGACTTCACGCTTGTGTCTCTTTCTGGTGTGATATCATTTGAGCTCCTTGAACAGCCAAGAGGTTCCTTTTACATTTGGTCTTCCTGCCTCCAGCCTCACCCCCTGTGTTCAGCCTCCACAAGGCCGGCTGCCAGAGTAATCGCTTAAAAATGCAAATCAAATCTATCGCTCTCCTGCCTACCATCCTTCAGTGGCTCCCCTCCGCCTGCTCAAGCTCAAATTCCTTACCTTAGCAGACCAGCCGCTCAGCTCTCTGTCCTTGTTACCTAGTGAGTCATTTCATGCAAGTCTCCCAGCCCTGGGCACCCTACGCTTCAGCTCTTTCAAATTGTCTTTCAGGCCACAATTCCCAAGCCTCATATAACTCCCTCCACCTGGAATAAGCCCCAGGGTATGAGTGGGACAGTGACAGCATCTTTTGGGCAGGACGAGGGGTACAGAAAACTGATGTGGGGGAATGAGGGTAGTCCTTTCAACTAGGGTGTCCAGAAAAGACCGCTGGAGAAGGTGACCTTGAGCAAAGGCTGAAGGTGGTAACATACGGAGCCATGGGGATGTTCGAGGGGGGAAGCATGCCAGGCAGAGCAGCAAGTGCAAAGGCCCTGAGGTCAAAATGAGTCTGATACCTTCAAGAAATAGTTGGGGCAGGGTGAACGAGGAAGGGGTGGGGCAGCTAGGGGCCAGGCTGAGGACCTGAGGCTCTTGAACTGAAACAATCCCCACTTGTTCTCGGTGGCCAGTGGTGCTAGTGAGAAAGGGGGACCCTGAGGAGCCAGCAGCTTGGCTGCGAAATGCTTGGAGGGTTGACATCACTTTGCTTCCAAAAGTAGAATGAGTCTAAAAGTGGATCTAAAAGTGTCAGACTCCAGGCTTTCCTTTCTTCTAACCTATGTCCACAGTCTCAGCAAAACTATTTTAGAACTTTTCACCCTGCTGATTGCGAATGGAACAGTCTTTAATGATGCAGTAATGTTTAGGTCCAGATCTGGGTAAAGGGTCCTCATTCTTAGGGGAGTCTTCAGGGTGTTTACATCTGATCTATAATGTTCTCAACAGTAATTTACTTTACCAGTTTTTCTTATTCCTGTTTTACAAACCGTCCCAGAAAGTTCGTACATAGACCTTCCTTCAAGTGTATGGATAAAATTGCGAAATACCGTCACACCTCCCCCAGCTGTTTTTTTTTTCTATTGTGGTAAAATATATACAGTGTACATTCACTATTTTACCCAGTTTTAAGTGTACAGTTCTGTGGCATTAAGTACCTTCCCATTACTGGGTAACCCTCACCATCATCCGTCTCCTGGAATGTCGTCATCTTCCCCAACTGGAAGTCTGCACAGTAAACACTACCCTTCCACTCGCCCACCCCTCAGCCCTGGCAACCCCCATGCTCCTCTCTGCCTCTATGACTCTGACTGCCCCAGGAACCTCCCCCAAGAGAAATCATATAATATTCTGTGTATCTGCTTTTGTGACCGGCTTGCCTCACTTAGCATAATGTGAAGCCTTATCCATGTAGCAAGTATCACAATTTCCTTCCTTTTTAAGGTTGAGTAATGTTCCATTATATCAATATCACATTTTGTTTATCCACCCATCCATGGCCACATGGGCTGCCTCCACCTTTTGGCCAATGTGAATAATCCTGCCATGAGCATGGGTGGATAGACCCCTGCTGTCACTTCTTTCTCTCCCCTCTTTAAAAAGTACTCTTTGCGCTTCCCTGGTGGCGCAGTGGTTGAGAGTCCGCCTGCCGACGCAGGAGACGCGGGTTCGTGCCCCGGTCCGGGAGGATCCCACGTGCCGCGGAGCGGCTGGGCCTGTGAGCGGTGGCCGCTGGGCCTGCGCGTCCGGAGCCTGTGCTCCGCCGCGGGAGAGGCCACAGCAGTGAGAGGCCCGCGTACGGCAAAAAAAAAAAAAAAAAAGTACTCTTTGTGCCGGAGAATCTTTTGGCTGCTCAAATCAGTCTCTGGCTGCCCTTCTGCCTTCCCAGCTGCGTTTTTACTAAGTTGATTGATGATGAACACCCCTTCTCATTAGCGCAGCCCTCAGCCACTAGGAAATTAGAGGCTCGGCTAATGCACACGGAAGTAAAAGGGTGATGACTTTTCCCATGTCATCCTTGGGAAGTCACTAATGCTTCTGGAAACAGAGACTAAGGATTTCCCCAGGGCTGGGCCTTCTGATCTTCAGAGAGTGGCTCCTCAGAGGCAGGGACTCCAGTGAATGGGCGATGTTCTGGGAGAGTCCACAGGCACATCCTGGCCAGGGCTACTGGGCGTCTCTTCAGGTGTCCTGGTCCATTGGCTGTAGCAGAGCCTGGATGAAGCCATAGCCATGGTTTCGGAGGCCCCTGGGCCAGCCCATTCTACTCAGTAGCTGTAGACTGCACTGCTACTCTCCAACAGCTCGCGTGAACAGTACTCGCCCTTGAACAAAGAAGATGCAAATTGCAAAAGAAATTTACATTAAGAAAGTTCACACGCTTTCAGAATGGAGGAGGCCCAGATATGAGAGAGAATGGAATCGCCGTGAATGGCATGGGGGTCAGCCAGGTACCGATCAGGTCTCGGTGGCTGTGGGCTTTGTCTAAGCTATCCAAATTCTGTGAGCCTCAGTTTCTCCGTTTGAAAATGGGAAGAAGGCCACTGTTGGGATTAAATAAGAAAACGTATGAAAGTTGCCTTTGTCGAATAACCCTAGCTGTGTATTAGTGTTATCTTATAAAATGGGTGCTTTTGAAATATAAGATGCCCGGGCACCCTCCCCAGAGACCGTGATTTAATTGGCTGGGGCAACAGTAGTGTTTATAAAGTTCCCCAAGTGATTTTAATATGCAGTCAGGGTGACAAATCATCAGCCTAGAGTGTAGCAGACCCTCCACAAATGTTAGCTCTCCTTCTCAGCCCTTGTCTCATCCCTGTAAACTCCGTAAAGCGTGTGCCCTCCTTCACACACGATAGCCTTTGGCATTAGCTGCCTGGATTCATATCCTGGCTCTGTGACAGTGAGCAGGGTACTTAACATAACAGAGCCTCAGTTTCCTGCACAAGAAAATGGATTACAAACAGAATCCACACCATGGTCTTCCATGAAGAGTAGAAGAGAGAATTTAGCATGTGGCTTGGGGATGGCACTCGGTCAATGTTGGCTGTTATTGGGAGCTGTCAGTGTCAAGTCAGGAATCCCATGGTCTGTACTGCAGCCGGCCCTTTTCACCCCCTCCAGAGACACCAGCCCTTCTCTCCCCTGCCAGGCTGTCCTGCTCCGGCTCTCCTGCTGAGCCACGTTCCTGGGAGATGCCTGGTGAGGGCTTGGGATCACATTGAGTCAGAGGTATTTGTAGGCGTGACTCACCAGGTCTTAAAACCAGAAGATTGCCCTGTGGGTCTCATGACGTTTCTGGAAAATAAAAGGAGTGAATATTACTGGGTTTAGTTCATCCGACACTCGCCCTCCCTTTTGTGTGCCGGGGGTTCTGAAAGAAGTGGGCAGTGGCCCAGCCAAGTCTGAACCATCAAAGGCCAGGGCCTGGCTGCACTGCTGAGAGATGATGCTTCTCCCCCAGACAGGTTTCATCCTTTTCCCAGAGACTTCTGCTTCTCTGGTTCCCTGCCCAAAGCTACCCTGTTTCTCCTCCCTCCAGGCTCCTGGGAAAATGTTCCCACGGGCTGCCTCTGCTGAGGTGTGTCAGAGCTGAGCTATGCTGCATGTCCGGGTGTGGGCTGGGAAGGGGCCACCCAGACTCCAGAGCATAAGAAAGGGAAAGTTCCCCTTCTGCGGCCAGAATTTCTGGAACCTTGCACTGAAGCAGCAGCCAGGAGTGCACCCATTTCTCTGATGCCTTTTCCCCCACCTCCTGCATCCCTGCTGATAGTGAATCCTAATGTTTCTCGGTCCCAGCTGTCTCTAGAAGCTGTCTACTTCTCTGCATCTCTAGCTACCACCCTAGCAAAAGCCCCTGTCATTTTGTAATTTCTCACCTGCAACGGCAACCTCCTAACTTGTGTCCCTGGCTTCTATTCTGTCCACTTCTTGCCCAATGCAGCCAGGTGAACTTTTCAAAATACAAAACTGATCTCACACACACATACAGACACACACACTTATGTTTAAAACTTTTTCAAAGCTTTCCATCGTTCATAGAATAATGACAAAACCCCTTAATAAATTCAGCAAAGCCATGTTTATCAGGATTTGGTTTGGCTGTGAGTGACAGAAAACCCAATTTAACAGGAGTTTGAATAGATAAGATTTTATTTTCTCATACAAAAAGGCTACAGTTGAGCCAGCTAGAATTTGTATAGCAGTTCTTCAAAATTCTCAGGGACTCAGTTCTCTGCTCTTTAATCCTTAGCATGTGGTTTCTACCTCATGGTCCAAATGGGCTGCTTGAGCACCAGCCATTGCAACCAAAACCCAGGCACAGGAACAAAGAATTGTACATAGCACTTCTACTGACATTTTTCTGCCCAGAATTTAGTGACAAGCCTAGAGCTAGTTGGAAGAGAGGTTAGAAAATGTAATCTTTGTTCTAAGTGGTCATGGACCAGCTGAAAAAGAGGAAGAAAATGGATATTGAGCAATACTGGCAGTGTTTATCACACACTCCATCTCCTGACGCCTACTCTCCTTTTTGAGCTTCATCTCACCTCACACTTCCTTCCCCTGGCTCTCTCCACTCCCAGCAAACTGGCTTTCTCTGGAAGTCCCACATATTTGCAGCACTCCCTTCTGCCTCAGGCCCTTGCTCATGCATCAACATTCTCCCCTCTTCCTACTTAACTACTCATCCTTACTCCACTCCAACAGCATTTCCTCAGGGAATCTTCCTTGATTAGGTCAAACCCTCCCTTTTCTTTTAGATGCTTATAGCACTGTTGCAATTACACATCTGTTTATGCAATTATTTGATTAATTTCTGTCTCCACAGTGAGGTCAGGATTTAGGTCTGGCTCTGTACACTGTGGAGCATTCTGCTGGGCATATTGTAGGTGCTCAATAAATATTTGTTGAATGACTTAATGAATAAATGTAAATGTAATGTAATAAATTATCTTATATAAAAAAGAGGCTATGACTCAGCAAACAATTTTCCTGGGCAAATGGTGGAGGGTGGCCAGGAGGGCTGGGGAGACACAATAGAGCCAGGGGAGAGTTCTAAATGATTCATTCAAATCCAGTAAGCTTTTGGGTGTGGCAGAGGAAGCACTGGCCTGGAACTCAGGAGCCCCGTTTTCTGGTCTCAGCTCAGCCACCAGTAGCTGGACCACTGCCTGAGCCAGTGAGAATTGATCAGATGCTGGATACACTTTGAAGGCAGAGGCTATAACCACTGCTGGCAGATTGGATGTGGGGAGTAAGGGAAAGAGATGGGTCAAGGGTTTGTCCTGGGTGTTTGGCTAAACAAAGGGAAGGTCACTTACTGAGAAGGGGAAGGTAGCAAGAGGGGCAGGTTTTAGGGGATGATCTGAAGGGTTTATTTGCAAACGAATTGCAGGTTCCTGTAGCCAGCTGCACACTTCACCTCTTCCACAGGCGTCCCCCAGGGAAAGCCTAGGCCCAGGCAGGTGGGTTTAAGTGGTGGTGATAGGGAATGCCAAGTGGGTGTAAAAGAGATAGAAAAGGTCAGCCGTTCAAGGTACATAGTTACCAGCCGAGCAATGATTCAGCCTGACTCAGCAATAGGATTGAACAGAAAGTACTCAGAAGACCTTGACTTACAGGCATGGAAAGAAGCAGTCACTTTCTGCTAAAGGTCAGTGACAAGGCAAGGCATGTTCATGCATGGTCACTGCAGAAATCTTTGAAGTTTTAGCTTAAACAGCAGTGAAGGGCTTTCCTCTTTAAGAACCCTTCACTCCTCCCTAAGCCAGTGCTCACTCGTTCAAGGCTTTGCTGGAAAACCATCAAACTAACAGTAGAATAGGCCACCTCTCTTATTCCTCTGATGGCTAGGCGAGGTCATCACATCATTACTATTACTATCTTCATGATCACATGAGGCTTCTAGGTCGCTCCTCTACCCCTGGTTACTCTAGTTTCTATGATTGTGAACCCTAAGCTTTATTGCCAACCTTGTATATTTGGTCTACACCTTTGCTCTGCAAGGTGTGGTCCCCAGACCAGCAGCACCCACATGACCTGGGAGCTGGCTAGAAATGCCGAGTCTCTGGCCCCAGTCCTGACCTGCCAAATCACAACCTGCCCTTTAACAATGTCCCAGGGGAACGGACTGCACGTGGAAATTCAGGAAACACTGCGCTAGAACATTTTGTGTACCCGCCTCTATCTCATTTTCCTTGTTAGACTTCTATTCGATTATATATAACAGCCTCTTGTCTGCTGTGTGTGAAGCTTATTAACATCGTGCTCAAGCAAAAGCAGAGCCAACAGTTTGTAGGATTTCTCTTTGATTCTTTTCAACTCACGAGGGTTATGTGCCCAGAAGTGTCAGAGATGCGTGGTTAACGAAAGAAGAGCCTCACAGAAACCGGAGGAACTGAAGTTCTGGTGGAAGAGAGGCAGTTCTGTGAAAGCCAATAGCAGAAAGTGCCCATGCGATCTCCATCAGAGGAGTTTTCGGGCACACGGGTGGCTCTCCTCAACTGCGGTCCCCGAGGAGCCATTGCTTCTCTGCTCCCATCAGACCAAATTCACAACCGTACCGACCGGACATTGGAACATCTGGGACCTGTGAGTACTGTGAGAATGTGGTTGAGTTGAAGTCAGGGTGAGGGAACAAACTCTCGCCAGATGATTGCTCTGAGTCTCCGCAAGACTCAACTCCCAAATGACGGAACAGCTCACCCATGAGGGGCAGCGAGAGCACACACGTTCACAAGCAATGGGGAACGCGTTTACTCACCGGCTCTGTCATCATGTCATTCTCCCACCCACACCTCCCCAAGATAACAGGCCGAGGTAATAGAGCAAGCTCTGCCTTTGAAAGGCTTGGAACCCCGCAAGGGCAGGGCATAAAGGTGGGCACCCAAACTGCCAATGAGGAGAGCCAAGAGTAGACACTCCAGCTGGAGCTGGGAGCAAGCCTTCGGAGACTGGGCTCCAGTAAGACTCAGAACCGCTTCCAGAGTGAGCACGAGCCGTCTACCCAAAGGCGGGAACAGGGCGGCCGAAACAGCTGAGGTCATTGGCATTGAGGCGGATCCTTTGATCTGAGGTTGGTAAACCTTGCTGCCATACCCAGTTGCAAAGAGCTGCTGCCCACTTTCTACGTGGGGACTCAGGGGATTAGGGGAGAACTCACAGCAGGAGGCTTATAGAGTCTTTGAGTGCGGCCCCCTGTGAACTTAGACCGTTGTTTCAAGCTGAAGACTTTTTTTTTTTTTTTTTTTTTTTTTTTTTTGCGGTACGCGGGCCTCTCACCGTTGTGGCCTCTCCCGCTGCGGAGCACAGGCTCCGGACGCGCAGGCCCAGTGGCCATGGCTTGCGGGCCCAGCCGCTCTGCGGCATGTGGGATCTTCCTGGACCGGGGCACGAACCCGCGTCCCCTGCATCGGCAGGAGGACTCTCAACCACTGCGCCACCAGGGAAGCCCCAAGCTGAAGACTTTTGAAGGCAGGTTGATCAGTCCTGGTTGGGACCCAGGGGTCACTGGGATAGGAAACCAAGTCCTCAAGGGGGGAAGGGTCTGGCCTGAGGTTCCATGGCATTTTCTGGCAGAGTGGGAAAGAGCGCTGAGATCTGGCTCCTGGCCCCAAACTCTTTCAACTTCCTCCTGAGAGCTTGGTTTTGCTGGGACAGTGGAGGGAGCCCTCTGCTTAACACACTTCTGCTTCTGAGGGGGGTGGAGGGGTCCTCCTTTCACAGCCTTGACCTACTGTCCTTGGCAAGACTGCCTGCGAACAGGCTGCAACTTCCGCCCCTGCCTGGAACTCCCTCGCTGTCTTCCCAGCAGTGCCCCTCTCTAGACCTCAGGAGAGAGCCTTACCCACCAGGATGCCTTGCTGGACTCCATGGTCTCCCCTGCCTAGGGATTCCCGTGCTCCTGAGACCCACTCTTCCTTATCGGATCTAGGGGTAGGAAATAAGTTTCCACCTTCTAACTCAGTTCCTTTATACCTAGCATGGAGCCGGACATACAACTGGCGCTCAATAAATGCCCGAGTGACCCTTTCTCATTTCCTCCTTGACAGATTCAGAGCCCAGCACCTTGGACTCCCAGTCTTCGACCACCTTGTTCCTCTCCTCCGAGGACCCAGGCCCCTCCACCACCGCGCTTCCTTCTCCCTCGTCGTCCTGCGAGCCCCAGGCGTTCTCCCCGGGGCCCTCGGTGCTGCCCCCGCTGCTGCCGCCGCTCCCCGCCGCCCCTGCGCCTCCCGCCTCGGGCTCAGGCGCCCCCCGGCGCGCCGGCCTCTACTCGGTGGTCGCCTCCTCCCCGGAGGGAGCTCCGCGCCTCGTCGACTGGCTGCCCGGCTGCCCCTCGACCACCCCTCCCGGCGTCCGCGGGGATGAGCGTGATCGGCCGGCTACCTGCGCCCCGCGCCCGGGCGCAGCAGGCAGGGAGGAGGGCGCGGAGGACCCGGGCGCTTCCCCGCCGCCCTGCGCCCGGCCCGCCGCCGCCGCCGCCGCCGCCGCCGCGACCTTGGAAGCCAGCGTCGGGGACATCCTGGTGGAGTTGCGGACGATGAATGGCCACCTGGACGTCATAGCGAGGGCCCTCACGAAACTGGCCTCGTCCCTGGGGCCGCAGCCGCAGCCTCAGCCGCAGCCGCAGCCGCAGCCGGATGCCCGGGATGGCAACTGATGGAGCTGCCCCGGGACTGTGTATCCGAGCCGCGCAGTAAAGGGATCCTGAATGCACCAGGCATCCCTGCCTGTGTCACCCCTGAGCCTGGCAAACCCAGCAGAGGACGGAATTACTCTGCTCAACCTACTTATGGGAAGGAATGGACCTCCCCTCGCATTTCAATCTGAAATGATGGTGCTTTTCACGCTCTCTGCTGTGCCAGGCTCGTTCTCAGCTCTCTCCCGCCTGCGCCACTCTTGGGAGCTCTCCTGGCCTTCAGGTGTCCTTCTCTTGTTTTGGAGAAGGCCTTGAGCTCCTGGCAGGACAAGTGCCCGAAGATTGCGGTGGGACCCTGGGCAGGATGCTCAGAGAACCATCCTTTCCCGACCCACATTGGTGACTTCTGAGTCCTGTGGAGGAGGGAAGGCAAGTGTGAAGCATGTTACAAAATCAGTCGTTCAAGGGCAGCTCCGGTGTTCCTTGCTTGAGTTGTTGATGTGGTATCTGATCTCTGGTGACTTTTACACATTTCTTTAAAAAATAGTTTTGGGAAAAGAAGTTTATTTTTTCCCATTATAACCACATTTCAAGAGGTTTGGAAAACAGAGAAGTGAGAAAAACCTGATGTATTTGGAGAAGGGAAGTATTTAAGTCTTTCTTATGAATAAGAAAGTATTTTGTGTAATAAACAAGATTTTTATATGTACTTTCTGGGTGTTGGCCTTTCGGTGCCACATTTCTTCCTTCCCCTGCTCTTCCTGTTCTCAGTTACCTATCCCAGCCTTACTTTACTCCCTGAGTCTTAGTTCAACTTCTCTCGTGCTTGTGAAGGATAAGCTTTTAAAGGTTGGCATGGTTCTTTTCGAAAGCTCCCAGACCTCCCTAAATTTGGTAAATCCACCCTTTTCCTCTGGATTGGAGCAGAAACCGATTCACTGGCCAACGAGGTGGAAGCCAGCACCCCTGGCCTTTCCTCCTAGATGCCGGTAACACCATCCTTCCCAGTTGTGACAAACAAACACGTCTCCAGACTTTGCCAGTGTCCCCTGGTGGAGACCTAGATGGAATTTCAGAAATCTGGAGGAACCTATGCCCTCCAGGATCTGACTTCCCGTAAGGAAGAGGGCCCTTCTCTCGCCTTCCTGATTGAATTAGAATTTTAATCAAGTGTGCTCATTTGCCAGAAGCAAACCTACTGCTCTTTTTCCAGAAACAAACCAAGCGTTGGAAACCACATTGCACAGAGTAAAACCCCACCCCGAGCATTTGCAGGGCGCACAGCTGGTGAGCTGCCTGGTTTCTGCAGTTTCTGCCACCCCCCAGAGCTTCTCAGACTTTGGCACGGAGAGCTTATGATGCAGGTTCTGCTTCGGCGGCTCCGGGGTGGGCCTGGGACTCTGCATTTCAAATCAGCGCCAGGGGATGCTGATGCCACTTGCCCAAGACACATTTTGCGCAGTAGTGAGTAGGGGTCGTCTGCTCTGGGATTCCTGCTGGTTGCGTTGCCACTGTTCCCCAGAAACCGCTGTTTGCCTTTGCCCCTGCAGAGACCTGGCTTCCTCAACCTTTAAACTTTCAAAGCAGCTGTGTGGGGGACTTTTCTTTTTAAAGCCAGGGTGTATTAAGTCTAACCACCCACTTCTAAGAAAGCTTCAGTGGAGTTCAAAGCAATTCCAGCAAGCATTTATTGGATACCTACAATGCTGATGCCCTGGGGGACACAAGATGAATAGAATAAAGGCCCTGCCCTCCAGGGGTTCCCAGCCCAGTGTCCCACAAGGAGAGGGATTATTAATCCCAGCATGTAAACAATTTGAAGCAGCAGGGAGTGATGAGAATGGCAGTCACAGGAGGCCAGGCTCCTTGAGGTTTGACTTTGGCAGAGTTATTTAATCCCTCTGAGCCTCGGTCTCCTGATCTGTGTCAAATGGGGATGATGGCATCTGCCTATCAGAATCAGACATGGACGCGATGGCGGCTTTGCACTCCCGGAAGTGCAGTCCAAATGCCTTTTTATGGTCAGCGGGCATTTTTACTTCCTCTCTCCTGGGTCCTAAGTCAGGAGGCGCCAGGTGGAGTGAGGATCACACACTCAGGTCTGAGTTGCCTTCCGGCTCTGAGGGACTAACCCCTTCACTTTTTCAGGAAGAGAATCTATGGCCCAAAGGGACCAGGCTTTGTTCTGCTCTTTAGTGGAAGAAACAGCTGAACTGGAATGCCAGTGCCACACCTGAGGGCATCAGCTTCTGGTTTTTACTCATTTGAACAGTCTTTTGTTTTAATTTTAACTGACTTCTTTTGTGTGAGATTAAAAACAGCAACAAAAAACTGAATCTTTCAGGAACCAAGAGGGGCTGGCATAGAAATCCTAAATTTAGATATAGGGACTGAATCATTTGATCAGAATCCCCATATATATTTATATATTTATACTTCTATGTATGAGATCGAGATCGAGGCTATCAGAGGAAGGAACCGACATAACACTGATTCCATCTGGGCAGACCAGAGGAAAGTCTGAGCTCCCGTCCTGGGTGAGTGGGGCCTCAGAGACTGGGCCTGCTTTAGGGTTTTTGAAGCTGGGGCTGAAGGAGGTTAGAAGGTCAGGATGGCCTTCATCTTGCAGAAGGTACAGCCAGGGTAAATGTGACAGTTTCTGGGGTGGGATGGAATTGAGTTCAAACAAAATATCAGTCTGAAGGTGCTGGACAGAAAAAAGGAAATCCAGTTTTGTAGATTCTTTTTTTTTTTTTTTTTTTTTTTTTGCCGCGCGGCTTGCATGATCTTAATTCCCCAACCAGGGATTGAAACCAGGCCCTTGGCAGTGAAAGGGTGGAGTCCTAACCACTGGACCACCAGGGAATTCCCTAGTTTTGTAGATTCTCGATTGAAACTTCCCTCCGGTACCTGTCCTGATACCTGTTTTTCCCAAGGCGTAGGGTGTCGTTCGGGTGGGCATATCATGAGACAAGCACACGATGGTTCAAGGTGGCAAGCTGAAGGCAAGCATAAGACCTATGGCGGAGGATAGCAGGCTTCAGCCAAGGAAGGATTTACCAGCAGTTACCGGACTCAACCGTGTGAGGTAGTGAGGGGCCTGTTTTAGGAGGGCACCAAGCAGAGACTGGATGGGTGCTTCAGCAGAAGGGATTGTCCACTCGGTGGGGCAGTGATTTAAGGACTCTTTCACTCTAACTTTGAAGTAATTCTTAGCTCTTCCCTGTCTCTCATGCCTATATCCAATCCAAAAGCACATCACATTGGTTCTACCTTCTAGAGAGTTCCATGATCCAGCCACTTCTCACCACCTCCATTGTTATTACCTGGTCCAAACCACTCTATCCTTTCTCACCTGAGTTATTGCCATTGGCTCCTAAATGGGCTCCCTGCTCCCTCTCCATTCTCACAGAGCAGCCAGGGTGGTCTTTTAAAAATATTTCTGACTAGATTATTCTTCTGCACAAGACTCTCAGTGGCTTTCATCTCACTCAGAGTAAGAGCCAAAGTTTTACATAATCTGGTCTCCTGTTACTTGCCTGACCTCATCTCTTATGACTCTCCTGCACTCTGGTCACCCACGCCTCCTTGATGCTTCTCCCGTGTACCAGGCACATTCCTACCTCAGGGCCTTTGCACTGCCTATTTCTTCAGCCTGGACCACTCTTTCCCAGATATATCACATGGCTTGCTCCCTCACCTCCTTCAGGTCTTGGCTCAAGCAACACTATCCTTTTATAAGTTGTAATCCGCTCCCTAACCATCAGCCTCCTCTCCCTAGATACATTTCTTTTTCTCCTTTTTTGCCTTGCACCAATATCCACCTTACCCAGATATATGTCTTACTTTATTTTTTGTTCTTAGAAGGTCAACTTCCCGTGAGGGAAGAAATTTTTGTCTGTTTTGTTCACTGCTGTCTTCCCAGCACACTGCCTTTTAAAAAACAAAGTGTTTTGTAAGAGGGACCTGTCAATTGTTGTAACAATTCAGACAACACAGAGGAGAACAAAGAAGAATATAAAACTCACCCCAAATTCCACCCCCAAGAGATAACCGCTGTCAGTATTCTGGCAACTACTATATGAAACATCTGTGTTTCAATAGAAACACATACATGTGTGTCCAATTCTACAGATGGACAGTATGTCTGCTGCTCTGTAGCCTGTTTTGTTTGTTAACTTGATAATAGATGATGAAAATCTTTCTATTTAAAAAAGTAGACGTTATATACGAAGCAAGATTTACTTAGCCCATTTTCTATTTGTGCTTCCAGATTTTTCACAATCGTAAGCAGTCCTGTAATGACCGTGTCTGGGGATACATGTTTTGTCTCTTCTGTGACTATGTTGTTCATGTAAATTCCTGGAGGTGTAATTGTGGAGTCAAAGGCATAGGTTCCTACTTCTTGTTCTTTTTTTAGATGTTATTATTATTTAACATCTTAATTGGAGTATAATTGCTTTACAATGGTGTGTTAGTTTCTGCTTTATAACAAAGTGAATCAGTTATACATATACATATGTTCCCATATCTCTTCCCTCTGGCATCTCCCTCCCTCCCACCCTCCCTATCCCACCCCTCCAGGCGGTCACAAAGCACCAAGCTGATCTCCCTGTGCTATGCGGCTGCTTCCCACTGGCTATCTACCTTACATTTGGTAGTGTATATATGTCCGTGCCTCTCTCCCGCTTTGTCACAGCTTACCCTTCCCCCTCCCCATATCCTCAAGTCCATTCTCTAGTAGGTCTGTGTCTTTGTTTCTGTCTTACTCTAGGTTCTTCATGACATTTTTTTTTCTTAAATTCCATATATATGTGTTCGCATCCGGTATTTGTCTTTCTCTTTCTGACTTACTTCTTGCTTTAGGCTGTTGCTGTGTCTTCATCAAGGTTCCAAAAGGGGAAATGAGTGGACAGCAGGAGGAACATGGGGACCTTGGGCTGGTTGCATCCAGGAAACTGGAAAAAGGGGGAAAAGGAAACAAGTCTGCCTTCTGAAGGTGGAACTTTAAAGTCGGCGCGTGGGGGGCCAGACAGAGGTGGGCTACCACCCTGAAGATGTGAATCTTGGATGGTCACTTGAACAGTGAGTTAGTCTGGGTCTGGTCAGGAAACAGAGGCCATCTGGGTTCTGCACACAGAGGGGACTCATTCAGGAACCGGGAGCAAGGGTGTTGGAAGGCTGGAGGAGTGTGGAGGGGAAGGTGGGTACCCCAAGAGGAGTGACTGCAGGAAAGCGCTACCAGCCCTGGGCTGGAGATGCCAAGGGGACTCAGGACCAGTGTGATGCCAAGACCCCGGCGGTAGAGCTGAGCTGCTTCAGCAGGAACCCAGGAGCGACCCTGCCAGGCTGCAGCCCCTGCCACCGTCATCCTCGGCTGTCACTAGTGCTGTCGCTACTGCCTGACACCCGCCACCGGGGGCCACGGGGGAGGAAGGGAGAGAGTTGCTTCTCCCCGCCTCCCGCCTTCCCTGTCAGCGCCTTCTCTTCCCAGAACCTAGCTGGGGGCCCATTGGAGGGAGTCTGGGAGGTGCAGTTTGTGGGGCTTCAGCCCTTATGACACAGGACAGAGCAAAGAAGAGCAGGAATGCAGCTGACAACAAATAAGCAGGTGACAGTCCCAGCAGGAACTCGCGTCAAAGTAGTGGTGTATCTGAAGACAGCAGCTCTCCATCCGCGAGCGGAACGGATCGGCCACGGGAGCACCTGAGAGCAGGTACCAGGGAGACCATGTGGGCAGTGCCTGTACCAGCAGCTGAGCGCTTGCTTGACCCCATGGGCCCAGCCAAGGCCTCACAGAAGGCACCCTGGCTCTCTCATCTGATGCCACTCAACAGTCCAGAGTGTGGCAATGAGATGCTGTCCCCAGGAGATGGCCTCGCTGCCAGGTGCAGACGGGCTGGGTTTCTGAGCCTTCCTGGTGGGCTGTTAGGCTCTGGACCATCGTAGGTTAACTGGTGTGTGCTGCCGCTCTGGGAGCAGGAAGCCAACCCCGGACTTGCCCTTGGCCATCTTCCTTTATCTAAAGGACGTCCGCGCTAACACTGATCGGGCTCCTATGAGGTGTCGGGCCCTGTGCTGTGTGCTATGTACAGGACTGGGTTTAACTCTCACAGCACCCCTGTAAGCAAAGTTGGGAGCTAGCGCCTATAAGGCCCATTTCACTGATCAGGAAACTGAGGCGAAAGGGGGTCATGTGACTTGCTCATGGCCGCATAGCTGGAAACCGACAGAGCCTGATCTGTCTGTCTCCAAGGCCCTGGCTGTGGACCACCTGGGGCTGCCTCTTAAACTGGACTTTCTCTTTTCAGAAGTAGGTCAAGGACCCAGGACGGTTGAACTGTCTTTGGCTGATGATTCTTCCCCAGGGTGACAGCAGAATTGCTCTCTGGAAGTAACAGGTCCCCGAAGAATCAGAAAATGTCAGCAAACTGGAACAATAAACAGGGGACCGCCCACCCCCCGGGCCACAGTACCAATGATGTCATGTGTACTGGGCCTGGAGAGGCAGAGGAGATACTGGAGGATGAGGCAAGGCACAGGAAAGAGTGGATGAGGACAGGCCGGGAGGGTTGTGCCCCCTCGGTGGCTCTGAAATACTGATAACCTTCGGGTCCTTTAAGGTCGATGTCATTAGCCACGTTACGCATACAAGGGGACTTGCCCGTAACTGTATTTTTTCCCCTTCATTCCTTACCCCCTCGGGCCACCTGGCTTCCAACAACCAACGCTGTGTAGAGAGCCAGGAAAATGCAAGGCTTCCTGCAGGTCACTGTGACACCTGCACCAGAATCCCAAGTCCCAGGGGGCATTTGCTAAGCCTCCTATAGAGCGAGGGCCCCAGCAGGCAGCAAACAGGCTGACTCTAACCTTGGCTTTCATGGATGAGGCTGGCTGGGGGGTACCGGCAGCTCAAACCATTTCCATAAAACGACCGTGCAAAGCCTCTGATGAGGGGCCACCAGGGGCACCACCCAAGGCTCTCTGCTCCAGCTGCTTCTTCCAAAATGCGCCAAGGGTTGTGTCTCTTGCCCTCGTGCTCTCCGGAGGGCACTGACTCTGGCCCAGCCATCTCTTCTGGAGCAGGCATTTCCCCCCGTTTTCTCCATCCCCACGGGGCCTGGCAGCATTGAGGCACGGAGCTGGTGCTCAGAAATGTTGACGGAGGGAGCAGTCCCCGGGCATCCAGTCTGGCAGCGGTGGGTGCCACCTCCTGCATCCCGAGGGCCGCCCGGGCCGCCTGGATGGAGATGAAGACCTGTTGGCCGGCCAGTCTGGTGCTGGCCCGGGAGGGAAGGTCATGACGACCTGCCTCCGCTGCAGCTTCCAGGCCTCGCCTTTGCTTGTTTTCTGGGAGCCTCGGTGTCTGCCCACAATGGCATGGCTCATTCAGCAGCCTGGATTCTTGGCGTGGTGCGCGGGCCGCATGGCTCTTTTCCGTGGTGAGCATGGCAGGGAAGGCTGGCCCTCCCGGGCAGAGCATTCCTTCAGGGTCTCCCCGGGCAGGGCTCGTGCCAGGGGGCTCTGCTCCCAAAGCGGGGTGTTCCGATGGGGGATGGTCTCCTTAAGTCACCTCAAAGTTAGCTGGGCTTTGTGCTGGAGTGAACGGATCTAACAGATTCTATCCATTCCTTTCTCTTGCATCCCACTTGGTTCCCAGAAGCATTTGAGATGGCCAAATGGACTGTCGCACTTGGGAGGGAGCTCAGACGGCACCTGGCCCGTCACTGTGCAGATGGTACAGGAAGCGTCACAAAGGTCGAGTGACTTGCTCAGGGGTGGCAGGCAGAACAGATGTCTCCTGAGTCCTATATTCTTTCAACCGCCACTCTTCCGGGCTCCCCAGAGTGAACCTTTCCATTTGCTGGATGAGCTGTCAGTCCACCTCCTCCATCACAGAGTGGGCGCACCTACACTCAGCACACACGTGTACACACATGGAGGATGCATTAGCATTTTTTTTGCGGTACGCGGGCCTCTCACTGTTGTGGCCTCTCCCGTTGCGGAGCACAGGCTCCAGACGCACAGGCTCAGCGGCCATGGCTCACAGACCCAGCCACTCTGCGGCATGTGGGATCTTCCCGGACCGGGGCACGAACCCGCGTCCCCTGCATCGGCAGGCGGACTCTCAACCACTGCGCTACCAGGGAAACCCCGCGTTAGCATTTTTAAATGAAAACAACATTTTTTTAGTTTTCTAAACCAGGGGTCAGGCAACCCTGGCCCATAACCTGTTCTTGTTTAGCTTGGGAACTGAGAATGATTTTTACATTTTCAAATCCTGCAAAAAGAAGAATATGTGACAGAGACCGTATGTGACTGACAAAGCCAAGAATATTTACTATCTGACTGTTTGCAGAAAAAAAGTTTGCTGATTCCTGGTCTGGGCAATCCATTTAACCGCTCATCCGGGGATGGTAAACCATCTTCCCAGGATGCTAAAAACTCCCTTTATAGGTCGATCTGGTCATCTCTATAGGGCTTGGACTCTGAAATTTAGAATTTGCAGCTTCTCTCTTCATCCCTCAGAGGCTGGTGCCTTCTCTGAGTGGTGTCTTGCTGTTGCTAGATTTTTCTCTTCTAAGGGCAAACCATGCAATGACCTCCTTGTCTGGAGACTTGCAACGGTGAATTAGGGGGTCAAGACTGCCCATGGACTTTGACTACTGGTACCCACTGTGGGGTTGCTGCCGGAGGCATCCTCAGAATGACCAGCCTGGGAATGACCCACGGGTGGTGGCTGAGAACAGAAAACTGCCCAGAGGGTGACAAGGAAAAAATGTCTTTCCCATCAAAGAGGAACACAGAAATGCATGCTCTCTGAATAGCTGTATTTCCTCTTCACCACGGCAGGCAGGCTTCTCCACGAGTTCCTGTCTCTCCAGGCCACTCATTTCTTTATAGTTACTGAAGCAGAATAACCACAAGTCGAACCGGAAGCACACGATAACCCGTTGAACTCTGCATGGCCTCGGCCGGGCGCACATTCAAATCCTGCCCTGGCCCGCGCAGCTGCGAGGTCTCCAGCCAGCACCCAGCGGTGTCTGCAGCTCCAGGCTCGGGCTAGTAACTTCCACAATCAGAGAGAGACCTGGGGGGGCGGGGTTGGCGCGGGGGAGGAGAGTGACAGGCAAACGGAACCAGGAACGTTCCCAACTGTCGGAGCCGTTCACGGTCATTACAGATTTACGGGCAGGCAGTTTGGAGTTCAAATATGAGATGACACCAGAAGCCTTTAATGTACAGGGGAGCTTTAAGCATGATCTGGGAGCAGAAAATGGTCTGTGAACACCCCTCTCTGAGATCTTAGAAGTTCTGTTCTATTGACTCCAGGCTGGGCTGCAGCCCCGGTGCACTTCATGGGCTCATAAATATAACATTATTGGACCGAAAAACCAATCCTTCTCCAACAGATTAGGCCCAGATTGGTCAACCCATAAATCAATGCTGAATAAGAACTATAAAGTTGTGAATCAATGTGTCCCAGATCTCCAAACTGGAATGAAAAAGTTGGAATAAAATAGCTGGAGTTCTTCCAAGAGCCTTCTTTTCATCCCCTCCTCCCACCAGCTCCATATCCTAGTACGTTAATTTTAAAAGGGTTTTTTTTTTTTTTTTTTTTGGCTCCTTGGCCTGGCTGTCGGCGGCATTTCAGGGCAGGAAATTCGGTCTAGAAGGGAGGCTGGGGAAACAGAGGCCGTCCTGTTGTGTTTCCGGTCAAGACTGATCTGCAGCTCCATGGTGTCTCCCTGGCCGGGGTCTCCACCTGTGGCTGAGAGGTGACGGCGTTTATCATCCGTGGCATGGAGGCAGAAAGGGAACAAGATGCCCCATGTGTCACTGGCACATAGTGGGTGATCAGGTCATGTTTGGTCAATGACTGGATGTTTAGATCTAATTCATTCAAGGGCTCTGAGCCCCGACATTGAATTACTAAATATAATAATCTGCTCTCCTCTTAGAACTGTACATCTGGTTCAGAAACGCCTTTGGCTATCCCTGTAGGATGTGGTCACCCTTTTGGATCTGGGAGCTGAGGCTGTCTGCTGTGAATGCTGCCCACACGTATGCAGAGAGAATTCCGTCTCGGTTCCTCTGGAGTTCTAAAGCAAAGTTTGTTTTCCGAACCACCCCCTCTCTTTGATGTCCTCACCTGGGGGACACACCACACAGCCCCTTCTGCCCTCCTGAGGTCTTACTGTAAGGGGTCTGCTCTCCTGGGCTGGGGCCTCTTACTCTTCTCCAGTCATGCCAATGTCCAGCTTACCTACCATCTTCTCCCCTCTGGGGAGGACACATGCGTGGTACCGTACACATCCCTTGAAGTGATGGCCTCCAGGTTTTCCCCAAACACAGACTCCAAGGGCTAGAAGGGACCTCCGTCCCGCCTTGCTTCATCTGCTTGTTTGGGGAAACTGAGACCCAGAGAGGGGTACTCACTTATCTAAAGTAGAACTCAGGCCTCTTGCAACCCAGTCCGCTTCATCCTAGTGCAAGCCTTATGCTGACTACATTCTTGTCCTCCTCCCTGGGGGTAAAGAAGGTCCTTGTCACGTTCTCCTGAAAGCACCGTGTTTGTACAATTGGCCGTTTCCTTTGGCCAGTTTCATTTCTCCCATGTTTTTCTCTCTCCTTGCTGAGACTTACAAGGTCAGGAGCAGACAAGCCCAAGGCTTCAGAGGAGAAGTTCTCTCCTCCAGTGTGTGCCCCTAGGAGCAATGGAGCCAAACGACAGCGCTCTTTGACGAATGAGCTCCATGTTGGTGTTTTACCACCAGGGGCCACAGAAACCTTGCAGGATGTGTCCAGGGAAATGGATTTTGTAGGGTTAGCTAAATCTGTACCACCCACTGCACAATAGCTGCTCTGTGCAGAAAGGCAGCTCTGAAACAGCTTTAGTTTTCCATCAGTTCCAAGTTTAGGTGAAGGGCCATTTCTGCAGCTAAAGGATTTGTATTTCCCCTTCTCACCCTGATGCCGCTTTTGTCGTCCTGGCTCTTCCACCCCTCATAAATTCTGACATTCTCTCTCTACTTCCTGGAAAAACATTTAACTCCCCAAATGAGCTCTAGGAAATAAAGTGATTGTGCTGCTTGGATGTACTTTTCTATGAGCAGACCTGTGGATGAGTGTGAATGTGATGAACACTACTGCCTAGAGAATACTTTTTAGCCACTTAGTTCCACTTTTAACCCCTAGGTCTGAGGGCCCATGGCCCATGGAGGGGGATGGGGAAGACTGTCAAAATGATCCTAATTCTTCATCCTTCCTGTAGCCATGCCTTTGCCATATAACTTTGCATTGACCTCCAAGGCTACATCTGGGCTTTGTCATGAACTTGTTTTGGCCAACAGGATAAAGTGGAAGTGATGTGCATTGGCTCCAAACCTGGATCCCAAGAGGACTTGCATGTTTCCTCTTGCTCTCTTGTGCCTCTCATTGCCATGGAAACATGCTCAAGCTAACCTGTTGGAGGAGGAGACACTGAGAAGCAGAGTCAGATCATCCCAGTTGTCCCAGCTGAGGCCAGTCTAGATCAGCCAACAGTCACTCCCAGACATATGAGTTAGCCCAGCCTAGATTAGCAGAGCCTCTTAGCTGACCCCCAGCTGACCCTAGATGTTTATTCTTGCGTGTCACTGAGGGTAAGTGAAGGCAAGGCAGTGAGACAGGCTGGGACCTGGGACTCTTTACTGCAGTGCTTGAACCTAGATAAACATCTCCTCAAGCAACAGAATACAGATAAAGGACTAAAAATTAATGCAGGCATGTGCAAGTGGGGCAAATTTTGAACAATAAGATACAAAAAGTCCAAAACCCAGCTGCCACTTTGCCTGGAGCAGAAGTAGGGTACTGAGCATTGTCCCTGCACACAGCACCACCAAAGGGGTGGGCATATCACCTAAGCTACCCCTCTGGCCTGACCCACTGATCCACCCCTACCCTCACCTCATTTAAGGGACCAGCTCCCCCCGCACCAAGGTAGCGAGCAAGGGTACTTGCTACCTGTTTTTACTCCCTTGTGCTGCAGCACAAGCCCCAGTAAAACCTTGCCTGGGGCTTCCCTGGTGGCGCAGTGGTTAAGAATCCACCTGCCAATGCAGGGGAAACGGGTTCGAGCCCTGGTCCTGGAAGATCCCACATGCTGCAGAGCAACTAAGCCTGTGTGCCACAACTACTGAGCCCGTGCTCTAGAGCCCACAAGCCACAACTACTGAGCCCACGTGCCACAGTTACTGAAGCCTGTATGCCTAGGGCCCATGCTCTGCAGCAAGAGAAGCCTGCACACCACAACCAATAGTAGCCCCCACTCGCCGCAACTAGAGAAAGCCTGTGCGCAGCAATGGAGGCCCAACACAGCCAGAAACAAACAGACAAACAAATAAATTTACAAATTTATAAACAAAACAAAACAAAATAAAAACCTTCCCTGAATTCCTCATCTGGCCTCTTATCAATTTCTATTGATTAAGGAGTCCAAGGACCCTGGTCAGTAGCAGAAGCCTTACTGTGGATGTAGATGACTGATGTGAGGATTTAGACTTTTTATCACTCCTTTATCCCTTGTGTCAATCAGCTGGTCACAGACACCATCTGGTCTACACTGCTAGGTGTCTACCCAATAGCCATTCCTCCTTTCTTCCTTACTATCGGAACCACGTGCCTAGCTAAAAACCTACATTTCTCAGCTTCCCCGCAGAAAGCAGTTGTCACGTGACACTCCTTTGGCCAATGAGAAACAAATGAAACATTGAGTGGCACTCCTTGAAGGGGTGGTGGGGACCCCCTTTGTCCCACTCCTTCTTCCTGCCTGGAGTGAGAATGTGATGCTGAGGTGACAGCACAATATAAGAATGGCTGAGGGAGAAGACAGAAAGGGCCTGGGTCTCTGAGAGTATGGCCACAAGACTAATGCTGAGAAAGCCTTCTTTGTGGACTTGTAGTTACATGAGGAAAAATGAGACTTCTAAGTTATTTATGTTCCTGTTTCTCAGGCTTCTCTTACTTGTAGCTTACTGTAATTTTTTTAAAAATTGAAATATAGTTGATTTACAATATTGGGTTACTTTCAGGTGTACAGCAAAATGATTCAGTTTTGTACATAGGTATATATGTGTATATATACATATATATCAGATTATTTTCCATTGTAGGTTATTACAAGATATTGAATCTGTAATTCTCAGTAGCACACTCTAGTACCCACTTTGTCCTCATTTGAAGAAAGTGCTTAGAACAAATGAGTGAAAGTACATTCTAAAGACATATCACAACAAGGACATACTGTATAGCACAGGGAACTATATTCAATATCTTGTAATAACATATAATGTAAAAGAACCTGAAAAAGAATATATATGTATATATCTGAATCACTTTGCTGGTAAGGAAACTGAGGTTCTGAAAAGTTGAGCAAACTAGCTCATACAGCTAGTGAGCAACAAAGCTTAGATTTGGATCCAGCCTTGCCTGATTCTCAGATCTTTGTATTTTGTCCTGCATTTTTCTTAACATGCGAATTCATTGTCATCAGTGCAGAAGTAGCAGAGATAGTGGTACTCGCCAATTAGTTCATGGGTTCCCCTAAATTTCTCACTCTCGCTTCCAGTTACATTGGGGCCACACGATTGGTTTCTGACAATAGGATGTGGGCAGAAGTGATGTACAACCACCCCAAGCATGACCTTTGATAACATCCTGGATGGGTCACCATCCATCTCTTCCTCTTCCACAATACAGGAAGCCAGATGTTGAGGTGTTAGCATCTCAAGATGGAGGCAGCCTGGATCCCTGAATCACTGCGTGGAGGAAAGTTGCCCTCCAGAGCCACCCAATCCACATTTAAATTTAACTAAACAAGAAATGACTCTTTGTTGTATTCTTGGAGCGTAGTGTCACCTAACCTAACTAATATAGCAGAAATGAACAGAAAATTTTCATATATTTATTTTATATAATTGTTTATACTGCACAAAATATTTTCTTGATCCTCCTAACCTTGCGAGATAAACAGGTATTCGAAGTCCCATATTATAGGCCAGGAAACTGAGGCTTAGAGAAGTGAAATGATCTGCTCAGGACCATAGATTTGGTAGGTGGTGAAAACAATGTAAGGGGCTTGGTATTTTTCCCGCACTCTGCAATTTTATAACTTCCAAGCCTGATGTTACAAAAGCAAGCAGTAACCTCAGAGGCAATGAGGGTCCCCTGTATAGAGCTCTGCAGATTAAATTAAACACCTTGAAGGACTAAAAGTCTAGGTAGCCAGTCCAGACAGGTGTAGTACATTCCAATGGTTCATATTCTTAAGTCAACAAGCTGCAGGCGTCCCGTGGCTGCTCGGACTCCTGGGTGGTCCTGGAGGGAGATTCCAAGCCCAGCCCTCAAGGAACCCAGTGTGCAGATCCCTGATCTGAATCACAGGTCTTGAATGAAAGACAAAACTTTGCACTCTCTGAGTGAAAATCCTCACTGTCTCCAGGAGGATTGGGGGCCTGAATTTCCTTCCTCATTCCCACTCAACAATCACCATTTTATTCTTTAGAAAATTCTTCCCAGGATACAAAGCGCTCCATTATCTCATTGAATTCTCATAAAACACGGTCATGCTTTTTTGTGGGAAAACTCAGAAAGGTTGATCTGTTCTAAGTTAATGATGGGATTCTGCCTCTGAGAATAAACTCTGACATTTAGTGAGCACTTACTATGTGTAGGATCTTACTCGACCCTATAGAAGTCCTCCAAGGTTGGTATTACTGTGACTGTTCTACCAGGAGGAATCTGAAGAAGGAGGGATGGAAAGCTTGCTCAAGGACACTTGGCTAAGAAGGCTCCCAGTGGGAATCCGTAAAGCCCATGGAGGAGTCCTCAACCAAGACCAAAAGGGAAGGGATGGAGGGTAAAAACACTCAACTCTCCCATCCTGTACAAATACCCAATAACCTCTGGTAACTCTATCAGGCATCATCAACTGAACACTTTAAAAAATCTATTGTAGTCTTTGATTTTTCCTCCTCTCAACAATTTTATGTGGTCCCTTTTACAGGAACTAGAGTTTCCATTTAGTTGACCTCCAATAACCTCTTTATACTAAGAAGAGGGGGGAACCACCTCTTGACTTTGTAAACATGGATCTTGTCCACGTTCAGTCCCTTTCACTGACTAAATTCTCCAAATCCTTTCCTCTCTCTCTAGGTCAAGCTCCTGGGATTCTGCTCACATAGACCTGATAAGCTGTCAATAGCTTGAAAGTGACAAGGATCTAAGTCACCTCTACGTATGGTTATCTGGCTTCTTCCATTCCTTGCTGTAGCGAGTCCTCATTTAGCACTTTCCCCTGTGAAGCTCAGGCTATTGCCAAGGGTTTCCGGGCAGGGCCTCCAGCTGTCCAATACCAGGGCACTATTCACTTTGCACTCTGTGTAGATGTCCCCTTGGAGTTGGACACTGAGGTAAGACTACGGCCCTATTCTTGACTGATGCATTGATTCATTCAGAAATAAGTTTAAGCACTGGCTATGTCTCAGACATTCTAATGGCCTCTGAGGTTGGAGAGGCGAATAAGGTACAGATCTGTCCTGGTTGAAGGCGACAGGCCATCCACACTCGAGCCACTTTAGAAACCCGAGAAGCTCCGTCTCCTTTGCCTCCACACTGCCATCAAACACGGAGTCTTATCCATTTTACCCTCGAAACGTTCATCATACTCATCTCTACTTCTGCATCCCATCCAAGACTCCCCTAGTTTAGGTCCTTGATACCTGTTTCATTGATGATTGCAATTTCCTCGTAGCCGGTCTGTCTGATTTGGTCTCATCCGCCTTCTTCGCTTTCCCACCCTGATGTATGAGTGATTTGCCTAAAATATGCATCTAAATCACTTAGCCAAGCTTTCAGATGGCTCCCTTCGGCCCACTTACCATGGAGTACAAAGTCCTTGGCGCCCTGGCTGGTACCCGCCTCTCCAGCTTTGTCCCTTAGTAGATGCTCCTGTCCACCAGACTGACCGTTCAGCCCTTTGCATTGGCCTCTGGTCTTCCTGGTGGGTAAGTGTTTTTTTGGTTTTTTTTTTTTGCGGTACGCGGGCCTCTCACTGTTGTGGCCTCTCCCGTTGCGGAGCACAGGCTCCGGACGCGCAGGCTCAGCGGCCATGGCTCACGGGCCCAGCCGCTCCGCGGCACGTGGGATCCTCCCGGACCGGGGCACAAACCCGTGTCCCCTGCATCGGCAGGCGGACTCTCAACCACTGCGCCACCAGGGAAGCCCTGGGTAAGTGTTTTGACCCTTCCTTTTGCACCCATCCCCCACCCCACCACCTCTCTGCCTTTGCTCCCTGCCCCCTGCCTCCTTTGTCACACAGGATAACTGCTATTATGAGCTACTGAAGAGGATAACTCCTAGTCATTCTTTAAGCCTTATTTTAGGGCCCAGCTCCTCCAGAAAGCCTTTGTTATTTCCCTGCCCCCCCCCATGACAGACGCCTTTCCTCAGTGGGCCCGTGGTACCCCTGGTACATTTCCATCATTGCTCCTAACACATGGTCAGATAAGTTGTCTTCAGTGTCTTTGGCTTCCCTAGACTCTGGACCCCATGTGGGGAAGGACCAGGGTGCTTGGCACATGGGAGACTCCCAATAAACTCCTCGAATGAATAAACAAATAATTTCAATGAAACGGAAAACAAGGGGGACAGAGGTAGTGACTGACCCCAGCTGGAGAGGTCAAAAGTGGCTTTAAAGAGAATACATGGGGCTGTATGTTGAAGGAAGCAGAGAAGCTTGTGGGAGGGGAGTGGGGAGAAGGCTACACTCCTAGTGACCCACCATCAAAGTTTTTGCTGTCCGTTCCTGTGATTTTATGCTCTGCTGGCTTAGAGGTCTTAGTTCCAGAAGGAGGAAGGCTTCCAGTGGGAGACACAATAATGATTCCACTGAAATGGAAGTTAAGACAGCCACCCAGCCACTCTGGCTTCCTCCTTCCTCTGAATCAACAGGTACAGAGTTATAGTGAGTTATAGTGTTGGTTGGGGTGATTGAACCTGACTCCCAAGGGGAAATAGGACTGCTCCTCCATAGTGAAGGTAAGGAAGAGTGTGTCTGAAATATAGGCGATTCCTTAGGGCTTAGTATTCCGTGCCCTGGATTATTCCATGCCCATGAAATTAGTCTCTTAGTATTTCCATGTCCTGTGATTAAGGTCAATGGAAAACTACAAGAACCCAATCCAGGCAGGACTACTAATGACTCAGACCATTCAGGAATGAAGGTTTGGGTCATCCCACCAGGTGAAGAATCACAACCAGCTGAGGTGCTTGCAGATGGCAAAGGGAGTACAGAGCGGGTAGTGGGAGAAGGTAATTAGAAACAGTAGCTATGACCACGTGATCAGTTACAGAAATGAAAACTGAAATTGTCATGAGCATCCCTCTTGCTTTTATTATGAACACGTTGATGTGTGACCCATGAAATTAACCATCACAGCTACTCAAGGACACAGCCTTCCCGAATGTAGCAGCCCCCAGCTGGTCTGCCCTGCGGTCATCTGATTTCTGTCTCTGTGGTGCCGGGCAGGAGCTGAGCTATTTCAAAGAATCTGTAGGCCACAGCGTTTGAGAAAGTGTATTGAGAATTTACCAGAGTGAGCGGCTGTGGCGAAAGATGAGTCAGCCATAGATTCTACCCTCCAGCAGTTTCACAGTCTAGTAGCAAAGCAAATACCGTGTTTGTTTGCTGTTTGTTTTTTTGTGATTTTATAGTTAGATTTGTGTGTATCAATAGAATGTTCATGCATGGTTACAGGGAGAGCAGATGCAGCCCCCAGCACTTGTTGGCGTGGTCTGTATTGTCCCAGAGCCCTGCTCATGAATGCCCGTTACTGCCAGCAATCAGAGGCTGATTTAGTGCAGGTTCCTGCCAGCAGTGCAGTATCCAGGAAACCAGTCCCTTCTGGGCTTGGAGGGCTGAGGTGGGAACCATCAGGACCCCCAAAACCCACGGCTGCCCTCCCCAGCCCTTCTGCTCCTGCATGTTTTCTTGGCCTTTTTTATTTGTTTCTGGTAATTCAGGTTGGAGGCCAGGCAGTTCAGGAGGCAGAATGGTGTCCTTGGGACAAGTGGCATTTCAGTGCTAGCTTTTCAGGGGTGATCAACTCCAAATCACTGTACTGTTAGGATGGAGGGCCTCAAGAAGATCCCCACAGACCATCTGGTGGTATGTATCAAGAATGTTAAAAGTGTGTGTGGAATACTACTCAGCAATAAAAAGGAAGGAGCTATTGATATGTGCAACAATGTGAGTGAATTAAAGAAGGGAGAGGGAAAAAATGTCCATACTGTCTGATGCATTTGCATAAATCGCTAGAAAATGCTAACTACTCTGCAGTGACAGAAAACAGAACAGTGGTGCTGGGGAGGGGGAGAGTGGAGAGAGGAAGAGATGACAAAGGGGCACAGAGAAACTTACGAGGGTGATGGACACGTTCATTACCTGGATTAGGGCAATGGTTTCATGGGTGTGGACCTATGTCAAAAATGACAGAACTTTAAATACGTGCAACTTACTGTATGTCAGTTATACCTCAATATGTCTGTTTTTTTTTTTTTTTTTGCAGCACGTGGGCCTCTCACTGTTGCGGCCTCTCCCGTTGCGGAGCACAGGCTCCAGATGCGCAGGCCCAGCGGCCTTGGCTCACGGGCCCAGTTGCTCCGCGGCATGTGGGATCTTCCCGGACCAGGGAACGAACCCGTGTCCCCTGCATCAGCAGGCGGACTCTCAACCACTGCACCACCAGGGAAGCCCAATATGTCTGTTTTAAAAATGTAAAGATGTGTGCACCTTTTGACCCAATAATTCCATTTCTAGTCACCCTCCTAAGGAAATAATTGAAGGTTTAAGATCTTCAGCACACTGTTTAGAAAAGTGAAAATGTTCAATGAGAGGGCAGAGTTAAAAAAAATTAATGTCTCAATAAATTCCAGATGATGATGGACTACTCTGTATGCTTTTAAGATAGCAAAATCTTATTTACTGTGATGAAGAAAATGTTTACCATGCAGTGCTTGGTGGAAAACCCATTTACAAAACAGTCTGAACGTTATGAGATCAATATGTTACAAAATAAAGATACACGTAGAAGAAGAAACTGGAGGATTTGTAAAAAATGTTCACAAGCTAGGTTGTGGGTGGGGTTACAGGTGATTTTAGTTTTCTTCTTAGTGCTTTTACGTATTAGTCAAATTTTCTACTTTTAAAATGTATCACTTTTTAAAAACTTAATTAATTAATTAATTAATTTTTGGCTGTGTCGGGTCTTCGTTGCTGCGCACGGGTTTTCTCTAGTTGCGGCGAGCAGGGGCTACTCTTCGTTGCGGTGTGCGGGCTTCTCATTGTTGTGGCTTCTTTTGTTGCAGAGCATGGGCTCTAGGCGCGTGGGCTTCAGTAGTTGTGGCATGCAGGCTCAGTAGTTGTGGCTTGTGGGCTGTAGAGCGCAGGCTCAGTAGTTGTGGTGCACAGGCTTAGTTGCCCCACGGCATGTGGGATCTTCCTGGACCGGGGCTTGAATCCGTGTCCCCTGCATTGACAGGTGGATTCTTAACCACTGTGCCACCAGGGAAGCCCAAGTGTATCACTTGGCCTTCCAATCCCTCCTGGGACCCTGGAACTCCTTCACTGATGCACGGTCAGCTTTCACAATGGCACACGTGCTCCCTGTGCTGTAAGTGGCAATAACTGAGCAGAGGATGGTTATGGCCAGCTCCCCAGGGGACCTGGGCACGGGGGAGGGAGGCCAACCTTGGACTTCCTAGTTCCTTCCCAGCTCTGTTTCATCTGGTCAAGTGCAGCTCTTAGCTCTCAGAAAGCAAGCCACCCTAGGCTTGGCCAGGTCACGTGTCTATTACCTTCCAGCAAAAAACGGTAGCCACGGTGGGGAGGCTGGGTGCGTTTTGAGTGTGTAGGTCAGCCTGCCTTTCCCCGACCTCCTTCTTCACTTTTCTTCCCCCAGCAGCGGAAGCTGAGGAGTTGCTGAAAGAAGGGCTCTCAGCCTCATTCTCGTTGAAAGTGGTCGGCTTGCTGCTCTCTGCATTGCAAGCTGGTCCTGGTGGTATTAGTCCCTGGTCTGGACCAAGCTGAGATCAAGAGATTTCATGCAAGAGGTTTAATGCACGTTGAAAGCACACCTGCTTGTTTGGCCAAGGATGGCAGGGTTGGGAGGCCTGAGGTGCCTTGTCTCAGGTGGCTGCCAGTGAGAGATTGCTCCTGAATGAACATTGGGATGAGCTAGGACCAGGAGGGTCTGTGACCTGAAGACTGGGTTTGTCCAACTGGGTAGAGAGGCTTGTGGGGGCAAAGCCAGGTGTATACCATTGGCAGCCCTGAATATTTGGAGAGAGGATCACATGATGGATGGGATGCCTACCCTTGAGGAGGCTCAGTTTGCTCGTCTGTAAAATGGGGTGGGACTCATTCATTAATCCATTTATTCTCTAAATACTGGTTGAGCACATACTGTGTACCAGGCACTGTGCCGGGGGCTGGGGATGCAACAAATTAATTAGACACGGCCCTTAGTTCCTTTTGGTTCTTCCTAATTAGGTTGCTGGAAGGTCTGGGGGGATTATATATATCTATGAGTGATACATAGTAGATGCTCAAGAAATGCTACTGTTATCACCAAGCCAAGGACTCCTGCAAGGGAACAATGCCTGAACCTGCGGCCACAAGGCAGAAGGCTGGATACTAGCTCTGGTGCATGGGCCAGTGAGGGTCAGCCAGAGAACCTTCAGGAGAGTCAAGGGTTGAGCTATAGGTACAGAGATGTGGGGGATCCAGGCAGTACTGGAGAAAGGTTTTGATTGGCTGCTGGATCTTCTGCATGTTTGTACACATGTGCTGATTCATGTGAAAGGATGCTCATGTGGTATATCGTTCACTCATTTAAAAAGCATCTCTTCACTTCAACAGCATTTCTTCAGTGCTAGGTGCTGGGCTTCAAGCTGAGGAAGACATAGGGGATCATGACACGATACTCTGGGATCTTGCAGGCTGGTGGGACGATAAGTGGATGCACACAGACAAGGCAAGGGGTGGCCTTGGGGTCAGGATGAGTGAGACAGGTCGGTGGAGTGGGAGTTCAGAATGGTTCAGTGGGGCGAGAATGGTTTTGTTTGGAGAGGGCAGGAAGTTGGAAAACATCTTAGAGCAGATGGGTGGGCATGGAACCTCAGCTAGGCCTTGTGGACTGAGCCACAGCCGTGTTCATAGGAGTGGAGGGATGGCTGGGGGCATTCATTCATTCATTCATTCAACAGATCTTCACCGACTGCCTACTAATACCAGGCACTTTTCTAACCTCTGGGGATAGTGAACAAGACAGAAAACAGCCCCTGCCTTAGTGTAGTTTCCATTATAAAAGAGGAAGACAAAAAATAACTAAGAAGTTATATATAGCAGCAGTTCTCAAACTTTCTGGTCTCAAAACCCCCATCTATCCTTAGAAATTATTGAGGATCTCAAAGAACTTTTTCTCTATGTAGGTTAGCGCTGTTGAAATTTACAATACTAGAAATCAAAACTGAGCAACCAAAAATATTCACATATGAAAATTTAAAGGTGACAATATGCTCATGACATTTTAGGATAAATAACATATATCTAGTGAAAAATTGCTATTTTTTAGAAAATGGAAATTTAGAGGAAGAGTGGCATGTTTGACATTTTGGCAGATCTCTCTTTTTTTAAGATTTTTTTGATGCCGACCATTCTTTTTCTTTAAGTCTTTATTGAATTTGTTACAATATTTCTTCTGTTTTATGCTTCGGTTTTTTGGCCCCAAGGCATGCGGGATCTTAGCTCCCTGACCAGGGATTGAACCCGTACCCCCTGCACTGGAAGGCGAAGTCTTAACCACTGGACCAACAGGGAAGTCCCAGATCTCTTTATTTTCTGATTGAAGTGGGAGACGGCTGGATTCTCATATCTGCTTCTGCATTCAGTCTGTGCTGATGTGTTGCTTTGGCTGAAGTAGACAGAGAAAAATCTGACCTCACACAGATAGGTAGTTAGAAAAAGAGGAGTATTTGAATAGCCTTTTTTTTTTCTTTTTTTTTTTTTTTTTGCGGTGCGCGGGCCTCTCACTGTTGTGGCCTCTCCCGTTGCGGAGCACAGGCTCCGGACGCGCAGGCTCAGCGGCCATGGCTCACGGGCCCAGCCGCTCCGCGGCATGTGGGATCTTCCCGGACCGGGGCACGAACCTGTGTCCCCTGCATCGGCAGGCGGACTCTCAACCACTGCGCCACCAGGGAAGCCCTTGAAGAGCCTTTTAATTGTGGATATTCTTCTCTGATACTACACCAGAACTCAACAAGTAGTAGTCTCTTAAATGTTGGTTGCAATGTCGAATCTGAAACCATATCAATACTCTATTTCATTAAAATCTGTTGGTCTACCTTGGACTTTGAATGGGTCTTTTACCCACACCTTACGAATTGATCATTTGCAAAGAATGGGTTCACCAACTTATGCAGATTCTTCCTAATGTTCATACCTTTCATGATCCAATACCAAAATCATATTTATGCATGTCATCTTCAAACTCATCAGAAAAGTCTTTAAGTTTTGGGAAGTGACAGATACAAGTCTTCCAAAAATTTTAATTTTTGCTTGAAAGCCAGTATTTTATCTTTGGCAGCAAATACCAATTATTTTCCAGAAAATATCTGTCAAATGCCCAAATCGGAATGATCATAATTTTTCTGTCAGTCATTCTTTCGAGTGAAACGTAGTCCATGAAAGAAGCAGCTGATTCAGCCTGTAACTCAAACAATCACATGAATACTTTTCCTTGAGACAAAAAAAATCATACCTTGATAGGTAACAGAAGGGCTTTGTGCATATTCCTCAGAATATTAGAAAGACATATGCTCAGGAGTCAAGATTTAATAGAATTAATAATCTACACCGTTTCCTCAGGGACATTCTTAGGTGTAACTAGCACCTTTTCTATTGTGAGTGTGGCAGTGAAGGACACAGTGGCCAAAGGTACAGTTTGGTGTGCCTAACCCAGTTCACGCCAAGGTGCTAGCAGTTTTACCCCCACTGCCTTTGTACCATCGGTGCAAATGTCAACACAGGGAAAAGGGCAAATAGCATCTTTGTATTATCATGAAAATAGTTTGAATGTGTCTTGGAGACCTTCAGGATTGTTCGAAGGAGTGAGTTATGGCAGGGAAGGGGTACTGGAGAGCAAAGGAGGAAGGTTCAATTCAAATGGGTGGTCAAAGCAGGCTTCAGTGAAGAGGTGACACTTGCGCAAAGACTTAAAGGAGGGGTGGGAGTGAGCCCTGTGGTATCTTGGGGAACAAGAGTCAAGGGAGAAAGAACAGCAAGTGCAAAGGCCCTGAGGCAGGGGCACATTTGGCATGTTTCAGGAACAGCAAGGAAGCCAGGGTGGCAGCAGAAGTGGTTGATGGAGGGGTGGTAGAAAATGAGGTCACGGAGGAGACAAGAGCCAGACCCTGTGGGGCCCTCCAGGCCATCATAAAGGACTTGGGCTTTAATTTTAAATTGACCGGAGAACCATTGAAGGGCTCTGAGTAGGAATGACATAATTTGTTTCTGTAGAAGAAGGGGCTAACGCTGAATGGCAGGGAGTGGTCAGATGCTATATTTGTAAGGTTTGTACATGTATCCTTGAATAATGCCTTGCACAGAGTAGGTGTCTAAAAGAAGTATGTTGGGTGAAAGAAAATCCTACATTCCTGTGTCTAACAAGGAGCAGAGCTGTGTGTGTCAAGCAGCTTTTGCTGCAGTAAAAAGCACCCCCAACAGCTCAATGGTTTAAAACAATAAACACTTCTTTCTTGTTTATGTCATGTTACTTGTTTGCAGCTCTGATGGAATGAGGAGGGGAGGGTAAGTATTTGGGAATGAGAATATGATTGATAAGGTGCGCCCTGAGGGGGAGGAGTGGCCCCAGTCAGCTAGCTGAATTAGTGCATTTGACTATCTCTTTTGCTTATGGGGCCCCCAAAGGCCATCTTACAAGAACGCTGCTGTCAGAGTTGAGTCACTGGCTTGTGCACGCAAAGAATAAATGCAAAGTCCTCCTTCCGTGATTCATTCCAAAAGAAGGGCCGAGAAACCATGGCCTTTTCACCCTAGGAGCGCGGAGCTTATCTGAGGGCTGCTCGCCTCTGAAAGTGTTATGTTGGGGCCACGAGTGGAGCCACGCTTGGTGCTCTGTCTGGGGAGTCCTGGTCACAACGGGTCCTCAACCACGGATATCAGAACCATGGGATGGGGAAGGGGGCTGGTTAACATCACAGACTCCTGGACCACCCTCGGGATTGTTGGCGATTGGACCTGGGATTTCCAGCCTTTCTTACCCACTCTAAAGAGAAGGGGCATCTTAATAATAGTTAGAAAATCAGCTTTATCACAAGCGCTTGCTTCCTGCTGTTCTGCCTCGACCTCTGTTCTCTTCATCGGTGAAGGCTAGAGAATGGACCCTGGGGTGGGTTCATCGTACCAGGCCATGCACCGGCCTGAGTATCATTGAAGACTCGCGTGAAGCAACTTCAAACCCTAGGGAACTGTTTTAATTTAAAGTGACGCCCGTGACCCGGCCAGGTCCCCATCTCAATGGCCAGCCTCTCAACTTCTCTCTCTGGATTTAGCTGATTGCTTGTCTAATATTAAAAGGAAGCCTCTCCCAGAAAACTGAATATGGTCCTCCCCTGACCCGGACCTTTTAACCTTGAACCACAGCCTCTGAGTCTCAACACATCTTCACTTTTGAGAAACGCTTCCTTAAAAATCTCTCGACTACCGAAACACTACACCTGCCAGGTTCACTTTTGCGGGGTGATTTTGTGGGACCAGGGCCATTGCCTTTTAACCACATCAGGTGGTTAACACTGGCCTGTAGTCCGTCGTCCGACCCCTCCCGCGATGGACGGAAGTTTCTTCTTTTCAGGCTTCACCAAGCACAAGTCGCTCAGGGACGCCTCCGTGGAGGCCCTGTTTGCGATTTGCAGTGATTTACAGCTGCACTAAAACCTCTCGCAACAGACAAATTAATACCCGGACACCTTTTCAGCGCCTCCTCTGAGAAAGCCGTTTTCACGCGGGGCCAGGATGCGGCAGGCAAGATGCTTCCCTCGAACTCCACTGGGTGGCAGCCTCTGGGATCACACCCAGCTCATCCTGAAGTCCTGCGTGCTCCAAAATTGGTCTCTGCTTTTGACTAGGTCTCTGTCTCTGTCTTTATTTCTCAGTTTTGTTTTACGTGAATTCATCGTTCCTAATAAAAGAACACCGAAGGAGCAGGCTTGGGTTCAGGGAGATGGAAGAGTTTTAAGTGTTCTTTGCACATCTTGGGTTTGAGCCAGGTTCACTTTTCCTCCTTGGAGGATCCCATCAGCGATTCCCAAACACTTTTCCTTTGGTGGATGTGTAATGTTCTATGACTAAAATTCCAGTTACCTCCTTGAGGTTCATGATTAAAACTGATGAGACCCTCTCCGTGTCTTCCAGTAACAAGACTCCAGAGTGCTGGCAGTGGGACTTGTAGACGGGCTCAGCAAGGGAAATACTGAATAAAAGGAATAAAAGTCCACATGGGGAAGGGCTAACTTTCAAAGGTCATGTAAGGTAAAGGCAGGACTTTTAATCAGTGGGATCTCAATTTCCATATCTTTATGTGGGACGATTTTAAAAAAAATTTAAGTGAATACTTCAAAAAAGGAACTAGGAAATGAACTGACTGCTGTTATGAGTTTTTCCCCCTGCCAAGAGGCAAGGGTTAAGAATAGGCCTATTGCCTGCAGTTTTCTTTCTTTTTTTTTTTTTTTTTTGGCCTTGCCATGCGGCATGTGGGATCTTAGTTCTCCGACCAGGGACCGAACCCGTGCCCCCTGCAGTGGAAGTGAGGAGTCTTAACCACTGGACCGCCAGGGAAGTCCCTGTTGTCTGCAGTTTTAATAGCAACAGATAAACAGAAAGCTCAGGAAGACCTTCTCCAAAATGTGTTCCTGCCTGGAGTTCCGGTTGATCAGAAGCAGTGATTATCAAGCAATCACCTAGCAACTGTCAGGAGCCTGGGTTTTAAATAAATGCCCAGATAATCCTGTAGCAGTAGGTCTTGTGTTTGGGAGCTGGAATGCCAAGAAGGTCAAGATTATTGGTTCATAAACTTGGCTCTGGTCCACCCTGGACCTTGGCTCCCCGTCTTCCAGACCCTGGACTCAGAAATTCCTCTTCTATGATTCCATCCTAAGGAGAGTTTCCCAAAACTGGTGTGTGACTGGGGCAAACCTTTGCACACAGAGTCATTTGCTATCATAATTTAGAAATGGGCAATGCTAGAAAAAAATGTCTTTCAAGAGGGGAATGAGTAAGCGGATACGGTAGCTCTTCTTAACGGGATGCTCTGCAGATATTACAAGTGATGTTTGCTAAATCTGTATGATTACAAGAAAAGCTCATGATGGAACAAAAACCAAGACAAACAAATGGTAACTGAGGTTGCCTTTGGATGGGGGTCTTTGGAATGTTTTGCTTATTTTCTTTTACATTTTCTTCAATGATCAGTTATTGCTTTTATATTCTATTAAATAGACACATGACTCTATATCTATGCATATCTTTATTTCAAAAAGAAAAGAACTGTACAGATTTGATGCTGAAATAGGACCTGGTGCCTAAGTACGGGAGGTTGAGGCCAAAGCTGTCCCTTTCATGAGGGAGTAGGTGGGCGAGCTAGTCAGTGGCATGTACCTGCAGGTCGCAGACAAGCACTGTTATCCTTGGCCGGGAAAGACGTATGTGTGTGTCAGTGTTCAGAACTGAGGCTCTCTCTTCCTGCACAGAGATGGACAGATGCCATTTCTGAACACAATAGACCTTGAATTTGGTGTGGGATCCTTGAGGATCTTGCTGAGGTTGTTGTAGCTCCAGGGGATACCTGGGGCAAAGCTGCAAAGGATGGATGGACCCCCTTCAGAAAGCAGGGCGGCTCCATCCTACTCAGAAAGCCACCAAGTGTCCCCTACAGGACACAGCTGCTCGGGAAGACCCGGTAGGTAGTCAGGTCATAGACCCTGAACCTTCCCAACGACATTAGAATGATCCTTGACTGTTAGGGTAGGGATAGAGAAGAGTGTTGATGACAATTCTGGTCGCTTGAAGCCTCGTGTTGGAAAAAAATTGTGAGCAAGTCTGGGGATTAAACAAAAGCCCAAACCCCACATCCACATGCTTTCATTATCCAAGCTGGTGCCACGTGTGTGCTGTGCTCGAGGGGACTCTCTGAGCTGGTCCTGGGTGTCTCGGGAGGTTCTGTCTGCCCTGTTCCCTGCCCTGAGTGACCAGGATGGAAGGGCTCCTTGAAAAGAGCAGCTTTTCTCTCCAGGCTCCCCTGGCCTCAGGCGCACCCCTGACTGAGCTTCCCTGCTTGTCACCTTCAGCACCCTTGTCCTCCTTCCATGATCACGAAGGCTGAACTGTCCTTCTTGAGCCAGATCATTGCCCAGCTCCCCTCCCATGCCCGGGTTTGCCGGAGGGCCTTTCCACTGGCTTCATTATTCACTCATATCAGGGCAGAAGTAAATTAAAACAAAAATAATGCTGCTGAGTTTTCAAAATATGTGTCCCTTGAGCTTCAGACGAGTCTTTATTGACTCTTATTTAGCACCTTGTTCAAGACCTGTGTTGTCCAGGACAGTAGCCCCTAGGCACACATGGCTATTTAAATTTAATTGAAATTAATTACAGTTAGATAAAATGTAAAATTCAATTCCTTAGCTGAACTACCCATACTTCAAGGGCTCAATAGTGGTAAGTTGATAGTGCACAGAGAAATTTCCATTATTGTAGAAAGTTCAAAAGTTCTATTGAGTTATATCACAATTTCTTTTATCTATCCATGTATGTATGTATGTATGTATGTATCTAACTTTTAGTTTCCCAACCCACAGAAGATTAGGAATAGCAAATTAAGGGCCAAGGAAATGATGACAACACACGACTTGATATAAAATGAGGAGATGAAATAATTAGAAAGCAAAATACTCATCCACTGAAAAAAGTCTGGATTGCCTACTCCTTTTTGTTTCTTTCTAAGTTGTGTAACTGTAATTTTATATGTAAAGGGTGATAGAAAGAAACAAGGAAAGAAAGAAAGAAAGAAAAAAAAGAAAGAAAGAAAGAAAAGAAAGGAAGAAAGAAAGAAAAAAAAGAAAGAAAAGAAGGAAGGAAGAAAGAAAGAAAGAAAGAAAAGAAAGAAAGAAACTCCTGTCATTTTAAAAGCTCCTTTTTGCAGATGAGTTTATACTGACCTTTCTTTCTATTCCTTTTCATGCTGATATCATTTGCTTTTCAGTTCTGTCCCTTGATACTATATGATTCTGGATAAGTCATCTGAACTTTTTAAATGCCTCAGTCAGAAGGTGAAAAAGATACAGAACTAATACAGACAAAACCGTGGGTGGCATATTGTATCAACAAAGTGCCTGAGAACCAGTACAAAGGTTTTGAGAGCTTTTTACTGAAGCAAGCAAGGACCAGGGGGGATTTGATGAAACCATATGATTTCTCTTTTTTCCCCATTCTCTTTCCTGTCTCCCACTCAAAACCCATAATGAATTCTCTTCTTACCCTTCATACCTGGTGAAAAACACAGAAGCCAAGCAGTATTAAGTTTAAATATTTCCTTAGAGAAATAATTCAATTCTGGTAATAAAAAAGAAAAAAATTGTGTCAGAACAGGTGAGGAAGAAATTAAGTTCTTTGTAGAACACTCCAGGGCTTGGCATTCATAATTCTTCCAGGTGATGGAAGGAGTTCTGTGAAGGAAAGGGGCGACATATATCTAAACTTCTTTATAAGAGTGTAGGTCAGAAACCCCATATATATATATATATATATATATTTATATATTTATTTATTTATTTATTTATTTTTGGCTGCGCTGGGTCTTCGTTGCTGCGCACGGGCTTTCTCTAGTTGCGTCAAGCGGAGGCTACTCTTCTTGGCGGTGGGCGGGCTTCTCATTGCGGCGCGCGGGCTTCTCATTGCGGCTTCTCTTGTTGCGGAGCACGGGCTCTAGGCACGCGGGCTTCAGTAGTTGTGGCTCGTGGGCTCTAGAGTGCAGGCTCAGTAGTTGTGGCGCATGGGCTTAGTTGCTCCGCGGCATGTGGGATCTTCCTGGACCAGGGGTCAGACCCGTGTCCCCTGCATTGGCAGACAGATTCTTAACCACTGCGCCACCAGGGAAGCCCAGAAACCCCTAATTTAAAAATGATGTCAAAGACAGAGTCCAAGGTCATTGATGGATGGGAGACAGGACAAGGTAGTGGGGAAAAACACAACATTTGGAAACAGGCAAACCTTGGTCAAGTTCCAGGTCTAGCACTTATTAGCTCTGATACCCTGTCTAAGTAACTTAGCCCCTCCGTGTCTTAGTTCACTGATTCGAAAAATACAAAGAGGGTTGGTGAGAGTACCTACCATGCAGGGCCATTACAAGGGTTTAGTGAAATAATTAAGATCGTGCTAGCTGTTGTAACAGTTAAGTGCCAAATTCCAGTGGTTTCATATAATTAAAGTTTATTTCTTGCCCATGTAATAGACTCAACAGGGAAGCAGGAGGCCTTCCTCCACGTGGTGACTCAGGGATCCAGGCGTCCATCCTGTGACTCTCCCACCTCCTAGACATTCCAAGTCCTGTGACTTCAGGTGGCAAAGGAGAAAGAGACAGTGGAGAAGCCCTACGGTTCCTTAAAATCCTTACAGGTGAGATGCATCCACTTTCATCAGGTTACATTGATGAGAATCGGTCCTATGGCCTTACCTGGGTACAAGGAGAGCTGAGAAATGTTGTCCCAGCTTAGCAGCCCCTCTGAGCAATAACTCCGCACTCTCTAAGGGGTGCCAAATGCTTCTGGCCAACAGCTAGCCATTTTGCCACAAGGCTCAATAAATGGTAGCCATGCTTATGTTATTTGGTATGAAACACACAGCCTGGTGAGCAGTGAGTGATTTTCTTGGAGAACCCTGTGTGCTGTAAAATGCTAAAGGATAAGGGAGAAAACGCAAAACCCAGATGATAAAACTAGATGAGTGAACTAGTTTATAAGGTTCTATAGTATCTTGGACCATGTTTTATTTGATCCTATTGGAAACCAAAGATGGTAATGTTTTCATAATCCATCAGACAAATATTTATTAGAGTGGTTATAGGCAAGACACTGGGCTAGGCTTTGGGTGTGGACTGAGAAAGGGGTACAAAGATGAGTAAAGCTTGGACTTGCCTTCAAAGAGTTGATACTAGGGGAGGGATGCACATATTCAAAGAACCACAAAGACAGGCAGTGTGGGCAGTGCCCCAAGAAGGGCAAAGTGCTATGGGATTTGAGAAAGTGCAAAGGGAGAGTTGGTCTCCGTCCAGCCTGATTCAGAGAACATTCCAGACACACAGAGTGTGAGTCTGTCCTTATCCATTTCCCCCTTGAGACCATCTCTACTGACTCCACGAAACCCCCAACTTTGTTCTCAGGTGTCCCATCTGATCCATCCCTGCTCTCATAGCTCAGAGTCCTTTTCTGCTCTGGGTCCTTCGCTCATCCCTCCTCCTGGTCAGGACCTGCATTTCCAGACTCCGCAACCTGCACTGGGTCTCTCCTCATGGCAGCTCTCAAGAGCTCCATTCCGGGGGGGTGGTACCTCCTAGGTATGGCCCAGTGTCCCAGATGCCACACAACCTCCTTGACTCTTTTCTGTCTTGGGGTTGCGGGGATGGGCCACTTTGTGGATAAAATTGCATTTGAATTAGGTCTGGAAGGATGCACCGAATTTTGTTAACTAGAGCTGAGGCTTTTGTGTGTATCATGCTTGACTCAACAAAAAGGTCCTTTGTCATTACTTTCTCAATGTAACTGCCATCTTTTCAGTGTCATCTATGTTTTTGGAAAGGCTGTTATAGATCAGGCTTTGTATTGATGGCCAAGGATACTGAGATGAATAAGATACAGCAACTCCTGTAATGTAGGCAGGGCAGTTGGTATTGTACCTATTTTATGGATAAGGGAGATTGAGGCTGGGAGAGGTCATGTGACTTTCCCACGGTTAAGTAGGATAGACGGGATTCCTCTCCAGTTCTCCTTAGTCCTAGCCCGGTGCCCTTTTACTACATCGAAAAATACCATGGAGGGTCAAATGAAGGAACTGAATTTTATCAAATTCAATGGCATTCAGTAAGACATAATTTCTTGTGAGAAGATTTGCAGTGTAACAGGGCATCCTTGAAAGTTAGATTGTAAAACCTTCAGCAATCAAATAACGAAACCTCTCAATCGCTATTTGCTACATAACTGAAGGATGACATAGATGAATTAATGGGTGCACGATGCCCTGCTAATTCCTCTAATCGGAGGGTGTGGACAAGTCCATACCCTGTCCATTCCAAAGCAGGTACTGACTCTGACACCCTAGGCTGTGGTGTTGGGGACATAAAGTCCTCAGCTTTCGCTCTTTTGGATCCCTATCTGCCCCAGGAGCCAAGATCTGAAACACCTGGTGAAAGTGTGCCTGGCTCAGGTGAGCTGAAACTGACATATTATTTCAGTTCTACCATTACTCCTTCCTCTCCAGATTGTCGGGGATAGGTGGCAGGAGGGAGGGGCCCTCCTTGTGAGACCACAGTAGAAGGTTTCACTTAAGAGTGAAGAGGGATTTTGGGCTTCCCTGGTGGCGCAGTGGTTGAGAGTCTGCCTGCCGATGCAGGGGACGTGGGTTCGTGCCCCGGTCCGGGAGGATCCCACATGCCGCAGAGCGGCTGGGCCTGTGAGCCATGGCCGCTGAGCCTGCACGTCCAGAGCCTGTGCTCCGCAACGGGAGAGGCCACAACAGTGAGAGGCCCACGTACCGCAAAAAATAAATAAATAAATAAAAAAGAGTGAAGAGGGATTTAAAGGGAGGGAGGGATTTGAGAGCAGGGTGGTTTGATAGAGCAGAAGAAACGGGTCATCCTAAGTACAGGGGACAACTTTGCAAAGGACAGAGCTGTGAAACCAGTGGAAGGAATGGAGGCAGGAAGTGGGGAGACTGTTTGGGGTATTTATTGTGTGAAAACTACAAGGCCTTAAACACGAGCGAAATATTTGGAGCTACTAATAGCAATGCTGAGCAGTCATGGTCGGGGAAAGAATTCAGAGATGTGGTGTCTGAGATGAAAAATGATCAAGTTCTCTGCTGTCCCGGGGCTCAGACCCTGTCCTATGTGCGGAAACACAACCCTCCCCTGGTTAAAAAAAATGTGCTTTCCTATGTGGGACCAAGCTGCAGCCCTTTCACCCCTGGAGGTTGGGACCAGGAGGTATGAAAGAAGTGCAGTCAGTTCTGGCCATGAGCACTTTTTGAAAAGACTGCTTTTCTTAAATGCTCCATATTTTGAAAGGTAACAAAAATCTATATCTGAGATTAGAAAAATAAATGAGAAGGAAAACACGTTCAACAGAATGTAGCTCACATGGCTGTTGGGAGGTGGCGTCTTAACTTTGAGTCCCCCAAGGGTGGGGCCTCCTCCATCTGAGTAAGTGATGGCTTCGGTTAAAACAATGGACAAATGCACGACTGATGGGGAAGGAAACTCATCTTCTGGATTCACTGAAGAAATGGGAAGTTGAAACAGGGCGCCTGTCTCAGATCAGACTTTGGGGGCCGTGGTACACCCCAAATCTCTGGAGACTGAGTTTCCCGGTCTCTTCCTCTAGAGGGTGCAGGGGCAGCGTTAGCCTCGGCAGAGACAGGTGGCCAGGAAAGTGCTGGGGTGGGATGTGCATCCCTCGGGATGAGCATTGGGAGGAAAGGAGGTGCTTCACCGGTGGAGTCACCGTTTGCTGAGCTCCTGGTCTGTGGCAGGCAGGAGGGCACAGCCGCGAACCAAGCAGACACCGCCCTCCCCACATGGTGCATCCCTTCCAAGGTGGGGGAGAGACATAATACATAAACAGATACATAATAACTAATATAACACCTAACATAACAGTATGTTAGATGGTGGTACCTGATGGAGGAAATGTAGCAACGAAGGGGCCAAGGGAGTGCAGGATTTGGGTCAGGGGAGGCTGGGAGAGAAGGAGACATTTAAAGCAGATGGCAGAGCCGTGGCTCTCTGGGGGTGGTGGTGGTGGTGGTGGTGGTGGTGGAAGAGCAGGTGCACAGGCCCTGGGGGTTTCCCTGCCAGGAGTGTTCTAGAAGCTGCAAGGAGGCCGGTGTGGCTGGAGCTGAGTGAGGGGGCGGAGAGTCACAGGGATGAGGTCAGAGAGGAACCCAGCCTCTGAGCCTCACAGGCCAGGCCTCGAATAGGGGCTTTTCCTGTGAGACGGAGCCTCTGGAAGGTGAAAGGAGCCAGGCCAGGATGTGATGTAAGTGAAACGGGATCATGCCTTGTGGACTTCCGGCTGAATGAAAATCTCGTAACACACTGCTGAGAACGTAGCACTTAACGAATGCTGGCTGCTGTCGCTATTATGCTTATTAAAACGTGGCAGCGAGAGAGGATCACCGAGTGGTAAACGGTCTCCTGTGACATGGGTGCTACACGCTGGTTCCCCTGACTCCTCACACACTGGTTCCGATAAAACTCAAGGAAATCAGATAGTAAGTATGACTGGGGGTTCCTGGGCCTGAAGCTAGACTGGCAAGTACCCGATTTTGTGATGAACTGCCTCCTGGGTGGAAAAAGCATGTTTTGAGCATCTCCTATATGTCAGGTGCTGAAGCAGAGGCTGGGGATAGAGTGGTGAACAAGACTGATGGCTTCCTGCCTCACGGGTGTCACTTAAGTCAAATCTCCCTCTGGGCGGGGTGTGAGATGACAGTCAACACACGATCATGCAGGTAACTGTCTCACTCTAACAGTGATAAATTAGAGATCAGGGCGAGGTGCCCTGGGATGCGCTGCAGGGGGCCTAAGCTGATCATCATCAAGAGTGGCTTCTCCGAGGAAGGGACATTTACGCTGAGACAGGAAAAGGGGGAGGAAGGTGGCCTGGTGGAGAGCAAGGTGGGATGGGGCTCTCAGGGAGGGGGATGCACGTGCAAAGGCCCTGCGGCAGGAAGGAGGAAGTGAATGCCCGGTGCCTGGAGAGCAGAGAGCATGGGCAGAAGGGGGGGATGAGGCCAAAGAGGTGGGTGGGGCCGCTCAGGTGGGACCTCTGACATGTGGGGATTGGGGTCTTTATTCTGAGTGCAATGGGTGGTGCTAAAGGGCTTTCAACAGGGCAGTGACCTCCTCTGATTGACATTCAATCACTTTGGCTGAGCGTGGAAGGTGGCCTAGAGGGGGACCAGAGTGGGCTCCTGGCTGGTTAGGAGGCCCCTGCAGCATCCAACTGGCCAAGTTGCTACACAGTGAGAATTGAGGTGCAACAGGATGGTCTCCCCAAATATCAGCCCTACCCACTGGCCTAAAAGCCCTCCTGGTTAATCCCTGGTTTGGCTCCTAGCCCTGTTAAGGTGTTCATTTCCAACCACCACCATTTGAACTAATGCTGTTTGTCCTTGAAATAAAGATAATGGGCATTGGACTCAGCCTGACTTGGAATCCCAGTTCTGCCCCTTCCTATCTTTGTGGCTTGGATAAATCTCTCTGACCCCAATTTCTCATCTCCTAAAAATGGGCAAAATTACACGTGGGAGGATTAAATGAAATAAAGATTAAGGGTCTGTCCCAACGCCTGTGGAGGTAGGCAATTCACCAAATACTAGTTTCAGACTATTCAAATGAATCATCTTCTAAGGAGAACTAGTCTCTTAGTTAATACAATAGTTTCTATTTCACAAAAGCCCCTGAGAGAGAGAGAGTGAAAAACGTGATGGTGTGAGATATTGGAGACCATGACCTTTACCCTGGGCCTGGACAGCCCATTGGTGCTCTGAAAATTGAAAATATGGACAATGTCAATGAGATCTGAGTGAAAGGTGTTGAACAAATTCAAGATATAAAATAGTTTCTCTTTCTGTATAAACTCATTTCTAGGATTAATGAACACATTTAAAAAGGAACAAATACCAGAAAAATCGTAAATAGAAAAATGGTCCCTAAGTATAGTAAGATTGGGGCCTGTATTTCAACTTGTAGAGACTGTATATTTGAGTGTTTGCATATATGTATTTATCATTCATTCAGCGAATTATCGATTATGTCTTCTGTTGCTGACATGATGCTAGGTGCTATCTAACAGTGACAAGACGTGGCCCCCCATGTCTATTTCTTCCACAAGAGACTATAGTCTGACTTGATTCCTCAGTTAGAAACCAAAGGGCAGAAATCTGGTTTTTTAATTGTTCCTTTAAAGTGTCAAGATTTAATTGTGCATATCATCAGCTCTTAAATTACATTATCCTGAAAGTTTCTACTCAAACTCCTACCATTTAAACATTCAAATTTCAAATCCATTCAAACTTTTAATACTTTTCATGGTGGGCCAAAGTAATTAATCTCATGAAGTTACAGAGGATGAAAATGTGGCTCAGAGCTGATTAAAAAGCAGACCAAAAAGACACCCGTGGATACATCAAAACTTGTACCCCCAGGTCCGCTGGGACTCATAACCCATATAAATGACTGGTTTCTAATCTTGAACATAAGACATGAGGTGGGGGCTATGTGTGTCCCACCATCCCCACAGTCACGTACTTGTGCCAAATATTCTATCCTGATGTCTCATCACCCCTGAAAAACATGCAATGGTCAGGATCATGATGCTACAGTAAATTTGCCAGGCAAATTGTGAAGTATGAGTCATGGTTCTATTTGTTCTGCAATTTTGAAAGTTGCAAAATTTTTCATCAATATAGAAACTGAAAAACTCTGAGTGTCACCACACGGGGAGCCCTGACACTCTCACGTCAGACTGTTCTTCTCACCCGCCCCCTACAACGCTAGTCACGCTATGCTTCTGCCAGGAGTTACCCCCCGTTTTTTGTGCTCAGCTACCAGAAGCCTGCCTGCCCTAAGGCCCTTCCAAATGGGCCTCACAGGCACCTTGCTCTTAGCCTGATCTCCCGCTCGCCCGCCAGGCAGGGATCCTGGGGTCTTGCAGGCGCCATTTCTCGCATCACCCTCTCCTCCTACGATTCAGACCCTGGAGTCCAGCCCTCCCTGGACCCAGCTCTGCCCTTGGCAGCATCCCTGCCCTGAGGCTGGGATGTCCCCATCACTACTTCCCTGGACTTAGAACCAGGTTTTTGAAAACGGTTTCATACTAATGCACTAACATGTCACTCCTTCCAAGAAGAAGGTGTTATCGTAAAGTGACCCTTGGTAGATAACACCTCAATCCAATGGCTTTAAAGTTGTGTTTCATGGAATTCTTCCGTGGATGTGCCTGAGGGTGACCCCATCCCCATGGAGCCTGGAAACCCTGCCCTCCACGTGGGATCCGACCACGGCCATGCTGCCTTCTGCTTTGGGACCAGCCAGTGGGGTCAGTATTGGGTGGGCTCTGGAGCCAGACCACCCTGATTCGAAGCCCAGCTTCACCACCTACCAGCTGCGTGATGTTGGGCAGCTCATTTAACCTCTCTGTGCCTCAGTTTTGTCATCTGGGAAATCTTGACAGTAACAGTACACTGTATCCGTCTTACAGTGTTGTTGTTGGACTAAATAAGTGAAAACATCTGGCACGTAGTAAATACTATTTAAGAATCTGCTATTATGATTTTATAGGGGGCGCTCTGCAAGACTTCCCATGAAGGAAGGTTTCTACTGCTTTATATATATACAAAAGAAAAACAAACAAACAAAACCCCCAATTCCCACTACCTTCGCTCAAAATATGAATAACTTATTGGAATTCTGCCACTGAGGGTAGGTTTCTCGGTGCCTCTCAAATCCTACCTACGTGCGGGGCTCAGCTGGCTTTGGATCTGCACGTAGCCTGGCTCAACCAGCTTAGATCCAGCGTTCACACTCAGAGTTGCTGACTTAGGGAGGGGGTTAAGTGCAGTGCCTGGGGCATTTTATTCATTCTATCCCTCTATGAGGTTTTTAAAAAATTAGATTCAATGAATGATATTACGCTCTATTCCTGACTAATAGCCAATTGGCTTACCATGTGACAAGAGGCCACGTGAAGAAATGTTTCCTGATTTTCAAGGAGAGAGGTCAGATATTATTATCAAAGAACGCTGAGGCATGTGCTTCGTTAGAGAGCTTTGAAACCTCACACGTGGCCTTCATTTCAGTGTTTGAGGGGTAGCGTCATAAACTTCCTAGGAAACCTGAAGGTCTTTTCTGATTCCAGAATAAGCAACTACATTACGTTTTTTTCAGATTCAGTGATAATTGTGCTTTGACTGTGCATTTGGAATATAAGTGTAACTATCAGAGACATCGTGAGTGTGGGAGAGGAACGTGGGCTTTGGAATTAGCGTTCCCCCACCTCCGTACAGGCTGCGATGCCCATCACAGGCTCCTACCTCAGAGCCTTTGCACTTGATCCTTCTTGCCTTTGCTGGCCTCAGGTGCTTACCTGAGCCTGTCTCCTGCTCCATGTCCCCAGGAGGCCTCCCATGCATGCTGGCTCTCCCATCTCAGGACCTTGGCCTCCTGGCTCAAGGCAGAGTTGCTTACAACTAACAGTCTCTCCCTCCTGTGGGCTCCACAGTGCCCTGTGCTTACCCTGCACGGTGCCTGTCACCCTGCACGGCACCTGTCACCCTGCATGGTCGGCCTCCCCTGTACCCTTGTGAGGTCTTTGAAGGCTGAGCCTGTGCCTAATTCATTCTTGATTCTCCAGGGTCTGGCACAGGGCATGGCACATAGCAGCTGCTTAATAAAAGTTTGTGAGATGAACGAATAAACCAGCGCGCTTTTCAGTTGTGAGCGGCAACATGCTATTGATCGCTCGGGACACGTGTCATAGCGAATTTCTTGTTAGAAAATCTTGAGGTCTTCAAACTCGGAAACCACGCTCTTTCTTCCTTCCCTTTTCACTATTTGTGCAAACTCAAGGTTCTAATCCCACGATAATGTGACTCCCATTTGCAGGAGTTAGAGCTGGGCTGGGGTTAGAACCCTCGGGAATCGTGCTGCCCCTGAACTGCTCCAAGAGCATCTACTTGACCTTGACTGAGAAACAAGAATGGGAACGAGGCACATACCGTTTAACACCACCAGGGCAGTGTCTGCCCACCTCAGGACTGTCGGCACACACCCCACACAGATCCCATACTCCACTACGATCTTCTAAGTGGGGGCCAAAATATTCCATAGCATGAAGGTAGGGTCATTTTATTATAGTCCGGGCTGGAACAAGGACGGACCCAATCTCTCGGTGTCTGGTTTTGGTTTAGAGGGCGAGGGTGTGGTGTTTTCACAGGGTTTTGCTGGATCTGAGAAATAGTTGTTATTTGGTGAACATGCTGCCATTTATAATGACCACGTGGCTTCATCGGTAGAACTCCAAACTCGTAAGGGCTGTTACGTAGAACGGGAAGCAAATTTTAGGGAGCACGTATCAAACGCCCCCGTGACTTTTCTTTGGGTGTCAGTCTTAAATTCCACAAGTGTTAGTATGCTAATCCTAAAGAAATTCCTGTAGCCTGTGGGAAGAGAGAATTTTCTCATACATCTCTATTTCTACTTAGAAGGGCGTTGTGGTATTATTTTATTTGCAAAGTAAGATAGTAGCTAACATCTGAGCGCTTACTACATGCCAGGCACCGTGCTGAGTGCCTTTACACAGATTATTTCATTGACTGTTGGCAATAATCAATCTATAAAAGATGAGAAAATGAAGATTCAGAGAGTCCAGGTGACTTATCTAAAGTTATCCAAGCAGAAGCTCATGGGGCTGGGATTTGAACCAACATTTGGCCCCTCCCTAATATTCAGCAAAGCTTGAATATTTCTTCCCTTTACACACACAGGCTCTCCTAATGAACATGGGGCAATTATCTCTATACTGTGGCCGCAGTCCCCAAGCAGCTTGGAGCTTTGGAAAATATTTTGAGAATTCTCACTCAGATGGACCAGCAAATACTCCTTATTTTGCTTGAGAATTTTCCCCATTTCTTGCTCCTTTGTCTATTCAGCTTGGAGACCAACCTCAGGGAATGAAATCTCCCTCCACCTACAGCACCTGTTCTCATCCATCGCTTTAAGACAGCAGCCGAGCTGCCATTCGCAGCTTCACTCACCAGGACAGGTCCCTCTGGTTTCAACAGAAGGGGTGCCTGCCAGACGGTCGCCGTCCTCTGCTGCCCTCCCCCCTCACCTCCCAGTGCTGAAAAGCCTGGGGCCTGGTGATGCTAGTGAGGCTGGACCCAGGTATGCCCTTGAGCCTTAAGCCTTAAATGAGCCATTTACAAGCAAAAGAGCCCTTCTGTGGAAGTCTCACCGTGAAGTTGCAAAGGATGTGCACCCTTCTGTCCCCCAAAACTCCCACGGTGGGCACGCACAGCCCGGGGCCTTCCTGACATTTTACTCTCATCTTTACTTCTGAAGAGCTGAAGGGAGAAATCATAGGAGTTGGAAATTCCGACGAACCATTTGCTGTCAGTTGTGGTGCTGAGGCTGGGTGAGTCTTGTTCTCAGAAGATGGTGAGAGACTGTGGACCAAGGCTGCCAATCAACCTTCATCTGGGGAGGAGGATTTAGTTCCATCGTCAACTTGGGAAGGAAAATGAGGCTGTTAGGAAAAAGTGAATGGCGGGGATGCACTTTTATTTCCTTAAAAGCAGTCTGTTTCCAAAGAGGCACGCGGCCAGGGTCTCAGGCAACCTCGGTGGACTTTGAAAGTTTTCACTGGGGAAGGAGAGGGAAGGCAGAGCAGGGGAAAAACCCACCTGGGACAGGAATGAATTTTGAGCTGGTAAAAAGTTGTTGATCGTTGTCAGGTTCCAACTTTCGACAGCTGCTAAATAAGGCACCGGAGAAAATAGCTTCAGTTTTACAATTTGGAAGGGGAAAGGGAAAATTCATCAGGGCTAAAGGCACACAAAGGGCACGAGGGGCTTTCCTGGACCTGTACTGAGGCTTCTAGCGGTGACTCATTAAGTCGGTATATGGAGAGATTTGGGGTCCTGCAAGGACAAAAGAGACACATTTCCTGCCCTCGGAGCTTGGGCACTCACTATGACAAGCAAAGCCTGTCAGGACGTCGCCTCTATGCAGCAGCCCCATCTACTGGATTCTTGCATGGAAAACAGTAGCCCAAGGGTGCTGCCTTAGTCTCTTCAGAGGTTTTTCTCTACATTAAAACATATTCTGATGTTGGCCAAGGCAATCTCCCCTGCCCTCTCCACCATGCCCTTGATCAAGATGAACATTTCTCTAAATGCACGCACACCCAAGAAAGATAAGACACAGACCCACGAGAGATGAATGAATGGAGGATGGGGTAGCAACGAATTTTCGGGCTTCAGAAGACAGAATGGCTTCCCTAGTGGGGGATTGAGGGCCAGAGAAGAGGAGTTATTTGCTGAAGACACACAGCTAGGAAAAGGCAGCCCTGGGGGGCTTCCCGGGTGGCGCAGTGGTTGAGAGTCCGCCTGCCGATGCAGGGGACGCGGGTTCATGCCCCGGGCTGGGAGGATCCCACGTGCCGCGGAGCGGCTGGGCCCGTGAGCCATGGCCGCTGAGCCTGCGCGTCCGGAGCCTGTGCTCTGCGACCGGAGAGGCCACGACAGTGAGAGGCCCGCGTACTGCAAATAAATAAATAAATAAATAAAAAGTTTTAAAAGGCAGCCCTGGGGATGAAACCCCCTTTCTGATGCCCATGTTAGTGCTTCTTCGTGACAAAGTGACTTGTAAATATTCAGCGTGGCTGAATCTCGAGAGAGGCTCTGGTCGTAGAAACCACAGCACCAGTCTAGCAGGGAGGTGGTCCTTTCGGCTGTTGCTCTCTCAAAGTCTCCAGGTCCTTGGGGACCCACAGACTCGGAGTCCATGCAGAGCCTGGGTGACGTGTGAAGTACCTCCGAGCCCTGCTCACTCACAGGGTCTGGACTCTTTCCTGTCAAAGTCACTGCTTCTAGACCAGCGTTCCCCAGTAGAAATTCCTGCAAGGATAGAAATGGTCTATAACTGCACGGTCCAGTAGGTAGCCACCAGACACAAGTGACTACCTAGCACTTGAAATGTGGCTGGTATGAATGAGAAACTGAATTGTAAAGTTTAATTTTAATTAATTAACTATCCACATGTATTTACCTAATGGACAACGTAGTTTTAGAAGGGCCTGTTGACATGTATCCATCATTTGGCTAACAAGGTATAGTTTCCTTGTTCGGTGTAACCTGGTAATTATCAGGCATGTGTGGAGAGGACGGGGCCCAGGATGGGACGAAGCAGCTCGAACAAACAGCACTGGAGGCAAAACTCTGGTTGTGATATGGAATCTTGCTTCTACTCCAGAGAAGCTGCTCGGGTTTGGGAGAGGCCTAACTCCTGCGACTCTATTTCCTCACCTGTAAAATGGGACAGGTTGGTGGGTGTTGCCCCTTTTGCCACTAAGGAGCCTTTTCATCATTTGTTTAGAAAAGAAAAGTTCGTCAGTGCTACAAACAGCATTCATTAAGTAGCAATTGCTGCATTTAAAAATTATATACTTATTAGAAATTTTATCAGCACCAGCTAACCAGAATGATCATATTGAATTGATGCAATTCCATCCAAGAAAGACAGAGACATAATTAGCCCGTCCAGTCTCACATGGGGCACATGTATGTCCTATGAACAGCTTTTTAAAATAGAGTCTCTAGTGCCCCCATTACTGCCTGCCAGGGTGTTTAAGGGGCTCAGTGACCCAGGTTAGAATCCAGACAGGATGCTCTCTGAATCCCATCCGGGTCCCAGAGTTCCGATCTAAGGAGGCTTTGACAGGAGGATCTGGAGGCCTTGTTGGGGGGGAGGGTGGTGAAACACAGATGGGCACACCGTGCAGGAGGATTTCTTCCAATTCCCCCTTCTGTTTAGGGCACTGCTTGGGGGCCGCGGGAGATGCTAGAGCCTTTGGTCCAGAGCTGCCACCAGCGACCACCTCAGGCCATCTTCCCTCCCCTCCAGCCACCACCTCTACCAGCAGGGGACAGAGCGTGAGGCGAAGGGCCATTTGCTTCCCAGTATGTGACCCTCCAAGGCTTGTGGGAGTGCCACAGAGAGGGTGGGGGGAGGAGACCCAGAGCAATGAGGCAGAACTTGAGACAAATTTCCACAGGCAGCTGTAGGGAAGCTCCTCCTCCCCTCTGAGGGTCTCTGAGAGCAGAATGGTTTCTTTGAAGGACAAACTCACAGGATGAGCTAACATCTGTGCAGCACCTCTGTGCGCTGGCCTCCGTTCCCTCATTGGATCCTTACATCTGGCTGTTCTCTGTGAGGGAGGAGATATCAGTCCACCTTGTATGGAAGGAGGTGAAGGGCCCGGGAGGCCAAGGGGCCAGCTCAGGTTATGAAGTTATTTAGCTGGTAGATGACAGCTCTGGGATTCACATCCAGGACAGCCAATGACCTGAACCTGGGTGATAGGACAGAGCCCTCAAAGGAAGAACACAACCCGTGATGATCTGAGCATCCTTACTCCTGTTACCGAGTACCATATTGGCAAGGAACTCCCGCTGGCTCTCTTTGGTACCCACGTCATCTGTCCTTCACTGGTGGCTGCCAATTTATATGTGTAAGTTTCCATTCTTGAAAAGAAGCTTTCTCAGGCTGTCTAATTTTATTCTCCCAAGAATACCAGCAGGGAGATAAGGCAAACCTCTTTGTTCCCATTTTATGGATGCAATAAACTGAGGCCCAGGGAACAACATGACTTGGGCATTGGTTTCAGGGTTGGAGTGGCTAAGTGAAAGGGAAATTTTCTGGCTGGTACATTGGCCCTTTTGACCAAAGGGGCCAAAGTGTCCCTCCTACAATGTCGGTACTCTTCTGACATACTTTTGGTGTTGATGTTGGTGGTAAAGAGGTTTTTGTTCACTCTAGTTTTGAGAAGGAATCAGAGCTCCGATCTCAGCAATTTCTGTAGTGCTGACAGAGATTCCAAAATCTTTAGATGCTTCCAAAATCTTGCGAGAACCAGATTTTCCCAGTGTTTGTGTGTGTCAGGGTGGGGTGTCTGCATTCATCCTGTCTTTGAGGGACCTGGGAGAGGCCCCCTTCTCTCAAGGCCAGGTGCAAGCTTCGATACGCTGCATTAATCAAAGCAGCTAGTAAGCATGAAGGTGCTTTTGAAGAATCACGGCACCCTGGGTCCAGGTGGGGACTGCAGTAACAGTAACCCGTCTTGTCTGTTCAGGCTGGGGCTTGACAGAGCGTGGTGCATGGGACAGCTTGTACGGATGCTCTTATTTATTTCTAGATAAACATTAACTGAGCACCTACTATTTGCCAAACCTTGTCTCAGACACTTGCATGGTCATCATCCCTTTGAATAAGGCTCACGTTTAATTTGGGTTTTGTTTGGGAGCGTACTTGAGCATTTGGAATAAGATTAAAATAATCACAGCCCTCTCTTTTTCCCTTCTTAACTTTTCAGATTTTATTTCCCAGGAGATGGTGTTCAGTTGTTTGATGATGAAGGACTTTTTTTTTTCACGTGAAATGCTTGCCAAGGAGGTGTGTTCTATGGAGGGTGTACATCAGACTGGAATGAGATTCTGCGGTGAGGGCAGCTTAACCAGGGGGAGGGGACAGCAACATTAATAAACTGAGATCATAGAGGAACGGGGGTGGGGAGCTCAGGGCCTTTGTTGGAAAGATATTAATGGGGATCATGCTTACATTCTTAGCTGAAGAAACTATTTGATCTCCTGAGCATAGCTCTGATGTCTCTTATGATATGTATTAAATGTAAAACCCTCTTCCACTCAGAAAGTCATTTGTCAAATCAAGTGGTTGGAAGTTTCTATAAAGTCCTGGAGACTCAGAAAGAAAGATGGACATGGCTGGTCCATCAGCAGCTGTAGTGAGACTGTGATGTTATACATGGGCTGGGGAAGGTTCTGGAGGCTGGGGATCTTCACAGCCAGTTCAGAGCCTCTGAAGATTGTCTTTTGGGGTCTGAACTTCATGGTTTTGGTGGGCAAACATGGGGGATGGGAGAGACAATTACCCTGACATTAATAAAGGGCTTATTATGTGCCAGGAGCAGAGCGGGGAGTTTTAAAAATCCATTTTCTCATCTAATGTGGACAGTGATCTCATCAACCACGGGTCATGACTCCTCTTAAGGGGCCTGGTAGGGACAGGGGAGGAGGAGAAATAGGGCAGGAGGGGTAGAGAGGGCCTCACGCTGCCCTTGGGGCCACTCTAACTCATGGACAAACAGAGAAAATGAGGCATCATTCACTGTCATTTTGGGGTGCCTCTAAAGGATATTCTGGACAAAACTATCTCCCCCACTGGACTAAAATTCCAAACAACTGGGCCACTAGTGAATCAGATTTGAAACATGAACCACGCATGCCACGAACGCACGAACCTGGCATCGCCACGTAATTATTTCTCAGGTTAGTGGAAATCGTGGGTGTTGGTTTAAATGAAAGGGATGGAGACCCAAAGTTTTTTCTTAGATAGATCTCACCTCTCTCTCTGGGCATCCAGGTACCAGCAAAGACCAAGTTTCCTACCTGTAGCCTATGAAGTCTTCGTTGTTCTCTGCAGGTGAAGTCCAGGCAGTAGTTTACCTCTGTGTCGTGTCCATCATGAAGGCAGCAGGCAGGGCTGATAATTTATAGGACACTGGTTTGGCAGGGCCGCCGCCTGTCTTTGGGATGGCCTGGCAGTCGGAGGAGAAAGGCGAAGGGTAGTGAAGGGAGGAAAAGAAGACCCCTGCTCACCTGCTTGATCCCCACAACCCACTGGACAGCTAAGGCACTCGAAGGGAATGTTGGGAAAACCAGGCAAGAATCAGAAGCGAGCAACACAGTCAGTTGGAGCCTGAAAGGAGTAAGTTCTTCCAGGGAAAAGTAAAAGGTGAGCAGTGATCTGGTAAACGGGATCTTGCACGTGGACTGAGGTTAATACAATTTCTCAGGAGTTTCTTAGGCATCACGTGAAGTGCTTTATATGGAATGTCTGATTTCCTCCTCAAAACTACCCTAAGAAGATACGCCTGACACACACAGACACCTGCACACTGTGTTTGTTGGTTTTTTGTGTTTTTTTGTTTGTTTGTTCTTGTCTGTTAGCACCCACTAGAAAGTAAGCTTCCATATTTTACAAATGGGCAAACAGAAAATGTTCTAGTCTGTGGAATGAAGGAAGAAATATGACCAGTTACATCGTCACTAGGACAATACAATCTGGACAATCCAGTAGCTTATGAGAAACATGAATATGCCTGGCATTGAAACCAGAGAAAAAATGTCTCTGTGAAATGTATGAATGATCCACTATCACCAAATTGCACAATTTTAAACCATATTATACCCAAATCTATACACCCAGATGAGGGCTGGGCTGTTAAGAAGACGACCTCTGCCCAATATGAGTGGCATCATAACTGGAGCTTCTGGAGGGAGGTGGCTCTCACCTCCACTGGATGGGGTACTGGTCTGTAGAAGGAAATTCGTCCTCCCTGGAGATGGTAGCCGACTTTTCCAGTGACATGGCCACAGCTAGAGATGTGACTGTCCTCCGTGGTGGCCAATTATCATCCTGGGAAAATGGTTTTAATTCTTTGGAGGTTGAGTCAGGTCCGGTGAATAAAGTCAATGTTCAAACTGAACTTCTGAGGGAGAAATGACAAGCCTGACGTTCTTTACAGCCCGTAACTCAATCCAGTTCATAGAAAGAAGTTCCAAGCATGCTTTGGCTGTGTGGCTGTTTGGGCAGCAGCCTTGGAATAAATGTATATGGCTTCCCGAGATGACAGCTTTGGGGATAGTGGTGTTCACTTGTAAGTGTAAGTTTTGATGTATCAGAAGTAATCAGGTGTGTTATCTTGTGTGTCTTGATTTCCCAACTGAAATATAAAATCCTGAAAGCTGGGGGCCAGAGCAGAAGCATTAGCTTAACTCTGGTGGGTGGAAGTATTACCTGATTTCATCCCTCCCCACCCCTTGTTTCTTTCAGCGTCTTTCCCTCCGATGACAGGCAACTCCATTCTCTGAACAAAATCCTTGAATCACACAACTCTTCTCTTCCTGCCACCCTCCACGTCCAGTGGGTCAGGCAATCCTATTGCCTCTACCTTTAAAATATACCCGCAGAAAGAAGGCCTCTTGAAACTTCCATGGCTCCTATCCACGTCCTCTTTCCCCGCCACCTCCCCTGTCCTGGGTACTTGCAGCAGCTTGCTAGCTGGTCCCCTTGCCGCCCGCCCCCCGTCCCCGACCTTTGCCTCCCGTGGTCTGTTCCTTGCCAAGCAGCCGTTTAGAAATCAGGTCACTCTTCTACCAAAATCCTCCAGTGGTTTTGGTGGTTGGCAGACTAATGGTCCCCAAATGTCCATGGCCTGATGCCTGGAGCCTGTGTGTTGCCTCACGTGGTGAAAGGGATGCTGCAGATGTGATTAAGAGGATGGGCCTTAACATGGGGAAGGGACCCTGGGCGATCTGAGTGGGTTCAACCCTAATCCCACAAGTCCCTAAAAGTGAAGAACCCTGCCAGGCTGAGATCAGAGAGGTGGACCTGTGGGTATGCAAAGATGGTCAGAGGAATTTCAGGTGAGAAGGACCTGACACCCTGCTGCTGCCTTTGAAGGTAGAGACAAGGGGGCCAGGAGGCAGGGAGCGACGTCAGCGTCTGGAAGCTAGCAAAGAGGAGGCAAGGGTTTCTCCCCTGGAGCCTCCAGGAAGGAACCCAGCCCCACTGACACCTTGATTTCAGCCCCAGTGAGACCCATGTCCTACTCTGACCTCCAGAACTGCAGGATGATACATTTGAAATATTTGAAGCCACAAAGTTTGCCTACAGCAATTTATTATAGAGTAATGAATAGAGATAAACCCAAATGATCATCTGGTCCTGCCATCTTTCTGACTTCATTTCCTTCTACCCACCCACAGACCTTATTACAAACAGCGCCCCCTGCTGGCCCTTGTTTTCTGTCTCTCTCTTACCTGGCTTTGCTGTTCTTCATAGTGGTCGCTACCACTTGACGCACACAGACACCTACCTACACACTGATATTTATGTGCTTGTTCGTTTTTTGTGTTTTTTTGTTTGTTATTGTCTGTTATCACCCACTAGAAAGTAAGCTCCAAGAAGGCAGGGATTTTCGCCTGTCTCCCCTCCCTCCCCCGCTCTCCTGGGTGCCTAGGATACGGCACATAGCAGCTGTTCAAGAAATACTTTTTGAATGAATGATGGTATGAACAAGGTATTCATTGTCCTATGCTATAAACAAACCGCTTGCTATAATGTATTGATTATTGTCTGCTTTGGTTGGATGTAAAATTAGCCCTCAAAAATCAGTTCCCCAAACAGGTGATTCATTGGGGACAAACTAAGTTTTCTTCTTTAGACTACGATGAGACTCGCTGTTTGTATCCAAAAACCAGAATTAGAATAATGTCACCCCTGTCCCTACAAACTGCCGGGATGGTAACTTCTGCTCACAACACAGGACTTATTGTTCCAGCCCAGTGGCCCCTCACTGGCTTGGTGACCTTGGGCAAAACACTTTCCCCTCTGGGTGTTCATTTCCTCCTGTGTTAAAGGGGGAGTAGACGATGATTGCTTGGACCTCTTCCACCTCTAAGATGTTCAGCGCCCACTGACTCTGTCACTGCTTGGCTTGTTCACGGTGGTTAACCGTAGGGGGGCTGGGGCACCATCTCTCCACATGCCTTTGAGAAAGGAATGTTAGTTTCTACTCTGCCCCTGGAAACACACTGGATTCCTGGAGCACAGGTAGGGTGTGGGTGTGTGTCAGCCAGTGTCATCACCAGGAAGGTGGGGAGAAGTGATGGTGGGAGGAGACAAACAAGGTAGGGTGGCCGGGCAAGGGGGCAGGGAAGAGAAACAGATCATGACACATAAAAGATTCTTAAGCTCTTGGAGAGAGAACATTTTGAATCTGGGTGAAGAATGTTAATGGGAGGCATACTGAAGGAGGCAGGTGGCTGAGTTAGGAAGCAGATCAGGAGCATGGAGTTTGAATTGACTTCTTTAGACAACAGTTTGGCAGTATCTAGTAAGTTTGAAGATAGGTGTAACCTATGACCCAGGAATTCCACTCTGCTTTGGACCAAATTGTGCTCCCCTCCTCAATTCACATGTTGAAGCCTTAACCCCCCAGTGGAATGGTATTTGGAGATGGGGCCTTTGAGACATAGTTAGGTCTAGGTGAGGCCATGAGGGTGGGGTCCTCATGATGGGGTTAGTGCCCTTATAAGAGAGCTTACTGTCTCTTTCTGCCATGTGAAGACACAGTGAGAAGGTGGCTGTCGACAAGCAGGAAGAGAATTCTCACCAGATAATGACCATGCTGACACCTATATTTTGGACTTTTAGCCTCCAGAACTGCGAGAAATAAATTTTTGCTGTTTAAGCCACCCAGTCTCTGGTATTTTCTTATGGCAGCCCAAGCTAAGACACACTCCTAGTATTTACACTCTAGGGAAACTTTTGCATATGTACACCAAGAGATAAGCATATTTACAGCACCATTGTTAAGCAAAAAGTAGGAACAAACTATATATCCACCAGTAGTAAGAGAAATAAATAAACGGTGATATACATTCATACAGTGGAATTATATAGAAGTGAAAATGAATATATCCCTCTAGTCAAATTAATAAAGATGAATCTCGCAAGTTGCAGAAGAATATGTGTAGTATGAACCCACTTAACTGAAGTTCAGAGTTATGCACAACTCAATAATATATTATTACACACATCTATGTATAATATATACACACATAGTAAAACTACTGAGAAAAAAGCAAGGTGAAAAAAATACCCATACAATTAAGGAGAGTGGATACCCCAGAGAAAAGGGTGGAGGGAATGAGAATGGGGTGGGCACACAGGTGGATTCAAAAGCATCTAGAATGTACTATGCTTAAGGCTGCGTGGTAGGGATTATTCTTTATACTTCTATACAGTGTTATGTATATGATTCTGTATACATATGAAATATTTCATCATTAGAAAAACAATTTAAGCAATGAAACAAAACATAATAAAAGCATAGGTTTTGGAGGCAGGCCAACCTGGGCTGTGCTCCAGACTCTGCTGCTTTATGAACTTGGGATCTGGGCAAGGCTCTTCCCTCTGAGACTAATGACACCTCCTCACGGGCATCGGAGGGGAAACCCAAGAATGAAGTGAGCAGAGCCCACACACAGTAGGTGTTCAGCCATGGAAGCAATGATGAGGAAGATGGGAAGAAGGCCTAAAAGAACTATTAAAAAGCCTTTTAGGGGACTTCCCTGGTGGTGCGGTGGTTGGGAGTCCGCCTGCCAATGCAGGGGACTCGGGTTCGAGCCCTGGTCCGGGAAGATCTCACATGCCACGGAGCAACTAAGCCCGTGCGCCACAACTACTGAGCCTGTTCTCTGGAGCCCGTGAGCCACAACTACTGAAGCCTGCTCTCCTAGAGCCCGTGCTCCGCAACAATGGAAGCCACTGCGACGAGAGGCCCTCGCACCGCAACAAAGAATAGCCCCTGCTCGTTGCAACTAGAGAAAGCTCATGTGCAGCAACGAAGACCCAATGCAGCCAAAATAAATAAATAAATTTTTAAAAAAGGCTTTTATTCTTCTCAAGATGGTGAGAGGTGTTGCGAAAATTTTCAGCAGTAATAATTAACCTGCATGGGGTGCTTTGTAGTTCACAAACCCTCTCTTCCCTGGAGCTGACAACTCTTTGAGGCAAGTGACAGCAGATAATGTTTGTCGAGAAAGAGTGAATTAGGAGGAGAGGCTGTGAATCTCACCATCACAGGGGCAGACGTTAAACACAATGGACTTTAGACTAAGCAGACCATGAGTTAGTACAGCTGTCGAGGGTTTGAACAGCTCACAGAACCAGATCGATTTGGTGGACATACAGGGAGCCCTATGCCCCACACTTGGGGCTTACATAGTCTTTCCTGTGTAAATGTTTATAGAAATTGGCCGTATATTATGCAATCAAGGTTACTAAGTTTCCAAAAAACCAGGAAAACACAAGACCACGTTTTCTGACTATAATGCCATTAAATTAGAAACTGATGACAGAAAAATAACACACGTATATTTGGAAATTTAAATTTGGGAGTCAAGATAAAATGACGGGGTTTCCCTGGTGGCACAGTGGTTAAGAATCCGCCTGCCAATGCAGGGGACAGGCCCTGGGCCCCTGCAGGTTTCCAGCCCTGGTCCCGGAAGATCCCACATGCCGTGGAGCAACTAAGCCCGTGTGCCGCAACTACTGAGCCTGTGAGCCACAACTACTGAAGCCCACGGGCCACAACTACTGAAGCCAGTGCGCCTAGAGCCTGTGCTCTGCAACAAGAGAAGCCACCGCAATGAGAAGCCCGTGCACCACAACTTAGAGTAGCCTCAGCTCGCAGCAACTAGAGAAGGCCCGCGCGCAGCAACGAAGACCCAACGAAGCCAAAAAAAAAAAAAAGATAAAATGACATCAACTCTGGCAGAGAGGTTTTAGAAGTTGTAAGTGGCTAGCAGTCTTTGCTAAGGTTGGGCTGACCTGGACTTGGAAGGTGATGCCGGTCCTCAGTTCTTACCTTTTATGATTTTTCTCCTGGATCCAGGCTTCAAGTGACTGCTTGCTGTATTCCGACCAAAGTATGTTACTGCTTTTACCCCATTCTGCCCCATCACTCCTTTTTTCCATATCAAAGTCTCCTAGCTGGGCTTCCCTGGTGGCGCAGTGGTTGAGAGTCCGCCTGCCGATGCAGGGGACGCGGGTTCGTGCCTCGGTCCGGAAAGATCCCACATGCTGTGGAACGGCTGGGCCCGTGAGCCATGGCCGCTGAGCCTGCGCGTCCGGAGCCTGTGCTCCGCAACGGGAGAGGCCACAACAGTGAGAGGTCCACGTACCGCAAAAAAAAAAAAATCTCCTAGCTGACTGTCACGGGTGTCAGAGAACACGTATTTGTTGAAAACTGGCTGTGGCTGTGTAGTCGGTGCTGGGATCTGCGGCAAACAGATGAATGAGACAAAGTCCTTGTCCACAAAGAACTCAGAGTAGAAAGAGGGAAGAAATATTACCCTACCTATTGTGTGTATATATATATATATATATATATATATATGTATATGAAAGAATATAATATAATCTATTCTTTATATTATATTCAATAGACCCAAATATAATCATGGGGCCCTGGGATGAGTGTCTTTCTAGAGGGATCCAAAAAGAATCTTTGGGTGAAGAGAAAGGCAGGACAGAGAGTGCATGGAAGCATGGGGTGGGATGTGGAAACCCAGCCCAGTAGGGATACAATTTCAGGTGCATCTCAACTCAGGACGGGAAGAGGACGGGAACACCCTGGGGAAGAGAGATGTGAAAGAGGCTTGTTTGTTCGGGAAACAAATGCTCAGGGTGTGGGTGACGGAAGTGAAGAGTCTTCATCTCCATGCAGGGACTAAAAAATGAGAGACCTTGAACCCTAAGGAGTTTGAGTTGGATTCTATAGGAGAAGGGGAAGTTGTTAGGCAGGAATGCAACAAGGACTGAGTTTTTTAAAAGTAATTGCTGGCAGAAGAGGAGAAGGTGAGTGGGAGGGAGGAAAAAGCAGACCAGGGCAGCTGGCAAGGGGGCTGCTGCGATGGTCTGGGTGAGGGTGACGAAAGCATGATGAATGGATTCTAAGATGCTGGAGACCAATTCTCAGTGTGTTATCCCCCCAGGAATTTTTATACTTTGACAGGGATCACTGCCTTAACCCAAAGGTATGAAACGGTAAAGATGGCAATTCCTTGGATGGTGACAAGCCAGCTGGAGAGAGGTTTTGGGGGTGAGGAGCCCTTAGGGGGTCCTTTAAGTAGATATCGTGTAGTGGGGGGTGTCACTACATTGTCTTCTATGAGGTTCTGGTTTGTGGTCGACACGGATCTTTGTCTATGTTGCACTGTAAGTGCGATCATAATAGTTATAGCAGAAATGGTATAAAAATATAATTCAACCAGACTTGAAAAGGAAAGCTTTCTCCACCTAGATCATCCAACCTTAGCCAGCTGATTCTGAGAGCATCCACTTCCGCAAGGCGGTCAGTGCAGTGACATGATGGGTGGAAACCTGGGCCCCGACCAGCCCAGAGGTAGGAGGCTCTTCTAATCGGTGCCATCACAGGAGCTGCTGCAGGGCTGCCGCCTCCAGAGCTCAGGACCAGAGGAGAAAGGCCCTGGGGAGGAGAGCCTTATACTCAGGGAAATCTCTATGTTGCTTTCGGGTCTGGGATCAGGACCCTCACTGATACAGTTTCTCCAACCCTGAACGATCATCTACCATCCTGGCCAGCACTTGAGTGGGTAGAGAAGGTGTTTGCTACTCACAGTGATGGAGCTGCTGAGAAGAGTCATCCTTTCCACACTTAAAGATGATGCTAGCCTATCTCTACCCCCAGGGCTGCTTGGGTTCTTCTATGGTCGTGGCGACGAGTTTCCCTGAGCTACCCACACTCTCACCTGGCTTGTTTGTTGTCTACACACAGGTATTATGAAGACAGCTGGCTGGAGTTGCAGGTGAAGGGAGGATGCATCCGTGGCTCAAGGGTATGACCTGCTTGGGCTATCCAGTATTCCCACACTTGGCCTTGTAAGCATGGCTCTTGTATACACTTGACACAGGCTCCTCCTGGGGCATCTCTTCTTCATTCCCACATGGTTCTCTCAAGGCACAAACGTGAATAAGACAGGTGCATCCAGAGTCAACACAGCTCCAAGGAGATGGAAGCTCAGATTTCCTTGGGACCTAATTTCACTGGAGGCCAGCTGATCAACACGGAGGCCCAGCCATGGTCTAGTCATTTCCAGGACCAGAGTGAGCTGATAGCCCAGGTGGGGATCCACAAGCAATTTGCTTCTTTCTGCAGCTGTCTTGGCTCTGACCTTAACTTACTTTTGCACAAATGGGTCTGCGGTCCATCTGATTAAGCAGATGTGACAGGAGATGGATCCTCTGGGCAGGGGAAGGGCAGGCTGGGGTCTGGCCGCTTCTCAACCTCTACGATTTACATCATATCCTAACCAAGCCTAGGATGCCCCTATGCAGTCCAACCAGTGGAATTGGTAGTGGCTGGTCCCTGGTTCTCCAGAAAGCTAGAACCTGGTGTGAGGGATGCAGAAGCCACCCAGAATCCTCTGAGTGCTTGGCTCAAGTGGGAGGGGAGACGGAAGGTACGTAGAAGATGGGTACAGAGTTTTATAGCATGTACTCTGGAGGCAAAAGATGCCAATTTTTTTTTTTGTTCCTTCTAAATGTTGACAGAGTGCTTGGCTAAAGGCTTGAGAACTTCCAGGAAGACTCTGGAGAGTTCTGGAATACTGATGGTCATTTGGACTCTGGCATTTGTCCTCCGTTGTAAAGGGGCTCACAGAAAGCATTCCGCTTCTAAACCTACTATGGCCCCCACTCCTACACCCCACTGCAGGGACGACAAGGAAGACAAACCCTGCGTGCGACATTCATACCTCAATCCCTGATCCCATGAAGGAGGATAAGATTCTCTCTTTTGCTCCTCCCAGCCTTCCCCAAGTCAGACTTAGACTCTTGTAGCCAGAGGGACCCTAAGGAGACCCCCAAGTCCAAGATTTTCAATCTTAAAGACCCTTGCCCTCTACTGAGAGCATGACAATTTTATGCTGACTGAACCCTGACTCCTGCTGCGGACAGATCTGGGCCTTTTTTCAATTTGCATCCCTACTGGCTAAGGTTTTGTTGAACTTTGTATCTTATGGTGTGTATTATGACAATAAAAAACATCAATTTCTGAATATAAAATTAAATTACAATAGTGGATATGTTTGCATGAGAGTTCATAAGCATGGAGTGAGGGGTTTGCCCTTGATCCCAGAGACAGTAGAGAATCATTTATGTAGCTCAGGATATGGCCAGGCTCAGGGCTGAGTGATTTATGCACATCTAGCCACTAATCCTCTCATCAACTCTCTTGAGATAGATACTGACAGTCCCATTTTGCAGATAAGGAAACTGAGGCTTTGGAGGTTGAGCGACTTTCTCCAGTTGCCATAGGTCAGAAGGGCAAAGGCAGGATTAGAACTCATGACTATTGGACCTCAAAACCTACGTGTTTTCCAAGATTCCAGGTGGGCTGGGGAGCTGTCACACCTTTGCGGTCTCTGTCTCATCATTATCAGGCTGGTGCAATACCCCACGGGTCCCTTTGCAGATGTAACAGTCGGTTCAGGATTTCTCAGCAGGCCATCTCCTTTTTTAAAAAAATTGAGAGGTAATTAACATATACTATTATATTAGTTTCAGGTATATAACATAATGATTCGGTATTTGTATATATTGCAAAGTGACCTCCACAATTAGTCTAGTTAACATCTAGCACTATACATAGTTACAATTTTTTTTACTTGTCATGAGAACTTTTAGATCTGCTCTCTTGGTAACTTTCAGATACGCACTACAGTATCATTCACTATAGTCACATGCTGTACATTACACCCCCAGGACATTTATTTTACAACTGACCCTTTGTACCTTTTGACCCCCTTCACCCATTTGCTCACCCCACTCGCTACCTCAGGCAACCACCAATCTATCTGTCCTCTGTATCTAGGAGCTTGGGGTTGGTTTTTTGTTTTGTTTTTTCAGATTCCACATGTAGGTGAGAATATATGGAATTTGTCTTTCTCTGTCTGTTATTTCAGTTAGCATAATGCCCTTAAGTTCCATCCATGTTGTCACAAGTGGCAATGTTTCCTTCTTTTTTAAGGTGGAGTAATATTCATATCTATATCTATATCTATATATATCTCACATTTTTTTATTCACCCGTTGATGAACACTTAGGTTGCTGCAATGAACATGAGGGTGCAGATATCTTTTTGAGTTAGAGTTTTCATTTTCCTCTGATAAATACCCAGAAGTGGAATTGCTAGATCATATGGTAGCTCTATTTTTAATTTTGTAAGAACCTCCATACTGTTTTCCATGGTGGCTACGCCAGTTTATCTCCTCACTCACAGTGCACCAGGGTTCTCAGTCAGGCATCTCCTCCACACCCAGTTGGGCCTGTCCATATCCTACCTGTCTATTTGCCCCTCCATCACGAAACCTTCTCCAGAACACCTGTCCTTTCTGCGGATGCTCCGTCCCGTCTGTGCGTCTTCCCTCGTTGCCTTCTATTGTCATCCACTGTGCTGTTGTCTCAGTTGCCCTGGAACCACGTGGCCTTGGCTTGGGCTAGGCAACTTCCAACCTAGGCCCCACCCTCAGGAAGTGCTCCAGGGTGGGGCTTGGCCAGAGAGGTGAGGAAAGGGGAGGCATGTGGTGAAGAGGAGAGCAATGTTCAGGGGTGGAACCAGCTTTGTTTTCGTTTTTTTGTTTTGTTTTGTTTTGTTTTGTTTTTGCGGTACGCGGGTCTCTCACTGTTGTGGCCTCTCCCGTTGCGGAGCACAGGCTCCGGACGCGCAGGCTCAGCGGCCATGGCTCACGGGCGCAGCCGCTCCGCGGCATGTGGCATCTTTCCGGACCGGGGCACGAATCCCGTGTCCCCTGCATCGGCAGGCGGACTCTCAACCACTGCGCCGCCAGGGAAGCCCTGGAACCAGCTTTGGCCAAGAAGAGGTGTCGGTCTGGGGCCAGCAGTCTTAATCCCTGAGATTTAAGGGGGAAGGAGGAAATCCCACGTGCAAAAAAGTGTCCCAGTATGAATGTTATCAGATGGGAGTTGAGATGACTGTGGGAGATGAGTCAGAGGTAGGAGACAGGAGCATCCTTCCTGCTGGTGGGTGATGGAGGGGGCCCATATGCCCGAGACGGAAGCTCTGTGGACAATTGCACAGCGGGTGGCAATGCTTTCTTCCTAGTGGGGAAGCAGGCAGGCCCAGACCTCAGAGCCTCAGAAAACTGCTGGCATCTGGCCTGTCAGTTTCAAAGCCTGAGGGGTTTTACATTCCAGAGCAGGCCAGAGGGACACAGAAGTTGTCTGGTAAGTAGGGTTTTTAATAACTTCCCTCTTCCTCAGTTGCCACGGCCAAGTCTTGGGCATCATCTCATCTCTTGCCTGTAAGACACGGGTCATCTGGGAGGGACCTGCTGCCAGGCGAGGCAGGCAGAGCAACAGCGTGCCGGGTAATGGGACGGCGGATACAGTGATGAATAACCCCAAGTGGTCCCCTTCCTCACTCACTAGCCACCCGTGTGAGGGCAGCATCTTAGTGTGTCTGAGCCATGGTGGTTCATCTCTCTGTAAAATCAGGAAATGTATATCTATCCCAAGATGTCTGGAAGATGTCAAGCTCTTGGTGGGTACTTGAAACAAGGTTAGATTTTTTTTTGGAAATTTTTATTGGAGCCTAGTTGATTTACAATGCTGTGTTCGTTTCAGGTGTACGGCAAAGTGAATCAGATATACATATATATATACAAAACTACTTCTGTGTCCCTCTGGCCTGCTCTGGGACATGAAACCCCTCAGACTTTTAAAAAGATAGGCTAGATGCCACTGTTTTGTGGGGCTCTGAGGTCCCGGCCTGCCTGCTTCCCCACTAGGAAGAAAATGCCGCCTCCCACCGTGCAATGCATATACATAACCATTCTTTTTCAGAAACAAGGTTAGATTACCATGCCTTTTTGCCCAGGGCTTACGCTTAAGGTATGCTGGGCACAGCTATTTCTCCTGAGCCCCCTCCCTTCTTCCTCCCGACTCTACCTGATAAGAATTAGCTATTATGCATTTTTTTGGTCTTTTACCAGTTTCTAAGTGCTTGCTGTCCTAAGTTCTTTACATCCATTATTTAACTGGATCTTTAAAACAACCCCCAATATTATTATCCCTATTTTAGAGATTTGGAAACCAAGGCACAGACAAGTCAGGTAACTTTCCCAAAGTCACACAGCTCATGAGTGAAAAGGTGGGACTTGAATTCAGGGCCCTTCGGTGTCGGTTAGGTTAATCTCAAAGACTAGGTTAATCTGCTGCATCTGGGTGCAGGACTGAGTGAGGAAGCAGCCTGACCACAGGCAGAACTTCAGTGGTTTTGGAGGGTCAAGGTTTCATTCTGAGGAGCTACACCCAAACGTCAAAACAAGGACTTAGGTACAGGATATTGACTAAGAGAAACCACACACAAACACCACTTCGCTTAAATGGCTTTCACTTAATTTATTTCCATCAACAATCTAGGCAGCAACTGTGGGCTGGCAAGAGGGTCTGGGGGGCACATGCTGTGTTGTCTAGGATGGACCAGTCTCCTCTCAAGGCCTTGGCCACCCCTCATTCTCAGCTCAGCCGTTGCATCTGCTGCTGCCTGTGTTTCTCACTCGGAATCCTCGGTCCTGATCCGCACAAGGGGGTGGAGCCCCTGAATGGTCATCGTGCAGTGGTGGCTACTAGTTCATGGCGCTCCACAGAGATCCAGGGAGCTGATGTCTCCCATAACCTGGGGGGCCGGGCTTGGCACAATGAAAGGAAATGCTGATGCAAAATGTGATGGTTAAATGTATGGGGCAAAAGCAAAGCATTGTTACCGAGGGACTGGGTGTCCTCTCCCTTGCAAAGGACTAACCTGAAGGTCAGAGGGGCTAATCCTTGCTTGAGGTCACGGATGAAGAAAGTAGCACCAAGACTTGAATCTCAGTGTCCCCAACTCCTTGTCTCTCCCAGCTGGGGTTGGATTCTGAAATTCTTGACTCCAGAATGGGCGGAAGACATGAATGCTTTGAAATGCATGGCTTTCCCTGCAAAGAATGCAGCTTTAGTGAAACACGGAAGATAAGATGATTTTTTTGTGTGTATGGGAGCCGTAGGTATCATCCTCTAGAATGCAGGTCGGTGGAAGCAGGGGCTTTGTTGCTACACATAGGACTGTTGCCGGCACATGCTGGGTGCTCAGTCCCCACAGGCCCACTGAAACGAGTCAGGCAACTATGTCATTTCCAATCAATACATTATCCACTTAACCCAGGGTTTCCAAACTGGTATTGCCATAACCTGGGGCCTCGGGAAAAACTCTTGTTTCACAAAACGCTTTCTTCACAAGGGGTATTGTGAACAGGAAACTTGGGAACAGAAGCTGTCAGGAGGTAGAAAAGTCAAGACAGAAGTGAAACAAAATGTAGAGAGGAAGGGGAAACCGTCAAGAACTCAGCTTTCAAAAGATCTGTTTGTAAGTTCATTTATTTATATTACACACCTCCTTTTCTGGAAAGCATTTAAGAGGACTGAAGTGTCCACGAGATGCAGCAGAAATGTGCACTGTGGTAGGGAGGTATCCACGGATCCAAACCCTCTGCCTTTTACTGGGGCTGTGACGTTAGCCAGTTACTTAACCAGTCTGATCCTCCATTTTCCCAGCTAGAACATAGGGGTTGTTAAAGATTAGACACAATGTCTATAAGGCGCCCATCAGGGTGGTTTCCTGGCTCACAACAGACCTCAAGTGACTGGAATCTATTATTATTGTTATTTTACCAAAAAAGGAGAGAGAAGCATCCTTGCTGTCATGACCATCATCACCTCCACCCTTATCATCATGACCATCCTTAGGATCAATGTCACAAATACCTACTGAGCGTTCACTGTGGGTTGGATGCTAAATGCTTTACATGCGTTAACTCATTTAATCCTCACAACCTCACATGTAGGGACATGAGGAAAGAGATACAGAGAGAGGTTAAGTGATCTAAGACCACATACACAGGACGTGGCCTCAGTTTCAGTAGGGTGACGGCTCTTGCTAGCATCAGGCTGTGTGCGTAAACTGAGATGCCCCAGGATGTAACCAGACCAGTAGCCTTTCTGATGCCCAGTGACATACAGAATGCATGTGCAAAAATTCTAACTGCAAAGCAGTATTCAAACATTACATTGATGGCTTGGATGAAATATAGCATCAGCGAGCACCCTAGACTTCGGACTGAAACTAGCCCCTTCCTCTCCCTGGTTGCTGAACAATGGAGCACAGAGGAACCCCACCGATTTCCAGTTCACTCCTTGTAGCCCATCATTCAATGTCCTCAGGCGGGCCAGTCATCTTGTCCCAAAAACCACAGACGAGAGGCAACAAACTTACCACCCTTTGGCACTTCTACTTTTGGAAATAAACACACAGCGGAAATCTCTGGTTAAAATGCATTCAATGTTCCTTTAAAATACACAGGCGCTTTCTAAGACAGGCATTTCACTTGGCAGTTGGACGCTCAAGCCTCCAAATTAAACAAGAGTCTTAGTGAATTGAGCCAATTCATCTGCTTGGTCCCAGTGTAAATGTATACGCCAGTGTGGCCGTGGGTGTCCGTGTGCAGCCAGGGAGTGTTTACATGGTGAGAGTCAAGCCTGGACAGTTAGGATTTGATCCCTCCTTCCTGCTTTTCCTCTGTTGCTCAGCAGAGTCTACTCTTCCCTGTTCAGAGGTGTAAATTCTCTGCACGGGGTGAAGTCGCAGCCTGGGGTTCTGGCCCCCAGCCGAGGAATCAATGTACCTCTTATGATGTCCTTTTCCTTTGAGGTTTTGGGCCGTTGCAACAGGTGTGGACACCAGACCCTCATGAACTGAAGGAAGAGCAGACTTGAAAGCTCCTTCAAACTAAGAACGGGACTGTCCTTTAGAAAGACAGTGGAGAGATTTGAAAGTAAAACTTTCAGTACGTGAACAAAATATTGTAGAGAATCTTTAAACCTCCATCACACTTCTAACCTTATTCCGTCTCCATTTTACAGACGAGGAAGCCAAGGCACAGAGAGGTTAAGCCACTTTTCTAGAGTTACACAGGATGCAGTGGCAGATCTGGGATTCACACCTAGGGAGCCTGGCTCCAGAGTTCATGTTAAAATTGCTAAGTGTTCTGTCTGCGGCTTCACCATCTGGAGACGGCACAGTCAGGATTTCAGCTTGAAGGTGTCTGCTCTAAGGGCTGACTCTTTTACGGAATGACTACGAACTTGGCCAAGTTAATTCATGTTCCTGGGTCTCAGTTTCCTCCTTTGTAAAATGGGGTGACATTATTCACGTGACACATCCTGCTGGATTGTGATAAGGAATAAATGATAGAAATGTGTGTGAAAGAGGTTTATGAAGATTATAAAGAGCAGTTAAGAATTATACATGTTTTTTTGTTTGTTTGTTTGTTTTTGCTGTACGCGGGCCTCTCACTGTTGTGGCCTCTCCCGTTGCGAGCACAGGCTCCGGACGCGCAGGCTCAGCGGCCATGGCTCACAGGCCCAGACACTCCGCGGCATGTGGGATCTTCCCGGACCAGGGCACGAACCCGTGTCCCCTGCATCGGCAGGCGGACTCTCAACCACCGCACCACCAGGGAAGCCCTATACATGGTTTTAGTGCTTTTTGATCTACAGCGTGGTATAATCATGCTACTTAATCTTCATACCAACTCTTTCATCCAAGTCATATCAATCCTAACTCAAATATGAGGAAATTGATACTCAAAGAGGAAAAGTGACTTTCTTAAGGTCCAGGAAATAAGCCAAGTTCTTCTGAATTCAAGCCTAAGACTCTTTTATGCTAAGAGTTCACAGGGTTTGGGGGCAGGGACAGTGTCACGTTCTTGTTATTTTATTTTATTTTATGTCTCTCTCATCAGGTAGCATAGTGACTTGAACGTGGAAAGGATTCTGTTGGTTTGTTCTTGACTGAATGAAACATGACTGGATGGAGATGAGGCTTGATTCATCAGAAACTTGGGAAAATGCAAGTTCTGCCTGAGTTTCTGATGAATCTAGAATCATCCTGTAACAAAGGCATTGAAAATATATCTAAAAGGTTCCAGTTCACTCTCTCTCTCTCAAGAAGAGAGGTGTGGTACACATCAGTGAATCTTCACTGGTGGCCTAAGGATCTTACAATGTCTCCTAGTCATGCAATTACGGAACTTTTAGAACCAGAATGCATCTTGGAAATCATCTGATCCAACTTTCTGCTCAGTGGATAGATTCCCCCCACCGCGGTGAGCCTCAGCTGGTAGCTGAAGACACGGCCCAATCCATCCCTTTCTCTTACTTTTCAGAGGTGAAGTTAGATAATTTGCATTCAAGTATCAAACCATCCGTAAGAAATGTAACATCAAGTTATGCCTCAGTTTCCTGATTGGTAAAAGCACACTTTGATAGCTTGCCTTTTTCACTAGCTACACATCTGGGAGATTGTCCCATATCAATAGAGAGAGCTGCATAACCCTTTCACACACACACACACTCAATTAGTCAATCAGTCCCCCATCGGTATAGTTTATTTCCTATGTTTTTGCCATTGCAAACATTCTCATGATAAATATTCTTGAACAGAAAAAAAAAAAAAAAGAAGCAGGACCTGCTTCACAGGTTGTGGTGACAAATAAATTCATTCCTATAAAGCACTTAGAAGAGTGCCTGGCATATAATAAACACTCTGCAAAGGCTAGCTCTGATTATTTTAACTTTGTTAACTGAATAAGTGAAATGATTAGAAGGGGAAATTTTGGAATAACTGGAAGAGGAAGTGAAGTGAGAAAACACGCAGCATGTTAAGGGAATGCATCAGTCATGATTAAGTGTGGGTGTGAGCAACAGTGTAAACCGGGTAGAAGTTTCTTTACACCTTACATTCAACAAGTTTAGAGGCAGGCAGTCCAGAGCACCCCTGGACTCCATGGCAACAGGGATCCAGGCATCTTTAATCTGAATACTCTGTGATATGTGGCTTCTCTAGAATGTGTCATGGTCCCAGTTTGCTGCTGGGGCTCTAACCACGATAGCCACATTCCAGCCAGTGGGACGGAAAAAGGCTGGGGAGAGAGATGGGGACAAAGGGCGTGACTTTGCTTTTAAAACCACTCCCAGCAAGTTGCACACACCACTTTAACTCCATTGGCCAGGACTGAGGTACCCAATCACACAACTGCAAGGAAGGCTGGGAAATGCAGTCTTTAATCTGGCAGCCAGGTGCCCCACAAAGAGTCACGCATCTAAGGACTGCAGAAGAAAGACAGAATAGGTATTGGGGGACTGTCAGTGATCATTGCCACAGGGAGTATTTTGGACTCTGGGGAAACGCTGTTCAGCAACCTTTGCTTTGGTAACAGGGAGTCTTTGGGTTCAAGCTAAGAGTTTTGGATTCATGCCTCAAGGATTTTCATTAAAACTACCTCCATACCCCCAAACCATTGCCTCTCTGAGTCACCGTCCAACAGGCCATGGCACAGGGTGGGGGCTCCCCACTTCCCAAAGTGGGTGTGTATGCTTCAGTCGTTGGCCCTTGGGTTGACTTTGCAAGGGTCTCAGACGTACCCACGAGGAGCTGAGTATCCTGGGTGGCTTGTGGAGTCGGCTCCTGTAACTTACATCGTCAAGGATGAGCTTGACTCAGTACTGAGCCCAGGTCAGACCTTGAACATTTGAGCTGCTTTTCTTCTAGAGAGAAAACCATCCCCGATAGAATCTCCTTGAGGCTCTTCTAACCATGTAATGTAGACCTTCTAGTTACAGGAAACATTGAGCAAACCCCATTCTCACTGACCGGGGCCTGTCTGTGTTCATCAGAATTCCTTCTCTTATTCTGTACCCGATCTTGCTTTCTCGTTCCAGTAAGTGATCCCTGTCTACAGTGGTTCCACGTGCAGCAGGAATTTTGTCAAGATGCACATTAATTAATTTCTGGAAATCAAAGCAACCTTGGGAGCAGTGATTTCCCCTACGTGGAGGATAATCTCTCTCTTTTTCTCTCTCTGTCTCCCTCCTTCCCTCCTTCTTTCTATTTGGAAATGCCATGGAATGTGGGGCAGGGGTGTTGGCTGCCCTGTGACCCATCTCCTCAGCGGGACCCTCAGAGGGGACAGGATGTAATTTGGAAAGAAAGATGGCCTCAGTCAGACCCACGAGAGGCTCTCCTGCGGTCACAGTCTCCACTGAGGGGCTGCTTGGTTTTCGGAGGAACCGAGTGCATTTGTATGAGTGCAACTCCTCTCTGGGGCCAAATTGTGGAATAAGCGGCGTTAGCTTCAGCGCCCTCTAGCTCTACTTCATAAACCTCCTGCTTCCTCCTGGGTTCCCCGCGCTCAGAGTACTCTGCCCATCTTCGTTCCTCTCTGTTGTCTAAGAGTTTCCCATTCTCCCATATGTTTCTTAACTACTCCATTACTGACGTCTCCCCAAAGCACTTAGCATTTTAAGGGTACTGGACTAGAGATAGATGAAGGAGTCCTCACTAAACATGTTGAATAACTGAACCAAACTTGGAGCAACAATGTGATTTTGAGGTAGTCAGACGAGTGTTAGGAATTTAAAGAAATCATCAACATTTGCATCAAGAGTTTGGCGATTGGGCTTCCCTGATGGCGCAGTGGTTGACAATCTGCCTGCTAATGCAGGGGACACGGGTTCGAGCCCTGGTCTGGGAAGATCCCACATGCCGTGGAGCAACTAGGCCCCTGAGCCACAACTACTGAGCCTGCGCGTCTGGAGCCTGTGCTCCGCAACAAGAGACGCCACCATAGTGAGAGGCCCGCGCACCGCGATGAAGAGTGGCCCCTGCTTGCCACAACTAGAGAAAGCCCTCGCACAAAAACGAAGACCCAACACAGCCCAAAATAAATAAATAAATAAATTTAAAAAAATAAAAGAGTTTGGGGATTAACAACCTTCCCCTCCCCCACCCCGCCAAGCTCATACAGATAGTAAATTGTGGAGGTGAGGTTCCAACCCCGATTCTCTGCTGATCACCGTCCCAGGCCCCAAGGGGGGGTTCCAGAAAGGTCAACAGAGTGACATTTGGGGACAGGTGGGTCTTTCAGGATAGGTCTTGCCCCTCCCTCACAGACCGACTCTGCTCCCTCTGGGGTGGGCTTGGGCTCGGGGACTGGGCCTCCAGGAGAAGCTAAATAAATGGGAATTTGGGTTCCTAATTCAACTCGAATCTAGCTGGGAGGACAGCTGACCAGGAATCACAGAACTGTGGAGGTGAACCAGTAACAGGTTTTTGTAGGAGAAATTGGAAGGAGGCTGGGGCAACCTTTCCACCTCTTTCTTCTCCTAGACTCAACCTGAAAGTACATCAAATAATGTGGTTTCAGCTCCGTTTAGCTTCTTTCAACCTGAAAGTCAAAGTTTCTCTCCAAAGGAGGGAAACCTGCATGAATGGAAACTGAAAGAAGTTAACTCAAAGCCCTGTGAACTGAAACTGATGAATTTCACACAGCTCCGGTTCATTTTTCTCTTCTCCCATCCACCCCAACACCTCCGATCATATTCATTCAGGGAACAAGTCCGATGTAGATGTTTTTCCAACTGCCAGGCTCAAAACACCATCGACACACCAAGCTTATATTCTATAGTTACAATGGCTCAAGATGGCAAGGAATTATGCTTGCTTTATCTACCACTGGCTTTGCCATGCTGGACTCATCGGAAGGATGGTTCCTTTTAGGGTAGAAAACCCTTTGCATAGAGGGCTGGGCAAATTCCTGGGATACCCGGGCTATTGGAAGGAATACCGCTTTCAGAGATGGCAAGAAAATGTCTGCTTTCCTTTCTGCCCTCTTTGAATGGTCTCTTCCCTCCCATGAAAAGATGGAAGCATCAGGTCTACCCAAAGATGCTACTCAGAGGGCCTGACCCTGATGCAATGAAAGGCAGTAGCTGAGACCAGTCGGGCTCATTTAACACCGGAATAACCAGTGGGTGACTGTGGAATGTGATTTGGAGGTTTCCATCCAGGGCTTGCCTCCAAACCATCTCTCCCGTGGCCCCCAGTGCCCACCATCAGGGTCCCCAAGGGGGTCATCAACTCTAGGAAGCACATTGAATGTTGAAGGCCTACTGACAGCATGAGCAACTCCCTGCCTCCTTTGGGCTACCTGGAGAGAAAAGAGTAATTTACTGGACCAAAAAAAATGTGCCAAAGTAGAAATTCCTTCATCCTTTGGGTGGGTTTCTTAACCGCTTCTTGTATTTTACTTGAGTCTTCTGTCAACTCAGGAAGGAGCCTGAGGGGAGGAAGGGAACCAAATGGAATGGAAATGAATAGTTAATTGTGTCTTTTGCAAAGAGGCTTCATGCATGCCATCTCGATTCATTTTCCCAGGACGTGTTTACCAATGGCTGTTCTGAAACAGAGACAAGTCCAAGATCTAGGAAGGGACCGAGCTGGATTCGAACTCCCATCTCTCTGACTCCTTCCATAATTTCCATGCTTTCTTTCTAAATGAAGGGATTTTCAAGATCGCCTAGTACAACCTGCCCATTTTATTGAGGAGCAAGCTGAGGCCACAAAGGCCTCACCTAAAATCATACAGCTAGTTGATGTCAAAGGAGGGGAAGACCATGTTTCTGGGTTCCTAAACCGCGATTTCTTTCAACTACTCCCCACGACTGCAACAAGAAGAGTCAAAAGGCCTTTTGCAAAGGCCAGTGAAAATCAGGGTATGACTATGGGGTGGAGAGGGAAGTGATTTATATTTTAAACATTGTTGGAGGGAAATTATACATGAGCCTTCTTGTTGCAAGTTTTCATTATTATAAGCAGACTATTTCTTTCTGTTGCAAAAACAAACCTAGCAGAGTGAACACTGGAATTTGCTGTCAACAGATTCTCTACAGGTATGGATTAAAAACACCAAGGTCCCGGTGATTCTAATGTGTACCCAGAGGTGAAAACCACCGTGAAAACTCATTCAGAGTAATTTTATTAACTTCTTTGCCTTTCAACTCACCTTAAATGAAAGTGTTTTGAAATTAGTTATCATAATTCAGCCTGTGAATTAAGATCCTACCTTTGTTGAGTGCCACCTGCAGAATTTCAGCAGACTGGCCAGATTGCAGAGGGGTAGATGTTTCTCCTTGGCTGTAACCCATGTTATACCTCATGCAGACGTAATTCAGAACGCATTACGGCGAGAGAAGGGCTTCTGCTAGTCGTACCCTACTGACCCAGAGATTATGTGATTTAGTGTGTGTATATGTGGGTTATGTCAGACTCCCACATATTTTTAAACATACAATATAGATATCTGCATACTACCTAACTGAAATGATTCTAGGTTTTTCTTTCTTTTTCAGAGTCAATGATTTTGAAGAAATGTGACAGTATGTCGGGGGGGAGATTTCTCGCCTCTTCCACTGCCCCGGTGAAAATCTCACTCGGAACAATACATCTTCTGTGAAACACTCTGCACAGAAAGTTGTGGAAATAAATCTTCCCTCTCACCACTGGAGCTGAAGTCAAACCGAGTAGAGCACAGAGGCTTTGGAAGGATTGACACTCCAAGGAAGAGGGAAAAGTGTCCTGAAAATGGAATAGGTTGAGGGAGAGCCCGGCAGAGAATTCCCTTCTGGCATCTGTGCTGTGGCACTGTAAGAGTGTGAGTTAAGGCAGAAAAGACTATAAAGACCCCCTTAATGGATATCAGGCTCTTACCTTTCCTGCCCCTTTAGTGGAGAATCATAAAGGGGACCTTGGGCTTCACTTGCTTTACAGTGGGGAGAAAACCCACAGGCAAACTGGCCCAGACACATCTTATGGCTCCAACTCCTGGGGCAGTCGCAGGCCGGGTCTGGGGTAACAGGCCCAGCAGGCTGGGGAGCCGGATCTTAAATGCTGGGGGGTCTCTGAGACACCCGCACACTCTCCAGTTGCTCACATTCATTTGGAGGAAGTCCCTTGTTCTCAACTGTTAGGGCTAGGAATTCATTGGAATTGATAGATGTCCCTTGTGAATTAAGGGGTTGATAGACATCCTTTATGAATTAAGATAAGATTGTAAATCACATTTCTTTTATTGAATGAATTTTATTTATATTGTTTTAAAAGGACCCTTTATTTATTTTTGGCTGCCTTGGGTCTTCGTTGCTGCACGCGGGCTTTCTCTAGTTGCGTCAAGCGGGGGCTACTCTTCCTTGCGGTGCGCGGCCTTCTCATTGTGGTGGCTTCTCTTGTTGCGGATCATGGGCTCTAGGCACGTGGGCTTCAGTAGTTGCAGCACGTGGGCTCAGTAGTTGCAGCACGTGGGCTCAGTAGTTGTGGCTCACGGGCTTATTTGCTCCACGGCATGTGGGATCTTCCCGGACAAGGGATTGAACCCATGTGCCCTGCATTGGCAGGCGGATTCTTAACCACTGCACCACCAGGGAAGTCCCTTGAATGAATTTTAAACTCGCCTTCTTCATAGGGCCTGCCCTTACCACCCAATCCCCTTTACCGGGCTTTCTTTTCCCTTTGCTGTAGCACGTGTTACCACCTTTGCACACACATTTGTTTGCCTACTTATGATGTTTACCCCCTTTCCCTCCAAAAGTAAGTTCCTCGGGGCCAGGATCTTTGTTTTGTTCACAGATGTCCCCAAGCCTCTAGCACAGATGGCATACCAATATTTTTGAACTCAAGAATGAATCAAAACCCTCATCTGTGACAGGAGCTGTGCTAAGCGCTTTCACAGTGATTCCATCAAATCCTGAAAATACCCTTCAAGGCAGGTTCTATTAATAACCCCACTTCATACGCGAAGAAACCAAGGCTTAACCAATTTAACTGATTGCCAGAAGCTCTCCAAGCAGCCTGACGGGTTAGTCCCCACAGAGGTCACCGGCAAAGACGCTCCAGGCAGGCGGCTGCCCCCTGGCTGCCCATTCCCGCCTGCTCTGCGGTGAAGGCCTGGGCTTCCAGAAATTTCTTTGAAGGAGAAGCCCTGTTCTCTGTGGTTCTTGAGGCACTGCTGGCCTTGCTGTGGGTTCCTGCCACCTGACGTTCCAAACAGAGGCATTTGCTAATTTCCTGGGGAAGGCTCCAGGAAGGCTTGTCCTCGGGTAAAAGCTATTCCCAGTAGGTGAAAAAAAGGGAAGTTTTCAGACCACCGCACACTTGGAGGTTTCACTTTCAGCGTTGTGTGGAGCCGACAAATAAACCTCTTCTGAGTTGGCGCTCCTTCCCCTCCAGCCCCACCCACTGCCTCTCTGCTTTTCCAGATTCATGCGAGTGTTTTGGTTAACTTTATCCCCTCCTGTGTGACTGTTGCTCTACCACAGATTAATGCGGGGCTTCTGGAGCTGACAGGACTAGGCTGAGTTACAGGAACAAGCTACAAGCCGAAGGGAAGCACTGCAGCTTGTGGCCGGTCCCGTCCCAGAGATACACCCGCACATCTGGACAAGAGATCATGTGACAGCTTGAAAAGCCAGAAACATATCCTGGATACCATAAAAAATAGCTCCGTTAAATTAAAAAGCCTTTAAATACTGGCTCAGCTGGTTTGGGGGTCTTTATGTCTCTTCTCTCTTTTTTCATTGTTCTGGAATTCTCTGTAGGATTTGTGATTGTGGAAGACTGTGAACCCATCGGACTGTGAATTTGTTTGCAAGTTTTTTGAAAGTTCAGCCAGCCCTTCTCTACTGTCATAACTTTGGGCATGGCTTGTTGATTTGGGGATCGGGACTTGGTATCTTGGTAAAAAACAAAACAAAACAACACATTCGAATAAAAAAAGAAACTCTCCCCTTTCCCACTTGCCAACCCCTCCCTCAGATGCCCCCAAGAAAACCATCAAAACCCTTGGCCAAATCCTGTCTCCTTTGACAATATTTAAGAAAGATCCTGTAGGGTATTAAGCTCTAAAATAGTATCGGTGAAGAGAAATGTCATAGTTGTCTTTGGATAGAATCCAGAACAGATTGGAAATAAAGAGATGAATGGATGTGAAACACCAAAGTATGGTCAAGACTTGATTCCTGCAACTCGGAAAAAAAATCTCTATTTTCTTTTCCTTACACAAATAAAACATTCTTGTGTTGCCCACTGGACATATCTTTCTCCCTGATTTACCAAGATTGCAGAAACCAGGATTAAACAAGGCACCCATTCCAAAACCAAAAATCTGTTTTCTCAAACTATCGAAGAGTGAATGACTTTGAGAAGGGAGCATGCGATTAAAAGACAAAAAAGGAAAATCGTGCCTCGTTTCTTTTTCAAGAATGGACAGCCAATCAGGCAGAATGGTCTCTGTTGACATTTGCCTTATCTGCTTTTAATTTAGGAAAAAGTAGCCAAAGCAATATTGGTAAAATACCACCAGCTCTGGGTTTTCTAAAATATGTGAAATCATGTTATTTTCACCTATTCATTAGTTCAGTACTTCTCTTCCCACCATTGGACTGTCACCTTCAGCCAGGACCTTGTCTGCCTTGTTCTCTATTGAGTCCTCAGCCTCCAGAACAAGGTCTCGCCAACGCTGCTGCTGGTTTCAAGCTGGGTGTCTCTGTTTGCCCCTCCAGATGCACTCTGTACCTTTGCTCACCTCATTCTGTGCCCCGGGGCTGACGCCTATGAACCGTGTCCATGGGCTCTGTGATGGTTAAGTTTATGCTCCAGCTTGACTGGGTCAAGGGATCCCCAGAGAGCTGGTAAAGTATTGTTTCTCGGGGGTGTTTCTGACCGTATTTCTAGAAGAGATTAGCATTCGATTTGATAGACCGAGTAATGTGGGTGGGCATCCAATTCATTGGGGGCCCAACTGTAACAAAAAGGCCAAGGAAGAGTGAATTCTCTTTCTCTCTTGTTGAGCTGGTATGTCCACCTCTTCCTGCCTTCAGATATCAGAGATCCTGGTTCTTGGGCCTTTGGACTCCAGGATTTACACTGTGGCCCCCAGTTCTCTTAGACCACTGACTTTCCTTGTTCTATAGCTGGCAGACAGCAGACTGTGGAACTTCTCAGCCTCCATAACCACACGAGCCAATGCCTATCATCAATCTCATGCATGTCTGTATATATCCTATTGATTCTGTTTCTCTGGAGAACCCTGGTTGACACAGGCTCCCTGGCCCTCCAGCTTCCCCTTGGAAGCCAATGAAAGCACCAGGGAGTAACAGCACCGAGCTGGCTGAGTCTCTGGGCTGCAGCCACAGCCCCTGTCCACCCCAGGGATGGTAAAACCTCCCTCCTTCTACTCCCAGGATCCTGTACTATCCCTTGTAATAGCCTCTTCATTAAACTCAGAAAATGACTCCTTTTGAGTTTCTCTGTTTCTACCATTATCTGTATTCTGCTGGGGTCCTGACCCAGGAAATTAAGATTTATTGAATGAACAAATGAATGAGGCTTCACTGTAGTGAGCCTTACTTCTGGATAATTGTAGCACGTTGGTTCCAGAGCCATTTCCTCCCAGGTTCAATTCTTTAGAAATGTAGTTGTCACCATTAGTTCAAGACTCCAAGGATGCGCCGGAGTTGTTTTTCTCCAGTAAAAAGCCACAATCTGCTCCAACCCCTTATTGGTTTCTCTTGTGATCAATGATATGAACAAACGGCAGTTTGCAGCATTTAGAAAGATCCATTATTGAATCATCTACCTATTCATCCATTAATTAATTAATTAATTAATCATTCAAGAAAAATTTAATAAGCCCCTACCATGTGCCATGCATCTGGGGAGGGCAATTTTATTTCATCTTGCATGCCACCTGGTAGATTCATAGAGCATGGCATTGAAGTAAATTCTGAAGCAGTCTGAAATCAGTGGGAAAATGTGCCAAGATCAATTAGTAATGTCTGCCACGGATAGAGGAATGGAAGCACATACGATCAGTTTTTACAGGACCAGTATTTGCCATCTGTGTGTTAATGAGTAAGCAAAAAAAGAGAAAAGCAATATAAACCCTAGTAACAAGCTTATTTTTGCCTCCCGTTTTGCTGCCTCATGTTAAAACTGCGTGCTTGCTCAAAGGCTTCTGATATAAAATAACTACCTCTCCTCAGACGCACCCAAATGATTATTTGATTGTACAAAGACATCATTGACCCGAAAGTGCCTATTTTCATTATTTACCTTCTGGATTGTATTTGCTGGGTTACAACACACAATTAAATGGAAAATTTTTCTGTCTACTTTCCTGAAAGGGAAACTGTGGACTGCAATGACCAGCCAGCCCCCAACCTTAGTTAAGATGAAGATTTGCTAGCAGGTTCTCATCACTTTTCGGTAAATTGTCACAACCATCACTCAGGAGTCAAAGGCATCCTTTACAATAGCTTTTCTCTCCAGACCGGTTTTCCTGGATTTTTTTTAATAAGGAAAAACACATGAGGAAACTTACTCTCCTTAGCTTTTCATTCTCGATTCATCAATTTTGGTTCTATAGCCAGCTCAACTCATAAGACACTGGATTTGACCTACAGATTCCTTGAATTGAACTTCCTGTGTCCTGGGTACACATTCCTCTGGGGGCAAGTTTCCTGATTGCCCTGTTTGGCACCTAATTCTCTTTCTTAAACCCTGTTTCTTTAATACAAGCTAGCTCAGCAGCCCTGGGAAAACCACTTACCCTCTCTCTGGGCCTTCATCTGATAGAAGGGGGTTCCATAATAAAGGCCAATAATTGTTGAGCACTTACTTTGTGCCAGGCTGTGTAATAGATATTTAAATGCGTACATAGTTAGTACTAACTTATTACACTGACCATGTAATAGATGCTTCACATCGAGCGTCAGCAACTCTTCCTATAAAGGACCATACAGCAAATACTTCCAGCTTTGCAGGCCATACGTTCTCTGCTGTGGTTACTTAACTCTGCCACTGCAGTGTGAAAACAGCCACAGACAATGTGTCAGCAAATGAGTGTCATTGTATTCCAGTAAAAGTTTATTTACAAAAACAGCCAGTAGGCTCAGGGTGGCTCAACTTTGCCACCCTGGCTTGATAAGAATTTTCCCATTTAATATTTGTAACAAGCCCATAAGATAGGTACTAGTTAACTAGATAAATTAAGTCACTTTTCTGAGGTCACTAAGACAGGAAGAGCCAGGATGCAGACCCAGACTAGTGGTCCCATGTTTAAACCACCCTTCTGAGTTTCTAAAAGCACAAAACATTGACCCACGCCCTGCACAGGTGCCTCCTGGGACCCTCAGCATCCCAGCCTGAGTCCTATCAACTCTCTCCTATCCCCCTTAACCTCTCTCAAAAAGGTCACCCTTCTCAGGCATTCATTTCCTCTTAACTCACTGTCTGTCCTCAGCACGGAGTTTGGCATCAACCCCAGAAAGTCCTAAATCCTCTTACATTCTGAATATTAAGTCCTCTGCCAGACTGGGGTTTCTCTCAGTCTACATACAATTGGAATGAAATCACCAGATGAAACCAAAGAGCTCACATTTGAACAATGCCTGTTCATTGAATATGTTGACTATCTCGTGGTTTTGAGTTTGAACCTGTAGTTCCACTGTCAATTTGCCATGTGACCCGAGGTGTATCATAGTCTCTTGGTTTCTTATCTATTGAGGGGTGATTTAAAAAAAAAACAACCCGTAAGTTTGTGGTGAACATTTGCCAATAGAAGCATTATGCAGCCATGGAGATATGGCACGCAGTGACGCCAAGCCAGACCTCATTTCTTTTTCCTTTCTTATTTCCGTGTTTTGAGGGATGGCTGTAGACGTATTTTACTCACTGCCAGTTAGTGGTTTGTGTCCAGTGGTGCTTCTGTCCCAGGCGGGTGAGCATGAGTGGTGGAAGCATCGCTTTCAAGCTTTGGTTCCTGTCATCTATGTTGGGTTACACTCCAGCCGAGGGTGGACCCATGGATCCACCCACTCATTGGGTCAATATTTATTGTGTACCAGCTCTGTGCCAGACACAACACAGCCTGGGAATATGGTGGCGGACAACACAGACTAGATTCCTAGAGTCTAGCTAGACCCACAGACACTCAACCACTCCTTAGCCAGGGTTGTAATGACATGCATGATAAGTGCTGCGAGGCACGCTTGTGCCATGAGCACTTAGGACAAAGGAGGACTCCAAACAGAGGTGAGGAGAGTCCAGGGAAATACTGCCTAGAACATGGCTGCCTCCTCCTCCTGGCTGCTGACCCTGGCTGTGTAAATGACCTGAGGACAGAAGAAGCTGGAAATGAGGCCAGGTGCTAGGGGCCTTGAGTGTATGAGTTGAGGCCAGAGAGGTAGGCAGAGGCCAGAAGGGGCAGTGCCTTGTAGGTCATGGGAGGGAGTATTGACTTTATCCCAGTGATAATAGAAAACTATTAATAGTTTTAAAAGGTGATGAATAGGGAGTAACATGATCGTGGAAGGGTTAAGAATGTATAAGCTCAAAAGGATATTGATTGATCTTAAAGCTTTTGAGGTAAAAATGTGACACCAGCCAACTTTCTCAACCTTCTCTCTCTGTATTTCTTTCTATTCTCCTTCCCTTCTCTCAAACAGATGGGTCTTTTTTATGTTCCTTGAATCCCCACTACACTGCCACACCCTGCTCCTCACTGGAGGGTTCTCTCTACTTCTAGGTGCTCATCTAAGCCCTGCCATCCTTCAGAACCAGTTCACGTCTCACCTCCTCCATGAAGCCTTCCTGGGTGGCCCTTCAACAAATTACAAAATATAGTCAGCACTGTAAACAAATAAGAAGGGGAAAGACTAATCTCTCACTTCAGTCTTTCCCTCTAAAATCCTTTCCAAAAGTCCCAGTTCCAGGCTTTCTCTCCAAACCAATTTGTATTTTCTCTCACCAGGAAATTGTCTGCTGGCCATGAAACACTACCTGGCTCATCCAAATCCTACTCATCCTTCAAGATGGACCTCAGAATCACCCCTCACAGGAACCCTCCCTGACCACTCCTGTGGGAAGAGACTTTGATCCATCCCTCCTCTCGAGTACTATCTACTTACTGATTAATGTCAGTTAAGAAGACAAAATGAAACAAAGCAAACAAATCCTTGTTTGCACATCTATCCTGTTCCCTTGCTTGACATAAGAATCTTGAAGTGTGGGGACCATGCTCTGTGACTCTTCCTACAATTCTTTTCACTGACACAGCATCCCGTAGATGCTCAATAAATACCCGTTTCTTGATATTTCTTGGTCTGTGGTCACATACTCATTTGTATGCCTGGCTTTGTGGAAGATGAGAGGCTTCTAACCTTGTCCCTTGAAGTCCTTCTCCATCGCTGTTGTCAGAGTGACAATCCTAAAACTTACTTTTGTATCATTTCCCTCCCTTGAGCCATCATCTTGGCTCCTCACTAACCATGTAATAAAATCTAGACTCCTTGAAGAGTGCCTCCCCACACTTTTACTGTGTTTTAATTTTCTACTGACGTGTAACACGTTACCATGAACTTAGCAACTTGAAACAACTCATATTTATTATATGGGAGCCTGGGCCTGACTGAGCTCGGTTCTCTGCTTCAGAGCCTCAACCAAGTTGCAATCAGGCTATCAGCTATAGCTGTGGTCTCATCAGAGGCTCAAATGGGGAAGAATTCACTTCTAAATTCACTCTGATTTTTAGCAGGACTTATTTCCTTACGGTGGCAGGAGTGAAGTCTCCTTTGGCTATTAGGAACATCCTACAGTTTCTTGACATGTGAGCTTCCACTTACTTAGAGAGCACTTGCTTTCTCACAGCTGACAAGGGAAGGAAAAACTCCAGGGCAAGTTTTCCAGGAGTCTTATGTAATGGACTAGAATCAATACCGTCACTTTTGCCATATTTTATTGGTTAGAAGTAAGTCATAGGACCTTTCCATTTCCAAAGGGAGAGGATTATACAAGGGTGTGAACAATAGGAGGTGGGGATCTAGGGTCTGTCTGCCGCAGACTGTAGCTCCCTCTACTGCTTCTGAAAAGTGGGCTCCAGCAATGCCAGATGTTTCTACTTCTGAAAAACATACCACCTCCTTTTACGTTTCTAGGAATTTACATATGCATTTGTATCTGACTGCAGTGTCTTCTATCTTAGAGAAATTGAATCATTCCTTTCTCTGTGATATTTCTGTTCTCTGGACCCATATCTGTGGTCATGCTCATCAGGCAGTGGGTACCTTACTTGTATATCTCTGCAGTACTAGACTCTAATTTCTTTAAGATTGGGGAATATGTGTTCTTCATTTCTTTATTTCCAGTGCTCACATCTAACATAAACCTGGAGCAGAAGTGATGTATGCCACAGTCGCACAAAATGTGTAAAAGTGGTTTACTTAATGGGAAATGAACATTGATCTAAACTGGAGGTTGGCAACCTTTTCACTCTCATACTCCATAAATAAATTTTGAAAAGTTATTTGCCCTTCCCGTCAGATGTTTTTGAGTTGTTATCTATAATTAGTCCGCTTCCTTTTTTATTTTATGTTTTAAAATTTTTATTTTATAATTGAAGTATAGTTGATTCACAATGTGTTAGTTTCAGGTGTACAGCAGAGTGATTCAGTTATACATATACATATATCTATCCTTTTTCAGACTCTTTTCTGATATAGGTTATCACAGAATACTGAGTAGAGTTCTCTGTGCTATACAGTGGGTCCTTGCTGATTATCTATTTTCTATATATATATATTTTATATATGGTAGTGTGCATATGTTAATCCCATCCTCCTAATTTATACCCCTCCCACCTTTCCCCTTTGGTAGCCACAAGTCTGTTCTCTAAGTCTGTGAGTCTGTTTCCATTTTGTAAATAAATTCATTTGTATAATTTTTTAGATTCCATATATAAGTGATATTATATGATATTTGTCTTTCTCTGTCTGACATACTTCACTTAGTATGATAATCTCTAGGTCCATCCATGTTCCTGTAAATGGTGTTATTTCATTCTTTTTTAATGGCTGAGTAATATTCCATTGTATATATGTGCCACATCTTCTTTATTCATTCATGTCGATGGACACTTAGGTTGCTTCCATGTCTTGGCTATCGTAAGTAGTGCTGCGACGAACATAGGGGTGCATGTACCTTTTAGAATTATGTTTTTCTCTGGCTATATGCCCAGGAGTGGGGTTGCTGGGTCATATGCTAGCTCTATTTAGTCAGCTTTTATTAGGTTATGATGCTACAACAAATGTACCCAAATCTTATTGGCTTATTGTAACAAGGTCTTATTTCTGGCTTACCTGCTATGTTGGCTGCAGGTTGTTTATGGATCTGTTCCATATGTCTTCTCCTTCCAGGACCCAGGCTGAAGCAGCACCTGCTGTTTGGAACATGACATGCTTGTGGCAGAGGGAAAAAAAGAGCTCTGGCAGAACCATGTGGTGACTTTTAAAGCCGCCGTGCAGCTATGGCATACGTCATTTCTGCTCACATTCCATGAGCCAGAGCAGGTCATAGGGCAGAGCCTGACCCAAGTATATCCCTTCTATAAGAATGGGGCAGCAAACAATTGGAAATAAAAATACAATCCATCACACCGTCTAAAACTTTTTAGTAAGTTTAATAGTTGCACATGTTATAATTTCTGGCATATTGCATATGTGCTTTACATATATTTTGTCATAACCTTAGAAACTCATTCAGTTTGAGAACATTTCCACTCACATAAAACCCCCCTGGCAAAGGTGGTTCCCAGGTTCAAATAAATCAGTCGGATCAGCCTTGCCTTTTGTCAGGAAAAAAACATCTAACTTAAAATTTTAATTCAAATATACTTGTTGATATGTTCCTTGGCAATTATTATTTATTTCTAATTTGTAGATAGGTAGATAGTCCCACAGTTAAAGTCAGAGTCCTGCCATTAACTGGTTTCCTGGAAGAAAAAAGGTTCTGCCCTTTTACTAATTCTTACTAAAGTCCTCATTGCTTTGCTGCCAAGGAGTTCCTTTCGGAACAATGCATTATCAAATTGCTCCTCGTTTGGTGTCCCAGAGGTTTTTACTCACCAAAGTCATACCCCAAAGCAAGACTTGGATGGGCAAGAAATAGACCATATGTTGTCAAGTAAGAAAATGGTGACCTTGAAAGGGGAAGTGAAAGCAGATGCCACAGACTGGTGGTGCTGATCTAAGAGAATTTATGGAAGTTTAGGGTCTGGAAAAGTATTCTCTTACATTATTGTTTTTTTAAAAAATTTATTTATTTTATGTTTGGCTGTGTTGGGTCTTTGTTGCGGCGCGTGGGCTTTCTCTAGTTGCAGCGAGAGAGGGCTACTCTTCGTTGCAATGCGCGGGCTTCTCATTGCGGTGGCTTCCCTCGTTGTGGAGCACGGACTCTAGGCGCACAGGCTTCAGTAGTTGCGGCACGCGAGCTCAGTAGTTGTGACGCACGGGCTTAATTGCTCCGTGGCATGTGGGATCTTCCCAGACCAGGGATCGAACCCGTGTCCCCTGCATTGGCAGGCAGATTCTTAACCACTGCGCCACCAGGGAAGCCCCCTTTTACATTATTCTTGCCTGAAAGAAAGTCTTTGGACCTTGTCGGAGTACACACACCCAGTTTGACGATTATTTCCATAAGATATAAGATGCTATAGACATAGGTGAAGGTAAAATGAATGGAAAGACCTCAATGAAAAAAAGAACCAGAATGAAAAAAGTGGAGTAAAAGTCTCAAATCATATAGAAAATGTGTGAAAGTTGAGAAATAAAAACTTTCCTTGGCTGAAGCTGGCTAGGGAGATGACACAAATCTTCCCCTTCCAGGAGAGAAGGAGAAATCAGTGATGGGGTTGGAGAAGGAGGGAGAGTTTGGGGGTGGATCCTGGAGTGAGGGGTAAGCCTAAGAGAAAAGGGTCCTGGACACCAGCCCATGAAGGATGACTACGTTGATGCCAGTTTGAGGAAACATCACGTACGTGGTCTCTTGAGTTGATTTCAGAGGAAGTTTCAGGAATCATTGATTTCATCTGCTCGTCACCAGCGTGATTAATACATGTTTCAGGACACACACACACACACACACACACACACTCTTATTAATGAAGCCCGTATGCCTTATACAAGAAACAGATCACAAAGCTCTGGAAATACTTTCCAGGACATTTCCTGTCCCTGCCCACACCCCTCCATCACCCACAACCCACCACTACTTTTCCTTCCTTTCCTCACCTCCTCTTACTCTTTCTTCTCCTTTGCTTGTTTTCTTCCCGTTTCCTGTTGTTCCCTTTTGTCTTCATACTCATCCCCCAAGGCTTAACCCTGCCTCAGTTTTTTTAGTCAGCAATTGACACCGATTTAGAAAAACAAATGAACGTTCCCTGCGCCCCGTCTCAGCAAAGCTCAGGAAATTTTTAGTTTTGGAAGAGTTTCTTGGCTGGAAAAATGAATCAAGAAGGTGATAAGGTATTGTTGAAAGTCTCTAGCCAGGTACGATGTGGCACAGCACGCAAGGGCTTACTTAGGACCGTATCTATATTTATTACTAAAAAATACGAGTTTGTACAGAATTGTGAGATGTCAGGAAGTGACAGAAACTTAGAGACCATCTAATTCAAAGTGTTCATTTTACAAAAGAGGAAACTGAGGTCAGAGAGGGGAAAAGATTTGTCCAAAGTCACATAGGACTGGCAACTTTCGACCTTATAGTCCATTGTCTATGGGGAAAGCTGGGATCCAAGTGTCAAAAGTCCAGGGACATCCATTTATTAACATGCAGAGGTAAGCAAGTCCACAAACATGTATGTAGTAATTATAGCAAATATAGTAGACATAGTGGGCACTCTCTGCTCTTTACCTCCTTTCTTTGATTGAATATATTCAGCTCTTATTTATCTAAGAGTGGGATACCTATGGTGCTTCAGTGAGTTATTTGTCTATTTGTAACCATGTGGTTATATTTTAGGTCCAGCTGGAAGGGAATTGGGGCTGCACACAGACAGGGGTATATATCTGGGGCATGTATCTCTGATGGAAGTCTTAAGCAAAACTATGCCTGATAGCGAGGTCGTCCAACATTATCTATTCTCCTAGGAAGCATTTGGCTGGGAATTAGGAGAACCGGGTTCTAATCCCACCTTGCCACTGGGTTTTCTCTGAATGGACTTGCGGAAGTCCCTTCCCCTCTCTGAGCCTCCATATCAGCGTCTTTAAAGGGCAAATAACACCTCAGAGAGTAGCGAGAAGCTAATGAAGTGATGAGTGTAAAGCGTGTGATAAGTGATTAGGTGCTGCAATAACGCAGGAATTTTAATTTTTATTACCACCTTTCATTGCCATAGGGAATTCAGGATTTTTTAACAGGTGAACAGTGTCCTCGTGCAGGCTTTCTGATTGCACTTCAATCCCTGCCAAGTGTCTCCCCTTCAGAGGGACTCCTCTGACAAGCCCCTTGCCATCTGCTGTGCTACCCAATCCCTTTAGTTCACTCTCAATCCTCTTAACCAAGTCTATTTTTACCTCTAGCCCCTGTCACCCCCTGCCATGTTATGAAGTAGTTACTTTCTTTTCCCACTATTTAACTGTAAGACCCAGGAGGGCAGGGACTTTGGCGGTGTTGCCTACCGCCTTATTCCCAGGGCCTAGAACAGGCAGTGCTGGCGCGCAGTGCATGTTCAATAAACACTTACTGATGCATGAATGAGCTCGGGAACCTCTTGAAGGAATTTGACGCAGGCATCTGCAGCTGGAGATGAAGTAGGTACAGGAGGACAAGGGGGGGTGATTCCAGGCGGCGGTGACAGCTTGGGCGATGCACAAATTCAGATTTCATGGCCTCTGTGGATATTTTGAATGCCCAGAGATACTGGAGCACTGTTTTCGGAATTTTATCTCTACATCTCCAGTGATATAAAAGACCAGGAGGGTGAGGCATCAGCAACCCAGCAGAGTGAGGTGTGCTCCTGCCGCCATCCATCTAGAGACGTGGATGGAGCTGGGATGGTGGTGGGGAACAGCTCATTCTTAAAACACTCTTGCAGGAGAGGTGAGGTGAGGAGAAGGTCAGGAAAGGAGGCAGAAGCTTGTGGCACTGCGAGGAGACCCTTCCCCATCTTCAAGTGTGAGCCAGCCTCTGTCAGATGCTACCAACTGTTTGCCCAACCTTGGAAGCTTGTTGATGTGACAGTCATGGAAGCTAATGGAAGCTTCTGGTTTTGTGAGCTGAGTAAAAGAATCCACTCACAGAGAGCCTTTGGAACACTTAAGGGAAATACACCTGGTTCCTCCTGAAAACTGGTAGCACAGAGATCTCAAAGTGACCCTGCTCTGAGCTGATTTTCAAAGGGCTGGGCTGATAAAACCGGCCGTTGCCCGAAAGTCAGTCTCAAGGATCTTGACTTCTATGCTGATACACAAGGATCTATTGTATTGTATTATACTATGTCATATTTTATCTATGTATAGTATTCTATATGTATGCGCACACACACACACATCTTCTGTGTGTAAGAAAAAGGCAGCAGAGAGAAAGAAGCAGGAGAGAGAAACGAGGCGATGTCCTGTTCATCGCAATGAGTGGTGTTGACCACAGGCAAGGGGCCTCGTGGCATCCTCTCCTCCTGAATTTTCAGCACCCCGAGTGCCCCGGCGGTGCTCTGGAATCCTACGCGAGGCCCTGATCTCGAGATGGTCCGAGCAGCATTTGCAAGAAATGACAGAAAAAAGGCTAAATGCCGCTGATCCCTGCTGCCGTCCCGGTGGCCGTGCTGGTGGAATGCCAGCCACCCAGAACCCCACTCTGGTAGCTGCTCGGTTTGTGTTTGGACATTACCCCCGCCCCTGCAGTCCACGGACCCGGGGCTGCCTGTCGGCAATCTGGAGTCATTTTCTTTTCCGTTCTAGTTTCATGCCTGGGCTTCCCGGGGTCCCGCCAGGCACATCCATTAGGGGTCTGCCCTGGGCTGGGGGCAGCTCTGGGATGGGATTCTGTGGGGTCAGCTGGGCTTCGCCTGTGCTGCTCTCTCCTGAGGAAACAGATGACTCTTCTGGGTGTGTCCAAGTGTGGTAGATGAAGGAGGAGATGGGGACATGGTCCCTGGTGCTCCCTAGGGGCCTGGGAGAGTGTGGGGGAGAGCCTTCCTCCACCCCTGTGCTCTCCCTCCACGTTTTCTCTCTCCTGTGGTCAACCACAGGGTTTGAAAAGGCTCCTTTGGTGTAGCTCTGGGGTCCCTGACCTCTCTCCAGTCCTCCTGCCTTAAAGCAGTGGGGCCCATCTTGGGATCTTTTCAGCTTTCTGTGAAGATCTGGGCAAGCTGCTTTTCTCCTCAGGAGGCTTTGTCCCCGCCAGCCAAGTCATGTTCCACTGAGGTCATGGGAGATGGATTATTTTACACAGCCATCTGCAAATGACGGCTCAAACTTGAATCTACAAGTAGGTGTTGATGGCAGAAACTCCCAGGCATCTGTTTCCATCCCTTTGGCACCCCCATCCCCAGCATCTGCTCCACACCTTTCCTGCCTTGCAGAAAATTTCTGCTCTCCTCTGAGTTTCAGTCTTCCCTGGTGGCCAGTAGGAGCTATGACACAGGGAACCCAGGGCCGAGGGTTCCTGGGAGCCTCCGGGGGCCGTGGGGTTGTCTGCCCGGTGCAGTGGGTTAAAGACTCGAGCTGGATGGCATTTGAAGTAGCCCGTGATACAGAAACTCACCCATCAATTACCAATGTGTGTGAGGAGGACCACACACGGCTGTTTCCTTTTGTAATAGTCGCCCCTCCTTGCCCTCCACCTCACGTTAGACTCAGGATCGTGCTACACCCAGCGGAGTTTCTCTTGGCACAATCCTGGATTTGTCTCCATTTTTGACGTTAAGGCACAGAACGATTGTTCTCAAAGACAGTGAAAGGGAAAATGGAAGAATTGTGACCGAGTCCCCGCATCCACCTGTTCCTTCATTTCCTGCCTCTAAGGAGGTTTAGTTGGTACCATGGCTGCTTCTCCCTCTCCTTAGCCCCACAGCCTGCCCCTCCTTCTCTAAACTCTTTCAGACATTCTGCTATTAGAGAAGGAGAATTTTCGAACAGCCCACAATAAAGATTGGACAGCTGGAATATGTTCTATTCTGAGATTTTTCTCCCCAGTCAGCTTTGAAAAATTGTTAACTCGGACCAAGATTCCTTAAACTCCAAAGGTGCAGAGACTGTGAATCGTAAAGAGGCCAGGGCTTTAAAGCACCACGACTTCCCTCCTTCTCCACACCCAAATTGGTAATTGATGGTCAGTTATTCCATGGAATTGGAATAACTGACTTCTAAAACTCTTCCAAGTTGAGTGCAATGTCCTCAACAACATATATTAAAATCAGACCCTGATATCTTACTCGAAAATCTTCAGTGCCTCATGGCCACCTGCAAGATGAAGTCCAAAGATTTAGCCAAGCTGCTAAGGACAGTTGTTTAGGTTGTACACTGCACAATGCTAATGACTAATGACTCATACTCGGCACAGTCAGGCTAAGGCCCCGTGATAAGCAAAGCATTCAATGCTCTTCACAGTGCATGTTCAAGCAACTCTTCTAATCTTCTGTTCCCTAAGCCTGTAGGTGTACCTTACCTTTAGCCAGGCTGGTTTCACTGCCTCTAAACACATCTTAAAATCCCTACATCTGGGACTTCACAGAGACTCTTCCTTTAGCGTAAGGAGTGCTGCTTCCTCATCTCCACCTAGTTGAGTCTTCCCAGTGCTTCAAAACCTACTGATTTTTAATTTTTATGCAATTTTTAAAGGTTACTTTCTATTTACAGTCACTACAAAATATTGGCTTTATTCCCCATGTTGTACAGGACATCCTCGAGCCTGTCTTACACCCAGTAGTTTGTGCCTCCCATTCCCCCACCCCTATGTTGCCCCCCCCACCCCGCTTCACTCTTCCACGGGTAACCACACGTTTGTTCTCTGTATCTGTGAGTCGGCTTCTTTTTTTATTATATTCACTAGTTTGTTGTATTTTTTAGATTCCACATATAAGCAATGTCATCAAGTCTGTCTGACTTGTTTCACTTAGCGTAATACCTTCCAAGTTCATCCATGTTGCTGCAAATGGCAAAATTTCAAAGTCTCCTTTAAGTTTCACCTTCTCTGTGACATTTTCCCTGCCCACACCACCTGGAAGGCATCCTGTTTCTTCTGTACTTCTGTAGTTTTTGTGATCAACAGACCCCTTGAGACAGACTACCCACAGCTGGAATTTTAGTTTTCTTCCCGTGAATTCTATGTCTCTAAGTAGACTGTGAGCATTTGAAGACCGAGCCGCGTCTAACATGGCCTGGATTTCCTGCGGCACCAGACACAGCGCCTGACACACAGTGGGTGCTCATTCAGTTCGTGACCCCCGGGCTGGTTGGTTCCAGTTGCTTTGTGAGCCATCCACTCACCCTCTCTCCCACCCCCTTGTTATTTTATTCCAGTTCCTGGAATTTCATAATAACAGAGATGGTTCCAAAAAGCCGATACAGACCATTTCCTCCAAATAAACCCATGTTTTCATATGACAAACGCTGGAGCTTTCTATAAAAGAAACCCCTCTGTTTGGGTTCCATCAAACATGCCAAATAATAATGACAATAAAACAATATCCATTTATTTAGTGCTTCCTAATGATAGGCACATGGACTAAATACATACATTAGCTTCTTTAATCCTCAGCAAACCCTATTTTCCCAGCTTTACACATGAATAAATGAAGCCTAAAATAGGTAAAGCCATTTGTCTTAAGTCACAGAACTAGTTGGTGATGACCCCAGGATTTGAACCCAGTCTTTCTGAATCTCAAGGGTCTTTTTTTTTTAATAAACTTTAAAAAAATTAATTAATTAAGTTATTTACTTATTTATTATTTTGGCTGGGTTGACTCTCGAGGGTCTTAACCACTGTGCTGATAGGCAAGGTCTCCAGGGTCTGGCCTCCAACACTTTTGAAGGGCATCCTTGTTGTCAGACGTTCTGTGGGCTCAGGGCTGACCTGGCTGCGGACAGAGGCCTCAGTCCTCAGGGCGTGTGTACCAGAACTAGTTAACAGGCCTTATCTTTAGAATGAAGCCATTGGATCTGGTCCCTTCCTGTTCTAAGAATTTATGAAGCTGCAAAAAAGTAAAGACATGGCCCTTGCTCTCAGGAATTTACAATCTTGTTGGGGGGCGATGGGGGTGGGAGGCGGCGGAGCTGGGCAGGGAATAGAAACCTCAGGAGAGAAAGAGCCAGCTAAGGTAGACTATGTCCCAGCCAGGTGAGTGCATGAGGTCCACTGGTTCAAGGACATCAGAGGATCAGAGAAGCCGGTGCTATTGCTTTGCAAGGAGAGCAAGCTTGGATCTGTCGTCAGAGGGATACCTTTTTCCCAAGGACAATGAACTTGACCTAGGGCCGGGTTGGGGGCAGTGGAACTGCCGGAGGAGAGGCACATATCACAACCCCCAGGATGTTTATCAGCCAGACCAGTTTGACCCTTCAATAAGATGTTTCTTGAGCAAATTTTTTGGAATTTTGGTGGGCTCTGACCTGCAGTTTTCACTTCCAAAATAACTTGACTTTTCTAAAGTGGTAATTTCATTTTCATGATAATACTAAACTGAAGCCACATGATCCCTAATTGGAAGCAGGTCCTGGGCCGCAGAGTTGCCAAGAAGCAGTAAGAAACATGCTTATTCTACTACTTTGCTTGAGGCACTCAGCATTTTTGAATGCCTGGGCAGAAATATAGTTTTTTAAATAAAGCCAACCCCTGAGAGAGGAGGGGGCGAGGGGAGGGGGTGGTTAGATATGGGAGAAGGAGTTTTCTGTTAATCCAAAGAGAGGAAAATAACACTTTCTTTTTGTGTTTAAATTTTCCCGTCCGTCTGCGCCATCTTTTGACATGAGTGAAATCGGGATGTGTCCTATGGGTGTTGGGGTGGGTGTGGAGCTGATGTTCTTTCAACTCTCAGATCTGCGGTTCTGATCTCCTTCAGCCCAGCAGAGTGCAGGGACGACTTCGTGAGGGACAGTGGGAATGATTCCTCTTTCTATTTTCTTTCCCACATCACTTCATTTGTTCTGTTAATTGTATCCTGATGAGAGACGCAGAAACTCCTTCTCCGGTGGCAGTCGGGAAATTGTCTGAATAATGTCTGAATAAGTGTTTCTGGAGGGGGACAAGAAAGCAATCACAGCTTTTCTTTCACAGAGAAGCAGAAAGTTTCCCAAGGAAGGTGACTACAGAAAAGACTGACTCAAAGGAAATCTTTTTAATGATGTTTTTTTTAAAAGAAACAAAACAGACCCCTTTCTGAAAACAAAAATTAGATCATGGATTGAAGGCAGATCTGAACTTTCTGATGGAAGCCGATGCTGTTTTCTAAATACAGTTGGGAGCTCGGTAATCACATGGTGGTAGATGAGACTCTTCCTTTCCTGCTGCCCTCAGTTTCCTGCGAGGCACCATTTTAGACAAATCTGCTGGAGGGGATGCTGGGTTTTGTGGCTGTGTCCCACCCTGTCAGTTAATACCCGCCTGAGGGCTGCTGGAGCCTCTGCTGGCTGGCTGGCAGCCACGTGGGTCTCTTCCTTGTGCAGGGCAGCATCCCTCAGCATCCCAGTCCCTCTGTCCCCTCTGCTCGCCCTGCCAGCTGTGGCACTGGACCTTTCTGCCACGGCTGCCCATGGCTGGGCTGTACCAGAAGAATCCCTGGTTTGATTCTGATTCTCCCTTTCCTACTTAGCACACCTCTGTAGGAAAGAAAAGATATAACAGGAACCATGAAGAAGGGAGCAAGGCAGGGGCCAAATTGATGTGGGGAAGCAGAGAGCTGTAGATTTCAGCGTTAACGGTTGCCTGTAAAAAACCACTGCCCCCTGGGTTGGGTAAGGGTAGCCCAGAACTTGGGTTGAAAGAGAAAGTCTCAAGGGGAAGCATATTTAGATATGCAACCACAGTGCCTCAAGATAGATGTGACTCAGTGACTTCCCAAAACACGGATTTCAGATAAATATCACATTACTGGCCTTCTTGTACTTTTCCCTTGCTTTTTCTAAGGCAGTCCTTGACGTTTTTAATTGAAACCCCGCTGTGACACACCCACTTCAGTTTCCAAGGAAGGCATGCAGGTGGTGAAGGTCGAGAGGGAACATTTGCTTTCTCCTGCTGTCCCCAAGGACCCCCTAGGCTCCGAAGCCCCGAAGAAGCCAGAACATCTGGCCCATTTCAGCAGTTTATTCGCAAGTTCAGCCAGTCATCTGGGTGTTTTGTCTATATAGTGCCAAACATCTGGGTTGACTTTTTTTTTTTTTTAAACCAGACTTACTAGATGTTTGGCATTGTGTAGACAAGAATTCAATTTTTTAATAGTTATTTCTCTACTCATCTGAGAGTCTTAGTAACTGGTGCTCTGGTACAATGAAGGAAAGAGATGGAAGGCTTTTTTTTTTTTTTTTTTTTTTTTTTTGCTGATTGCTTTCCTCTTTGGAGGTATCTGCACCGCTCGAAATCAGTGGTTTGACTGCTTTGCTTTTTCACCAGTAGATGAAATTGACCAAAATAATATGGTGTGTGGGTTTCACAAAACACAACTTTGGCTCCAATTCATTTTAAAAGAATTAGAATTTTAATGTTTTTTTGCAAGACCTTAAAAACAGAGAGTTAAGTGACTCTTAAACACAACTTACGAGGATTAGGTTATGTCTGGATTTTCATACTTAGCCTTTCAAATATAAGATCCTCTGTGTCAGGGTGGAGAGCTTCTTCCTATAGTTATTTACGGTCTGCTCGTGGGAATTTCACTTTTCCCTGGGGAAATCTTACCTTCACTGATAGTGTTATCATCCTGGCAACTGCCATGAGAAGAGCTGGGTTTTGCCCCCATGTTCAAGTTTCCTGTCCATCTTGATGGATAAAGTACCCTCAGATTTTATTTTATGGCCATATTGAAGACAATTTTTGTGTCTTCTATAAAACTCAAGGTGAGGACATCCATTATATTTTCAACGTCTCAAATAGAGGACTCTGGGTAATATTCCAAGTATATTTTAGCACAGGGGAAAGGCTTTGTCTCATTAGGATACATGTTTCCCTTTTTGCCAAGGCTGCAAGGGAACTTCAAGCTTAACTTAGTTTTCAAATGTTTTAACTCTTACATTGCAGGCATTTAACAAAACAATATCCCCTCTCTAATTAAATTTTTTTAGAACCTCTCTTTTTAATTTTCTATCCTGAGTCATTTTATTGCATTATAATGTTGCAAGCTCAGTGCCTAAAGTTCTAAAGTATTGGTAATTATATATGTACAAACATAAAGTAAGTATGTAAAGGATAGCTACCACTAAGAAGAAAGAAGCATACAGGATATTATCCATATTGAAAATTTATTGAAATGTGTATAAATAATATAAATTAAGCACTATATAATTAAGTGCTAAAAAAATCCTACTAGTAGAACAAAATGTAGGTTATGAGATATTAGTGGGCAGTATCCCCAGTTTATATTCTTTTGTATTTTTTTTCACAAAAACACTGATGGAGGCAATTAAGCTTCGCATAGAAGCTACGTTCTTCACAAAACTGGATTGCAGCAGGAGACTGTAGAAATGAACTTCTACCTGGATGACAAATGATTATTCTCTAGGGCCACATGACAAATGGAGGTTTAAGAAACAGAGCAGGTTCTCCTAGGATGACATTTTCCCAAGTTCAGTTGCATGGATTGAGTTCTGATACCACAACTTTCAATATCTTTTTTCATAAGTCTTAAGACATAGACAAAGCATTAGATGAGGTTTTTTTTCCCCCTCATGTCCATTTCTTACAATTCCTCAGGGGATGTCCTCTAAAAGTTCAAGTTTGGGACCAGTCTTGCTATGGTACTTCAGCCCTGAATTAGATCTCTCTGCCCCTTTCCCTAGTTCCTATTCAATACTTTATTGTAGTGTGAAATGAGCATTGTTATGTCTGTGAAATCAGGTTGAAACAAGTCAAGAAAAGTAAATTGCAAACTCAGTACCACATTATCACTTTATCCCCTCTTCACTGCCCAACCAGCTGGTCCCTGGGGGCCCCAAGGTTGAGCAGGTATCTAGGGAAGATTCCAGCAATCTGCCTTGCTGTCGGCTCTGGAATTTGTCTTCTAATATGCTTCCCTTCCATACAATGTGAACATGCCTGCTTCAGTCACTCAGGTCTCTCCCATCTTTGAAGATTCCTCTCCCTCAATTTTTATAATACAAGTGATATAGCAGAGGCTCCATGTGATTTTTTCTGCATTAAAATTGCTCCTTTGCTATAGAAATAGTGGGCTATAAGTTAGCAGTGTGCTTTAGGTTAACTCTCTGTGGTCTGATCTTCACTCCCTTGTCCAAAGTTCTGCAGGGTTTCCAATCAGCTGAGCTTTTCCATACATCTATATGCACACTTCACAAGTGCCCAAGGTGAACAGGAAGCAGAAGAGAGGAGAGCTAGGGAGTTCTCTAACTCAGGCAAGGGAGATAACTTCAGCTGGTCATCTGAATGAAGTAAGAAAGAAATTCATTAATTTCTGTTATCTCCCACAATATCTTCAGTCTAGGGTGTCTTGGACTGGTGAATTCCAGTCAGTGTGTTGAATTAAACACTTGCTATTAAACTCCATTGAATTATTTAAAATGACGGCGAGGCTATGATGGTTCACAGAGCCCCCAGGCTGAGAACGTGCTCTTTATGAGCTCCCAAGCCCAGGTATAAGTGGAATTAACTGCTTGCTCTATAGAAGTTAACAGAAGTCATGAGGGAATGACTTTTTTTTTTTTTCAAAATATTGTGTCCAGCTAAAGTGAGAATTTCCAAATTAACTTAAGAAATGATTAAGTCTTTTAGGAAAGAAGTTTGAATTCTCCCAGAGACAACTGGGTCAAAACCTCAGAATTTAGGGAGATACACCAACGCTCTCATCAGGCTCAGAGCAATGCAGTGATTTGTGCTGACACCCCAGAAACCTCTTGGTTCTGTCTTGTAGACCACAGGCCTTTGCCTGTCATTCTCCCTCCTCAAATAACTTAAACTCCTGGAAATTCAATTTTTCTGGAATAATTAGAGTGGCTAACAGAGCACTCTGAGCCTTTTTTTTTTTTTTTTTTTTTTTTTTTTTTTGCGGTACGCGGGCCTCTCACTGTTGTGGCCTCTCCCGTTGCAGAGCACAGGCTCCGGACGCGCAGGCTCAGCGGCCATGGCTCACAGGCCCAGCTGCTCCGCTGCATGTGGGATCTTCCCGGACCGGGGCACGAACCCACGTCCCCTGCATCGGCAGGCGGACTCTCAACCACTGCACCACCAAGGAAGCCCCGAAACTAACACAACTTTGTTAATCAACTATACTTCAAGATGAAATAAAAATTTAAAAAAAAAACAAAGAGACTTTAAAGTTTATACTATTTAATGAGCAAGTATTAAAGTTTAATTTCCCTAAGATGTTTTTACTGCGAACATCACTTACTGTTTTTTAAGGGGAAAATATGTATCCAGCTCTTTTGGAACAAGTTCTAGATAAGATCATTTTATGTATTTTAAAGTTGGGTAGTGGTTTTGCTACATTTATTAATGCTCTGTGTTACCCACTTCTTGGATCTTTTCAGTGGGAGGGTACACTTGCTCTCTGCATTTACTTGATTAAAATAAGCTAAGAATTACTTGACAATTCAGTTTATGGAAATAAACAGCTATTTAAGATGTGAAAAAAATGCAAGAAAAAATTGTAAGGAGAAAAGCAAAGCTTTGAAATGTAAAAGTCAAATTATAGAAGACTGGTAAGATTTCATATTTTAGCCACTCAATGGAATAGTACGTAGCCATTGAAAGTCATTCATGTGTATACCTGTTGACATGAAAAGATTTTCACATTATGCAGTTAAGTGAAAAAAGGTTACAAGACAGAAGCCTTGTTCTTTTTAGTTTTTTATGATTGATTGCAAGATACAGACACCCAATGAAGAAGTTCTATTAAATAAGAGAATCATTCTAGTTCAGTAAGATAAGGTGATTATTTTAGCTACAAAGGAATACTCATGAAATCTAGGGGTAGGAATTGCAGCACAGCCAAACATCCTGGGAGCAGGCATACAGAAGCTATCAGACCCTGAAGACAAGGGAAATACAAAACTCTAAGTGTTACTTTAAATTATTTCATTGCAAGGCTTTCAACCATGGAGTTTTTGTTTTGCAGAAAAATTTCAGGGTATAGATTACAATTAAAAAAAGAGTTAAAAAATTTAAATAAATAATGGAAAAGAAAACTATGCTTAATGCAAGAAAACTAATTAATGTCTGAATATGGGGATGTTTTTAACATGCTTATAATTTATACTTGTTTTTTAAAGTCCATTTTTGTGTGTCTTAAATTGAGGACTGTAACCACGTGATGATATTTTCTTATGGTTTCAATGATTACATATCTTTAGAATTATAATAACATTATTTGTTTAGCAACGGTTCTATGCCAGGCCGTGCATAGAACTTGTTCTCTCTTTTTTAAAAAACTATTCCGTCAATAAATAATTAATAAATACCCTCTGTGTGCCTCTTCTCTGGGTTCCAAATGTACAGGGTTGAACAATTCCGTGTCTGCTTTGTAGAGCTTACAGTCTACCCTGGGAGATAAGACAAGACAGATGTAATACGTTAGAAAGTCAAAGCTCTTATGAAGTAAAAAAGTTAGCTGGTGATAGAGAGGGATGGGGGGGCGCTGGGGACTGTTTTAGTAGGATGGTCAGAGAAGGCCTCTCTGAGGAGGTGACATTTGAGCTGAGGATGAAAGAAGGGAGGCAGCCATGCAGGGGAAGTAGATTCCAGGCAGAGTATATCAACCGCCAAGTCCCAGAGTCGGGAGTGGGTTTGGCGTGCGGAGGAAATGGCAAAATGTCCAGGGTGGCTGGAGTGGGACAATTGAAGGTGACAGTGGCAGGGGATGAGTTGGAAATGGTAGCCAAGCATCTAGGCTAGGCTCCTAGGGCTGCTATACCAAAGTACCACAACTTTGTTTGATCAGCTTAAACAGCAGATGTTTATTTTCTCACAATTCTGGAGGCTAGAAGTTTAAGATCAAGGTGTGGGCAGGATTGGTTTCTTCTGAGGCCTCTCTCCTTGGTGGATAGATGACCATCGTCCCCTTGTGTCTTCTAAGGTCTTCCTTCTGGGTGTATCTGTATCCTAATCTCCTCGTATGAGGGCATCAATCATATTGGATTAGGGCCCATTCTAATGTCCTCATTTTAACTTAATTACCTCTTTAAAGACCGTGTCTCCAAACACAGTCGCATTCTGAGGTGGTAGGGGTTAAGATTTCAACAGATGAATTGTGGAGGGACACAGTTCAACCCATAATGTCTCATTTTAAAAAAATACTTTGGCAGTTTCTAATGAAATTAAATATTCCTGTACCTATGACTCAGTAATTCCACCCATAAGTATTTATCCAAGTGAAATCACATGCCCTCCCACCAAATGCCTTGTGCAAAAATGTTCATAGTAATTGTGTGATAATAGCCTCAGAATAAAAGCAACCCAAATGTCCATCAGCGGGTGAATGGGTCAATTCGTATACATTCATGTAATGGAATACTCCTTAGCAATGATCTACCGATACACGTAACAGCATGGACAATCTAACAAATGTTATGTTACATAAAGAATCCATGACGCCAAAGGGTAAGTACTGTATGATTCCATTTATATAAAGTTCTAATGTAGGCAAAGCGAATCTACCGCCGAGGGGATCAGAGCAGTGGCTATTTCTGGTGGTAGCAGGGGAGGGGTGTTGACTGGGAGGGAACTTTCTGGAGTCATGGAGTGTACCTTGATAGGGGTTCCTGTTAAATGGATGCATGGATGTGTGCGTTTATTAGTATCAATCACCTAAGATTCATAATATGTTACTTATACCTCTAATAAAAGCTTAAATAAATAAAATCTCAATAATAATAAAAATTACCCAAGAACAATCACAAAGTCCAAACCGTGTACTTGTTTGTGGGCCAGCTTTGCTTACAGAAGTATGAGCAGGCGCTCTTGGGGCTGATCTGCTGGCCGGCCTCGCTGGCTCAGGGTGGCTTCCAGGCCTCCAGAACTCCTCACCCAGCTTCTTCAACTCCCGGGCCAGGCCTGAATGCAGCTCCCCAGGGAAAGGCCTCACACCATCAAGACCGGAGGTGGTGATTGGTCAGAATGGTTGTCATCAAAAGAACACAATTGATAAATGCTGGCAAGGACGTGGAGAAAAGAGAACCTTTGCCCACTGTTGGTGAGAATGAAAATTGGTGAAGCCATGGTGGAAAACAGTATGGGGGTTTCTCAAAAAAGTAAAAATAGAACTACCACATGACCCAGCAAGTCCACTCCTGAGTATACATCTGAAAAAAACAAAAACACTAATTCGAAAAGAGACATGCACCCCAATGTAGCACTATTTATAATTGTCAAGATATGGAATCAACCTAAGTGTCCATCAAAAGATGAATGGGTAAAGAAGATATGTGTATATATATATATATATATATATATGTATATATATATATATATATATATACACACACATATATATATATATATATATATACCACATCTTCTTTACCCATTGCCGTTAGCAGTGGGGGGGTGGATAATATAGGCGTAGGGGGAGAAAAGGGTTATTATAGGATTATATGAAATCATGTGTGTGAAATTTTTGAAAATTGTAAAGCACTATGGAATTTAAAGAATCTTTCATTCAATTAAAAAAAAAAAAGACTGGAAGTGGTAAGGGCTGTACACCGTTCCTGTTGGATCTGACCTTTCCCACTTCACCTTCATCCTCCCTTCCGGATTGCCCACATTGACGGCAGGCAAAGGATTTAGAGAAGCTCGGTAAGCCAGTTCCATGACAGTAAGACGTACCCGCAGAAGATATCCCGTCCTCCATGACATTCACAGAGGCTGTGCTTCTCTGACTGAACCCACACTGATACAGGATTTGGCTTATTGGTACAGATGTGGTGCTGGGTAAAAGGAACCACGAGGGAACTCACAAACAGTGGGGAGAGAAGAGCACACCGTCGTGAAAGCACGCGTTCATGTTCCTGCATCCTCATCCTTTCTGTGTGACCTTGGCCAAGTCACCTAATCTAGCTGAGGCTGCAAAGGTGGGTCATCACACCGCCTCTCCTGACTTGCTGAACTCCCAAGGGCCGTACCAAGTGTCAGTCGTGACTGTGATTCCTTCCTTCTTCCCCTCCGGGAGCGTGCGTGGTCTTATGCAACCCCGGGCCAGGGAGTGGGTAGTTAGGCCTTTCCTGATCTGTATTTGGATCCTCTCAAGACCTTTCAGTGAGAGGGAGGAAAAGTGAAAATAGAGACTAAATGGAAAAAAGGAGGATCTCAAGGAAACAGGAAACCTGATGTGCTGTGGGATTTCATTTCTCATGTGCAAAGCACATTTTCTCCAACCTATCATTTCTGAAATAAACGATCCGCAATCATTTAATGTGAATGCATCCCAGACCTGGGTTGGGCCCGTGTAATTTGGAATCAGAAATGACTGACGGGTTGACAGGAAAGTTCTGCCAATAAATTACATACATCCTGTTAGTACAGTCTCATACCTAAAAATATCTTCAGAGACTAAAGAGAAACTGGCAGTGGCTATGGATTGACTGAAAACACATACACACACACACACACACACACACACACACACATAAAAACTAAGCAACATTATATCCATATCCCCTAAGCTGTAGTTAAAATTAATTTGCTTTTAGACCAAAGTCAACTATGCCGGTGCTATAGGTCCTTCATCGAATGCATTGAGTAAAGCGTTCATTCAAATGAGATTTTTGGTGTTGTGTAGACTCAGCAGATAAGATTTGTGTTTTCTTCTTATCAGAACTTCAGGGTGTCACCCTCCTGTGGATGTGGGCTGCGTGTAACTCCATGAAGTGTTTCTGTTTCAGGAAGAAGAGCTGACTCATAGCAGTAAAGACAACAGGATTCTAGTTCTGGGCAATCAAATTTGCTTATTTGCTTCATTTTTTCCACCCCAAAAGCAGGACCTTTCATTCCTGTAATACCAGTTACTTGCTAACTTGTAGCAAGAGTCTTCTACACAGCTGGACAAGGTACAGTTCGCCCACAGGAAAGAGTTTGGGGCTTTAGACCTTCTAGGGTAGTGCCTAGGAATTGCTTTCTACCTACCTGTTGGAAGACCAGCCTCTGGTTGCAAAAGCACTCAAGGTGAGCATAATCTGGGCTGGAATTGGGAAGGCCATTCCTCAACTACTGCTCTCCATCACTGTTGCCAGTTCAGGTCAGGAAAAGCTAAATAATTTGTTTAACCCGATCCCCTTTCCCTACCTTGAGGGAAAACTCCTATAAGCTCACTGTAAACGCAATTATGCCATGTGGGGCTTTCATTAATCTAGTACAAACCACAGCCTGACATACACTGGGCAGGATTTACTTTATTATTTTTTTTCTTAGCCTTTTTTCAGCACCAGCTTATCCTTACGCTTCCTACCCAGTGGTGGTTATTTGTACAGTGTGAATTTGGGGGAAGAAAGATGTTACTGGAACCAAATCTCGCCATGGCAAAAGCATTTTCTAGGACCCAGAGATAGTCATGGATTCTTAGGGTAGGGTTGGAGGGGACTCAAAGTTTACCAAGAAGTGCTGAAAATTCATTTTATAAATGAGGGGACTGAGTCTCAGAGGTCACCGAGCCAGTGAGTGGTTTTCATTCATTTAGCAAATATTTATTAGACACCTACTTCATGGCGATACTGAGTGAGGATACCTAGGTGAATAAGACGGACGCGGTGTCTACCTTCAGAATCCCTCTTTCTATTACATAGCCCTTAACTAGGGACAGCCACAGCTTTGGGCTGGCAGAAAACTCTGTTTATCAAACTCTTTTGACCAAAACCCACAACACTAAGCCATTTAATATTTCAGTGCCTGAAGAATATTTATGTACTTATAGGACATATTTGTACATAACTAAAAAATATTACTGTATATAAAAACCCAAAATTCCAGAAACCGTATTTATGTTTATTAAGTATGATGAGCTCAAATGCTTTCTGTTTCGCTTTTTAGAAATATTGACTACGATCCTCTGCTTAGAAGGTGGAAGGTTGGTTTGTAGCCGAGCCTTCCCTGAAGCTTAGGGGTGTGGTGACATTGGTGGAATTGTGATTTGATGATGGCTTTCAAGGATTCGAAGGATTGTGGTGTGGAAGATGAGGAACCAGCTGCTTTTGCTCGCTTGAGGCGCTGGGGACCAAGCTGGAGGAAGTGGGCTTAAATGGTAGTGGCTGCGATTTAGAGTAGACAGGCTAGTGTAAAGACTGCCAGCAGGGCGCTGAGAAATCTCCTTCCTGGGAAAACGCCATCTGATGGAAATGGAAGCAGTGGGAGGATGACAGGTTACATAGATCCTCCTACAGCATGGGAGTTTGGGAGCTTGCGGGGAGAAAGGATCAGGTTCACTGGAAACTGGCCAAGTGGCCTCAGCTGTAGCAGGGTCAGAACACACAGTCCAGGGAAGCATGGCACGTATGTAGAAGTTCAGGGACTCATTGATCTAGCCTCTGGGTGACACCTCCCCCTAGAATCTATAACCCAATCCCTTCTGCAACCCATCTTTCTCAGTGAATTAAGAGGGAGAAAAGGGAATCCAGCATTATTCACAATAGCAAGTTGGTTCCTTTGAGCTCTAGGAAGGAACTGGTGGTGTTTAGTTGGAGAGGAAAAGGCTAAGATCCAACAAATGTCTCCAAATAGTAAAAGAGCAGGGACATGGAAAAATGAGTACATTTCTTTTGTTTCTTTGGATGACAGGACTAGAGCCAATGGGTGGTAGAAATAGGAGGACAGAATTTAACTCAAAGGAAGAAAGAACTTTCTAAGAAATAAATGCGGCTCAATCCTGCAAGTGAGATCCAAATGGCCAAGGTTAAGAAGTGGTTGAATTCATTTGCTTACTCACCAGCCTTTCCTGAGTCCCTCCTGCTTTCAATGTATTCTACCAGCCTGGGGAATACGTTGCTCTTGAGGGTCTTGTAGAAAAAGTTTCTGCATTGATAAGAAATAGATTTGGCAACTTCTTAGACTTCTTCCAATTCTAGGATCCTCCTCACGTTTGCAAAGATGCCTGTAATTTAGGAAGAAAATCTGTTAAAACCACATGTGATGCAGGCAACTCCAAAGAGTGTTTCTATGGTTACAAGGAGCAAGGACTCAATGGAACAATGATCAATATTTTAGACTCACTTAGGGAATTTTGGATGACCAAGAGCCTAGCTTACATTGTTTATCATCAATTTCCCTACTACTCACAGGATAAAGTCTGAGTTGCTTAGTCTGGCCAACTGATCTACCCAGTCACTGTAAGGTCATATCTTACTGCCACCAAATGGTGCTAGCCTGCTTGAACTGGTGCCTATCTATACTCACTCTTCTAGCTTTTTGGAAGTCTCTCCTTTCATCTCCACTATGCCTCTCATGCCCACAGTTCAAAGCCCTTCTCCATGAAAATGTCCCCGATCTGCTTACATCCGCATTCTTCTTACTTATCGCACATACTGTCTGTACTAGTCTTTTGCTATTTCTTACATTGTCTGATGGCATCTCTTGGGTAGGTGTTTACCTTTGGGCGTGTGCATAATTTACTTCACCCATTGGATTGTGATGTTCTTGTAGGTAGAGTCCTCATATTCTATTTTGTTATATCCTCTTTCGCCACAGGGCAAAGCATGTCTCCAGGTCCTATGAAATTGGCTGCAAGGGCACAAGACCTTTCATCATCCGTTCTTGTTAGGACACAGTCACAGCTAAGGCCTATTGCTTATATGAATGGAAAAGTCTTGTAGATAGCAATGCTGAAAGCCTTCCAAGATATCCGTGGCAGGCTCTTATTTCATGTGGGTTTTGAACTACAAGGGTTTTTATTTCTATGTTATTTATTTACAAACACTCTTCATAGCATATTTTAGGAGCCAATCACTAGCCATGCTGGTCCGTGAGACTTTGAAGAGCATGCCCTTTCTTGTCCTCATCTTCTTTGTCTTGGCCCATTGCTACAGTGCTGCATGGCACGTCATTCATTGATGTCCATTCTATTTGCTGGTAAAGAACTGGAATTCTGGAAGGACTGTAACATCTTCTGAGGCAGGCTTCTGTCTTGTGGGTTTGCAGCTATCTCGAATAAGCCTCACCTCTCTGACTTCTCCAGCAAGACTTCTATTGTTTCTCCATGGCCAACTTCTTTTTACAGCTCTCTTAGCCCCATTCTTTCACATAGGACTCTGCTTTTCCACTTCTTGAACCATTTCAGGACTGTGGCCTAAAGTGTCTATTCTCCAGGAGTTTTTCATCCAGTAGTGCAGTAGAGGATAGATCTTAAGAAGATTCTGAGAAGGAATATTTCTTCTTTAAGGGCTGTCTCATTGATAAATATGAACATGGAAATATATGAAGTGTGGTCACATCACAGAGAAGATTGGTTTTCTTCTCAAATCAGGGGAGTTGAAGGGGAGGGTAGTATTAAACTCTTGCCTTATGCAACCCTCCCCGCCTTCCCCTCCCCCATCCCCCCACACAACCTTTTCTGGGCTTCCAAATATCTCATGGAGCTGTAATGAAATCAGAGTAATTTAGAGAATCTATATTCTCAAATATAGAAATCAAAACCTCACTTTCTGGAAACAGAAAAAAGTCTAGTTTTCTTAACCAATAGATTTAAGAGGATCCAGTTCTGGGACTTGGGTGTTATGACCTGAGTCAGTAACCTCTACACTTTACAAATGAGGAAAATGAGGCCCAGGGAGGCTAAATCTTTCACCTGAGGCCACAGGTACCTTCATGATAGAACTGGGCTTAGACTTTCCATCTCTCACATCCGGGTTGGTAGCTCCTCAAAGAACATGATGACAAATCCTGAGAGCTCACAAATACTCCTTTTCCTTAGCAGGCTCAGCACCAATGGTCATGCTCTGGAGAAAATTGCTGGTTGACTGCCATTGTGTTTGGATGCACTGACTCTGGGATTTGTTTTGAAATTGATTGGCACTGGCTGTTTCCTAGTATCACAATAGGCCAAGGCTACATTTATTCTGTTGTTATTCAAATCACATACTTTTATAAAAGGCTTATTAGATGGAATGCTTGGGGAACCAAATAGGTTGGATCTTTTCAAGAAGTTAAAAAACACAGAAAGAATGTTTTCCAGATGACAAGAAATGTAATGATTATTAGGGACTGATCTTATGGATCCAAAGGGAACATTGGAAGTACCAAGAAAGCTTGTATAGGGAATTTCCTGACTGCCCAGTAGTTAGGACTCCATGCTTCCACTGCAAGGGTCACGGGTTCCATCCCTGGTGAGGGAACAAAATTCCTGTAAGCCACGCAGTGAGGCCTCCCCCCCCCAAAAAACAAAAAAAGCTTGTAGAGAGACCATACTTACCAGCTCTTTCAATGAATCAATGCACTTAACTTTCTTTCAGCAAATATAAATGACTGCTGAATATGTATGAGGTACTGTGCTGGACAGGAGGTTTCAAAGGACATAAAGGAGAGTAAGAGCTGATCCTTGCCTCTGGACATTAGCAAACTAATGGGGAAATGTGAAGACTTTTGAGTAGTAGTCTCCAGAATCATGCTCCAGGTTGAAGATGACAACGTTCCCTATGAGAAATGGACTGTTCTTTGGCCAAAGATATATGAAGAGCTGCATTCTCCTTAAACCAAATTCTCAAATTTATCTACATTTTTTTCCTAACTTTTCTTGACTTATTTATAACATCTGTTGAATTCTCCTGGTGGAATAACCAGTTCCAAGCATTTCCTGTGGATAAATGTGAACACTATACCTGTGAGATATCCTTTAAATATACGTTGCTTTATTGGATAGAGTACGCTTTTGGTGAGTCCCCACACTCTTTTCTCTAAGGACTTATGAATGGGGTTAAAGACCGTGGCCACCTTGTTTTCTCCTTTGTAATTCTGTTGATAGTTTGTGAATATTGGTAACATCCCTTCCAAGCGTTCTCTGTTGAAGAATCTTCTATCACTCTAATTATTTCAGTACCCCTCTTTGAAATACTTCAGTCTGTCCTTCATTTCTCCCTCCCTCCCTCTCTTCCTCTGCTTCTCTTGCCCTGTTTTCTCTCTTTGTTTTCTGAGTTGCCTTTTGCCCAGCTCATTACATCTTTCTGAGGTATAAGAATGAGAACGATGCAAATTACCTTAGTTGGGTTGTGCCATGTTTTTATTCAGGAGTTGGATAAAGCATCTATGTATTTTTTAAAAAGCAGTCATGCTGATGATATGCCTGAAATTTTATTGGTCATTTTGATGCTGAATACACATTGGGATCATGTCGTCAGAGAATAACTATGGGGTCTTCTGCATTCCTTTCTTGTAACCAGTTTCTTGCGGGGATGCCAGTTGGGTTATGGACCTACTGGATGTCAAATGTTTCTTTTTGTTGTTCTTAGGCTTCCACATTCATGCAGAAATGCTTATGTATTTTGGCTTATTTTCCATACACTTCCTTCACCAGTTGGTTGTCTGATTAGGTGTGCAAATAAATTGTCCCAATTTCCTCTTAAGGATTCTCTCCAAATTTCTCTAATAAGAATCCTGGAGCCAGGGCTTACATTCTTCTGGATGGAATCTCATTCTGTTAGAGTGGAAGGCACCTCAGCATCTAATCAAGTGGTATCATTTGTTTCTTTCCAGCTTAGGAAGACTTTTTACAAACCAAATTTTAAATCTTAAAGGGAAGTTCATTGTAATAGCTTTAGTTCATGCATTTATGGAACCATATGTATGTTTATATGTGTGTGTGTGTGTGTGAGAGAGAGACAGAGAGACAGAGAGAAAGAGAGAGAGAGAAGTCAGCCTGGCCCTTGGCTCAATGATGGCATATCCCAGAGTCAGGGTGAGACAGGAGAGGTAACTTTGCTTTTCTTCACTTGGTTTTGGTTCCTTTGAACTTATCACAGTATACATTGGGGTGACTTAAGGGTTTTTTAAAGAGTGATTTTGGTTCTATGTAATTTTCCTTTATGAGCCCATTTAGGACCTTAGAAAGATAGCTACTTGGATTGAATTAGGAACAAGGACTTTATCCTATCCTCATCCCTCTCTCTTTCCTCTCTTCCTTAATACAGGTTCTAAGGAACAGGATTTGTAAGTCAGTGAACTAAACTGATTCCATTCTATGTGCAAGGAAATCTAGACTTAGAGACAGCTTTGAATTACTCAAGGTCACACAACTTATTAGTAAGATCTAGATGTTGAATTTCTATTTTCTGAGACAATCAGGCCATTGCTTTGGAAAGAGTATATTGGCTTCCTCTGCCTTCTTTGGTTTAAAACATCCTCTACTACCTTGTAAATATTTATTGTCCATGATCTGATACCATTTTAGTTCAAGCTGAGATCACATTTCCTATCTATCTGTTGCCGAAGATCTCCCCTCAAATCCTACCCACTTGGTCGTGTATGGAACGTCACTCCCCATGCATGCTTTTTTCATGCATTGAAGCTTAGATTATTCTTTGTCAACCACTTATTTAGACCCATGCTCACGATATGAGCCATGATTCTAGAACACCTTGCCCATTAAACTCTATCCAGTGTCATGGCATCCGTTAACTATCACCGAACCAACCACTAGATTTGGGGAGGTATTTACAATGTCCCTGGCTTGTGTTGGGCACATTCCAAAATTTACATCAGTCAACTCTTATAACAACTTCTGACGTAAGGACTGTTTTCTCTTTTCCAGATGAGGAAATGAGACTCAGAGAGACCACAAGAAAATAGCAGAGCTGGAATCGGAGCCTGGGTTTGTCTGACTCTAGAGCCCAAGCTTTAGGCCTTCAGGCTCTCCTGACTCTCAGTTATTTGAAGCCAGGACTTTCTTAACAGCATCAGCTTCCACATTTATTGCACAAGTAACTATAACGATTAGGGGAATGGCGTGGGGTGGGCTGCTGTTTATGAAGCAGCCTAAAATGATTTTAATTCCAGTTTATAAAGCAAAGACTGTGGATGAACTTGTTCACCCAATTCTGAAATACCAGGGCAAGCAGGCAGTTTGGAAGCTTGAGGTAAGTTAGGGCAAACAAGGAAATAATACTCTCCTAGCACATAATAAAGTTATGGAACTCATTACCCTGAGAGGCGGTACAGACAGGAAATGTAAATGGATTAAAAAAGAGTTTGGACAAATTTATGAATGACAGAGTCATAAAAGGCTTCTAACAGGAGCTGGAATATACAAGGTGTGATTATAAAGCAATGAAAATCTTTTTTTTAAAACATACACCAGAACTTGTATATCCAAATAAATATATTTTTCCTTCAAAGTAGTTGCCTTAGGAGAATACTCGATTATTATGATATTGCTTGCTTGCTCAGAACATAGAAATTTAGAGGTTTAAGTCCACCCCCTCCCCTTTTACAGATGAGGAAACTGAACCCCAGGGTAATTAAATAGGTTGCCCATGGCCACACAGAAGCAATTCTGGGGTTAGAATCCAGTTGTCTGACTTCTGGTTTAATTGCCCCCTTCATTCTCACATGCTGTCTCCTGCTATAGTTTTTTTTTTTTTAGAGTCTGTGACTAATTCTTTAGGCCATCCTAATGGGGGTAAATCTTTACCCTTTGTAAATGGACTTCTGGGACAGCCAAAACTGATTTAGATTTAAGGTTGATGATTAAGATGTGCATTCAAGCTTTATATTAATATTATTTGTTCAAAGCCCAAGAAGAATGTTTTTAAGAAAGAGGCAACAAAACCGTGTTTCTTTTGCTATAAACTGGCTTCCTGCTGGCCACCTTCAGCCAGTCCCAAGGAATGCATAATACATCTTCACTTTTAGGCCACTTTTCCCAAGCCACGTTTGAGCCGAGCTGCTGTGGCTCGTCTTTTTCCACGACAGCTAATGAAAGCACCACCGAGGGAAATTACTGTCTCGAGGGCAAAAGGAAATGAGCAGAGAAGCAGCCCGTCTGGGCAAAGGGAGATGGCTTTGGAGCTCTCAAAACTCCTGGAAGGAATGCAGCAGGTACCCTGGAGTCTGACTTCAAATAGATCAAAGATCTTTTGAATAATGACCAAGGAGAGAAGAGACTTGACAAAGCAGGGTTAAAACCTCAGCACAGATTGCTGTTGCCATTGAAAAGATAAAAAGAATCACAGAGCTCAGATGAAAAAGCGGAGAGATGGCTGCGGTCTCCCCAGAGGCAGCAAACGTGGGTACCAGGGATGGATCTCATCAAGATCCAACCAAAGACAGAGGTCACCGGGAGCTCATTGGTTTGTTTCATTCATGCCCTGCCAGTTGAATTCCCTTTGATCACCAAATATCCTTTTCACTTGGATTTCTAAGAAAAATAAGAGGGGAGGGAGAGCAATGGAAGGAGGGGGCAGGCATTGAGAAACCCCAAAGTCCATGAAGCAGATTAGAAGACTTTTACTTAGGCTTGGAAATGTCGATTCTCCAAATGGATTCACGGCCTTGAACCAAAGCTAACAAAGAAAAGACAAACATGTCACTGAAAGTAACATGTTGACATGTGTCAATGTCTTAGCCAAAATTTATAACACAACCCAGAAGGAGGACTTGAGATGCCTGGCCATGCAACCCGGTTGATGGCGTGTTTCTGGGGAATTCTGCTGGGAGATATCCCAGCGAGGTCAAGGCCAAGCAAGGAAGGGGAAACAGCAGTTCTAGGTCCTATGACTGAGGCTGTTAAAAAAAATTAACCTTTGTTTTGTGATGTTTGAAGCAGACATAACAGAAAACCTGGTTTGGATAGGAATGGAAAGGAATGGTTATCAGATTTGATGAAATCTTTGGAAGAGAATCAATAAGGAGAGAAAGAATATATATTTATATGTGTTTACACACACATACGCATACGCAGAAATATGCACACATGCATACACGCTGAAAACACTTACGCAGGCATCCAAAATGCATGTTTTCTTTGGGGCTTGGCCAATTCTACAGTGCAGGGAAGGTATGGATATAGCCTTGCAGTTCTTGTGTATTGAGGTGCATACACATATGTGGCCCACTACACACACATGCACACACATCCACACACACACACAATTTATCTCACATGACAGAATTATTATATACACTTCTTGGCTAAGAAAGGGAGGGGGAAACGTTGAGCCTTTGCTGTAGGTGCAAAGTTGCTAATACTAGGAAACTGTTTATTCGGAAAACCTCTACAATTCCACTTAATCCCACCTTGGCTCCAACCCAACTCTATGGAGCCTTGCAGATTTAGCAGAGATACAGAGGTTTAAAAAGGACCCCAGAATGTTACTTGGAAAGAGCTCTCACTTCTTGGGGCCCCACTGGGTTTCTGGAGTGAGAATCCACGTCCTGGAGCCTTATGGAGAGGCTGCTGAGGCTGTCTGCTACCCAGGGATGTTATTGGGGACGGGGCATGAACATACTATTGTGGGGCTAGACTTACTCTGCAGTGTGGGGAAGGTGTAGACATGGGTGTGGCAACCTTGCTGTCTTTACTAAGGAATAGGGCAGTTTTCTGGCTTAAAACTATATTTTGTGTGTCTTATCTGTTTTTTTTATTTGTTTATTTTTTGTTTTTGTCTATCTCTATCTTGCTGATCACCAGGATGGATGAGAATTTTGTCTTCTTCCTGACTCTTTGGCAGATGTGTCTCTGGATCCAGGAAGCCAAAGCCCACAAGCCTGTGTCACAATCAGGCCACAGTGGACCCAAGATGCTCTGAGTCCGGAGAGCGGCCTCCAGCCAGCCCATTTTCCCCATCTCCATCCAAACCTCTAGCTACTTGTGTCTTAGTCTGGGACACAATAGACCATTTTAATCGGTGGCAAATATTATTTCTTTCCAAAAAACTCATTCGCTTTCAAATTCGGATACATGTTTCAAAAAAAAAAAATCTTGACAGACACTGAGAAATGAGGGACAATCATTGGTTGTCAGACTTGAAGGGGCAGAGAAAACACTAGAATCATTTTGTCCATGAGTAACCTCAGGGCTAGAACAAGGAGATACCTACCTGGTCTGTTCAGTCTCTTGCGTGCTCATCAAATGGGAAAATGACTAACCATGGAAGCTTGTTGTTCCTTGACAAAGTAAGGTAAAAATTCTTGCCACCTCTCCCCCATTTCTAAAAAGTTGAAAAGAGAGTCAGTTCTGGTTCATTATGGCCCTCCTCTTGAGATTGGTCGGAAGGATCTGTTGCTTCGTGCATTTAGGTTTCAAAGGAAAACTTCATCAGTAAAGAGGAAGGAAAAGAAACAGGGCTTTAGCAAGAATCTGAGTTCAACAAGCCCTCATGAAAACTACAGCCCGAGGATGTCCTCAAGTCCCGTTCAGGCCTTGGCGGACTCTCCTAGAGGGATCTTCTCGCTGTCCCAAATTCCAGAGTTTCTCCCCCGCACGAACACCTGACCATGCCCACATTATGTAAACAATTTCAAAGCAAGTGGAAAATAGAAACTGGTACCGTGGATCCATTTCCCTGATCCTCGTGTTATACTAAAGGCAGCAGTATCTGGTCCACTTTAAATCCATGTGAGTTTGAGAAAAATGACACCTGTCAGAAAAGAAAGCTTTTTCTTGTAGCATCTTATCTGACCTCATTTTTTTTTTTCCATTTCACAGGAACAATTTTTTTTCCAGGCAATTCCACACAATAAGCTACTGGGACATTTACAGTTAAGGCTGCTAAGGGACTGATTCCAGCTGGTTCATGATTCTGGACACGAAAGAAGATCTGCATCCCGGCCCAGGCCGGGGGTGGGGAGATGGACGGTGGTGGGGCTTCCGGGGTGCGGGGATGAAAGGCAGTGTGGTGGAGTGGAAAGCCACGCACTCCAACAAACCAACATGCGTGGCTTTGGAGCCCTGGCTGCACCACGATCTAGCTCTGGAAACGTGGGCCAGTTATTGAATCTCTCTGGACCCTCATCTGTATAATGGGGATAATGGTGGGTAATATGGTAAGTTGACTCGGCGCTTTGGTAGCCATGAGAGATTTTGACATCCACACTACAGTTTATGACACTAAAAGAAAATCCTCCAAGTGTTAGCTTTTAAAAGTGATCGAATAACTTAGATGGAAGACACTTCCCTCCCTCCCACCCATGTCTGAGCCTCATCTTAGGTGTGAGATGGGGTTTGAGGATGGAATATGCTCGGGGATGGGAGTGAGGGTCCCAGATGAGCTGAGGGTTACAGATCAAATGGGACGTTTAACGATACGGCTTCTGAGATTTAGCAAGAGGGCTCTCTTTAAAATTCCCTTCTTCTTCAGATGGTAAATTCCACAGGTTTGAGGGGAGGCTTCAGTGAGATCATGTCTGGAAAGGGCACGGCACATGGCTTGGCACACAGATCGTATGGAACTGGTATTAGCACTTTCTCTCCCTCCTTCCACCCTTCCATCCTTCTTCCTCCCTCCCTCTGGCTTCTTTCAGAGCTGATGCTCCTAACCCCAAGCTCTATTGCCTCTTAAGTTTAATATCTCAAAAACTGAGCCCTGTCACAGCACAGAGGGACTGGGGCTGATTTTCTTGGTATCTGCAGGGCCTGCAGCCCTAGTCCTGGGTCAATTAAAAGATTGTGTTTGTTGGGTCCCTCCATCACCTCAAGCCCCCTCTTCTCAAGGATGCTTTAGGTCTATCGACTCTCCCCTATTCTGGGTCTTTAGCTAATCATTTATCGTCCCCAGCTAGATGAAAGGAGAGTGTAAGACACAGTCCAGGGTCCAGAAACCCACAGTGGAGGTGAGCTGGGTTCACAAGGAAAAGGTCGCCAACAGTAGGGGCTTAAAAGCTGCACTGTATGGGAGGAACCAGGAAAACAGGGTGAGGATGGGGTGTTGAGGGAGGAGGAAGCCAAGGTGACTGAGAATCCCATGTCCTGCCCCTTGGCTCAGAACCACACTGCTCTGGGTCCTTCCCTGAACAGAAAGAGGGTGTTGGGAGACGTTCGCTCTCCCAACGTTGAGATAATCCTGTGATTGACGTTGAAATAATCCTGTGATTATTTCAATATTTTAATTTTGCAATTACCCAAGTATAGCAAGGATTTTCTTCTTCCCCGTAGCCTCCTTTCCTTCAAGTCGTCATCCCTGTTGGGGAAGAGATCCTAGAGAAAGACATCGAAAAGAGACATTTTTCTTTCTTCTTCTTTCCTTTTTTTTTTTTTTTTTTTAAAAAAGCATATCAAAGTTACACTGCCCAGGCTTCCCTGGTGGCGCCGTGGTTGAGAGTCCGCCTGCCGATGCAGGGGACACGGGTTCGTGTCCCCGTCCGGGAAGATCCCACATGCTGTGGAGTGGCCGGGCGCATGAGCCGTGGCCGCTGGGCCTGCACGTCCGGAGCCTGTGCTCCGCAGCGGGAGAGGCCACAACAGTGAGAGGCCCGCGTACCACAAAAAAACACAAAAAATTACACTGCCCGAAGGGGTGGCAACATGGGCAAGAGACAGCTGTGCTGGGTTTGTAGACATCCCCTTCTGAGGATCCCAAGGACCTACAGCTCTCTCAGCCCCGCAGGGGTCTCGGAGTTCTCCCTGCAGACGGGGCTGGGCTGGGGGCAGGCAGAGGGCTGGGATGGTCCCAGAGGTTGGATGCTGGGTTGTGGATGGAAGAACAAGGTGGCTGCACCCATGCTGACGTAGACCATCATGCAGCTGTTTTTTTCTTATCAAGTAATTTCGATTCCCTTCCTACACTGAGATGTACTTCTCCAGCGCTGTTCTTAATGGGATTCCATGGGATGAAGAACCTTTTTAATTTTACTTTTTAACTTCACAGCTTGTCTTTCTAGGATACTTGAGGTAGAGTCCTCAGACCCTCCCTGCAAAGTCCGCTGAGCTGGGAAACGTCCCCTGAGAAGGAAGCAGAGGCTGACTCGGCTGATGTGAGGTCTCGCTCCCAGGGGTTGATTTTGGCTCCAGCCCTGGATCCCCACAGTGGGGGTTGGTCCCAGGCCCCCAAGTGTACACCCACAGTACTCACGCGGAGTTTCAGCCAACACACACAATTATACTCTCCCTTAATTAGAACCCTCTCTTTATACCAGGGAAAGCCTCAGCTGCTTGTCAACGAAAACGTATTTGTACCGTGCCCTTAGACACACACACATGAATTGCCAATTATTCCCCATTCACAGACTCTGGCAAGACACAGGGGCGAGCTCTCTGCTTTCCCTTAGGCCACATTAAGACTTGCCTTTCATGGCAACTTATTTGCGGGAGTAATTTTCCACCTCTTTTAATTAGGCTAATTGATTTAGCTGTTCTGTCGAGGGGCAATGGAGCGCTGGGTGTTTGGGGTGGATTACTCCCGTGTTCTTTGGATTCCCATGGGGCAGTGACTTGATTGACTTTCCTGTTTTTAAGCCGAGGTCAGCCGACCCTGTGCCTCTGACTTTGTGGCGCATGAGTGATACGCGTGGAGAGCCACTGATTTATTGAGCCCTTTGAAGAGAGCTGGGTGCTGAGCCCAGGGGTGAGTCTATTTAAGGGACAATGAGCCCACTGGGGCATGAGAGTGAGTTGTAGTAGCTGCATCCAGGGAGATACTGAACTGAGCAGATTCCAGTGCAAATAAGTATTATCATTCTTGTTCACGGTTAGTTTGGATTTTATAGGAGCTATTCTGCAGGCCGTATCCTAGAACATCCAGTTCATGGATTGTTATGAATGATTTTTAGAAAAAATAAATAACAGGTAGGAACTTAGATCTTGCTAAATTGCCAATGGGTGACTACCTCTTTTTCGTGCTCTCCTGTCACCCCTTTTCTGAGAAATGCATGTCTCGTGGATGGTGGGTGTTGAGAGATGGCTCAGTAATGAAAAAGGACCACTCAACAGCCAATGTGCATGGAGGCTGCACTATGGCCAGGCACTGTCCTTGACTCTTGACGTGAATACAAAGGGTGTGTTCATTCACGTAATCTCATTACAACCTTATGAGCGGGGTGCAGTCGCCATCCCACCTGCCATCTCATCCACCGTACGCGGATGAGAGAACTGGGACTTGGGAGGTTAAGGGGCTGTGGCCCAAAGCTACACACCTGGTGAGCAGGGAGGCAGATGCTGCCCTTTACCTCCCCTCTAGGACATGCTCGTGGGTGCAGAAGAACAATGACGTGATCATAAGCTACAAGGGAGGGTCCTAGGTTCTACTTTTGCACTGATATATAAATGTTCTCCTGTTAAATTAGGAAGATGAGACTGTGTCTCCACGTTGGTCTAAAACGAGATTTGGCAAACTTTTTCTGCAAAGGGCCAGATAGTAAATATTTTAGGCTTTGTGGCGCACATGGTCTCTGTCACAACTACTCAACTCAGCCTTGGAGCATAAGAGCAGCCATAGACAATGTGTAAACAAGTGGGTGTGGCTGTGTTCCAATAAAACTTTATTTATAAAAACAGATGGCTGGCCAGATCTGGCCCACAGGCCAGCGTTTGCCAACCTGTGGTCTAAAACATGGTATTGTGTGGGTGTAAACCATCACAAAATATTTTGAAATCTTAAAAACCCACCAAAACCTGTAACCCTTCTATTTTCCTTACGCTATAAATGCATTCATGTTCTCCTTCCCAGATGAACTGATTTCTTGAGGCTCTCTCTCTCTCTCTTTCTCTGTTTTCTTCTCACAGGTGATAATTCAGTGTGTTCCATACACATGGTCCTGAGTTTGCCATTTTCCCAACCTAAAAGTGAGGGTGGTCATGCCACCCAGGGCAATGGTGAGTGGTGGGGGAGAGGCAGAGCCCCTCTCCAATAAATAATCTGGACTGTTTATTGGTTTTTTGAGGCAACGAGGCCTCAGGGAAATTCTGGGAGCCTGAGGTTGGCAGTGGCACAGAGTGGGGTAAACCTTGTTGTCACTGGCCAATGGCAAATGTGCCTTCATTCTGGATGCCATCAAGAACACCTCTGTAATAATTTCCCTGTCCTCATTAAGTTCAAGTTTGCAAGGAGACTCTCAAAAGCCAAGTTAAATACTCTGAGGCTTTATGTCTGTGATTCAGCCACCCAGAGAGGGGAAATGCTTGGCATTAGAGCTTCTCCCACAGAACAAGATCGGGGGCGGACGGAGGTTTTCCTCCCAGAGAAATCCACATTACTCAGCCCATATTTTAATTAAAATGATATAGTCTTAAGAGGAAAAAAGATAAAGCAACTTGAACATTCATAAGTATAAGAATCAACCACAAAAATAATCTATGACAATTTAAATAAATTAAAAAATGTAGCTTCAAAACATGAAAGGAGAGTTGGGGGAGGAGGTGATGTATTTTTTTCCCCCTTTATCTCTTCTCTTTCTCTTGTAACCAAATCACTTCTAATTTTTGTAGAAAGTCATTAAATATAAACCCATTTAGAACAAAATAATATATAATAAGATAATGGTCTCATGTTCCAAAATAAAGAAAGTTTCCTTTCACAGAGTTGATAGTTATTATTTTTGTTATGGAGTCAGAGATGCCTTCTCGAACAGAGCTAGAAGACCAAGGCCATATTAACAGCTATAAGGAGAGTGACACTCTGATTCTTGGGTGGAGGAGGGGCAGGGTGGTTAGCCCAGCCACATGTGGGTGCCTCTGCTGGCTCCAAAGATGTTGCTCTTGGGGATGGCTTTAGATGGGTGTGTGGAAAGGGCTGCAGGTACCTGAAGAAAGCCTACATGGGAGAGGAGCTGGAAGTCCCTGAGAAGGAGGGTAGCGGGGAGTCGGTGAGCTTTGACAAGCACTGTGAGGTACCACCTACCTGGTACCCGTCAGAGATGATGTTCAGAGCTTGTTCTCAATTCTTTCCTGGCTGTGGACTTACCCCTGTCTTTGGGTATCTTCTTGACTTTTACTCTCTTACTTCTCTCTTCTGTATCCCTTCATCCACCAACCCTGGCCATATTCTATTTTTTCTGCTCTGTTTTATTATCCTGCAGCAGAGGATGTCCAACCACAAGGGAGGGAGACCACATTTCTGCCTAAATTCCTGACATAGGATTGCCAATATAACCCTGTAGATAAGGGCTGAAATTCCGTAGAAATTGAGAATGACAAATATTGTAAATGAAAGAGTCTCATTAGAAATAAAATATGCTGCTTTGGTGCAGGTTATGTTTTAGGCTAAATTCTAAGCAGGGTACTTTCCCAAGCTTCAAAATTCTCATTGCATTGTGTGGGCAACTTGATCAGCAAGACTGTAAAGTATCTCTCAGAATAATATGAACCTTTTACAGGAAAAAAGATTCCATGTTCACATGTTAAAATTAACTACATTTTTTTTCACCGAGATATTGGAGCTTGTTATATTTTCATTTATGTAACAGATATTCATTAGGTGTCTCCTATCTGACAGACACTGTGAAAGACTCCAACATATAAAGGTGTACAAGACACACTTCCTTCCCTCAGGGAGCTTGTTGACTAATCTGTGGTTCACTACATCATAAATGTACCTGGTACAGCTGTCTACCCACTCTTCCTTCTTTGGCAATTCCTCTGGGTTGGATGAATATATATATTGGTTTGTTCAGGACAGTCCCAATGTATGCTATTTTCCCTGGAGAATTATTGGTAACTCTACCTCTTGCTCTCTGGAATGCCTCAGTTTGGTTGATGTGATGATACCATCATTCTAACCTAGACCCTGGTGAATGAGTGGGACTATGAAGATGTGTTTTCACGTGGGGACCTGCTCTTTTGTTCACATTAGGTTGAAACTGTAGTGAACGTCTGTTCAGGGCAGAGCCAATCAGATTCCCTCTCTTGAAAATTTGCACTGAGACCCAGAGATTGAGGTAGTTGGAACTGAACAATAGAGTTGAGGTCAGGTGGACTGGTGGTCGGATCTGTTAGCATAGCAACCCAAAGCCATATTTGCAAGCTATCATTGTGGAAGAAAAAGAACCAGGAGACTTGGAAAGAAGTCATGTAGTGGGGGAGTGAGATCCTGTTTTCACATCATTAATGGATCAGACACTCCCATCGGGCTTGCCAAGAGGCATGGCTTCTGCTACTCTCCATCCCTCTTCCCAGTAGATATCAGAGGGCAATGGGGGGTGGAATGAGACTTCCTACTTGAGGGAGTGCCATGAGCCTCTCAAACCATCCTCCCTTTCCCTTCCCAAAGAAGTTTTACTTTCTGAAGCCAAAGGATGGAGACCTCAAGAGAATCCCTCATAAGTTTTCATGTAATCCCTTGAAAGTAAGTCCAGCAAGTAGAAGAAGTTAGACGTTTAATTCTCTGGTTGTGACATCAAGTCACCAGACTTGAGAAGCCATACTAGGGTGACCAGAAGGGCAGAAAGAACCCTGGGGGCAGATGGTACAGTGTGCTGCCAGCAGAGACAAGGACTGCCTCTCTATAGTTCCTGAGAGTATGGGAAATAGATCCTATATGTGTCATGGACCCCACATTTGGGGTTGGGAAGGGTAATTGGGAGTTGGGACCATAGTCTTTCCAGAGACCAAAGTATTGATAGTTTTGGAATATCAGAGCAAGTAGGTGAATCCATTGGCTGGAGGACAAGTGAAAGAGGTGGCTTCATCTCTTGAGAGACCACCTATGCCTAGCAGAGCATCTCTATATTGAGCCCCTATCAGCAAGGCTGTTGGAACCACCACCTGACCATTCTGAGTTCATAGATAATGAGCCAAGTCAGCAGGTAGGACCAACCAAGATGAAGTTGGGAAAACTCTGAAAGCTCACTGTGAGCAGTCACATAAGAAGGTATATATAGCTTCTAACCCTCTGCTCTCCACCCCAAAATGAGAGTGGAGAAGGGGAAGGAGGAGGTGTGTGAGAGCAAACCATGTCTCACTTTCCCTCCCCTGCCTAAGCCAGTTGAACTCCCACTGTAGCCTACCCTGAGGTCCAGAAGGTGGAAAGAGAAATGTTCCCCTTGAATACGGAATTGGAGATTTTACCTTGACAGCACTGACTCTCACAGAGCTGAAATGAGACTGCTTTGATAATTGAAGGTGATGGGACACGTATGCTGCCATCTCAGCTATGGTTAGCAGTACGGCGTCCAGAGGAAAGGGCAAGTCCACAGAGCCTGGTTGGTGGCAGATACTCAATAAAGCAGACTGTGTCAGGTTTATCTCCCAATGAGTTGAGACTCCTCATGAAACCAGTTTGTGGAGAGATTGTTAGAGTTGCCCTCAAACCCAGCAACTGTCTTCCCTGGCAAACCTTGGTACCCTGGTATGCTGAGCTGCCACCACACAGCTTTAGATTCCCTGTTACCTGATATCATTGTTATGGCTGCTCAAGTCCAATAGAAATGAATGAAAGAAATCTTTAATGTGGGTGAATCAGATACCCAACTTCATTACCACATTGCAGTTACCACCCTTGATAACTATGTCATGGTTCATGTACCAAAAATCTGTTGGACTCTGAGTCCAAGACATAACGCCAGGTTTTATATAATGTCATAAGTAAAGCTTGTCCACTTAAACATCTCATCTGAGTCCAGCCATCCAATATTGCAATAAATGGTACCATATAACTCACCCTCTATTACCCCTCATCCTTAACATAACAGTGAAGGAACATTGGAAGTTTGTGTGGATGAAGGATTTAGGCATTTGGATTTTGCAGGAGACACACAGCTCTGGGCAAAAGCAGGTGGGAGCCTTCACCTAGAACTTACTAGGTTAAGGAGAAGGTAGCTGCCTGATCGTGACTTTCCCAGTCTTTTAGGACTTTCTGAAACTGACTTCCCAAAGCTGACTTCCCTGACATTTCTTTGATTATAATAAATCTCTTTTTACTTGATTCTGGACTAAAGTATGTATACTTGAATCCAGATAAAGGAGAATAATTGTCATTGCAATTCTGAGGACAATATATGGGAGCAACCTTAAAAGTGGTTTTAGAATATTCCTTTCTTCTGCTTTTGTGAAGAATTTAAATACTCATTTATCTAAGGTATGTATTCTTAACAAGGCAGTATTGCTCCCCAGGGGGAAAAATTGGTTGGGAGAGAATTAGATATTACAATAACTTTGGCCCCCCAAAACTCAACCTTACCCATCAAACTAAACAATATATCTGTGGTATCCAAATTTCATGGAAGCAGGGGGACAATTAGGAAAGAAATGTCCTAAAAGATGCCTTAGAGGGAGATATAATGAAACATGTTTGAGAAATACTGATCTAAGGAAGAAAAAATAGACAAAAAATGGAACCCTTTCCATCTAAAATGCTGGACAATGTTTTCCCACTTTCACTAGACATATATAATTCCTCTCTAGATGACGTTTGTGAAAGAAGTAGATTTACAGATGGCCTCTGCTTCTAAATGGAGATTTGACTCTATCTTCTGGCTTCCCTTGGGGTCTTAGGTGCAGAGAGAGATCCTCCACACACAAAATCTTGCCTATTTTCTCCAGGCAGCTTAACTGTTATACAGACGTTGGGCTAAAAGGCAGAGTTTCTAAATTTCATCTTTCACAGATGCATTACTGGAGCCTATGAGTTGTGTTCAAGGTCTATGGGTATTTTTATGACTGAGCACTACATTAATGTGACAAAGTCTGGGATTTGTTGAGGACAATTTGTTCCCCACAGATAAAAATGCAGAATATATTCTTAGAATGTAGCAAGGCAAAGTAAGCTGATGGGAGAGTCTCTGCCCAAGTGCTGCATTCCATTGATAGCTGGATGCATACTCCCTTCATGCTTTGCATGTTTATCGGCAAAGTTAGTCAGAATTAATCAGCCACATTGTTCCCAAGTAGGAATTGTTGGCCAGCTGAAGGCTGGTATCCCATTGGGCTCTGCAGGCAGCTAACTTGTCATGGTGGGCATACCTCCTTACTCCTCCTCCCCGCAGCCTGGTGCCTCCACAGCACTCTCTTCTTTGGCATGCTTGCTTCCCTGTGATACTTGCTGGGACCATGGCCTGGCGATCTTTGGCTGGATCGGTGTCCACTGCAGCCAGCCTTTATAACCTCTTCAGCAGGAGAGAAAGTGTGGTGGAGCTCAGAGAAAGAACATTTTAGGTGAGGTTCAAAGATACCACAACCTATTTGCATTAATAATCCTTGTCATTTGTACCTCCCAGGGATACAAAGCTGCTTCAATACTCAGAAGGTAATCGATGTAATTCATCACATTAACAGGCTAAAGAAGAAAATCACATGATCATATCAATTGATCCTGAAAGAGCATTTGACAAAATTGAACACTCACGCATGATAAAAACTCTCAGAAAAATAGGAATAGAGGGAACTTCCTCAACTTAATAAAGACCTCAACTACAGTTGACATTATATTTAATGGTGAAAGACTGAACACTTTCCCCCCAAGAGTGACAACAAGACAAGAATGTCCATTCTTACCACTCTTATTCAACATGGTTCTGGAAGTGCTAGCCAGTAAAATAAGGCAAGAAAATGAAACTAAAGGCATGCAGATTGGAAGGGAATTAATAAAACTGTTCTTATTTGGAGATGACATGATTGTCCATGTAGAAAACCCTAAGGAATCTACAAAAAAACCCAAATCTCCTAGAACTAATAAATAATTTCAGCAAGCCTGCAGGATACAAGATAAACATACAAACATCAATTGTATTCCTATACACTAACAAGGAGTACATGGACAACAAAATGAAAAATACAATACCATTTAAATCACTCAAACTAAATGAAACACTTAGATGTAAACCTAACAAAACATGTTCAGAAATTGTATGCTGAAAACTACAAAATGCTAATGAAAGAAATCAAAGATTATCTAAATAAATGGAGAAAAATATCATGTTCATGTGTAAGAAGACAACATAGTAAACATGTTGATTCTTCTCAAATTGATTGAGGTACAGGTTTAATTCAATCCCTACCAAAATCCTAGGAAGGCTTTCTGTAGATATAGAGAAGATTATTCTAAAATTCATATGGAATCACTTCTTGGCCTTTTGGCTCAGATCAAGTGTAAAATTTATACAGAAAGGCAAGGGAACTAGAATAGCTAAAACAATTTTGAAAAATAAACAGGGAGGGATCAGTCTACTTGATTTAAAGACTTATCCTATGGCTATAGTAATCCAGACTGTGTAGTACTGGTGGAGTGACAGACATGTACATCAATGAAAGCCATTAGGGAAATGGGCACAAATATGCCCAACTGATTTTTGACAAAGGTGCAAAAGCAATTCGAAGGAGGAAGGGTATCTTTTTAAACAAATGCCGCTGGAACAATTGGCCATCCATGGCCCCTTCCAAAAAAAGAAACTTGACCTAAACCTCCCATCTTACACAAAAATATCTCAAATGAATAATGGACTTAAGTATATAACATAAAATTATAAAACTTTTAGAAAAAAACATAGAAGTAAACCTTCAGGATTTTGGGCTAGGAGAAGAGTCTTAGATTTGATACCAAAAGTATGATTTACAAAAGGAAAAATGATACATTGGATGTCATTAAAATTCAAAACTTTTGCTCAGCAAAAGACCATGTTAAGAGAATAAAAAGAGAAGCTACAGACGGGGAGAAAATAGTTACAAAGTACATATCTGGCAAAAGCCTAGTAACTGAAATATATAAAGAACTCTCAAAATTCAACAGTTAAAAATAAAATAAAATCCAATTAAAACATGTGCAAAAGACAGGAAGAGACATTTCTCCAATGAAAATATGCAAATGGCAAATAAGAACCTGAAAAGTTGTTCAGCAATCATTAGCCATTAGGAGGATGCAAGTTACAACCACAATGTGATATTACTAAACATATATCAGTTAAATTAAAATTAAAAATACCAACACCAAATGCTGGAGAGGATGTGGAGAAACTAGATCATTCTTCCACTGCTGGTAGGAATGTAAAATGGTGCAGCCACACATCTGGCAATTTCTTTAGAAAAACTGCAACTAGTATACCACACATCAGTTACCCTTTTGGGCGTTTAGCCCAGAGTGAGAAAAACCACTGATGTTCACACAAAAACCTGTACATGAAAGTTTATGGCAGCTTTATTCAAAATAGCCCCAAACTGGAAGCCAACCCTATATCCTTCAATGAGTGAAAGCTGTACCATGAAACTTATTCAGCCATAAAAACAGCAAAGTATTGATACATGCAGCAACCCGGATGAATCTCCAGAGAATTATGCCAGTGAAAAAAGCCAATTCAAAGAGGTTACGTAATATATGATTCCATTTGTGCAACATTCTTGAAATGTCCACTAGTGGCTGCTAGGGGCTAAGGAGGGATTGTGGGTGAGAGGGAAGTTGATGTGGCTGTAAAGGGGCAACAAGAGGGATCCCGTGGTGACGAAAATATTGTCTTGACTGTATCACTATCGGTATCCCAGTTGTGATAATGTACTAGAGTTTTGCAAATTGTTACCACTGGGGGACTCTCGGTAAAGGATACAAGGATCCTCTGTATTATTTCTTAAAGCTGCCTGTGAACCTACAATTACCTCAAAATATAACGTTTAATTTATAAAAGGAGGTATATGGTGAAAAGTAAATGTTCCACCATCATTATCTCTTAGTCATCCACTTCCTCTTTCCAGGAGCAATTTTCCTACTTATCTGTCCAGAATATTTTATGAATATACAAGTTTGAACAAGACTATATCTACATGGTATTTCACCATAGTTTTAGTTTACATTAATCTTTTTATGAGTTGAACATCTTTTCATACAAGGGTGATAGTATTCTTTTGCCTGTGAACTGTTCTTTTTTTTTTTTTTTACATCTTTATTGGAGTATAATTGCTTTACAATGGTGTGTTAGTTTCTGCTGTATAACAAAGTGAAGCAGCTATACGTATATGTAATCCCCATAGCCCCTCCCTCTTGCGTCTCCCTCCCACCCTCCCTATCCCACCCCTCTAGGTGGTCACAAAGCACCGAGCTGATCTCCCTGTGCTATGTGGCTGCTTCCCACTAGCTATCTATTTTAAGTTTCGTAGTGTTTATATGTCCATGTCTCTCTCTCGCTTTGTCACAGCTTACCCTTCCCCCTCCCCATGTCCTCAAGTCCATTCTCTAGTAGGTCTGTGTCTTTATTCCTGTCTTACCCCTAGGTTCTTCGTGTGAACTGTTCTTATCTTTCGCCTATTTTTCTCTTTGAGTCAAGTCTTTTTTTCTGTACCAATTTGTATGGATTTCATTATATATTGAAGACATTGTCTTTTTATGATACGAGTTGCAGCTATGTTTTTTTTTCACAGTTTGTCTTTAATTATTTGACTTTTTATGAGGTTCTTTTTCCTGTACTGTAATTTTAAAGTTTTAATTTATCAGATATATTAATCTTTCTTTTTACGGCTTCTGCATCTTCTGTCACACTTAGAATGGTCCTTTCTCCTCCAAAACGATTTTTTAAAATTGCCCCACATTTCTTTTAATACTTTTATGATTGTATTTTTCCTGAAGGATCCAGGCTTTTTCCACTCTTCCCTATTAGCGTCTTTATTATGTAAACTGTGGTCCTTTTGGTCACAAGATGGTTGTGAACCTCCAAGCATCAAGTCCACATTCTGAGAAGCAGGCAGGGGGAAGAGCAAAGGGACAAATGGACAAAAAAAATCAGGCTATTGACTCTGTTCCTTTGAAAAACCTATCCAGGAAGTTCCAGTTATCAGCTTCTGCTTACACTCATTGGCCGGAACTGGGTCATATGCTCACTCTTAGCGTCACGGGAGTCTGGTGATGTGAATAATTTTAGCTGGGTACACTGATACCCCCGTTCCTAAGAAAATGGTAAATAAGGCAAGAAACTAGCAGTGTCAGCCCCCAGATTACTTTATGATACACAGGTGCATTTTCTGGGTCCCTACTTGTCTCCAAACTCTGTGTTTGTACTGCTTTATTGATTTCTAGCATCTACTGTAACCGTAGTCTGATGTCACTCTGATTTAAATTCCCTTATAAAAACTGCTTTTGCACTCAGAAGCTTTTAAGCCTTTCTCTTTATTTTTCAAAATCCTGAACTCTCTTGTACCTTTAGGTGGGATCTTTTTAGGCATACTTCTGAGATTTTATGGGCCCCTTCCTATCTGGAGATTCTTATCATTCCTCAGCTCAGGGAACATTTATCCTTCCCTCCTGTCTTTGATTGTTTTCTCCTCTCCCTTGTCTCTGTTCTCTCCTTCTAAAACTCTTATTGGACATAGACTGGATTTAGTAGATTTTTCTTCCACGGTCTCTTAATTTTCCTATCACATTTTCTATCTCTTTGCTGTATTGCTCTATATTATGGAATGTTGGCCCAGTTATAGATTCCAGACAACTACCTTGGTTCTGTTATTAGTGTGACTGTTATATTTTGAAAATTATTATGTTTTAATTTCCAGGAACTCCTTCTTGTTCCATTTCTGAACGCATTCTCTTCTTAAAACTCTCTGCAAATACTAATTATATATATATTTTTTAAATGTCACTTCTGTTCTCTGAATAACAGTTGATCTCTTTATTCACCTGCTCCTTCCCTGTTATGGAATCAGCTTTCCTTCCGCATTGGATGATCCTTGGTTTTAGGGTTCCCCTGCTTTTGTACAGGACTGTTTGCCTAACGGTCCCCTCCCATAAACAGGAGGACAGCCTCCCTACTCTGCTTACGTGGGCAGGGCACGTGTTTCCATATGGGGTACCCTGCATGGGCAGGCTGGGCAACCCAAAAGAAGCAAAATAAAGAGGACTTCCATTTGGGGATATTAACGTTCACTGTGTTTTACTCCTGGGTGGAGCTGATTTTTTTTTGTTGTTTCCCTAAGAATCGAATGGGAGTGATGGCTAGAGTTACCAAACGATTTATTTTAATACTATCTCAAACTCAACCTCACCTGTATCCTTCCCAAGCAGAACACCTATTGTCTTCAGAGATCAACCCTCAGGTTTTATTCTGAAGGCAAAATTTACCATCAAATGCACGGCACTGAAGGACGGGGAGAGGTCTCACTGCCTCAGCCGTTCAGAATGCAGTTTAAAAATAATAAATAGCCTGAGGATTGCTAAAAAATCCTCAACAGAGTCTGAGGGCCCCATAAAATGACTGATGTTCATAATTAGAACCATCATGACTCATTGCTTACAGTTTATACTATATTGAGAATTTTATGTTTAAGAAGTTTGAGTAGTGTGTATTTTCTTTTAGAAAGTTTTGTGATTCCAATTAAAATATATAACTTTCAGTGGGTGAGCTTTATTTATTTGGGAAATGTACTAACAATAATGTCAGATAAATGAGGCATTAATCTAACTACAGATGTGAGTGTCTCTGTGGTGTGTGCGTGTGTGCGTGTACGTGAGAGAAATACAGATAAAGGCTTAACTTGGCTTGACTGAACTTGGTCAAGAGTCAGGCCTTTTTTCAATTACCTGTTAAGGTGCTTAGCTTTGAGCTATGTGCTGTGAGCAATTAATTCCTAAGGAAGAGGACAGGTGAACAGAGGCTCTGGGCCATACACTAAATTTATAATCGGATTGCACATTCATTATTCAAAGGTCTGTTTATAGTTCTATTCTGAATTTCTTGGCTTGAGTATGATTTTTTTGTCTTAATGCAATTTTAAGTGTATCTTTGGAGAAATAAATGTATTGTATAGTTTGGTTTAAACTATCCAAAATATATGATTCAAACTATCAATAGACATGAGTGCATGTCTCTAATTAATTAAATCTCCAATTACTTGTTCCTCCTTAAACACCATTAGCCTAAGTAAAACTTGTTATATACACAGATATATAGCATAAATCACTATATTCCTTCACTGGGGATGGGGCTGTGTGTGTGTGTGTGTGTGTGCATGTATGTATGTGTTATATATGTATATATACGTATATATATATATTTTGTATATACATGTATGTGTATATACATATATTTTTGACAGAGATTATATCAGTCACATTCCATAAAGAATTCACAAACTTATAAAAATTCATGAGAGTTTATTGATAGACTTTGATTCGTTTTGTCCCATTTCAAGACCTGATATTTCTCCCACACTTTTATCACTAATTTTAGCTTTGTTTAATTTGCCCCATCTATATTTATTGATATCAGTAAAAGACAAAAACTTTTACATCATATAAAATATATATATGTTTATATACATACTGCTATGTATAAAATAGATAACCAGCAAGGACCTGCTGTATAGCACAGGGAACAATCCTCAAAAATATATATATATATATTTATATATATATTTTTATATATAACTGAATCACTGTGCTATACACCTGAAACCAACACAATATTGTAAATCAACTCTACTTCAATAAAAGAAAATATATGTGTTTAAAATTTTGTAACTTCTGGCATTTATTTACTTATTTATTTATCTATCTTTCAGTTTTATTGAGATGTAATTAACTTATGGCACTGTATGAGTTTACAGTGTACAGCATAATGTCTTGACTTCCATATATTGTAAAATGATTACCACCATAAGTTAACATCTGTCACCTCATAAAGATACAAAAAAAAAGAAGAAAGTTTTTTCCTTGTGATGAGAACTTTTAGGATCTACTCTCTTAGTAACTTTCCAATATACTGTACAGCAGTGTTAATTATAGTCATCATGTTGTACATTACATCCCCAGGATTTATTTACCTTGTAACTGATAGTTTGTACCTTTTGACCTGATAGTTTTTGACCTGATAGATTTATTTACCTTGTAACTGATAGTTTGTACCTTCATCCAGTTCTCCTGCATGCTACCTCCCACCTCTGGTAACCACATATCTGATCCCTTTTTCTATGAGTTTGGTGGGGTTTGTTTTTTTGTTTTTTAGATTCCACATATAAATAAAATCACACAGTATTTGTCTTTCTCTGTCTGATTTATTTTACTTAGCATAATGCCCTCAAGGTCCATCCATGTTGTCATAAATCTCAGGATTTTCTTTTTTATGGTTGAGTAGTATTCCATTTGTGTGTGTGTGTGTGTCTGTGTGTCTGTGTGTCTGTGTGTGTGTGTGTGTGTGTGTGTGTACACATTTTATATACATATATGATATCGGGAGAAAAACCAATGGCTGGGGTTGCAGAATGACTTAACTAGGTACCTTCTCTCTGCATTTCTCCTCACTTCATTCCCTTCCTACATGGTCAATTTCTTCTTTTGCTTTGCAAAGTACGAATATGCTTCCTCTTCTCTATTCCACTAGGTCTGTAGACCCACTGAGTTTTGTTGATAGAGATTAATTCAACACATATTTTTTTGGACATTTATTGTGTCCTAGTTACTGCTGCCAGACTACACAGTTTGCTCCTTCACCAGAGAGAATTCATAAACTCATCTTACTAGTGTATCATGTGTCCAATGGCCCATGTCTGGAAGCTGCCCAAAGAGAAACAAACATGGAGGAAGATCAGAGTTTCTATGCTTGTGAGGGCTGCTAAAGGTTTGTCTTAATTCCAAATGGCAGGAATCGAATCCATCTGGGCAGGGTGTCTTGAGAAGCTACAGTAAACCAGAAGTAGTGTATTCGTGTCGATTTTATGGGATTCCAGAGCAAAACCATGAATGAGTGTTTATTTTTAGTCCTCCTTACAAGGGTCATTTCAATTAAAGTCAAGTTAAAGGGAGTTGGTGAGTTTATCAGCCTAAATTTGATCTAACGTATCTTCTGTTTCTTTGCAGGGCCATGAAATTCTTCATGCTCCAGGATTTTTGTTTTCTTGAAAGCTTTGACACAGAGCTTTCATTGAGAAGGGGAAACGAAGAAAGAAGCAGTGGTTGCAAGTACCATGAGTAGCCCGACCCTAGGGGGAGCACCCCAGGGTGAGTCAAGGAGCTGCCATTTAGCTGACAAGAGGCTTACTGTAAATTATGGAGGTAAAGGGAATTTCAAGGGAGGGAAAATGAGCCAACAGAAAAACATCCTTTTTGAACACATCCTATTTTTTAGTTCAAATTCATCTCAAAGGCCATCCTGGACCAGCAACCCTGCCTAGTCCAAGCATTTTCACACTGAACTGAGAGTTGAAAAACCAACTGGGGCAGAAAGGTTCTTAAGAATAATGAGAAAGCGTTGGACCAGATTTGGCCCAAACTTCACCATTTCTTAGTTTCAAGTCGAATTTAAACCTTTGGGGGCTCAGCCTTTTTTTCTCTTGGCAAGCCACACCATCCTATTTCTAAGAAAAGAGCTTTAAGAATAACTTCTTGGCCATCAAATAGCTGTTAGAAAACAACATTTTGATGAGTTAAGTGTAAATGAATCAGAAACATGTGGATTAGATTTACCTCAAAGTCCATGTGGGTTTGAAGGGAACTGAGGAAAAGTCTTAGGCAGAGTCACACTTGGGGTTTTGCTGATCATTATATGAGTGAGAAATAGGTTTGAGGGGTCATCAACCAACAACACTAGGAAGATATGGTTGGTTGGTCCTGCATGGCCTGTTGTCATTGTTGTTGTTATATTATTATTGATTGTGTATGTGGACATTTATACTTTGTAGTTTTTTGTTCTTTCTCATCCTTGTTGCTCAGACCATCCCTATGAAGTGAACTACCTGGCATGATGAAGCCCAAGCATGGGCTTGGGACACAGAACTTTCTCTTGCTTTACCATCAAATGATGCTCTGTCTCTTCAAACATATGAGAAGAGAATGTGTTAAAATGTCCTTACATTATTTAAAAAGAAATTTGTTGTAAATACGATGGAGGTGCTCCCGTGTCAAAACTATCTACCACCTAAGGCTCCAGTGACTCCTCAAAGTGACATGGAAGTCAAAGGGAATTTCAAGGAAGGATACCTCAACTTGAATATCACTCCTTCAAGAAGGATTCTATGACTCCCACGGTCTAGATTAGTCCCACCTACACCCTGTGATCATCT